>NC_042620.1:36243058-36879308 GCF_901001135.1 Rhinatrema bivittatum
CAAACCCAGGCTCCCATTCTCAACCACACATACACACATTCGAGCTCCCATTCACCCACATATCAAGCTTCCATTCTCACCCACATACACACCAGGCTCCAGTTTTTCACCCAAACACACTCCCATTCTCATCCACACATACACATTCAGCACGTGCACAGCTTCCGCTTTCTCCCCCAGAGCAGGAAGATCAGCTGCCTCTCCTGCTGCCACCGGCCTCCCTGCTATCTTCGGGCGTCGGGCCGTACTGCCCGCCGAACTTCCTGTCGGGGGGGGGGGGAGCGGAAGCGCAGCGCACAACGTCCGCTTCCTCCTCCCTCCCCCCCCCCCCCAAGCAGGAATATCGGCCCGACGCCCGAAGATAGCAGGAGGCCGGTGGCAGCAGGAGAGGCAGCTGATCTTCCTGCCCACCCAGGCCCACCCGTGGATACGCCACTGTGCTGGAGGTCCCAGTGGGGCCCACAGCCTGGAGAAAAAAAAAGGGGGGGGATAAACAGGGGAAATCCCATCTTTTGTGCCCTCAGGGACCAGGAGGGGTTTTCCCCCTGTGTGGCGAGGAGCTGAGAAGACAGAACTCTTGTTTCACAGAGCGTGGGGGTTTGTCTTCCCCTGCCTGCCCACCCTAGAAGGAAGCCCCCTTCTTGGCGGGAGTAGGAGGGAGCCTGCCTGCCTGTTTTTCTGCTGCTGTGAGAAGGGAACTTGTATTTCCTCGTTCTGAGGGGAGGATTTGTTTTGGCCTTCACCTTCCTTCCCCCGTCTTGTGAGGCACAATCTTTCCCTTTTCATCCCCTGGGAAAAGGACACTGATACAAGTTTGGGGACGGATAAATGTACTTGGACTTCTCTCTCCTTTCTTTCTGGTGATGATTTTTGCCTTCCTGCATGGATTTTCTTCTTTAAGTTGCAGTAAATATTTTTCTGCGGAACACCTCTCCCAGTCCGTTGCCTGATTTTTGGTCCCTTCTGCATGAGCCCCTGACTGAGGAGAGCTTTCTGCTGTGAGCATTTGAGAAGCGGCTGTGAAAGGGCCCTGGAGGCTGAACCCTGCCTAACTCCGTGCAGAGATATTTTGAGAAAAGTGAAAGATCCGGGACAGACCCTGGGCCTGTATTAGGGACCTGAGACCAGGAGGGGGTTACATACATGTGTGATGTTTATATGAGCATGAGGTGATGTATTCAGCAGGGTTGCTAATTACTTCTTTTTTTGAATTTAGGACAGGTTTGATCCTGTCCTGGCTTTATCCCACCTCATACGTGGACCTGTAGTCCTGTGTGATTCCAGAAATTGGACCTACAAATCAATGCATGTAATGAGGTATAAACCGGGACTGGATTCAGCCTGGCCCCATCAAATGGAGCCAGTTGGTAACCCTGGTGTTCAGTTTCCAGCAGCAAGGGTGACCCCCCCCCCCCCCCCCCTTCCGCTGATGTTCAAACGTCAAAGGTGGCCTTGGATGAGACCTCACTTCCAGCCTTCAGCCATCAACGGTGAGCAAGGATATTCAAGTAATTGTCCCAGGGGCAACAGAACAAGGGTTTATACAAGATGCCCTCGAGGAAGCATCATTGTGAGGCATGCACTGAGCTGGCCATTGGCACCAGGCATCTCGCTGCTTCGTGCCAGACAAACAAAGACATTCAGGCCGGAGCAGCCGGAAAGAGAAAGGAATTTCATACTCACGGTTTCTGCAGTTGAATCCCCCAAAACCAAACGGGCACCTGTGAAGCCAGAAAACCCAACAGAGCCCTGTAAACATCCATGCACTGACCCGGGCAGCCAACACACAACACTACCTGAACGACGATTTACTTAAAAAAAGAAGGATCCATGCATTCTGCTTACTTTACGCAGGTTCCGTTCTCCCGTTTATAACCGTCTTCACAAGCTACAAAGGAAGAGAAAACGAGGCGCCCATGAGCACATGGAAAGGTGATGACGAGCGGACGGGTAGGCTGGTGAGTGGGAATAGCAGCTGCAGGGACTCGGCACCACCGAAAGTGGCGTGAGGTCCACCAAATACAAGCTGGGATGGGAGGGTGGGGAGAGTTTAGAACCTGGACAGGGGGACAGGAAGCCCGGGCTGGCTGGGATTGGGAGGCGAGCTGCAAAGTGTGTCACAACAGGACGTTTGCCACGTGGAGGTCAGGGAGGAGAGGTCAAGGTGTGTGGGAGGAGGGGGAGTGCTGGATGATGGACTTTATAATCTAGGAGTCCTGTCCGGAAATGTCCATAGGGTTATGGAGCTTTAGTCTGGATCCTTCTAAATTCCAAACAATAATTTTTTAACCCAATATTTATGATATGACCCCAGTTTTTCCTCACCAGTGTACCCAGGATGACTGTACCAGATGATTCAGGTTTCTTAACTGGTGAGGTTAGGAAAAAAGAAAAAAAAAGCTCCTGTAAGGCTGAACATATCGATAGTGCAAGTGAGGCAGCAGAGGCGACCCCTGTAGCACAGCGCACTACCTGTGTCTTCTGGGGTCTAAATGCATGATCTCCGTGACGCAAGCAAACCTCACTGGCACAGCGCTGCCACCAGGCTATGGGGCAAACGGTGACTGAATTACAGTGAAACCAGAGGGTTACTGCACCATCCTAAAAGGTAGGAGGGCCTGTTAGCTAATGGCTTCAGAAGGCCTCAGGGGGACTCATGATTTGCCCTCCAAGTTCTATTCAAGAGCACTCCCCCTCCCCCAGCCAGCCATCTAGTAGCCTCCTGTGGTTGGGCCTCTCCAGTTCCCCCAATGTCTCTCTTTGGCTATATACCTGACTGAGGTGGACAGGCTGTGGTCCAACCACGTCTCTTATGTGTGTCTGCTGCCCTGTTCCCCTGGGCACCTGGTTGGGTCGATGACCAATCTGAATCTCCTGCAACACCTTGACAGTTCCTCTAGTCTAGGATGTGCACTGGCTGACTAACCGGGCTTCTCACACTATGTCAGGAAGTCCTATAAAAATCCTGGCCCCAAGGTCAGCACAAGGGAATGAGCGGGACAGAACTGGGGGAGATAAGACCATAAGTGCTGGGTCAGACCAGCGATCCAGCGAGCCCAGCATCCTGTCTCCTGACAGGGACCCATCTGGATTACTGTCTGCTGGGGGAGGGGCCTTTTAGGGGCATTTTCAGGAAACGGACTCTTTACTTTGTCATCTTCCCCAAGTTAAAAAATGTGCTGCCTTCTGGCATTTTTGGAGTGGCAGGAGAAGAGGTTCCAGGCCGGAACAAGATCAGTTGTCAATGTCACCATGGGTGTCTCGTGGGGGGCGGGGGGAGGGGGCAAGGAGAAGCTGGTAACAGGAGGCACCCAAAGGCAGAGCACTGACAAGCTCGATCCTGCTTCCAAGGCCACAAAGCAGGCTGACAGGTTTACACATCAGCGCTGAAAGCAATGTCGCCTCTCATCCTAATGAACAAAGTTTTATCTCTTTCCGCTTCCACATACGGTTCAAGCTCCTCTCTCTCACCTACAAATGCCTTCACTCTGCAGCACCTCACTATCTCTTCTCTCATCTCTCTCTACACCGCCACGTGCACTCCGCTCGTCGGATAATTCACACCTATCTGTGCCCTTCTTCTCTACTGCCGATTCCCGACTCCGTGCTTTCCACTTGGCTGCGCCGGGTGCTTGGAATAGTCTTCCTGAGCTGGTGCGTCATGCTCCCTCTCTCGCCGTGTTTAAATCCCATCTAAAGATCCACCTTTTTCAGGCTGCTTTTACTGTAAATCTTGGGCCTGATTGTCTGCTTTCAGTCTTGTTAACTAACTCTTTTCTTTTTAACCAAGCCTCTTGTCCTGTATGTTTGTCTTATTAGATTGTAAGCTCTATTGAGCAGGGACTGTCTTTTTCTGTGTTTGTACAGCGCTGCGTATGTCGTGTAGCGCTGTAGAAGAGTTAAGTAGTAGCAGTGGTAGTAAATGCTTCCCCCTACTTTATTTCCATAACGGAAATCACAGATCTCGAAGGTGGCTTATGGGGACCAGTGGAGTGGGGATTAAAACTGGTGGGGATGGGGCTAGTGGGTCTCATTGAGGGCCCCTCTATCTCTATCCTTATCATCCAGGCACTGGGGGCAGACCCAGAATCCTATCCTAAGAGCTTAAATACATTAAAATCTCTCTCAAGCTATTCTTCAATCCCTCATAAGGTTGCAAAGTGTCCCTCATTTAAGTTAAAAAAAAACAAACCCCAAACCGGTACTGCTTTTTCATTTTCTCTCTTGAGCAAGTTTCCTTCCTCCAGATAAGCCATCTCTCTCTCTCTTTTTCTGCCCTGAACCAAATTCTTGGCAGCTTTGGCAATGTACTTACTATGCTCAGGGAGGAGGCAGGAAGTAGTCTCCCCACCACCCCCAATTACCATAACTGACCACTAGAGGGCACTGTTAACACACACATAGCACAGTGCAGTGGCTGAGAGCTACCTCGGGGGCAGCATCTCACCAGTTGGCAGGCAGCTGGGCACAGTTTTTAATTTCCGAATTGACTGCGAAAATGTTTACGCAGACGACTGAGTAAATAAGAGCCCTGGGGCGAGTGCCATGCTGTAACTCACCTGCTCTTCCAAGATAGTCTAGGAATTGGACTCTTGAATTATTTCATTCAAACTTCAAAATGTTTAATCGTGCAGCTGGGCCACAATCTGGGCGAGGATGCGCAGTCGCGGGGTCGAAATTTATAGAACGCATCAGGCCCAGGGTTCCTAATTGCGCCACTGGGATGTACACAAGGAGAGCCAGTGGCAGAAAACTGCACAGGAATTCGAATTAGGTGCTGTTACTACCTTCAGAGTTTAAGCACAGGAAGGCACAGCCGTGGCACTCTTAACCCCACCCCTCCCCCCTTCCGGTTTCCCTGGCGGGCAAAGCCAGGTCAAGCAAGAAGGGTGTGGCGTCAAGCGGAGAGACGGCACAAGGCTGGCGATCGCTGCGGGTCATGGGGGCCGAGGGCACCGGCGGTGATCTCAATCCCAGCACCAAGGCTTCCCGGCAAAAGAAAGCAAAATCAGAGCAGCGTGGATGGAAAAGGCAGGTACCTCGGCAGGAGCGGTCCAGCTTGCTGTACTTGAAGTAGCCCGGTTTACACTGGCACTGGGCGACGCCGTGAGCATCGCCGCACTCCGAGGTTTCACTGTCGCACTCTGGATACCTCAGGCTGCACAGGCTGCCGGCTGGGAACAGATCATGGAAGAAAGACAGGAGACATAAATATACATAGATGTACAGTTTGGGTGTCGGCTCCCCCCCCGAATCTGCTCTCAGGCTCCCGGGGGCGCAGCGCTGCAAGGCCCACAGCCAGGCTGGATGAAGGTGAACGAGCAGAATCCATCAGGGGAGCTGCAGCGGCTCAGCGCGTGGCATCCGTGCACACACACACACGCCTTCCATCTTCATCGGCAAAGCCTTCTAGAGCAAGGAAATACCCACCGTGCCTGAACGTAATTCTACTTGCACTGAGGTTCTGAACCCCCCAAGGTCCAATTCCATCTGCGTTCATTTTATGGCCAGGAAACCCCTTCCCACTGCCCCACCCCCCAATACTGACGAGCAAGAGACCACCTCAACGTCCAGAGCTTCCAAACAGACCCTAAGAAATGCTCTTCTTCTTACTTCTAAGGAGACAGACACATGGAGGTGGATTTTGAACCTGCTAACTAGAGGAGGCAGCTGATTAAATCTCACTGGTTGAAAAAAACGACCCCTCTCCCCCCCCCAGCTAAATCTGCAAGGTGCAGACATTTAACTGACTAATTAATGGGCATGGCCTGAGGCCTGGTTTGGCCAAAGGACAGAAGTTAACAGGTTAAGCGATAGCCGGTTAGGCCTGCACGAAAAATAGCACAACAGGCCTAAATCTAAAACTGACCCCATTACTGCTTGTACACAGACAGACAGGCTCCTGTACCCCAGGAAATATGGAAAAACACAGGCCTTGGGTCACAGCACTGCACGATAAATGCGTACATTTAAAAACGAATACATAAAAGCAGAAAACATACAGAAAAAATCCAGAGCCCAAATTACCGCACAATGGACTTATTTAAAGAAGAAGCAGATGAGTGTTTCCTGCTTTCATGCTTTGGCTTTGATAGAAGTGGCTAAGGGGCTGTAACCTTTAACCCTTGCCTGCATTTCACCACTGCCACGGTGCCGGTACTCACATACAGTATTCGTCGGGGGGGGGGGGGTAATGTGTGTCTGAGGGACTACAGGGGGAAATCAAGCAAGTGGAGGAATAAGGTGCCGGTACTCAGTGCCAGCAAGTATCCCCTGAAGGGGCATTTACACCAAGGAAAGCAGACTATAAGTCCACGTCCACAGTGAGGTAAAACAGAACTGGATCAGCCGGTCCAGAAGAAATGGAGCCAGACGGCAACCGTACCCTAAAAGCCCCCACTGGCACATCACCAGGACAGAGACGGGAAGGGGAGAAAGATGGAGTAGCACAGGGAGGAAAGCTTGAGCATCCACGCAGAAGATGGGAGCAAGAACCCAAGCAGACCTGAGGGAAGGTTGAGATAACGGACCGGAGAAGAGAAATCTCAGAGAGAGTGGAAGTGAGGCTTGAGTGCTTTCCTGGTGCACGTGAGAGTGGCCAAAATCGCTGTGCCAGTGGTGTTGCCACTTTCCCGCACGACTGCCTGCACAGCGATATCTGCCTCTCTCACGTGCACCAGGAAAACCAGGCATTAACGTCTCTCTCTCTCTTCCCCCTCTCCAAAACAAAACAAAAAAATTCTTGTTAATCTCAGAGTGAGTAAAAAGCAGGCATTTCCACATGTTTAGCTCTGACAGATCTGTAACCAGGCTAGCTTGGTGGTTAGGGAAAATTCAGATACAGAGCAGACCCTAACAGTGACCCCCCATGTGGTACAGCCCTGGTACGGAACCGTCTGCTCCGAACACACCACCTGCTCGTCACTTTGTGACTTTATCTACGTTTCCCATTTGCGGCAAAAACCGCCAGACTCACACGCGCGCTCGGCTGTAGATGGCTCTCTACCAGGGACCCATCCTAGAAATGTGCAAACCAAACGCTTTCTGGCTGTTCACGTGTAAAGACCCACAGAACCTTTTCTTCCTAAATTCCTTCCTTTACCCTGCCACCAGCTTAGCAGCTTTGAAAACGGACCTGGAGATGGATCTAGCTGTTCCCGGAATGGCAAAAGAAAAGGGATTAGGAAGGGAAAAAAAAAAAAGATGGAAGTTTTGTATGCTCATTATCTTTCTGTCAAATTAGCTTCGCCCACCGCTTGCACAGATAGACTAAGGTAGGAACAGGCTCCAGGGTCCGCATGCTAGGTTTACCGGTACTCTGCTGTTTCCCCCCCCCCCCCCCCCGCCCCCACACATTACATGAAGTTATTGTTATTTCACTAGCATGGGATTTACATGGGACGACGCACATTTTAGTGCACAAAATGCCTTGGTGCATCGGGGGTGAAGTTTGCATGCAAAGAAAATGTGCGCGCAACTACAGGCAAAACAGTGCACTCCGCTGAATGCACCTTATTACATCAGCCTTTCTGTCAGTAGCAGGGTAGGCATGCAAGCGGCCAGCCCAGGAGTCCTCCTGGGCTCGCCTATGATTCTTGGCAGTGTAACGTACCTAGCCCATAAACAGCAGCCCAAGATCCCGGGAAAACAGGCCGGCAGATAAAGCATTTCTTCCCCAGCTATGAAGCGCCCTTTGGGTTTGCACAGCGAGCTCTCTAAAGCCTTTATTTTAGGAGGGCTGCAGGATCCTGTGCCAGGAGCTGTCCCTGGATCTCTTTGATATCGTACAGGCCCGCTCTTAGGGTAAGTTCCTGGGCTTTGATCTGGTGCAGAGTCACATCCTGAGCTGCCAGAGATGAAAGGACAGCATGGAAAAAAACGCTGGCCCCCATCTTACATTAACTCCTGCAGCCAAAGTGACGTTTTCCTGAAGAAGCAGGTTTCCCACGCACGATAGATGCTCCAATTCATTTACGCCTCATATTCGTTAAGAAAAACGAATACCAGCAACGGACACGGAATCCGGCCGATAGATGTTGGGAGGGTCTCACACTCCCTGCGGCGCTCTGCAGTCACAGCCTGGTAGTCCAGTTGGGGACTTAGTCTGAAGCCTTCTGGATCCCCCACAGAGGCTTCTGCACTCGAGCTAAAGGAGCTACTCCCTCACCAAAGCTTATAGGCAAATCCCATCTACTTTATTCTGGCAGTTCCCTTCTGGGTCCCCCCCCCCCACCCCCCACTTTTCCCAATCACAGAAGCATCTGATACAAAAGGGGCTGTTAAATATGAGGAAATGCGTAGTTACCGAGTAGGTGGTTGCATTTGACTAGCATATCAACAGAGGTGGAAGCAGCCAACACAGAATACAAGCATGCTAGGGAGAAGTACAGAGAGCAATGACAATACCAGAGGAGGGGATAGGTAGAGAAATGAAATGGATGGTTTCTAGGTATGGCTTTAGGCATGGAGATACCTATGCCCAATCTACCCAGAATGGGAGAGATCCGTAAAAAAAAGCGGAGACAACAAAGCTGACTTGGATGAAGTGGCAATACAGTTCCTAGTGAGAGGTGGCACAATGGGTGGCAGGGCTTTGGTGAAATCTCAGGTGTAACTGGGGGAGATGGCAGGTCATCTACCATGGGTGGCAGGACAGTTCGGCGGCACTCCCCCACTAAACGGCAAAAAAAAAAAAAGGATAGGGCGTGACCTTTCGCAGGTGGCCAGGCTCATAGGGCTGACCACTAACAGATGTCAGCTTTTGCGCTCAGGACGATGGTGAGAGTAAGTAAGGGTGAGGACCGAAGCTCGCGTGAAGCAGGTATGGGCAAGCGAGCCAACCAGGTGGCTGGAATGGTCCCTTATTTTCCGACATTTATTACGTTCTCATGTTACTCTACCTTGGTAGAAGAACTGAACCTGCTTCATGAACTGGCAGCTCTCGGAGCTATGGGTGGCAACTTTACAAGCCTTAATGAAGCTCTTCACGCTGTTTATGACGTCATAGGTAGTCACATTGGACTCCGTGGAGAACAGGTTCTGTACAGAAACGATGATGTATTTGGCCTCCCTGTAAACATAAAATAAAGAGCAATTTGTCTTCAAAGCCCTTGATTCAGTGCTGTAAGATTAAAAAAAGTTAAAGTCTGCAGCTTACTTTGTCTCTGTGACTGCTGATCTGTAATAGCCGTCCAACATCAGCAGAGATGCATTCAACTGTAGAAAAATAATTGCAACCTCATCAATCTTTATGGAGGAAAGCGAGTCCAAGTTCTAGTACCCATCCCTGTCCAATAAGATCAAATCAATTACTTTTTACTTAAGAACATAACTATAAAATGTGCCATGCTGGGTCAGACCAAGGTCCATTGAGCCCAGCATCCTGTCTCCAACAGTGGCCAGTCCAGGACAGAAGTATCCGGTAGATGTAATTCTTGTTACTCCCAGGGGTAGCAGTGGCGCTTTTTGGTCTACCTGGCTAATAATATGTTATGGAGTTTTCCTCCAGGAACTTGTTCAAATCTCTTTTAAACCCCGCTATGCTCATCGCCTTGTCACGTTCTCTGGCAACAGATTCTACAACCTGATAACGTGCTGAGTGGAAAAGTATTTTCTACAAATTTGTTTTGAATCTGCCACTTGTTAGTTTCATGGATTGTCCCCTTATTTTAATATTATTGGAAAGGGTAAATAACCAAGCTTTATTTACCCGTTCCACCCCACTCATGATTTTAAAAACTTCCATCTTGTACCCCTCTCAATCGTCTTTTTTCGTGGATGGCGACTCCTCATATGTATTTCAAAGCCAATCGAAGTATATCCATCACTTATCTGCTGCCACGATTATCCCACAGAGGCTGATGAGGACAGAGGGATCCAGCTGCTGATTTTTGCCCCGCATTACTCGTACTAAACATGTTGCAAGAACAATTCAGACGGGCAGGTAGGTATCACCTTGGCTCACAGCTGCTCCAGCTTGTGGAGAGGGAGCCGGGATGCATAGCCAGGACTGGGTCTCGAGCTCTACCTATGCAGTCAGCCAGAGCAGTAGTCTGCCCCCCTAGTGGATGAGGAGGTGGAGAGCAGGAAGCTGGTGCAGAAGTAAAGGCAGGCTAAACAGTTATTCCCTACCTGTTCTTTGAAGACCGTCGAGCCAGTCTGGTTTTCGAGCTATCCAGAATGAATATGCATGAGACAGGATCGGACTACAATGAAGGCAGCACATGCAAATACATCTCATGCATGCTCACTGTGCATATCCCCAAAAAAACAGATGGCCGAGTGGTTCTCAAGGGCTAGGTTGAGAACCATTGGGCGAGCCTACCCTGGCAGGATAAGTAACTGGATTACTGCATAAGCACCAGGGAGCTGGGAATCAGGTATCCAGCTGGATCCCCAGGAAGTCCAGCTATCTAAATGTAAGGCTTTTTTAGATTCCTAGCATGGTTTCTTGGTTGTATAAATGCAAGTTAAAAGACAGGGGAGCTGAGTCGGGACCCGCCCTGACTAGCCAACCATTTGGCTGCTCCTCTTTGCCACCTGCTCTTCCTGGGCCTCCAGAAGTTGTTAAAAGCAGGGTATCCGGCTTTCCTGCTCAATTTGTTTCCTCTACAGCCTTGAAGAGGGCTTTCTACTGCATCTGGGTTTGTGTTCACTAATGGGCCGATACAGTAAACACATGAAAGCAAAAAACAGCTTTCCAGTTCTGTGAAGGGAATTGCATTAGAACTATTTTCATACAATTTTTCATGATAGGACTTAAAGAGAAAATTTAGAACAAGAGGCAAAACTGAAAAAAAATACACTGGCGGTTTGCAAACCCCCGTGATTCTTCCAAACAGGTGAAATGGCAAAGGTGAAAGGGCCAGTCCCCGTGTGCTGCAACATGGGGAGGGGGGGGAGGGAGAGAATCTGGGTTTGGATCTCCCCCCCCCCATCCATCCATCCATCTGAATGGTTTAGCCCGGGCCACAAAAAGCCGCAGTGCCGAGAGTGCTTCCGTCTTACGATCTCCACGTGCTTTGTAACGTGTGATATTTTTTGTTCCTTTGATGTGCCCCCTTAACCCCACCCTGCCCTTTCACTGGAGTCACATCAAAGAAAACTGCTTGAAACGTTTTACAAAGAAAGAGGAAGCCAGGATCCGCCTGCTTATCTGCCCCGCTCACGGCAGGGAAGGCATCCGGAAAGTTCTTGCCCATCGGGGGCGCTGGTCAGCAGCTTACCATCTGGATTATTCCTCCTTCGATCTGCCGGAGCCCTGAATATTTTCCACTGGTGGCGTTCAGGAGGTCCCTGGACATGGTGACCTGGCCCATAAACGTTCTTACTGAAAACGAGAAGAGGAAGCCGTTACCTTCAAAAGCAGCACCTTGTGAGGGGGTAACTGGGCCGGAGGTGTGACGGGCGGGGGGGGGGTGGGGGCTGACGGCTCTTCCGGGTAAAAGCAGAATGGGGGGGGGGGGGGCGCCAAGCGAGCCCCATGCAACGCGAGAACTTTAAAAAGGAAAAGCGACGCGCCAGCTGGGTAGAGAAACTTCTCTATCGGGCCCGGTGGTTTACGTAACAATGAAATGATCGACAGCGAAAACAATTCTGTGACTGTAGAGATTCTAGCGGAAGCAAACTTTTACCTGAAGGGATGATCCACTTACTGGATGGGAGGAAACAGAATAGCTGGTGTGAGTTTGCAGCTCACCCGCATGGGCGTTATTTTCGAAAGGACTTACACATGTAAATGTAACGACTATCGCAGCAATTTTCAAAAGCCATTTTATCCGAGAAAAGTGCACTTACATGTGTAAATCCTATGGACAATTCAATGGCACGTATTGTAGCAATTTTCAAAAGCCCACTTACACGTGTAAAACCCATTTTTATGTGTGTAAAAATGCTATTGAAAATGAACGCCTTAAAACCTCTGCCACCATTTTAAGGCATGGAGTTTTTAGTTGACCCTCCCAGCATGACTGGTTTGCTCGTCCCTTTTGGTTATTTTGCTTAGAGAAGGACTCTGGGATCTCTACGACTGAGACCTGGGTAAAGGGGACAGAGGGCCTTCCTCTAATTTTCAACCATGAGTTCTGAAACCCTTTTCCTTCTTGGGAGGGGGACGTTTTAGCCACCTTTCCTGCTTCCATTTTGGGTTATCCTTTTTTCTTTAAGAACAGTTTGAGCTTTCCTGGGGTACTCAGGTGAAGAGCGCCGAGGGACCATAAGTGCCTGCGGGGGAGGTATGACTCCACGGTCATTCCCAGAGAAGAATGGAGAGGAAGACCAGTGGGCACCACTCAGGTGCATCTGCTGTCATCTCAAACAAGATCTTAGGGCAGAGAGAGAGGAGCCATCATGTACCATTCAGGTGTGATGGAAGGAGGGTGAGGAACCTGAAGGAACCCCACTATAGGTAAGGATACTGGGACTTGAAATATTTAGCATAACATGGGCTGGGATCCTTTTCAACCATTGGCCCTCACTAATTAGGATGAAGGAGGAACCAAAATCATCAACTGGCATGGAGTGAGAACTAAGGCCTGGATTTTCTAAAATCGCAGGCCATAGTTCCGGGGGTGGCGAAGCCGGGGGCGGGCCTGCGAAAGCCGGCAGCGATCGCACCACCGCGGTGCCGTTGCTGCCGGCTTTCGCAAACCAACTGCGCCAGCGTGAAAGGTGGTGCTATTGGGCGCGTTACTGGCGGCGATAAGGGGGCCTTACATTTTCCCCGTCAGCGATGTCTTTGCCGCGTCCGCCCCGACTCCTCCCCTTCCGGTGCCGACTCCGCCCCGACTCTGTCCCGATCTGGCTATCGCGTGCGAAAGCTATAGAAAATGACCCCCTAAATTATGCCTTGGACTTTACTTGACTAATTTGCATAAAGTTACTGGAAGCAGAAGGTCACAAATTTTATTAAGAAAAACAAAGGTGAAAATATTTGGGACTTGTAATTATGATAAACTTCATCACATCAACATAAAGGGGCTTAACTAGCCTAAATGGCAGTTTCTGATCTCATACACCCTGGTATTCGCCAGTGTTGAGGCTGTAGGAGCATTTGAATTTACCTTTGATGGATAGGCTTTTGTTTGTAATAATTTTTTTTTGTAATTTTCTTTGCACGTAAAAATCACTTAAAAATTATAAGCTGTAAAGAACTGCTGCCAACTTCATCTTGTTATCAGTAAAAGTAATGTTGGAATCCACCACTGCTTTCAGCATGATTATTGCTGTAGTTTACCACTGAGCGCTTATCGGTGCTGGTTTCATGAACTTTCCACTCAGAAAACCCTCCCGCACACAGTGACTGAAAAACGTTGTTATAATTACTAAACAGCTTTTCTGAGATGTTCACTCTCACCAACGGTTATGAAAGAGAACTCCTTTTCCCTACCGAGTTTTTAAATTTTAATGAGGCCCAGAACCCATTTGGTTTAGTCTCCCGGAGCTAGGGAAGGGAAACAGGTGCCAATTAATGTTATTCCAAAAAAACATTTAGTTTACTTAAATGATTATTTAAAATATAAATTAAAATAAAATTACTGAAACCAGCTAATAAGTCATATTTTTTTTTTTACATTAAATAAGAACAGTTACAGTTTATGAATATGTTCAGCTTGCAGTTACAAAGAAAAACACTTCTGTTTTACAGAACCTTTTTAACAGGAGAAATAGTTTATCTTCTAATTATTGAGATCTCTTTTTTTTTTATGACATTAGATAAGTATCTTTCCCTGGGATTATCCCCTTAAATTAGTTAAAAATTATACACCCATGTGTTCAATTTCACTCAGGCCTGGGATTAAGTTAGTGCATGTTCACTTCTCTTTATCTTGAAAAAAAAACAATCTTTCTTTGCACTGGACGCCAGAGTTGTCTTCCTCATTCTGTTTTTTCCCTACTAACCTAACTTAAAACAACATAACAGGGAGGAAAAAAAACCTGACTACGCTCTGGCGCCCATCTTCCGCAAACTAGCCAAAGCAGCATCCTAGATTGTTTTGTGAAACTTGCTAGGTGTTAAATAAAATTAAAGCGTCCTTCTCTGGGTCCCAATATTAACATCAACCCCTTTTACTCTCGTTGCTTTTCTTTCTATTATATTAGAGACTTGGGTCAAAACTGTTTTTCTTTACTCATCCCGCTTTTTTATTTTAGATCTTCTTCTTCTTTATTATTTCTCGTGCCTCCGCTTCTCCTTCTCTCGGGTATCGTTCTCTCGCTGCTGCTGAGGATTCCCAATTCTGCCTGCTTACGGAAAAGGGGATTTTTCCACGCTGACAGTCTCAGGAACTCTTTCAAGGCAAATAGACGCTTCCATCCAACTTTCCTGTCCGGAGCCTTATTCAGTTAAGATTTAAACACTTGGTCCCAATTTTCTCCGTCACTTAAACAGGGAAGTTAACCAAACCTCTCTGTCAGCAGGGCTGGTGCTTCCATTAGGCAAGCTGGGTGGTCCCTAGGGTGCCAAAGTTTTGGGGGGGGTGGCAAAATCCTGCCAGCGCAAGGCATAGAGGGCACTGTGCTAGATCTAATACTGCTAAAAAAAAAAAGGGAGCACCGTGCCGGAGCCACTGCCACTGCTAGGAGGGAGGGCTGTGGTAGAGCCGCCACCAGTAGGTAAGACGGAAATGGGGTGAATGACCAAAGGTTCGCCGAGGGTGCCAAATACTCAGTATTCCACAGACAGTCAGGTTATTTTGTTTTATTTTTATACAGAGGGACTGTTGTACAAGTTATTAAAACTAAGCTCCCTTTGACATTGTTTCTCTCAAGTCACTTTCACTCAAAATCTGAAAAAAGGCAGAACATTAATTTCCCGCAAATCTGCCAAATATATTATCTAATGCTACTCTTACCTTTCAGGAACCAACTTTTTTTTTTTTAATTTTAATAGAGAACAACGATCATTTCTTTCATGCATATATATACAGGGTGGCCCATGGAAAAGTAGCCTCCAATGCACTGATATTGGCTACTTTTCCATAGGCCACCCTGTATATATAATTTTAAGCGAACTTAGGGAAAACTCTTTAAGCAACAAAAGCACGTTTCCCTAAAGATATAATACACTCTCTTTCTCTCAGCCCAGACCCTTACCTGCCACACTGTAACTGTTTCACTTACTGTGTGCTCTTTTGTTGCCTAACACAATACAGCACAAGACCTTTATTTATTTATTTATTTATTTATTTAAAACTTTTATATACCGACGTTCAAATGGATATCACATCGGTTTACATTATAACAGGGGTAACAATTAACATCAGTAGGAGGAAAATAATAGTTACATCTAACAAGGTAAATTCCAAGGAACGGGATGTCGAAAAAGAGAAGCAGAGTTTAGTGAGGGATAGAGTTAACGTTAAGAGAGAAAGAAAGAAAGCAACTATATTACATTACTGCCACATTATAATACGGTACAGTAGTAGAGTATTATATAACATTATCTGAAGGTATATTACATTATGTTACATTGTAAATTACAGACTTTAATACAGAGCTATGTTGACCAGGGATGCTACGATTAGGTGAATGTCTGTTTGAACAACCAGGTCTTCAACTTTTTTTTGAAGGTTGTTGTGCTCTGCTCTAGACGTAAGTCAGGGGGCATTGAGTTCCATAGAGATGGTCCTGCTATGGAAAAGGCTCTCTCTCGGGTGGAGGCGAGCTGTGAAAGTTTGTGGGAAGGGGTTGACAGAGTTCCTAAATAAATGGATCTGGTTGGTCTCTTGGGGGAGTGATATTGGAGTGAATCATTTAGCCAAATCATCTCTTTATTGTGTAGAGTTTTATGGATAATTGTTAGGCATTTATGTTGGATTCTGGCAGGGATTGGAAGCCAATGAAGTTCTTTGAGTATTGGAGTTATGTGGTCCGATCTGCGTGAGTTTGTGAGGATTCTAGCTGCTGCATTTTGTAGCATCTGCAGCGGTTTGATTGTGGTTGAAGGTAGACCCAAGAGTAGGGCGTTACAATAATCTAACTTTGTGAATATGGTGGCTTGGAGGACTGTTCGGAAGTCACTAAAGTGAAGGAGGGGTCTTAGTTTCTTCAGTATGTGAAGTTTAAAGAAGCAGTCCCTTGTTATATTAGAAATGTGTTTTTGGAGATTGAGGTGGTTGTCGAGGGTAACCCCTAGATCCCTGACATGAAGTGGAGAGGGGTTGGAGGTGACAGGGAGAGTGGGGATATGGCGGGAAGGTGAGATAAAAAGTAGTTCTGTTTTTGAGGTGTTTAGAGCAAGCCTGAGGTTAGTGAGGAGGCTGTTGATTGACTTGAGGCATGTATCCCAGGTTTTGAGGGCGTTAGTCACAGAGTCGGTGACAGGAATGAGGACCTGGACGTCATCTGCATAGACATAGTGTGTGAGTCCTAGGTCTGCAAGGAGTTGGCATAAGGGAAGGAGGTAAATATTGAAGAGGGTTGGGGAAAGGGAGGAGCCTTGAGGGACCCCATGGGATAGCTTAACAGGGTTTGATTCGTAGTTGCTGAATTTAACTTTAAAGTGGCGATCCGCCAGAAAGGAAGTGAACCAGTTCAGAGCTGGGCCTGAGATGCCGATGTCAGAGAGTCGGTCGATTAGTATATTGTGGCTAACAGTATCAAAGGCCGCAGAGATGTCTAACATGGCCAGGATACATGTTTGGCCTTTATCAAGGCTTTTTAGAATGGTGTCGGAAAGGGAGATTAGGAGGGTTTCAGTGTTAAAGAACTTTCGGAATACCTTTGTTTTTATTCACAGAGCAATGCAGCACCAATCCATTCCTTTAAAAAAAAGGAACAGTACGGTAGCAAAATCCAATATTTGTTATATTGTGTTGCAATCCACCACTGCTTTCAGCATGGATTATTGCTGTAGTTCACCACTGAGTGCTTATCAATGCTGTTTTCATGAACTTTACAATGAGATTTGAGTAAATGCAGCAAACCGGGCCTAGAGGAGTGATCTCCCCCTCCCCATTCGGAGAATTTTGGACATTCAGGTGAATTAACACCAATGGGAAGACTTGGTCTTCAAGGACTGCGTTTGAGGTGTGGCTCCTGAGGCCTTTATCCAGGACTTATCAGCCCCAAAGGTCACATGGAGGCGCTACATGGCCCAGTTGCAAAGATGCCAGTGAGGCAGGGGGTGGTGCGGACAGTTCAGAGCTGGCGGTAGGTACGGCTCTACTGGACATTAATTCATAGCGTCTTACCCAGACTGCATTCTGCTCCTTTCTTCAGCTGGTATCCGAGAGGACACCTACAGGTGAAAGAGCCCTGAGTATTCATGCACGTGGCTTGAGCTGGACAGGGATTAGAAAGGCATTCGTCCACATCTGACGAGAAACAAACCAACACACACAAAAAAAGGATTAGCAGCTGGATAAAAAGAGAGGGATCACCTGCAGTGCTGAGAGTTTGCTCTTTACGACCGTCGCCAGCCGTGCAGGAGCTATACAGAAAGTATACACCCAAGCTCCCTCTGAGAGACCATAACGGGGTTGATGTAACAAAACCCGCACTAAAATTGAAGTTAGATCTTAGCATGGGTTTTATTTCACACGTGCGCTAAAATGAATGATCCCCATAGGAAGCAGTAAGCTAATGATAGGGTAAATAGGCCACAAGTAAAAAAAACAAAACAAAACACGCTCAACAGCTTTATTTTTACTTCCTGGCCATGTTACCTGTCAATCCATCAAAACCCAAGCAAAAAAAAAAAATAATAATAATTCTGCTCCTAACTCCGCCAAGCATGCCGTACTTCTCGCCTCAAAACAATGTAGTCGAGTTTCCGGTCGGGTGCCTGGGTCCAGTGAATTCCCCTCCCAGCCCCCTCATCTTAAAGAAACTGAATCGGCCCAAGGGAATTCCCCACCAACTCTTTGCAATCCTTTAGTACCCATCGTAACCCCCGAAAGACAACCCCCCCCCCATACCCCAGAAGGCCCTGCCTCCTCCAACTGAAAGCCGATTTGTCCCTCCACTGTGAAATGTCAGTAAAAGGACCAATCCCCTTTCAGAATTCTGAAAGAACAGCCTTCTGAAAGGGGAGTGGCCAATTCACTGACAAATGGCAGTGGAGGGATCAATCATCAGATAGTGAAGGAGTGAATAAATTAATATCAAGTGCCCGACACTTGGAAGGACCAATTGGCTTTCAAGTTGAAGGAACAGCCTGTCGGAGAAGGTGGGGCCTTTCGAGGTATGTGAGGAGGAGGCGGGGGCTTGCATACCAGTGGTAGCCAGGGAGTATTCTAAGACTCCCATTCCGCTGAGCCATTCCAGCTTTTATAAGCACTGCCTGAAAAGGTTAAGAAAACGTTATGTATACTTCTGCACAGAGGCGTACTAAGGGGGGAGGGTGAGGGGGGCAGTCTGCCCCGGGTAATAACCAGGGGAGGAGTGCCATTGCTGCCAGCATATATGAAGGTCCCGTGTCGGCATGGAGAAGTAATGTGCTGGGAGGATTCCCAGTTCCCACCAACAAAAGTGAGGCCCTGCGGTTCCACCAGCATTTCCTCAGAGCCGGCGGCAGAAGAAGAGGTCCAAAATGTTTGTGAGAGAGCGAGAGAGTGAGTGCCTGTGTATGAGAGGGTGCCTGTGTGTGTGTGTGTGTGTGTGTGTCTGTGAGTGGCGGTGTGGGTTCCTGTTAGAAAGCTTGCCTGTTCCTGAGCATGTGTGCCTGTATATATGTGTGTGTGAAAGGGGTTAAAGTTTTGCGCTGTCCTCTAATCCACAACAATCTCAGGATGACTAGGAATCTAAATTTCCCAGGTACGGAGAGCGAGAGATTTTTTTTTATCCTTGTTAGTTTGGTAATTCTATTCATCTGTTTTGATATGTATAATTTTTTAGTATGGTTTTACTATTCTGATTGATTTATATTTCTTGATTGCATTGTTATGAGGAATAGTCATGTTCTGCTTTTCCATTATCGCACTGCAAACAAAATCTGGCTTGTTGTGGTTTCCAGTTCAGTTTTTGTCTGCATACATGTATGTGTGTGTGTGTGTGTGTATGTGTGTGTGTGAGTGAGAGAGAGAGAGGAAGCATATGTATGTGAGAAAGAGAGGAAGCATGTGTGTGTGTTTCACCCACACACACGCTTCCTCTATATCTCTTTCTCACACACACACACACACACACATGCTGCCTCTATCTCTCTTTCTCACACACACACACATGTATGCAGACATGTATGGGAACACGCATGCACACACACACACACGCTGCCTCTCTCTCACCAAGCATATATGTTTGTGTGTGTGTGTGTGAGACAGAGGACAAATATTATGTATATGTGTGTGCAAGCGTGCCCCCAGTTTACGACAATCTTAGTATGACAGATATTGAGAGCAGGAGATTTTTTAAATCCTTATTTTTTAATTATTGGGTGTTATTTTATGTGTTTGCTGTTTTGAAATATTTTATTGATGTTTAGGAACTGTTTTGCCCTAGGTGCAAAATACTTTAGGTACGCCCCTGCTTCTTTAGGACCTCAGGTTTGCCTAAAGCAGCAAAATTAAAAAATGGAATGTCTCAAATCACTATACAACAGGGGGGGTCTTAAAATATTCTCCAATACAGACATGAATATTTAAAAAAGAAAAAACTCTAATAAAGATTTGATATGGAATGTGTTCCCCAACAATGTTTAATGCCATCTGACACTGTATTTTGTACTCCCGGTTTTAAAATTCAGCATTTACAGACGTATATACCCAGAGCAGGAGACTGCTACTTACCTGTACTGCAGTGCTTGCCTTGCCAGGAAGGTGCACATTCACACTGGTATGCGCCAGAGATGGGGTCCACCACACATGCGCCTTGGTGAAGACAAGGGTTCGGTGAGCAGGCAGGGACTGTGAAAGGGTGAACGGAAAAGGCGAAGCACAGATTATGTCCCAGACTCACTAGAACGCCGCCCTTTAACTGCTCTGCCTGCTGTACTGCTGCTTTATAGCGCGCATCTCGATGTACGACAGAAGCACCCTCAGCTAAGCCTTCTTCACTACTACTGCAATACTGTGCTGCCGAAGCCTTGAAACAGGACGTTCTCCTGAGCTCCACCTTTGCCTGATATGCCATGCAGCAATACGTCAATATATGATACAATTCAAAAAAATAAAGCAAATCTATAACCCTAAAAAAAAAAAAGTGCCACTTCAACCGTGGCCTCACTGAAACCGAAATATAACCGAGTGCACAGGAGTAAATTATCAGTAGAGCATCTTACCCAGCAGTCTGCACCCCTATGTTTTAGCTCACCCAAATCTAGCTGATATTCAAACACAAGGTGCCTGCTTACACACTACAAAATCACCAGATTTACATTGGGCTGCATGGGATATGAGCTACTGCTGGCTTACATTACCTTTCCCAATATAAACCCACAAAATGACCATAAAGGTAGAAGTATTTTAACAGAGAGAACGAATGAACCAATAAGGTTGTAAATATAAATTAAAGCAATTAATCAGGATCATGACTGAAGCTATGTTAAGCTAATTGAGTCTTACTTATTGCTATTATAGTTAGTAACAGTAGAGAAGGCAATCATTTATTTATTTATTTACTCATTCTTATTAACTGCTCACTCAGAGAATCCCTGGTCGGTGCGGTGTACAACAAATTTAAACAAATCAATATACAACTCAATAAAACACAACAAAAGTAATTCAAAAAAATTAAAACAAAAACTTTAAAATAAAATAACTTAAAATTACCTACACTGAGCCAAAGGATTAGTAAATATTGCTTACAAATCTAACATGGAAGGAGCCAAGATTTCACCTTTTTCTGAAAAAGAAGGTAATTTGGCTCCATCTGCAACGCCCTCCTTGCTGAGTTCCACAATTCAGGGCATTCTACTATTCAAATCATGAATCACATGGTCTTTCTGTTACTAGCTCCTCTGAACATACACCCAAGTGCAAAATAAAATAAATCCTGCTGAAGTGCTTTCTTATCTAAATTCAGTTTCTACATCTCCATCCTAAGAATGTCAATCCTTAATATTCTTCCCACAGGAAGACTCGATCCTGAGATTTTCTTCCAGCTTCCGCCAAATTATCTAAAGGTTTTCTGATGAGGATCACTGCCAATACGTAACTGTTATTCTGCTTCCAGTACATAAGCATATATATTTACTCATCACTCATAAATAACTAAAAAAAAAAAAAATCAAAGGATATAATATTGGAAGCAATGCCTCAGAAATAGATTTTTTTTTTTTACTTTTAATCTTGGTTTCAGCGGTCCGTGCACCAAACAAGGGAAACCAAGAGCACCAATTCAAATATAGACTGCTACTTCGATAGTGACAGTGTCAGGACACGTTTGAAGGCAACAGTAACTGTTAACTAACAGTCCATTCTCATGGAAATAATTTGAAGATAAACATTTTTTTGCAGGTACATACATTTATTGGTGTTCTCTAAACCCATAATAAATCTGACCAACTGCGTCCTAGAGCAGTGCTGCACAAACAGATCCTTGCGCCCTCCTAACCAGCTGGAGTTTCAGGATATCCCTAAGGAATATGCATGAGATGTACTTGCACAGATTAGAGGCAGTGCATGCAAACTCATGCATAATCCTTAGGGATATCCGGAAATTCCAGGGCCTGAGGATCAGCATGATTGTCCTTGAGTGCAGACTGCGAAACAGCTGCTATTTATTTATTTATTTACTTATTTATTTGCCATCCGAGGCAGCTCTGGGTATTGTAAAGGAGTTGCCCATTGAGGTGCCACAGATTGTCCGTGGGAACCTGAAACTTTACAGCAGTTTGCAAGCTGCTTCATGTGCAGGCTAAAAATCCTAGGCTACAATGCATGCACACTAAAGGCATCTCCCCCAACGGGGTTCTTCCATTCTGCGGCTACGAAAGAACTCCTCGGAAAACCTGACCCAGTGAGGAATCGATTCTGGCATGCCAGTACATTCACAACAGCAGAACTGTAATGCTAAATATTGAATACGCTAATGTCTGAAATCACAGTTGCACAAGCCCGGTCTGCTACATCATTTACCTGTTGTGAGTGATGATGTCATTGGAGTACCTGTGCCACTGGACTGAGCTACAACAGCTGCTTTCGTAGAAACTGTTGACACAGTAGAAAAAATTTCAGTAGTTGTATCTGGTACATTCTGATCTGTGACTTTAGTGCTTGTTGCAGTGTTGATTTCCACATCTGGAGTGGATATTCCAGTGACGTAGCTTATTTTTGTGGTGCTATCAACTTGACCACCAGTTGTTTTAAATACAGTAGAATAATCTGTCGTTGTTCCTAAACTCACAGGCCTAGAAGTCCTATGTGTACTGTGTGTGGTTCCCTTGATTGTTCCTCCATCAGTTGTAATTAAATCTATCAGTGTCGTTGCATGCAGTATGGTACTGGTAGACTTTTCTACAGTCAGAGGATCTTGTGTTCTTTGTGAAAAACTTGTTTCCATGGTTGATAAAAATGAAGTAGTTTTAACAAAATTGTCATTCCTTGGTGTTAAGGTTTCCATCACAGTGCCCTCTGTTATGTTTGAGAAAGGCAGATCTGAAGAAGAACTATCAAGCAGTTCTGTGGGACCTGGCCGAAAGAAAGACAGAACTGTGGATTCCACACTAGTATTGTCTCTTGTTTTATCTGGATCTCTGTGAGTCATATCTCCTGCTGTTGACCCACTATAAAATAGAGCTGTAGATGATTCCATTGTAACAGTTTGCTCTGGAAGTTCTGAAGTCACCAAGGAACCATTAGTCTGAAAACTGTCTACTGGCTGTACGGACAAAGATGGTGACAATGATGTGGCTGAGGAAAACAAAGGCAGTAAGGGCGATAGAGATAAGGATGTTGATGAAAAAGGGGACAAGGAAGAAGGTGTTGATGAAGAGAGTGGTAACTCTGAGAAAGATGGAGGCACCAGTGATGAAGGGAATGGCAACATTGATGAAGATGATGATACAGGTAACTCTGATGTTGATGATAATGATGGTAATGAGGAGGGCAACCAGGAGGATGAAGAAGATAACTCAGATGATGACGGTGACCAAGGAAGCAAAGATGAAGACTCTGATGGAGACGATGAAAATAACTCAGAAGAATTGAATGGGACTGATGAATCTGATGATGATGACGAGGACAGTGAAGACTGTGATGATGACTGTAGTGCATCTAGTGAACTGGATTCCGAGTTGCCTATAGAATTTAAGGTCGTGAAAGAATTTGTTGTATTTGCTGTAGGGCCTGAGATTTTATGAAATAATGAACTTGTTGATTCAGAAAAATCACTTGAAGAATCATTTTTTGAAGAAGAGTAAGTCAAAACTTTGGATGACCTTGTAATCAAAGGGTCTGCTGAAGAGACAGCGATATCAATGTCACTTTTTGAGATATTCCGTCCTCCAGTCCGCACTACAGCAAATGTCTGAGTTGACTCGGAAAAACTGGAAATATTATCGGACGTGACACTTTCCAGCATGCTGATGTTCATTATGGAGAGTAGAGTCCTATCTTCACCTCTGGCAAACGTAGTCGATATGTACATACTGTCAGTGTGGGAAGCAGATGCTCTTTTTTCTGTATCTCTTCTTTTAACTGACTGATGGCTGCTTCCGATGGCTGAAACAAGATAGGGGGGGAAAAAAGGAAAATGTAAAATACCATACGAAGTAAAACAATGGAATTTTTTTTTCAATAATATTTTCTTTGAATGTGTAAAATCCATGCGGAAGAATTGCTTTTTTGGGAATTTTTACATAGGTATGTGCAGTAATCCCTATTTAAATGCAATGCTTGTGATAGCTTTTCCACAGTAATTATCTAAGATGATAAAGAAAAAAAAAATACATATATATATACTAGCTGTACCCGGCCACACGTTGCCATGGCTCAGTCTGGTTTAATTTCACAGTGCGCATTAGCTGTGCTCCGGCCATCCCAACTCCCTCCCCCCCTTCCCTGGTGGTGGATGGACTGGCTCGGCGACTCTTCTACCCTTTCCTCCTCCTGTGTGTAACTGTCCGGCAGTCCCTACTCCCTCCCCCCTTCCCCAGTGGCGGAGGAATGGGCTGAGCCATTTCTCGGAGCGGCGACTCGTCTGCCCTTTCCTCCTCCCCTCTGTGACACCCAGCACGTAGCGCAGAGCTCTATGGTCTGCACATGCGCGGTAGAGCTGCTCTCTACTGCGCATTTGCGGTCCGTCGGTCAGAGCCCATTTATATTGTAGATAGCGTGTGTTGCTTTTACGTCCAACAGATGGCGCTGTTTTTCCCAAAAAGCATGTTTTTACCTGTCACAGGTGTGACATCTATATAATATAGGTATATAAAAACACACGCGTATTCGAATGCAAAGTTGTGTCAAAATTTCAAAGCAATCGGTGAAGAACTTTCGGAGATTTAAGATTTTGAACAAACGAACATTTACATTTTTATTTATATAGATAACTGAGGCAATTTTAAAATTGACAAAGTACCGAAGAGGTTGCAAGTGAAATCTGAAAAGAAAACACCCTGTGGAGTTTCCCTTTGGAAATTCTGGACTGACTGGCGCCATGAGTACTCTTGTGCCAGTGGATTTTGCACCTGCTCTACAGGAGCTGCAAAGTCAGCACCATAAAGCAGGTGCGGGGATTTCAAAATGAAACCTTCACGCATTGGGTGCTGGCTTCCCCCTCCCCGCACGGCTTGCAGCACCCAAGCTGCGAAAAAGTGCAGTTACTTTTACCTGCAGAGGGGGCAGGGCAATTTTCAACTATCAGATTTTTCTCCCTAGGTAATTGCTTGGTTACCCGGGGGGATAAAATCATTTGTAAACTGTCCTCCCCATGAAGAGCATTGCTGGAAAACGTTGCAAATTACACGTAAGGCTCCACTGGGCTTCCTGCCAAGGAACACGGCCTAGTAGTTAAGTTGAGGCAGTGTAGGATAGAAGAATGTAAGATTTTTTTGCCATGGCATCCCCAGGAACAGAAAGAGGACGACCATCGATGATTACACAAGACAAGAAACCAGGAACATGACGAGAGACCAAGAAAGACCTTGAAGGACATGGAAACCACAGGAAACCCTTGCGAAGGCAACGAGGAACAGACTGAGGAGCCCTTTTATAGGGCAGCCGATGGATGACATCATCAGGAGGCGCCATGGCTTTTCCTGCCGCGGGCCCTTTAACTGAAGAAGAAATGCGGGTGTACACCTAGGCTTGGCAGGTCGGCAGAGCAGAGCATCGGCCGGCGATGACTGGGCGTGGGTGCTGTCCCAAAGCGCAGCTGGAACCGGAGGCGACGGGCCACCCGTATGGATGACCAGCGACAACTCTCCTGCCGTGGGAAGTGGCAGCAAAGCACGAGAAGGCAACAGGCGACGGCGGCACCCCAGGGCCTCCCACAGGAACCAAAGCAGCATCAGGGTTCACCAGCAGCATTTCAGTGCCGCTCATGACACAGAGGCGGCAAGTTCCTGGTAAGCGGAGTCTGGGTGAGTTGAAGGGGCCCTCCCGCGGCTGGTATTGCAACAGCTGGATAAAAGGTGGGCGGGCAATGGGCTGATCAGGGCGGAGCTACTTCTCTGGATAAACTATCATCTATGTAGTGATATTCAGCCTTAGCCAGACAACTTAGCCAGAAAAAAAGAGCATTCTCAATAGCCGTCCACTTCTATGGAACTCCCTACCCTCCAGCCTAAGACTTCAAAGCAATACCAACATTTTCAAAAAAAACTCCTCAAAACCTGGCTCTTCAAACAAGCCTATAAGGATGGGATAGGCTAAACCAATAAAAGGGCAGCACCCCGCTTTCGCATACTACCTCCTATCCATCTTTCTCCATTACCCCCCCGCCACGCTTCTCAACATTTAACTCTATCTAAGCACCCTCAGCTTCACCCTCCGAATATCATAAAACCCAGTACCCTCATATGAACAACGTGTCTCGTGTCAATTAGAGCATCCTATTTTACCTGTTATAGTATTAATATATTATATTATTTCATATCGTTATCTCAAAGTTCATATGTTACTCCCTGTTAAAGCTGCACCTCTGTTTTAATGTATTGACCTTTGTTTTAATGTATTGAGTTGTTCTAAATGTAAACCGGAGTGAAGGCCAACACTAATACTTCGGTATAAAAAAAAAACACAATCAATCAATCAATCAATCAATCAATCAATCAATAAATAAATAAACAAACAAACAAACTTAACAGCTCAATAGCAGATCTAAACTTAAGACGGATAAGACTTATCCACCTACGTAGCGCTTTTAACTGGGATATTCAGCCTCGTAGCCATGCGGTTGAATATCCTGTCTAAGTGAGCTGGATATAGCTATCTGGCTAAGTTAGATACATGGCTTGCCTTTCAATATTGACTCCTGTATGTTTGAGCTATTTCTTCAGTATGGTTCATTTTGGAAAACCATTAGTACATCCAGCTTCTTTCCTGGCACAGAAAAGGAGAATATATTTAATGCTTGGAGCCTTGCAGGTTTATCCTTCCCCTCTCTGGAGAATCCACCCGTCAAGACAAAAAGAGATGGAATAGTATGGGCAGAGGTCTAGCCGCGGTATTACTGCATGTGAGCCTTACAATTCCTTAAGGTTCACCGACTTGGGGCTTACAGAAAAAGGACACTGAAACTTGTCTGTAAAGCAGTTTAAAAAAAGCCAGAGGCAGAGCTTTTTATAATAAGATGCAGTACATGCAATTAAGGATCATAAAGAGGGCAGCTAATGATATTTAGCGTAGTCGCTGGCATCAAAATGACAGGCTTGATCCAAACACAAATTAGCCACTTGAATTCAGAGAACGAGAACGTCCTGGGCTAAGAAATTACAATCACTGCCCGGCAGGTCTCGGAGGGGAAGACGTGTGTTGGGTTTTTTTTTTTTTTGTGTAATTTTTGAATGTTGGAGTGAATAATTATGCTTATGTTGGCTAAAGAGTTTCCAGCAATGAGTAATTCAGTCTTTTTTTTTTTTTTTTTTGATCCCCAGGTGTTGGCCAGCTGCGGCGTTAACTCTCCCAATCCACGCTGCCCCTGCGGTGACCTCCCCCTCCCCCCTCGCTCGGGACTTCGGCCTCCGGCAGCTGCTTCTCGTGAGCTCAGAGCCTGCGGCGGTGGCACTGCGCATGTGCGCGGGCGCCGCTGGAGGAGGTGTCAGGCCTGGGGAGTTACTGAAAACGGTCACTGAGGACTCCATCACGCATGTCCGTGCTACTGAAGCGGCCGGGACCTTTCCTTTTACATAAAATCCTGGGCAGAGTGTCGTGGCTGCCGTGTGAGTCCGCTGGAATGAGTGGAAATAAGGTTCAGCAAAAAAACAAAACATTTGAAATGAAGCTGATCAAACGCTTTGAAATGAAGACAAAACAAATTCCGAGGCCGATGTAATAAAGCGGTAGTGAAAGCTTCCCATAGGTTTTTCTTTGCTGCCACACTAAAAAAATAACCTTTACTACCAATAGTCTAATTATATGCAAATTGCTCAGTAGAAAAAAAAAAAAGCATTAATCAAAAAAGTGCACTAAAATTAGTAAAGTTAAAAGTGTGCTTACTTTACTAGTGATTTTAACTTTAGTGGTTAGAGGCGGAAGTTAATTTTATTTGAATTAAAAAAATGCTCTCTGTTCCCAGGGGGACTCTGTGCTGGGACCCCCAAGACAGAAGAACCCTGCGCCAGTACCAGAGCCATCCTCAGGAGTCGGAATAGGGGCAATTGCCCCAAATCCTGCATTTTGAAGGGGGAGGAGGGGGCTTGTGCCATTACCGCGTTACCTATCCCTAGCACCAGGCCCCGCCGCAGCAAGTTCACACGTCCCCTTCCCTCGAGGTCAGCCCTGCCCGAGACCCCTTGAGTCAGAGGGACTCTGTCCCAGGACAAGAGAGCCCTAAACACCCCTCACTCACTCACCTAATCCTCACCCACCCACCAACTTCAGCCAGGTAACTTTAAATGTTTTCTGCTATGCCTTTTTATCTTATGTATGAATAGCAGTACCCCGCTTCGGAATTGCTGATAGATAGGCAGGTTAAAAATGTTCAATCTTTTGTGATTGATGCCATTGATTACCTGTAATGTCCTGTTTGTTGGTCTCCCTGCTTCCACAGTTCAATGACTGCAGAATTCTGCTGCATGGTTCATTTCAGGGACCGTGTATCCCCTTTGCTAATTAATTTACACTGGCTGAGTTTAAATTGGTAAGTTAGATTTTAAAGCTTTAAAGGTGGAGGGTCCATCATATTTGGCAGCACTTTTAAAACGTCATGTACTCACCTGGAACTGGCGTTCCCAGGGTAAGCAGTTATTACAAGCTCTTATGGTTAAGCAGGCACTGTTAAGCGAGCCTTTTTTTGTGGCCAGACCACTATTGTGGAATACCCTTCCAGAAACAATAAGAAATATTGATAATGTTTTAACATCTTGTAAGCAATTGAAAATATTTGTATTTCTACAAAACTTAGAAAATTTCATGATGATGTGTTTAATATTACATATAGTTAAAGACTGTTTTAAACCAATGTTTTTATTGTGGTATTATGTATTTTTGCCTACCTTTGTTGCGATCCGCCTAGCATGGGTTTCTATTCTAGGCAGAATAGAAATAGATTCTACATTTATTTATTTAAAACAATCTGTACAAAAGGCTTGCATTGGTCGGTGGGTCACACTGTCGTGTCTGCCTCTGGCCACCAGGTGCCACCCGGAGCGGCGGAAAGTGCACTCTGCAAAGGTGATGTGCTCTGTTTGCAAAGCCCTGTCTCACACACACAAACACAGGTACGCAAAGGCAGAGAGATACACACATAGGGGCGGATTTTCAGAGCCCTGCTCGCCGGGAAGCCTATTTTACATAGGCCTCCCGGCGCGCGCAGAGCCCCGGGACTCGCGTAAGTCCCGGGGTTCTCGGAGGGGGGCGTGTCGGGGGGCGGGCCCGGTCGTCGCGGCGTTCCGGGGGCGTGTCGGCAGCGTTTTGGGGGCGGGTACGGGGGCGTGGCTACGGCCCGGGGGCATGGCCGCGCCCTCCGTACCGCCCCCAGGTCGCGGCCCGGCGCGCAGCAGGCCCGCTGGCGCGCGGGGATTTACGTCTCCCTCCGGGAGGCGTAAATCCCCCGACAAAGGTAAGGGGGGGGTGTAGACAGGGCCGGGGGGGGGGGGGGGGAAGGGAGGGTAAGGTGAGGGGAGGGCAAAGGAAAGTTCCCTCCGAGGCCGCTCCGATTTCGGAGCGGCCTTGGAGAGAACGGGGGGAGGCAGCGCGGCTCGGCGCGCACAGGCTATACAAAATCGATAGCCTTGCGCACGCCGATCCAGGATTTTAGGGGTAGATTTTCAGACGAGCGCGAACAGCCTACTTTTGTTTGCGCTCCAGGCGCAAACAAAAGTACGCTGGATTTTAGTAGATACGCGCGTAGTCGCGCGTATCGGCTAAAATCCTGGATCGGCGCGCGCAAGGCTATCGATTTCGTATAGCCTGCGCGCGCCGAGCCGCGCTGCCTACCCCCGTTCCCTCCTAGGCCGCTCCGAAATCGGAGCGGCCTAGAAGGGAACTTTCCTTTGCCCTCCCCTCACCTTCCCCTCCCTTCCCCTACCTAACCCACCCGCCCGGCCCTGTCTAAACCCCCATCCTACCTTTGTCGGGGGATTTACGCCTCCCAGAGGCGTAAATCCCCGCGCGCCAGCGGGCCTCCTGCGTGCCGGGCCGCGACCTGGGGGCGGGTACGGAGGGCGCGGTCACGCCCCCGGGCCGTAGCCACGCCCCCGTACCTGCCCCCAAAACGCTGCCGACACGCCCCCGCAACGCCGCGCGCTCCGGCCCCGCCCCCCCGACACGCCTCCCGACACGCCCACTCCGAAAACCCCGGGACTTACGCGAGTCCCGGGGTTCTGCGCGCGCCGGTGAGCCTATGTAAAATAGGCTCACCGGCGCGCAGGGCCCTGCTCGCGTAAATCCGCCCGGTTTTGGGCGGATTTAGGCGAGCAGGGCTCTGAAAATCTACCCCTAAGTGGATACGCGCGGCTCCGCGCGTATCTACTAAAATCCAGCGTACTTTTGCTTGAGTCTGATGCGCAAGCAAAAGTAGGCTGATCGCGCTTCTTTTAAAATCTACCCCATAGGCACTTACACACACATCCATACATGCACATTCATATACAGGCTCCAACAAACACACACAGACAGGCGCGCGCACACACAGGCACACACAGACAGGCGCGCGCGCACACACAGACAGGCGCGCGCACACACAGACAGGCGCGCGCACACACAGATAGGCGCGCGCGCACACACAGACAGGCGCGCGCACACACAGACAGGCGCGCGCACACACAGGCACACACAGACAGGCGCGCGCACACACAGGCTGTTGACCAGACAACCCGAGCAATGATGGGCACTCTTTTGCCCCAGAAAGCTTCTTGTGAAGAGTAGCAGATAGGTGAGCCCTCTGTGCTGCGGCATAGTTGACGCAGCCTCGAGGGCAAACCCACAAGGCCTACAGCTGATAGCTGGCAAATGCGCCCTATAGTGGAACAGTTCGGAACGTCGTCTTTACTAGCCATCTCCCCCCCTCAGGTTGATCTTTTGGGTTCAGGTGGCTGGCAAGACTTTAGGCAGGTCCCTAGGGCAGTGAAGGTAACTAGAGTCCAAAGGCTCACTGGGGTCAGGGCAGGCAGCAGACTAATGGAGTCCAAGACAGGCCAAGGTGAGGGCAGAAAATGCTAGAAAGAGTGGTCAGTTCCAGACAAGGGTTCAGGTCCAGCTGGCAGGCAATCGTGGTCAGTTCCAAGCAAGAGGTCAAGATCTAGACAGTCAAGCCAAGGGTGGACAGTGACACTCTGAAGAAACTGGACAAGACGGATAGGACAAGGCAAGGCTGGAGAAGACAAGGCAGGAACCATGCAAGCAACACGTACTGCAAGGCGAGAGCCCCATCGCTGAGGCAAAGTAATGCTGCAGGACCCTTGCTTAAATAGCACAGTCGGGCTGATGTTATCGGGAGGCGCTGCTCAGTGTTTCCCGCCGTGGGGCCAATATTATGTGCACGCACCCACCTAAGAGAAGGCAGCAGCCTGGCGGCGTGAGCGACAGCAGCGTTCTGCCGCGACAGGAGGCCTCAGGCAGTGTCAGTCTGCGGTGGGGGGTGAGTGTGGTGGCTCGCGAGCTGCCAAACATAACGCTTCCTTTTTTTTATCTGGATAAATTTCAGCCAGATGGCATCCAGATAAGTGCCATGAATATTCAGATGTCGGTATTTAGCTAAATTCCCTTGAATGTGGATCTCTTACTGTCTCTGGCACCTCTGAGCTGGCATATGGCAGAGCCTGTACTATTATAAATCCAGTGTAATTGCGCCATTTCCTCACTGATCTGATGGAGGGGCATAGCTCCTGAAAGGTCATCACAGATGTATTGATTTTAGTTCAGCAAAAATGCATTCCCTACAGTTTGTTGACCCTCATTTCTACACACTAGGAGGGCTATTCAACTAAAGCGCCGTAACCTTTGCTAATGTTAACGCCGGCCGCGCTCTAATGTTCAAACGGGTTAACACTTGCAGTAATATCCTCAGCTCCCCTGTTTTTGACTGGGCTGATTCACTAACTTGCGCTCATTAACCTGCATTAAAATGACCGCAACTGACATTAAGGCCAGCATGTGTTATGGCGCTTTACCGAACGGCCCTCCAAGAAGGAGATTTTCAAAGTATTTTATGCTACTTCTCACTTCTTTAGCGCTACTAGGCATGCGCAACACTGTACAAAAACACAAAGTCTGTTATATGTAAGCACTCACAATCTATTCAACACAGACAAACAGGACAAATAAGAGAATTGGGGGGGGGGTTCATTGATTATGGAAAATGATTTAAATCAACAAGGGGTACAATATACCCTCTCGCTCCGGTCACTGTCTCAGGCCCATCTTGTGATCCCATCGCCTAGAACGCTGCACCTTGTGAATAGCAGAAGGAGACCGTTTGCAGGCCCTTCCCCAGTCCTATGGAACTCCATTCCCCCCCACCCCACCCCCGGCTTACCCCTAACTTCCTGACCTTCAGAAAACAGGTAAACACCCGGCTGACTAAGGCAGCGTTTGGACCTGATGAATACTCTTTGAGTTGATCATGTATTTAAATGCCAATGGACTATACTATTAACTCTCTTTGGTCTGACCCATTATATCTAACTTTTACCCAGCTATTGGTTTCTCCTATCCAGGGAACTGCATTTGTATAAAAACGAAATAGAAAATGTGACAAAATTTCCTATTTTGCTTCAGGTCGTTTTAAAACTGAACGATTTAAATTCAGTCACATTTTCGGCGGAATTCTGTTTTGAAAATTGGGGGGGGGGGGGAGAAGTCACCCGTCGGGCCTAAGCCTGAAGCCAGGGCCTCGCATAGGGAATAGGCCAAGACTCAAAGCAGGGGCTCCGCTGTATGCCCAAGCGTGACGCAAAGGCCCAGGCCCAGGAAATTTTCCGATTCCCCTCTTACCTTATCCATCGGGAATCCGGAGCTGCGTTCAATACTATTTCAATACCATGGCCCAAAGTCAAGGCCAGCCCAAAGGCTGGGTCCTGATGCCTGGGCTTGGGTCTAGACCAGGGCCCGGGCCCAACACTGGGTCCTCAGCCCCAAGTCAGGCCCAGGCTCAAATGCCAGAACCCAGGCCTCGTAGGTTTACCGTCTTCTTTCTTCAGTCTTCTTTCATCAAATGATGATGTCTGCTGGGGACCTGCCGAAACTTCAGCCTGGGGCTAGGCCTTGTCGTCAGATCCTCCTGGCCATGTAAGTGGGGGCCAGGGAGGATCCTGGCCCCAGTATTTTTTTTGGATGGGAGGGATGGGGGTGTGGGGATAGGATGCCTCAGGAGACCCTGTTTTGGGTTTTTTTTTGGTTTTTTTTTATGTTTATTTAGTTTTTTAAAACTAAATAAAATAAACATTAAATGAAATGAAATCTGAGGGGAAAAATGCTCAAAAAAAAAAAAAATGCTATCCTCCGTACACTCCTTTGCTATCAGTCTGTTTCAGACCCATTACATCTGATGTTTTGCTCACTGTTTGTAACTCTTGGTGATAAACATGTCCTAAGTAAATGACGATGACTTAAAAGCAACCTCTAAAAGGTAGATTTTTAGCCTCCATTTGGATAAGGCCAGGGAGGGAGCATCATGCCCCAATTCAGGAAGTCTATTCCAAGCCTATGACGCAGCCAAGGTAGAAAGCGCAGAGTTGGGGAGTTGGCAGTGGAGAAGGGCACAGATGAGAGCAACTTGCCTGATAAGCAGAGTTCACAAGGAGGGGTGCAGGGAGAGATAAGTGGGGAGAAGTAATAAGGAGCTGCGGAATGAGTGCACTTGTAGGTAAGAGAAGCGTGAACTGTACGCAGGCATGGAGGGGGGAAGAGGGGTTACACAGGGCAGATAACACCCACATATACATTTGGTTGAGACTCTTTGTATCCCAGCCACTAAAACAATCTGAAAGGAGTGGATCGGGAGGGAACTTTCGTGTCCCACCTACCGAGCCTCCCTCCCTTCCCCCCTCTCCTCCCTGACCCCACAACCCATCCTAACTACCCTAGATGCTTTTGTTTTATTGCTTACACGCTCTACGGAGCAGATGTAAGTCGTGCGCCCTGGCAGGCCCCTTTTTTGATGGTCCGGCACTTCTGCGCAAAAACTGGTAGATACGCGCGTGGCTGGGCCCCCTCTAAAATGCGCTCGGCGCGCGCACGGCCTGGCCACGCGCGTATCTCCCAGGTTTTTGCGCACGCTGCCTTTTTAAAAATTTGGGCTTAAGGGCACAACAATATTATACCTTTTCTGTTTTCTAATGTGGATGCAAATAGTCTCAGGGGTAGATTTGTAAAAAAAGCGCGATCGCGTACTTTTGTTTGCGCAGCAGGCGCAAACAAAAGTACGCTGGATTTTATAAGATACGCGCATAGCCGCGCGTATCTTATAATCCTGGATCGGCGCACGCAAGGCTGCCGATTTTGGGCAGCCTGCGCGCGCCGAGCCACGCAGCCTGCCTCCGTTCCCTCCCCTCACCTTCCCCTCCCTTCCTCTACCTAACCCACCCCCCCCCCCCGGCCCTATCTAAACCCCGACAGCAGACTGCTGGCGCACCGTCTTCCGACCCGGGGGCTGGTCCAGAGGCCTGGACCACGCCCCCGGTCCTGCCCCCAAAACGCCGCGCCCCGCCCCCAAAACGCCGCATCATCCGATCCTGCCCCCGACACGCCCCCTTCGAAAACCCCGGGACCTACGCGCGTCCCGGGGCTCTGCGAGCGCCGGCGGCCTATGGAAAATAGGCGCGCCGGCACGCAAGGCCCTGCTCGCGTAAATCCGGGCGGATTTAGCTGAGGGGCGGATTTTAAAAGCCCTGCTCGCGTAAATCCGCCTGGATTTACGCGAGCAGGGCCTTGCGCGCCTATTTTCCATACGCGTGCCGGCGCGCGCAGAGCCCCGGGACGCGTGTAGGTCCCGGGGTTTTTCGAAGGGGGCGTGTCGGGGGCGGGACCGGATGACGTGGTGTTTCGGGGGCGGGGCGTTTCGGGGGTGTGGCGTGCGCAGGCTGCCCAAAATCGGCAGCCTTGCGCGCGCCGATCCAGGATTTTAGAGGATACGTGCGGCTATGTGCGTATCTTATAAAATCCAGCGTATTTTTGTTTGCACCTGCTGCGCAAACAAAAGTACGCGATCGCGCTTTTTTTTTAAATCTACCCCTATATGTGTGGGAGTTATCTGCCCCACCATGGGTGCAGCGATACTGTAGTGGTAAAAGGGGGCGTGGATTTAGGTCGGAAGAGGAAACGAACACGCGGTCATTTCATTTTGAAATCGCCGTCTGCACTTTTTTTGGCATGCACTTTGTGCCCACTGAATTAATTTCATATTAAAAAAAAAACAGCTTTGGCTGAAATAACCTGCTCCCGCTTTGTCTTGACTGGGAGGTGCTTAAATTCGTTCAGAAGCTTTTAATGTAAAGGCAGTCCTCTCCCCACCGCCTCAAAGCTGCTGGCTAATCTTTGCTCCTTAGCTTGCCCAGCGTCAGAAGGGAATACCCGACAGAGACAAAACACGGTGCAGCCACAGTGTGCGCCACACACCTCTGCTACACTGCGGGAAGCACAGAAACGGTGAATCTGGAAGGCCCTTCTAGTCTGCCCAGTGTATTTCCTGGTGCAGTGGCTTGGGCCCCCTTGGCTTTCCACTAGGGGATCCTCTGGTGTTTAACCCACGGGTTGTGGGGTTTCAAATCTGTGACTTGCAATTTCAAGGACGTCCAGGAACGGCGACTTGCGTTCATTAATCCCCTTCCTGACCCCGACCCCCCCATTATGAAACCGTTCTGCTTCTAAGCACATGTTTTCTGAAGCGCTCCTCCCGATGGATGCAATCCCAGTTGTTTAGATGTTTTGCTTATGAGAACATTTCTATCTGGTCCCAGGAGCAGGCAAGATTCAAGGCCAGCTTTAAAAAAAAAACAAAAAACAAACCCAACACAAAAATCCTGTTATTCCACACGAGGTCTACAACCATTGAAAACTTTAGAAGTGAGAGTTTCACCTCCATCTGACCTGAAAACATGCATTTACTAATTGTCTTATTGAATTTGCTGACTGTGAAAACCAGGGGAAGACAAAAGCAACTGGGGAGTCTGTGGGGGAAGGGTGTGTGTGTTTGTGTGTGCACGAAGCGCATTCAGATTAAGCACCACAGGATAACCACCTTGCAATAGGTTCATAAATCCCTAACCAAGACACCTTTTTTTTAGGATGTGGTGTTCGGCCAATGCTTGCTGGCTCGGTCAGGCCCTTGTCGTGGGTAAGCGGCCGAGACACGGAATCGCCTCTCTGGCAGTTGCCAGGGAGCCCGGGCTGTGCTGTGTTTTTTTTAAGCACTGCTGCGGATGTGCTGACTTTGGGTGGAGGCCTTTTGGCAGCGGAGGGAGCCTGTGTGAACAAAAGCTGCAGCCCTAAATCTGGATGGTCCCAGGCCCTGTGGGACTGTCCGTTTCCTTCCTCGCTCTCGCCCTGACAGAGGGCAGGGCTGAGAAACTCAGGCCCGACACAAACGCGCCGATAATATTTATCAAAAGCAGCTATTGTCTAGACAACCCACGGATATACTGTAATCTTTTTTTTTTTTTTTAAGGGGGGTCAACAAACAAGCTGGAGGTGATACCGCTTTACTGGACTAATTTAATAAATCTGCGACTTTGATAAGAACACGAGATTTGCCATACTGGGTCAGGCCAAAGGTCCATGGAGCCCAGCATCCTGTTTCCAACAGTTGTCAAGCCAGGTCACAAGTGCCTACAGGATCCCAAAAGGGTAACAGAGTCCATGCTGCTTATCCCAGGGATAAGCAATGACTTTCTGCAACTCCACATTAATAATGGTTTATGGACTTCTCCTGCAGGAATTTATCAAAACCTTTTTTAAACCCAGCCACATTAACATCTTTTACCACATCCTCCAGTAATGAATTCCAGAATTTAATTATGCACTGAGTAAAATAAAAAAAATGTCTCCAATTTGTCTTAAATGTATAACCTAATAACTTCATTGTGTGTCCCATAGCCTGTGCTCTTTTTTAAAGAGTTAACAACTGATACTGGTTTATCCATTCCACTCCACTCATTATTTTATAGATCAGTGGTTCTCAACCTTTTTTCTATCGGGACACACCTGGCAGTGGATGCTCACATGTGTGACACAATGAACACATGACCATCACGGAGCTAAATGTAAACATATTCTGCATCCTCAGGAATCCCCTGATCCCCAACAATAGGTGCAGGGCAGAACTAGGACATTTCCCATACAACTCCCCATACAAAAATGATATTCTGATTCTGCTGTCATCTGAACAACAGCAAAACACACTTCCTCTGCTACCGAGTGCACTGTAAAATACACGCAGCACGTGTAGCAAACCTGTCATACCATAAAGGCACTTACTCTGAGGACTCAAACAGCAATAATTCTACATCTGAAAAAGTAGCAGCGCACCACCAATGCATGTCCTATTGAGAAAACACAATAAATAAGACTGATATATGTGTCTACCTCAGAGAAATACAGACTAAAGGGCCACAAATTACAAATGTGGAGACAAAACTAGAATGGAAACCCCCAAAAAAGCCACACTGCATGCAGTGCAAAAGGGAAGAACTAGGAACAGAAATACATTTCCTCCTACACTAATCAGAGTACAAAGATAGTTTTGGGAATGTGCATTTCTTCTGACATATGGATCTTGCACCTTGTAACCCCCCCTCCATACCCCCATCATCCCTCACTTCTGCCAATTAGTCCTTTTCAATCATCTCCTCACACTCACACCCGTGCCCAGCATTCCCACCCTCGCTCTCTTCCCTGTGCTCCATCCCTCCCCTACTCGACTTTTCCCCTTCCTCCCTTCTCCCTTCTGCCTACCCATCTACCCCTACCCTTCTCCCTACCCATCTACTCCCTACCCTTCTCCCTACCCATCTACCCCTGACCCCCCTCTTTCCCACCCAGCAGCTTCCACACTCCCTCTTTCCCTGCCCTGCATCCCCAACCTCCTTTCCCCCACCCCCCACCAGGTGAAGAGTGCATCACTTCCAGGCCCAGCAGGGGAAGATAAAGTTAGTGCCCTGTCAGGGCCCAGAAGAGCAGGAGTTGGCAGTGTCTCTCTCTCTCTGATCTGGGTAAAGGAGGAGGCAGCCTCCCATTGGGCCAGAAAGAGGAGAAGGGAGCGAGAGTAGCCTCCTGCCAGGCCCGAGAGGTCAACTGACTCCCACCCACCGGGTTGATGAGATAGCAGCCTCCTGCTGACCCTGCGAGACACCACCCAGGACCTCATGACACACCTGTTGAGAACCACTGTTATAGACCTCTATCCTATCTCCCCTCAGCTGAAGAGTCCTAACCTCTTTAGCCTTTCTTCATTGGGGGGGGGGGGGGGGAGGGACTTGTTCCATCCCCTTTATCATTTTGGTCACCCTTCTCTGTACCTTTTCTAATTCTGTTATATCTTTTTTGAGATGCAATGACCAGAACTGCACACAGTACTCAAGATAAAGTTGCACCAAGGAACGATACAGAGACATTATAATACTCTGTTTTATTCTCCCTTCCTTTCCTAATAATCCCTAGCCTTCTATTTGCTTTCTTAGCTGCTGCCACAAACTGAGCAGAAGATTTCACCATATTATTCACAATGAGACCTAGATCCTTTTCCTGGGTGGTGACTCCCATTGTGGAACCTTGCATTGGGCAGCTATAACTTGGGTTGCTTTTCCCTACGTGCATCACTTTGCATTTGTCTACATTATATATAATCTGACAGTTGTATGCCCAGTCTCCTAGACTTACAAGGTCCTCCTGCAAGGTTTCACAGTCCCTTTGTGATTTAACAACTTTGAATATTTTTGTATTATCAGAAAATTTGATCATCTCACTCATTGTTCCCACCTATAGATCATTTAGAAATATGTTAAAAAGCAGTGGTCCCAGTACAAATCCCTGGCAACTCCACTATTCACCTTTCTCCATTGAAAAAAATTACCATTTAGCCCTGCTGTCTGTTTGCTATCTTTTAACCAGTTCTCAATCCACAAAAGGACACTGCCTCCTATGACTTTTTAATTTCCTCAAGAGGGACTTTGTCAAATGCTTTCTGGAAATCCAGATACACTATATCAACTGGTTCACCTTTATCCACGTTTATTTTCGGCTTCAAAAAATATTTCAGATTAGTGAGGCAAGACTTCCTTTGGGTAAATCTACATTGGCTTTGTCCCATTAAACTATGACTATTTATTTGTTCAGTAATTTTGTTCTTTATGATAGTTTCAACCATTTTTCCCAGCACTGACATCAGGCTCACCAGTCTATAGTTTCTTGGAACATACTTGGAACTCTTTCTAAAACTGCCGTTATGTTGGCCACTCTCCAATCTTCAGGTACTGTAGCTGATTTTAATGATAGTTTACAGATAACTAATCAAAGGTCTGCAATTTCAGTTTTCAGTTCTTTCAGCATTCTGGGATGTATACCATCTGATCCAGGTGATTTGCTACTCTTTAGTTTGACAATTTGCCTATTACATCTTCGGATTCAGTGAGATTTGTTTCAGATCCTCTGAATCATCACCTTTACATATCACTTTTGGCATTGGTATCTGCCTTACATCTTCCGCAGTAAAGTCTGAAGCAAAGAATTAATTTAACCTCTCTGCTATGGCCTTGTCCTTCCTATGTGCCCCTTTTATTAATTTATCATCTAATGGTCCAACTGGCTCCCTGTTTGGCTTTTTGCTTTGAATGTACCTGAAAAAGTTTTTATTATGCGTTTTTGCTTCCACATTAAACTTCTTTTCAAATTCTCTCTTTGCCTACCTTATCAATACTTTGCATCTAACTTGCCAGCGCTTATGCTGTTTCCTATTTTCTTTCTTTGGATCCCTTTTCCATTTTTTTTGAAAGATGTTCTTTTGGCTAGAATAGCCTCTCTCACTTCAACCTTGCCAGCTGTCGTTTGGCCTTCCATCCACCTTTTTGAATGTGTGGAATACATCTGGTCTGGGTTTCAAGATGCTATTTTTAACTTTGCAGAGTTATCCTCTCTTCATCAGGTCAGTGAAGAAACAGCAAAGTCGCTCTGGGTTTAAATAGTACAGACTCATCTAGCCGTTAGGGTGCCTGCAAGTGTCACTGCAGCTCAGTAGGGAGAAGGGGGAGAGTGAGAAAGCCAGAGGTGCTGAGACAGTGATGGCTTAGAGAGGGACGATATCTTTTTGAAGTCTTTTCCTGTTTGTTTCAAAATGTTTCATCATATTCATTTCACATGTTCTCCGTTCCTGAATGCTCCTAAAGTTCGCTTTAAGTGCCCCTGATTGTGAGGTCGTTAGGTGAATTTTCTGCCTTTGGGAAGTGAGCACCTCCTTGAGCTGCCGTTCTGTTTTTCTCTGTAATGTAATGTTTTATGTTCTGTCCATGAAGACTGATTCTTGTCCCTTACTTTTGGCTTGCTTCACTGACGTGGCATCCTTCTTCTCCATACAGCTTCAGTATTTCACGATTCCCCTGGTGTTTTTGTCTGACTGAGGATCTCAATAGGCTCCAAGGTTCTTTGCTTTTTGGGACCCCTTTGTATCTGACTCTGCTATATGGCCCTTTCCTCTGCTATACGGCGCTGACAGCCTCACTTCTCACCTCTCCTGTTATGTACCAGACAGACACATTCTAGGATAGGATAGTGCCCAGGTGGCACTTTGACACGCTGGTGTGAGTAAATCAGGGTGTGGATTTCTTCCATCTGCAGCTGACTGGTTCCGAGATGGACCAATGGCAAATAGGGAGGGGGCAGAACGCAAATCTCTCCAGGGGACCCGAAGCAGGATTCTAATTCTGGCAGGAACAGAAATTGTAAGGGAAGGCGGGGAACTCTGACACCAGGGGCATCCCGAACCTGCCCGGTGACCCTGCAAGCCGGTCGGCTTTGCAGGACATACACAAATGAATATGCACCAGACAAATTTGCAAAGTAAAGGCATGGCTGCTTTAAATTGTAAAAGCAAAACGCTTTTAAGACGGCAAGCTGTTTAAAAGGAAGTTTCGATATTTTTATGTGATTGGTTGTATATTGGGTTTTTTTTATTATGTGGTAAACCGCCCTGACCAGTTTTTTTCTGTTGTGTGCTATAGAAAAGCCGAGAAATATATAAATAAATGAATAAATACATGTGAGACTCTGTAGACCCAGATTTGTCTCATGCATTTTCATTATGGATATTCTGAAAACCCGACTGGCTGCGAGGTCACCAGAACAGGTTTAAGAAGTCCAGTCTTAAACCTCGATTAAGCCTTAGATAAAACACAAGGAGGCAGGAAAGTTTCAATAATGTCTTCCCTTCCTTTGCCTTCTCCCAAAAATAAGAAAACAACTTCACAAGCCCCTTCCTTTGGGCAGGTAGCTTATCTCAAGATTAATATTATTATTATTATTATAGGTACAAAAAAAGAGATATGTGATGAGTGACACTGAACACCACACATCTCGCAATGACTTGCAATTCAAACACCCCCAACAACCACTGCCCACAAGATAGGGCGGCACTACTAGAATATCAAGTAAGGCAGAGATAAGATGACATAATAAAAAGGAAGCAAAGAAAGAGAAGAAAAACACAAACCCCCTTCAGAAAATTAAAAAAGAAAGAACATACCGCAAAGTGACCAAATTATCAGGCAGCCAGATCATTTAAAATCCGACTGCTCACCATGGGGGACAAAGAATCCACACAAGGGAGCCAGATGTCTATAAACTGAGCCTTAATTTTGGCCACAGAGGTTTTAGCATAACATTTTTCCATAAAAACTAAATTCCACAATGCTTTTTTCCAGTACGTGAAATTGTAAGTGGTCATTCTCCAATGAAACACTATGGGCTTCTCCCTAACAAAAAAACATTTCCTAATTCATAACGTTTGAAAACTCTTGCAGGAGGGAAGAGAGGTAAAAATCCTCAAACAGGTTTAGCTCAGGGTTACAAGGGGCAAGGAAACCTACAACATCAGCGATATATTGCAAAATCTTCCCCCACAATCTCTGAGACTTCGGACGAGACCACAACACATGACCCAGCGATCCCACATCCCAGGAACATTTAATACACAGCTCATCTGCTGCAAGAAAAAAAAAGCCCTACGTTGAGAAATATATCAGCTCGTTAAAAATTTAAATTGAGTTTCACGCAAATAAATATTCCCAGACCAAGAGTTTACTTTGGAAAAACCAAGTAATAAAATCTGTACGAGAAATCTTAAGAGGTGTATCTGACTTCCGATTGAACATCCACTGGAGTCACTTTTTTTGTAAAAATGTATAAATAGCCGAAAGAGCTGGACGTGAAGAATCGGAGACATTATTATATCATATTTACAGGTCATCTAATTTGGGAGGGCTCTAAGTGGCATACAGGCAGCATAAAAGCATAAGAATATACAAAACACAAAGACACACCAAAACTGTAACTACACAGCCCAAAACAATGCTATATCCAAGAGCAGGACATGAAATACGGAGAGTGCAACCAACAGATGAAATAGGGGAGGGAGGAATCTACTCTAAATCAAAGACATTTAGAGCTGAACCGTAAAGCCAGGTTTAAAAAGCATCGGAAAAGCAAGCTAGTCCCCAAAAAGCCTAAGGTCCCTAGGCAAAGAATTTCACAACTTAGGGCCCAAACAAGAAAAGGCCCATCTTGTGGTTTCCACATAACTGAAGTCAGATGGGGATGAAACACAACATGGGGCCTCCTGAGGACTGATGGTGGAAGGTCATCCCCTAAACCAGACAGCAAGGAGTTAACACTCCCGGGCTGTGTCACATGACCCAGTATGGGAAGGGGAGGGGCTGTGAGGGTTATCGCCATAGCTTGTCACCTGTATTAGTCTGAGCCTGCTGCTCTTCCTCCCTGCTATTGTGTCACACTCTTACAATCCCTAGGTACAGAACCATGTGTATAATGTTTTATTACTTTCTATCCCAGTTACCCAAGTATCCTTGCATGCAACTACTGAAGAATGCTGAGTCATTTTCTACTTCACGGGAACCGCTGCTGCACACACCTGGATCTATCTCTGAACAACAGGACCGGGCCAGATTGGCGCGCTACTTTGCCAATAAAGTGCAAGGCTTTGACAGGAACGTAGCGTTCAAGGCTGTCCAAGGCACTGAAAATGAGCAAAGATCTTGAATACAATCCTAGCAGCAATTGGTGGCCAATGCAGTTCATGAAGGGTTGGTAAGATATGATCGCACAACCTTAGACCCAGTAAACTGTGTGCATTCCACGTGTATTGCAATCTATGTAAATGGTTGTTATGGGGACTCATATAGAGAGCTGCAGTAACCCAGTTACTCGGTGACCATGGTGTGGATTTCTGCCGCAAGGTGTTCCATGGACAAAGAAGTGTCAATATTTTGGATAGCTTGTAGTTGGGCAAATCAACTCCTTCTGGGGCTGCATTCCTAATTCAAAATCGATAGTTACCCCCAGGCTTCTAAACTCAGATAAAAATCAGGAGTTACTGACCTTTAAAGAAAAACTGAGGCGGCGGGGCATGCGACCCAGAGCACCTCAGTTTTCTGAGGATTTAACAGCAGCTGGTTTGGGTTCAATCCAGGGAGAAATGGCTTCTAGGCAATCTTGAAAGATCAGTTAAATGCTTGGATTGATCTGTACCTTGGATGGATTCATAAGTCACCAGCATAAGAATGGAATTGAACCCCATGCTTCTTACTATCACCCCATAGACATTAAACAGTAGCAGGAAAACTAAAGAGCCGTGGGGGAACCCTGTAACCCAATGGAAACGTGTTTGACGTCACTGTGCAGGACTGTATTCAATTGGCTAGTATTGCTGAACTGTTTTGAGCCACTAGGGCTTTGATACTACGTACTTTCTTCCTGTTTCTCTGTGAGTTGAGTTACCGGTGGCTTACAACCACATTTTTTACCTTGTTAATAAAAGTAATGCTGGTTTTCTGCTCTTGCTTGTTTGGTTTTTCTTTAGAAGGCATTCTCTTATCTAAACAAACTCCTCCCTTGTGACACAAATCTCTTAGTGTGACCTTGATTCATTTTAACCCCTGGGAATCTTCGACTAGAAGGAAATAAACCACTCACAGATTGTGCCTTCAAGTCAAAGGACCCCCCAGCCAACTGATGAGGACGTCATGGTCCATGCAGTCAAAGGAAGCAAATACGTCTCCAACACGTCCCGAGCCTCTGCCTAGACCCCTTCTCAGGTCATAGGTCAAGGTTAAAAGAGACTTCTCAGTTCTGAGGCCTGAGCTGTTTGTGCCCCTCCTGTAGATCAGTGCGGGGCAGAAGGGGAGAAAACTGCTTCTTCTCCTTCTGAATACAGCACCAACAACTTCCAGAATATTCTAGGGGTCTCTATACCCATTGCAGAATGATCCAATGTGCCAACATTCTATGGGGGTGCTTTAGCAAATGGGTCATACCATCTTCCTACATTCCATAAATATGTCCTTTTAATGGAAGAAATCCAATGGACGCTTATAGTACTGACAGTGGGAACCAAGGAATTCCTAACCTAGTAGTAAAGACGTGCAAACATTACCAAGAAATTGTTTGTGAAGTAATTTGATAAACTTCACAACTTTTGCAGGGTTTGCCTTTTTTTTTAAAATAAAAATGCAATGTAGATTTCTGCAAAATTGTAAACCTGCTTCAGATTTCCCAGGAGTTTGCTGGCTCGTGGAAAAATCCTCAGTAAGCAGGCCTGACAGATTTCTGCGAAGTGTGTGGAATGGGGAGGAGGGGGGTGCAACAAATTTCAGTGAATGCGCATGGGATTTATCTTTGGAAGAGCTTCGGGAAACCTACGAAATTTCCTTGGCGGGGGGGGGGTGTGAAACTGAGGAAAATCCAAAAATTCTGTCAAACTCCAAACCAAATTGAAACTTGCATTGTTTTTGCTTGACCGCTAATTATTTGCAAGTCCCTACCCAGCCTTGCACAAACCCCTTTGTCCTGCCGATCAGCCGGACACCTCTTCCAGGAGCTGTTCCCATTAGGCCCAGCAGGGGACTGCCTGCAACCTTCTGGCTTGGACCACCCTGAAACACAGTCAGTACAGCCGGTTAAGTAAAAAACGCAATGGTTACCCCTAAGTGTGCGGAGCAGCAATAAAATACTCCTGCACCCTTTCAAGTCAGCTACCTCAAAGTATTGTTTAAATGCCACGAAAAGCAAGATGATCATAGATATTCAAATAAAAACAAACAAAGCTGGTGGAGAAATGCAACATGGGAAGATGCTGCAGTAATGGATCAGTCTCAAGGGTTATTTAGGAACAGCTGCATGGAGACGTATGAAGGGCAGGCTTCATTCAGCTTTTAAAAAGAAGACGCCTCCATGGGAAAAGGCAGCAAACTTAAAAGTGGGTGCAGAGAAGATTGCCTGCATACACTGCATACGGATAGTGTCTATGATACGCATAACCCGGCGAAAGATGTCTAAAGCAGTTAGTCCAACAAAAAAAAGATATCACCTGTATATTCTACATGTCCAAGTGGGCTAACATGGCAACCCCAATTCATTGCTAGAGGGAGAGCAAAGGAGTAACCATGATTTGCACTAGTTATATAAAATGCTTGCTCCATCAAGTCAAGTAGTGAGACCTGTTCAGTTATCAGCCCATGCATTCCAGAGAAGAGAGAATAATCTGTAACTGCACTCAGTCCATCTGTGTCTGGCAGACCTAGGGGCAACACCTTGTCAGCTTGGAATGTTGTCACCACACGAGTTCCCCAGGGCTCTGCACTGTCAGCGAATCCTATTTAATATTTACCTCTCGCCACTATGCAAACTTCTGGCTTGTCTAGGCTTAAACCATAAGGTTTAGGCTGAAGACATTCAGTTTTTTGTGCCTTCTCACCCTTCTTGGTCTGGGACCTTTGATCTTGCCATGCTGTGTCTAAATTAAATTCTGTTAAATGCTGGCTATTGCATAATAACCTGATACTAAATTACTCCTGAGGGAATTCTGCGAAATTCTGCATACTATATATAGATCAATATCTATATTGGTGTTCCCCAAGGCTCTTCCCTCTCCCCAACCCTTTTCAATATTTACGTATTACCTCTATGCCAACTTCTTGCAGATTTAGGTCTTACTCACTTGTATATACAGACGATGTCCAGATATTTCTACCGATCACCGATTCTGTAACAAATGCCCTTAAAGTATGGGATAATTGCCTATCTTCAATCAATAGCTTTCTCACTAACCTTAACCTCGCCCTTAATTCCTCAAAAACTGAACTACTCTACATCTCTCCAGCCTGCCACCCTCCCACTTCTCCTCTCCCTACTCACACTTTCTCACAACATGTTAGAGACCTCGGGGTCACCTTGGATGACCACCTCAACCTCCAAAAACACATTACCAACATTACAAGAGACTGCTTGTATAAATTACTCATTCTGAAAAAATTAAAACCCCTTTTACACCATAACGATTTCCGAACTGTCCTCCAAACCACACTATTCTCAAAAATCGACTATTGCAATATCCTTCTTCTAGGATTGCCTGCATCCACCACCAGACCTCTGCAGATGCTGCAAAACGCAGCAGCTAGAATTCTTACCAACTCCCGTAGATCTGACCATATCACTCCAATCCTCAGAGACCTCCACTGGCTTCCTATACCAGCCAGAGTCCTCTACAAAAGCCTAACTATTATCCACAAAACCCTTCACAATAATGAGATTCACTGGCTTAATGACTCTCTCCAGTTTTATACCCCCAACAGACCTACCAGATCTGCCTACCTAGGGACTCTAACTACCCCCTCATACAAATCTACCCAGCTCATGTCCACCCGAGAACGTGCTCTCTCCATCACATCACAGGTCCTACGTTATGGAACTCGATGCCTCAGACCTTCGCCTGGAACACTGTCCAAACACCTTTAAAAAAAAAAAGTTAAAAACTTGGTTGTTCAAACAAGCATTCTCTTAATACCATCCTAGTCCCTGTCCTCACCCCCAGCTTTCCATAACTCTAACTATGTAACCCTATTACTACCTAACTTTCCCATAGCCTTCTCTTGTAAACCCCAAATTTGATAGATTGTCACTTCGATTTGCTGCAGTAACCAATGCTTTGACTGTCATACAGTTATGTAAATATAATATGTAATATAGTTTCTATCTCAACAAAGTTGTTTAAGTTTTTTTTGCTGTATCCTTCCTGCTATCTCACTCACTTGATCTCTTAGACCGTTCCTCTCTCTCTCCCCGTTCCTTATGATTCCCTGTTAGTTGTAACTTTATCCTTCCTTTCTCCCTAATAGTTTTTGACCCCCAATTTTATGTGAACCGATGTGATATTCAATTGAATGTCGGTATATACAAGTTATAAATAAATAAATAAATAAATAAATAAATAAATAAAGTAATACAGAAACGTTGTTACTCAAAGATACAGAATTTGAAATATTTTGAACAGAATTCCTCCATGAGCACATTGAAAAAGTGTCCTTTCTATCCTCTCTCCCTGCGATTGCTGTGGATTAGCGGGGAAGTGAGTGGAGAAGGGATCAAAGGGCAGACAAACTATCTCCTCTGTCACATATGCGCACATGCTCTCTCACACACACAAACACCCACCCAAACTCACACATACACACACCCACCTACCCCTCCATGCACGCACACCCACACACACATCCACCCAACCATGCTCACACACACACAAACACACCCAACCATGCTCACACACACACACACAAACACACCCAATCATGCTCACACACATCCAAACACACCCAGACTCTCACAGACATAGACCCATTCACCCATGCTCTCTCACTCGCACACACACATACCCATGTTCTCTCACACATACACACACATACCCATGCTCTCTCTCACATACACACACATACCCATGCTCTCTCTCACATATACACACATACTCATGCTCTCTCACTCACACAAACAGATACCCATGCTCTCTCTCACACATACACTGACTCTCCCTCTCTCAGATACAGAGCTAGGCTCACACTCGCCCTCCCTCTCTCCAATCTGCCCCTGATGCAGCCTGCTTCCTTCTGGCTGTATGGGCCAACACTGAATGTGCCTGTCTGTGGTCCTGATGGGCCTTGAATGCAGATATTGCCAAATTCTGAGCTGCACAGTGGCACAGAATTCCCCCAGGAGTATTAAATGTAGGAAAAAAACCCATAATTGATTATCCTTAGTCGATCCCCTTTATCACATGCTCCATCATCTTTTCAGTTTAATGGGCACAGCATTCCCACAGTACAACAAGCATGCAATCTGGGTGTAATTATTGATGCTACTCTTTCTTTGACTGCTCATATTATGTCATTTGTAAAGTCATGTTTTTACATGTTGCATAGACTAAGACGGTTTAGGCCGCTCCTAAAGTCACAAGAATTTCTATCTGTTCTCCAGGCATTCATCTTGAGTGGTCTGGATAACTGTAATTCCCTGAAAGCCGGTCTTCCAGAAAATGTTACCCGAGCGTTGCAGATGGATGCAGAACTCTGCCGCTCGGATCTTAACCAGCTCAAGGATGAGTGAACACACTGTGCCTGTTCTATCATCCTTGCACTGGCTACCAATTCAATGGCCGGTACATCTTAAGCTGGCAATACTGGTTCATACCTTCTAACTAATGATACAGCAGCATGGATCAATGCTGAACTGCGTGCTTATAAACCCTCTTGCTCATTTAGCCTGGCAAATAAAAGCTTATTGGAGGTTTCTCCCCTGACGATGGCGCACTCACATTACACAAGAGGGCGAGCTTTTTCTGTAACTCGACCAATGCTTTGGAATTCCCTTCCTGAACAATTACAGGCTATACCATGTTTAAAGTCCTTAAACCTTTCTTTTTACAGAGGCATTTAGAAATTAGTCCCAGACTTTGTGTAGTAAATTATAGGGTTGAAGGCTGAGCAGGTTCTGTACACTTTGTTCATGTGATCGTGGTTTTTACCTGACATGTCGTCGTGTTTTAAATCATGTGCTTTATTTTATTTTATTTTTTTGTACTGTAATCCGCCTCAAATATTTACGGATTAGTGCAGATAATAAAGCCTTTTTATTTAAAGTAAAAATAAATATTCGGTCACTCGCTGTTGTGGATATAAACGGAGCCGAGGACCAGAAAAGTGAGCGGAGAGTATTCCAGTTTGCGGGACGTACGCCCCCTTGGAGCGTGAGGCACACAGCAGCTCTTCAAACCCGCAGGCAGCACCGGCTGTCCGGAGGGGAATTGAGAATCCCGGCGCGGAAAAGCTCAAAGCACGCCAACAGGATAGAGCGCCAACGGGGTCTTCCGTCTTACATTTCTTCTACAACGCCGGCTCCATCAGCTCACTGAACAAAAACATGGGACACATTTTCTCCATTTTCCTCATTAACTATGTAACAGTATGAATCATAAAGGGGGAAAAAAGCAGTATCTTTGGTGAGGCTGAGAAGACCTCGGCGTGCACGGAAGAATTATGGCCAGCTGCAGCCTGCTCTTCTGTTCAAAGCTATTGGCAAATCCAGATGCTTTTACAAAAACTTGTTCGAAACTCCACTAGAATTGACCGGTGTCTGACAAATTTCGCCCCCAATTGGATTTGGAGAGAATTCCCAAACAAATTTTGCAGGACTCAGTTCTGTTTACCACTGGCGAAGCGAAGCAGGGTTTATTGCACCGTTTCTGGGGAAGGTGACCAGCCAATCAAAGCAAATCTCCGTTTCCCAGCTGGGCAGATGCCACTGCAGCTGAGCTCTGCAAAAGACATTTTTGTCAAAGATCCTGGGACAATCTGCAAAGTTTTCTTGTATTTTTTTTTAACTCCATATTTATTTATTTTTTCTTGTTTCCACTTGTACCTCTCTTGATGGATCTGCAGGATAGGCTCAGCTGGCCCAAGGCCAGAAGGAAAGCCACGCCAAGGCGGGACTCTACAATGCTTGCTGCCTTCTAGCAGGGCTTATTCCTGAAACACAGAACAAGTAGCACTGGGCATGGCCAAAAAGATTATATGATATTTAAATGATATGCCATACAATTTTGTTCATAGTATATTTTATGTATGATACGTTTACCACATAGAAAATGCAAGATTTATCCAAAAAAATATTCCCCTGAAGAAGTCAAGAGAGACCCTAGTTGGGACTGGTTGTTAAACATAAGGAACTTATCATTATTATATTGTGACTGTATTTATATGGAAAATGATTTAAATATACGGCATTTAAATTATTTTAGTATTTAAATTTGGAGTGATCTATATGTTATGGAATAGGTAGCGACCTAGGTTAGGTAGAATGCATCCTTGTGTGTGATATTTGTGTATGGTATGTATTGGGTCTCTATCTATAATATTTGTATAGCGGTCTTTAAGAAGATAGGAGTTAAGTTCATTCTGCTGTCTTGTCTGAGAGGGATTTCTTGGTGTGCGGAGCCAATAAAGCCAATAAAGCTCTAGAATTTGTTGCCAGAGGATGTGGTTAGTGCAGTTAGTGTAGCTGGTTTCAAAAAAGGTTTGGATAAGTTCTTGGAGGAGAAGTCCATTAATGGCTATTAATCAATTATACTTAGGGAATAGCCACTGCTATTAATTGCATCAGTAGCATGGGATCTTCTTAGTGTTTGGGTAATTGCCAGGTACTTGTAGCCTGGATTGGCCACTGTTGGAAACAGGATGCTGGGCTTGATGGACCCTTGGTCTGACCCAGCATGGCAATTTCTTATGTTCTTATGTTCAGAGAGAAGTCTCAAAGAGTTGCTGTCTGAGGAAAACATCAGCCAGAGGCTCATCTGTCTTTTTTCTAAATAGGTGCATCCAGTTCTGATTCACCAGATGCCCAAGAGCTGCATCCGGCACTGCAGATACCACTGGGGAAGTGCCCAGAGAGACTTTTCTTTACCAAAAGTACCTAGAGCCAGGGTGTGCAATTGTACTATTGACTGAGACTGTGATTTCTTGGAACTTTATCATATTCACTGGGGCGGATTTTCAAAGGGTTACATGTGTATATTACGCGCATAGCCCGAAAACCCGCTCCTGCGCGCGCCGAGCCTATTTTGCATAGGCTCGGCGATGCGCGCAAGCCCCGGGACGCGCGTATGTCCCGGGGCTTGAAAAATGGGGCGGGGAATGGGCGGTCCAGAGGGGGGAGGGGGTATGGCCAGAGGCCTCTGAAGGCCTCCTAGGCTGGGGAATCGCATGCCGGCACTTGGCCGGTGCGCGTAACCTACGCCTGCACAGAAGCAGGCGCAACTTTAATAATAAAGGTGGGGGGAGATTTAGGTAGGATTGGGGGGGTGGGTTAGATAGGGGAAGGGAGGGGAAGGTGCGGGGGGGGGGGGGGGGCAAAGGAAAGTTCCCTCCAAGGCCGCTCCGATTTCGGAGCGGCCTCGGAGGGAACGGGGAAAGCCATCGGGGCTCCCCTAGGGCTCGGCGCACGCAAGGTGCACAAGTGCACAAGGCACGCACGTTATAAAATCGGGCGTAGATTAGAAAATCTGACCTACTGTGCATTAGCCAAAAGTGCATCCATTGTGACTTTTCACCTGCAAAGGATTTTGTTTTGAACAGCCTTTACAGTGGTGGTGGTGGTGGTGATGTATGTCTTTCCTACTGGGCAGAGGACCTCCAGAGACAATCCTAAGGGTTTTGAAAGGCTTATCCTTCCCCCCCTCGTGTGGGAAGAACCCAGAAGCATGGGAGCGGAAATGGCCCATCGCTTCCCAGGTGAGCCTGGCACAGGGACCAGCGGAAGAAGAGTCGACAAAAGTTTATGCAGATCCTCCAAAAGCTTCCTCAATTCTCAGTGGCGAGAAAGACAAAAGAACATTAGCTGACAGGCCGTGCTCCGCTTCCTTTCACTCCTCAGAAATCAGCAAAAATGTCCTGATCTTTACGCCTTGAAGAACTAAGAGGCAGGCAGCTGACACACAACCTGTCAAATTACTTCACAGGAACATAGGAATCTAATGGCAGACGAGGGACCGTAAGGCCCACCTATAGTCTGCCCAATTTACCTCCTGCAGTTGCCATCTCGCTGTGACGGTATGAATGTACTGAACCAACCTTTATACTACATTTAAAGTAAAGATGTCGACCCAGACCAGAGACTGAGTTACACAGCTGTGTGACAGAGAACCAGAGACCATGGTTCAGTGCCCGGTAACCTCGCTATTCCTTCAGAATTGTAACAAAGGGGGCCAAGCTTACACTTCTGGTCTCTCTCACCATATGAAAGAGCTACAGTTTCTTGCACTGAAATCACAGAATTAGGACACTGGATCTTCCGGGAGCAGCAACAGTGAAGAGAAAGAGCTTGAGAGGATCGTTATTTTATTGGCTTCCTTGCAGGAGACTATCGGGTATTTGATTGGACCGACACGAGAGCCAACCAAAGATGTGGCTGTGCCTGCGCCCTTTACAGCACATGGTTTCCCTTTTTCAGAGGTCATCTGAAAAATAAGGGATCGTCAAAGTCCCCGTCGAGCGTCATCTCTTAATAATTCTCATGTTGATCCAAGAGAGGAAGCGTCCAGCAGGGTCGGTACATTTGCTGGAGCTCATCATTTTATTGGCATGTGACTTTCACTCTCGCATCCAAGGGCGAATGCCCGAGTCGGACAGAAGGCTCCGAAAGGAAGCTGGTTGGCAACCCTCCACAGAAGTAAGAGTTGCTTAGGTCACTAAAACAAGAAAATAGCAAGAAAATAACATCCTGGCTACAAAACAACATGGCAAGCAAAGAGGCATTAAGTGTAATTTAATAAGACTGGAGAGGGCTTAAAATGTCAAAACAATGGCTATTGCCGGGTTTTGTAAGATAACTTGCAGGGCAGCTCATTATGCAGGGCTCATACATCTATTATTATTAATGCATAACTGACAAATTCTATGTAAGGGTTATAGTTATTTAGATAATGTGTATTGGGCACAAATGTAGCTATTGCAAATAAGAATTAAATTACCACTTGAACATTAATCATATCAAGGGATAAAATTCAAACAGCTCAGCTCTAGTGTAACATTTACAGCAATGGTTTTCTTTTCAAGGGAATCATTCTGCAGAAGTTCTTAGCATTTCGGGATGTAGCTATAGCTTGCCTGATGGTTTGGGATTTCATGTGCTTCCCTCCGTTGTCAAGTGCAGACAGCGTTCCATTCGTTTTGTTTTCATTTTATGTACTGCAGTTACAATCTTGCTGTGATATATATAAACATCCTATTTTGACTCGTCCTCCAACCCTGGACCCACCTTTATGCCCAGCTAGTGTCACAGAGAACCAGGGACTGTTCCGTGCTCAGCGCCTCCTGCTGGTGTCCAAATGATAGTCATAAGCGGATTCAATAAGACGGGCTGGTTTCGTTTACAAGTTGTTCAACCTTTAAGAACATAACAACATAAGAAATTGCCATACTGGATCAGACCAAGGGTCCATCAAGCCCAGCATCCTGTTTCCAACAGAGGCCAAACCAGGCCACAAGAACCTGGCAATTATCCAAACACTAAGAAGATCCCCTGCTACTGATGCAATTAATAGCAGTGGCTATTCCCTAAGTAAACTTGATTAATAGCAGTTAATGGACTTCTCCTCCAAGAACTTATCCAAACCTTTTTTGAACCCAGCTACACTAACTGCACTAACCACATCCTCTGGCAACAAATTCCAGAACAGAATTGTGTGCTGAGTGAAAAAGAATTTTTCTCTGTTGGCTCTCTATCATTTAAACATTTCCAAACTATTGGTATTTTCCAGGGATAAACTACAGGCACGGCGGGATTTGCCACTTTCATTGGCAAGCTGAATTAATCTTTTAAAAATGATTATCCTCCCAAAGTGGCTTTTTTGGGCTTCAAAATCTCCCCTTGCAGTTAAAGCCTAGGGATCTTTTGCACATGGACAAGCAGCTAGGACATTCGATTTGGCGGGGGAGGAAATCTTCTTTCTTTTAATATCATCTTAACATCCAACATGCTGCTTTCTTATACATATACTTACTGAGATCAGGGGACCTGCAGCAATAATGTTCAGCTACAATATCTCCTAGGGAAATCTGTACAGGGCTGACTTATGTCCTGTCATTCCAGTAAAGTTATGTGTGTTTTATCCAACCTTCTGATTTTCTTGCCTTCACACACTGGGTGGAGGGAGTGCCAGATTTCTGCAGCAGATTCTTCAAGGGTCAGGAAGCCTGTAATCTATGCCTAAAGCCTCCGGATAGAAGTGGCTTGTATCAGAGAGCTAATGCAGTATTGAGTGCTTGCTCTCTCCTCTACTAAACACAAGCTACAAATCAATCTGGTTTTTATACAAAGGCGTCAATACACATTTATGAGGGAGGAAGCTGGGACAGGCGGACATGAAGCATTCAAGGGTACTGTTTTCGGTAAAGAGACATACAGCTAGTTAAAAACAGGGCTGGCGTGCAGGCAGCTTGTCTTCACTTAGAGTAAACGTGAGTCAGTGCTCATGTCTAGAACCACAACACCTTACTCATGCCCTGAAGGCTAGGAAGAGGTAATGGAAGCAGCAGCCAACAAAAACACAGATTAGCAATACCTCCAGGCAAGCCTGCCTTACTAGCCACAGAGGTGGAAAAGTAAAACACTCCATCTTAGCTCTTTCTGAAGACCCGGTGCTGACCAGTAAACATTCCTCTTTTCCAGTACTTTATGTTGTTATCAATATTTTCCAGTGGCAGCTGGTGTTCAGGGCCGGATAGACAACATAGGCCATGCGCCTTCAATGTCGAATTATGAAGGTGCTTAAATCCTGGGACGAGGGGATGAAGGGAACCCCCTTGTCTTATGTCCTCTGCCTATGGGTGCCACCATCTTAAATCTGGCCCTGCTGGCGTTCATGTGCAACGGTGCAATCGCATCGCCAAACTACCTGCATCTCTCAGCAGAATGACCAGCTCTGTACAGTCTCGGCCTCTCTCCCTCTCTTTCCTTTGCCGGAAACATACTGATGAGTGTGCCCTAAGTAGTTGTTGAGGTGGAGCTCTTTTGTCCAACAGCAGCCTCTCTGTAAGCAGACCCTGGGGTGCAGTTCACTCAGTCGCGCTCTGCTCACGCGCTTACTGTGAAGGTGAAGCTAAGCTGCAGCACAGAAGGGAGAGAGAGAGCCCAGTGACTGGAGCAGGATTATCCTAGGATGCAGCTGCCAGGGATTTCTCAGCTGGGAGGAGCTGCACCCAGGTAGTGCCTGGGGCCCAGGAAGCAGGATGGGAGCCTGGACTGTCATGGAGCCGGAGAGGTGCAATTAGCTGAAAGCTATCAGGGCAAGAGAAATCAGGAGGAAGGAACAGAGTGTGGGGAAGAGAGAAAAAGAGAAAGGTGGTGGGGGAGGAGAGATATCCCCCTGCCAAATGTTTTATTTTGTGGCTCACCGGCTGCCGTCGATATATTCGTTAAATAGTATTACATAAGAGAAACTTCTATTGCTGGGCCCTGGTTCATCTTAAAAAGAGCATGACATCTGATATTAACACCTGACGAAATATTACAGATGATTTTTATAAGTAACTCTTACCTAGAACTTGCAGTCTAAATTTAGAAGAAATTTCAAATCTCGCCGAGGATCACACAAGGTCCAAGTTTGGGAAAACCTGGTTTAGAGAAAGGCCATAGTAGGAATCCATAAAACCCCCAAATATGGCTCTGTGTGTCCACTTTATTTTGAGATATTATTTATTCAGGAAGCCGGCAGCTTTAAAGGGCCAGCGCTGTTTTTATGGAAAGAATGGTGCTTTAAAGAGCATCGACAATGTACCATTCAGCAAAGAGACAGGAGAGAGAGAGAGAGAGAGCAAGTAATTTTTAGGTCAGGGCTTCCCAAACTACGGGTTAGGACCTGCAGCTTTAGTACTGCCGTGAGGGGCACTGCCCTTGCACGAGTTTCTGTGGTAAAAGCAGGGCCGGCGGGAGGACTGGGCGTATTAGGTGATGTTTAGAGAAGGCGCTATTTGAAGGGACGGATCAGAAGCAGGAAGCGTTTGAGGGTGGGATCAGCTGGAAAGGGGGATTGGCTGTGGAGGGTGAGAGAGAAGAATGAAAGAAGATTGACTGGGGGAGGTGAGAGAGGAGACCGAGGGCGAGAGGGGATCAGCTGGTGAGGATGTGAGAGAAGGGTTGGAGGGGAAGAGGTGAGGCTGAGAGGTGAAAGAGGGGATGAGGAATGAGAATGAGGAGCGGATGGGGTGAGAAGGAGGGGATAACAGATGATCAGTTGGGGGTTGTTAGAAGGGGGTGAAAGAATCATCTGGCGGATGCGGAAAGGTCTGAAGGTGATGAGAGAGGGGGACGGGCTGTGGAAGTGAGAGGAGTTGGGGGACGTAAGAGGGTATTAGCTGGAGGGGCAGAGGTTGAGCGAGGGGGCATGCTGGAGGGGAGGAGTTTCTCTGGAGAGGGTGGAGGCAGAAAGAGGGGATCATATGGATTGCGGTGAGGGTGCGAGAGGAGTGATTGTTGTTAATTAGCCTTGGTTGTCCTATGGAGTCGTGTGAATTTTCAAGTGCCAGGGGTCGCACTGGCCGAAGGTTTGGGAAGCCCTGCTTTAGATGATAACGCGTGACTCTCGATAGCAAACCGGTGCTCAAAAAACGCCACAAACCTCTGAAAAACTCAAGGAAAATGTAAAAAAAAACCAAACAAACCGAGGTGTCATGATATCCACCAAGGTTTTAACAAACACCACACATACAGGAAATCACTCCCAGATGCTCCAATCTGGATGTAAGGCCTGATGCAACCAATCTGAGATTAAAGCCACATTTCCAGGATAAGAGAGCTCCCCCTAGGCCGGGATCAGGGCGACGGCCTCCGCCGATTTCCCAGCTGAAGCTGTGAGCTTGTGGTGAGGGTGGTGGTGAAGCTCGCAGGAGAACGGGGGAGATCTAACTTGCTGCATGATGCGACCAGAACCCGAAGCAGCTGCCTTCCCGCATTGCTTTGGGCCATGTGAAAAATAAACTAATTTCCACTTTGGGTTTTTTTTTTTTGGCAGGCTAAAAATATTACAGAGAAGTAAAAAAGGTTTGGAAAAGACTGAGCTAGGGAATAACGGCGGGGAAAGCCGCACATGTGTTCTCCGTAGGACAGAGCGCTTACGAAAGCCGTGGAAGTGCAATAGGATTACTACCGGTATCATCGTTCATTTGTAGGGCGGAGACACCCCGAAAGGGGGAGTCCTTCTGGACCCCTAGAGCAGACAAGACCTGCTCTTGGTGATTTTGCAGCCTTGATGCCGGCCTCTTTCCCGTGCGAAACGATAAATAAACGAAAGGTGAAACGTTTGGGCTCACGTGAGGGCTGAGGGTGCAATTCTTTGTGACTGGGGGGTGACAAACAGCTTCACTATAGCAAGCGATGTTCTGCCTCGTATAATAACACACAGCGAGTCAAACGTTTCATAGTCGGGTCCTTCGGGGTTAGGGGGGGGGGGGGGATGGGTGAAGAAGTGATTTCTAATAAATGCCACCGAAAGCTCGTCTGTGCTGTTGTAGATCTTGGAATACCATCATTCGGCAGGGTCCCTTTCAATGTAGTATTCGGATGACTTCTGACAGGGACTTGCGCTACTGAAAGCGCGATCAGAACAGAAGCAGAAATGTTTCCTATTTTGATTTTTGCTACAGTGCCCCCCCCCCCTTTGGCTATTTTTTTTGGGGGGGGGGGGAGGCCGGTGGCAGGAACATGACCAGGCCAGCAATCTGTGAGCAGGTAAGCTCTTCTCGTGGACGCGTAGAAGACAATGGGGGGGGGGAGGAAGGCGAGGGCTCGGCGGTCACGGAACAGTTGCCCGGACGAGCCGAGCAAGCGGCAGGCGCGCACGATTACGCAGGCAACTCATTCAGGCCGCTGCAAAACCGCCGCGATATTAAGTCGGAGGAACAGAGAGGTAGTGTTTTCTGCTTTTCTGCTAACTTTAGGGGCTCCTTAAAACTTAACGCCTGTTCTGGGGCAGGCGTGCATTTTTTTTTTTTTTTGCATAGATGGGAAATAGCTAATAGTCTCCTCAACACGAACTTACATGTGATGAGCGCTTTTAGCTACGCGCCAATTTGAATGCGCGTTTTAGACGCGCTGATCCCCTTTATTGCGTCCAAGCGTGCAAAGCCGTACGCTCGGCTGAGCGCGCTCTATTACCAGCCGGCGAGAATTGAGTCAGGATAAGCTTTTCAGCCATCCAAGCTCAGCAGCGCAGGAGGACAGGGAGGATTAATGAAGTGCCAGCAGAAGGCTCTCTGGCATTCAGATCCCCAGCTTGATGACACAGAGAGTCCAAAGATCAGCTTTCAGCAATTACAAATTCTTGGCTCCCGCCAGTCCCTCGTTGTCTTTTTTTTTAACTGTCCCCCTCCTTCCTCAACCTGCTGGGCACCTCCTCCCCTCTCTCAAGCAGTTTTGCACAGCTGGGTCTGCACACCCCCCCCCCGCTGACCCTAGCGATTATAATTAGGAACATCGGGGATTCTCCTGCAAGTCTGTGCAGCCAGGGATCTTGGAAAGAACAATTGCTGGAGGGAAAATCAATTGCTCAGTGCTAATTGCTTACCTAAAGGCTCTGAGGCCAGCAGACTGCCAGAACGGCTTACTGCAAGGGCAGCGTAACCTCCTGTAGCCTTCAGATTGCCAATAGGCAAGCACTCGGTGAAGACGCATTAAGGACACAGTTCTCAGTCACTGGAACTAGCTTTAGGCAATGCTTGAAGGCTTGCAGTTAATCCTAGTGTGGCTGCTGTGTTGGTCCACGTGAATGCACGGAAAGAAAGGCTAACGTTAAAAAAGTAAGGCCATACTTTTTTTTTTATTGGGCTAATGTAATCTATCTCTTGACTAGCTTTCTGGAGCTATTACTCCCTTCCTCTGGGCAGGAGAGCATGAGCAAAAGAAGACATTTTAGCAGAAAATCCAACTGCTAGTAACACTGTAAAATGATGGCAATCAGAGCTGGTCCTGGGTTTGATTTCCGGCACAGGGCCCTCCGATCCCCAGGTCATTTGGTAGCATTCACAGTCCCTGGGGTGCAGAGGGAGGGAGGGAAGGAAGGAAAGTCACAGCCGATGCTGAGGGAGAGGAAGCGACCGCAAAGCTGAGCAGAAGATGCGGATGGGCTGTGCGGTCTTTACCTGCCGTCATGTTCTGTGTATTTATATTTATTGCATTTTGTGTTGCTTGTTTTGTCACTTGCCTAGAACGCTTGGCGGAGAGGCAGTTTTATAAAAGTGATAAAAATAAATGAATGCAATAATGAGCCACTGTGCAATAAGCTTCGCCCAGTGTCCGGATTTGGGACCCACGATTCTGGAGTTCCAGTAGATGCTCCTGCCCCGTGGTTCCTGGCCGAGGACCGTTGCTGCGATGACTGGACCAGAGAAAGTCAGGAAGGGGATATGAAAGAAGAGGAAAACACTACTGGATAGATGCAAAGGCGGGCTCATGGTTTCAGCCCCCAGCCCCGGTTACCACTCGGCTGGAAGCTCAAAGGAGGGAGGAAAGCTGCTGGATCAAACACGAAATGATGGCAAATAAAGTCCAGTTGGCCCATCCAGTCCACCCAGCTGTCTTCCTCTTCTACCATTTTAGACAACTAAGCATAAACATTTCCATGCTCAAATCAACACTAGCTCCTTTCATGCACCCTGCTTCTACATAGTAATGACAGCAGAAAAAGGCCAAATGGTCTATCTAGTCTAGGGTAGTAGCTGCCGCTCCGTGCAGGTTACCCCCATGCTTTCTGTTAAGGGTGGTAACTGCCTCTCCCTGCAGGTTACCCCCATGCTTTCTGTTAAGGGTAGTAACTGCCTCTCCGTACAGGTTACCCCCATGCTTTCTGTTAAGGGTAGTAACTGCCCCTCCGTGCATTGCGCTCTCTTTCTGTCCCAAGTATATTTAAATTCCATTTCAGTGCTGGCTTCCACCATGTCTGCTGGTATCTATCCAGGGAGGATAGATATTGGGCATCTATCCTCTCCATGGAGATTACCCCAGCCTTCTTGGAAACCTGAAGCCCACCGGCTTGTAACTGTCTGGCCATTGGCTTGTAGTCTCCTATCTTTGGCCCCCCCCTAAAGTTTCCAATAATTGAGCAATCACTCAAGCCCCCCCACCTTCACTTTTCTACCGTTTCCCCCTATCTGCCCCATCCTACCCTTAAACGTCATATCAAGACCCCCCCTTGCTCCTGAATTTCTTTTCCTGTGGAAGCCGGTCAACTATCTGAATGTTTCTTTCATGCTCCCCCCATCTCTTCTTTCCTTCAGCTGGGGACCTCTTTCTGCAGCTTTTGTATCCGTTTAGTAGCCTTTTTTATTATTTTTTTGAACACTTCCATCCCTCAAAGTCCTTAGGAAGGTGCAGCCTCCAGGACTGAAGACAGTACTCCAGGCGGGGGCCTGCGGACGATGCCTGCTCCTGGCTGCCTTCTGGCCATCTGAGGTGATTGCTCCTGGATCGGGCTCCTTGGGGCAGCGTTTCCAGGTCCTGTCCTCCTAACGGATATGTGGCCACCACTGGATGTTTTGCTCCCTGAATGCAGGGCTTTGCTCTCTTCGGCCCCCACGCGCCCCCTTTTCCAGACCCTTGATTATTCTTCCGGTTTTATTAAGTCCCCTTTTTTTTTTTTCCATCCCTTCCAGCAGGACTTGTGATTTTGTTAATAAGCCTTTCAGCAATCCCACACCTGGCTCTATCAGATGAGGATCTGCCGTCCCCCCTCTCTTTATTTCCTTTTATTCTCTTCTTATTTTCCATTAACTATTTTGGCAGCTATCACTTCTGCTTTTGTTTTCTGTCTCCTTTATACTGTCTGATTTATTCTTAGCGTTTATCCCTTCAAGGCTTATCTTGTTTACTTCATCTGCTCTTGCCTGCAGGGGAGAGCCACTTGTGTCCCCCCTCCCCTGGGGGAGGTCTAAGTCGGACTTAAAATGACAGCTAAGAACTATAGTACCCTTCTTAGATGGATATAAACCTCCCCGTTTTGTAAAGATCCTTATCCTGCCAAATACTGTACATCCCCAGTTACCAGTGAGGCCAAAATGTACCATTCTGAGTGCCATAATGTGCTGCTGCAACCTATTGCTTTGCTGAGATGCTGTTTGTTTATATTAAGTTGTATTATTATTGTCGATTTATTTCACTTGGTCCTTACTGTCCATCTTCTTAAAACTTAAAATTGTTAAGTTGCTACTGCTCTTTGACTATATTTATTTATTTTCATATTTATAAGCCACCGCTCCCCAGGAGGCTACAACCAAACACAATAAAGTCACACATAATGAAAAAGATACGAAAAATAATACAACGCTATAAATAAAGAAAACAAATAAAGAAAACGACTAACCTAAGTGAAGAAACATCACTAACGTGCACAAAAAAATCAAAATCTCATGCGGCCATTCTAATATGCCGATCCTGCTTTGAATGAATTTCTTATTCATAAGGAGGATAATAACTTCAAATAAATAAATCAGTAATAAAGCGTCTTCCCTGCACCAGTCTTTCAACCATGAGTTAAAGCTCTTTGTGAGGATGAGTCCTTCTTATAGGCAGATAGTACATCTGAGAAAGTCTAACATTCCTCCCCATCTCCTTATACTGCTTTTGAATGTTTTCTAGTAAAGCATTTTCCAGCTCATTTGACCCTAGGTGTACCAGTGTTATCCAATCCACCTCCCTTTTGCATTTCTCTAGCTAATCTCTGCACCATCTGCCCAACCCTGGAAGCTGAGGCACCTGGACAGCAAATGATTAGCCTCTCCCAATGTGGTTTTTTTTTTGTTTTTTTTTTTAATTCTCTGGCCCTCGCTATAGAGTCCCTGTGATGTCGAGCCGTCAGGACTAGCCAGAGAACAGACTCCAGGCTGGACTCTGGCAAAAATCTTTATAAGCTTCTTTATTGGTGAAATAATAATAAAGTATACAACTTACAGGCCGATTCAGTAAAAGTCGCGCAATTCAGTATTTAAATGAGGGCCCGCGGTAAAAAGAGGCGCTAGGGACACTAGCGCGTCCCTAGTGCCTCCTTTTTGACAGGAGCGGTGGCTGTAAGCGAGTTTGACAGCCGACGCTCAATTTTGCCGGCGTCGGTTCTCAAACCCGCTGACAGCCATGGGTTCGGAAACCGGACGCTGGCAAAATTGAGCGTCCAGTTTTCAACCCGCGAGCCGTGGGCCGATTTAAAATTATTTTTTTTTAATTATTTTTAACTTTTGGGACCTCCGACTTAATATCGCCATGAGAAATTAATGCCTACCTTTGCTAGGCGCTAATTTCTGAAAGTAAAATGTGCAGCTTGGCTGCATGTTGCGGGCGCTATTAGTTTCGGGGGGGTTGGACGCGCATTTTCGACCCCTTACTAAATAAGGGGTAAAGCTAGCGCATCGAAAACATGTGTCCAAACGCGGGCTAACTGTGCGCTCCGCCGGATCGCACTGTACTGTCTCGGCCTGTTAGCTGGTCTGTTCAACACAACTATTGTAACTTACAGGTCATTATCTTGAGGCTTCCATCTCTCTTGGGCCTCCTTCATCGCTTGGATTTCGGCCTGTGAGGGAGTCAATTGGGTCATTAGATGACCAACAGTCCATAGGGGTGCTCGGGGAGGATAAGGAAATAGCAGAAAAACTGAATAAATTATTTACCTCGGTCTTTACTGAGGAGGCTGTTGGGGACAAATCCACACCAGAAATATTCTTTGAGGATTATTCTGAGCAACTGAAGCAAATCTCTCTGATAATGGAAGATGTAATAAATTAAATTGAGAAACTAAAGAATAACAAATCAGCAGGACCAGGTGGAGTTCCCCACAGAGTTCTCAAAGAACTCAAACATAAAACTGCAGTTCGTTTACTAGTAACCTGTAACCTATCATTCAAAACAGCCACAGTTCCTACAGACTGGAATGTGGTCCCTATTTAGCTATCACACGCGAAAAGGGACTTTTCTGCATAGAAAATGACCCCCTAAGTTTATACCTGAGGCAGTGGAGGGTAAAGTGACTTGCCCAAGGTCACAAGGAGCAGCAGGATGGATGTGAACCCTGGATTAAGAGCCCAATTTTCAGAGCTGTCCGCAATACACCATTTGTGCGTGCAAAGGGCATGTGCCGAGATTTATGCAAGTGCTTTATAAACTCTATGGCAAGTGCCACACGGTTTATAAACCACCCCGGATTTCTACCCCAAAGGTACGTGTGGCAAAGGCGTATATTTCCAGTGCCAGAAAATGCGTAAAAATATGTAGCATGCCTGCCAGATTGCCTCGATTTAAACCTGGAGGCAGGTATTTTATAAAGTACTGCATGTGTGTACACCGTTCTGAAAGTACTTGCGCTTGGACTCACCAGTCTGCCGATACCTCCACCAGTTCACCCAGTGCCTCTCCGGTTCATCTAGACCCTTTAGCGCTTCACTCTGAATCCCCACCAGCTCACCCAGGCCTCCCATCCCAAAAATTGCACACAAAAGACGAGTCCGATTTCTACTGCACGAGTCCTTTAGCAGGTCGGTAATGTAGACGCGGATGCCACTTACCAAATAGCAACGTGCACTCATGCTTCAGAACCCCGCCCTGGAGCATCCCCTAAACTGCCTTTTTTTCCCCTGGTAAAATGCATGCACCATAACTGCAAGCTTTATAAAGTAGCAATACCTGCTACTTACCACTTATAATCTATTTTTACACGCCAGATCCCATTGAAAATTCACTTCTGAAAGAGCCAATTAAATAAAACCCAAAAACCTAGCCAAAAGCTGGAGCTCCAATTCTCCTTTGGGACACAGGAGGTAAGGAAACATCGCCTTATTAGCAACTTTAAACCAAATGCAGTTTGAATCCAAGAGCCAGCTTCTCCCCTTTAGGGAGTCCTGGCTGTGTTTTACAACAAACGAGTCCCTTCCTATCCGAGAAGGCCTTGGAAACAGAACATTAAATATTAAACTATAGCCATAAGTAGTTTGTGGCTTTTTTTTTCAGGTCAGTGCAGGCACCGTAAAGGTCAGGAGTTGTGCTCCATCTGCTCGAGATCTGAATAGGAGCGGCCGTACAAGTTCACACGCCACCAAGCGAACGAGAGTCAGTGCATGTTCTGCCCAGCATCTGCTCGGAACCTGCGTCAGAAGCTGGAGAGATTTTAGACCTGCATGCCATGCAACGTGATTCAATGTACTTTATCTCAGCAGGCCACGGCTAGCAGTGCCCCAAGAACTTCCTAATTAAACTCTTGTCATACAAGAAAATATGAATTCAAAATTCTATATGATAGGGCAAGATTTGAACCTTTCACCTGACTAAAAGATGTTGAGCCAACGAACCGTTTCAAATTTCTGGAGCGCTGACACCACGCCGAGGCTCGGTACCTATCCATTCACACTACTGCTCACCGGATTCAAACACGACAAATTCAATCACCTCTCTCCACGGTGCCATGTGACCTTTATACACTACTGTGAGTACTTGTTTGCTCAGTAGCATCCAGCAAACATAAATGTAAAAAAATACAGATACATCCCAGTTCTGATATAATACTGTGGTCCCTAAGTCCTTCTGTTCCATTAATATCACTTTCACAAATTCTGTTTTTCTCATTTGTGCATATTTCTGGCTGCTTTTTTTTTTTTTGTATTCTAAGGATATGATTTCTTTTCATGGTCAGTCCTGGAACCAGATCGGACCCCAATTCCCGATGGATGTCCCAAGGGCCAGAGTGACTGGGAGATTCTTTTCAAGATCGTAGCACAGGTAAGACACACCTTAAAGAGGTCTTTATCAGCCTCCTGTGTAAATCAGACACTCTGGACAGGAAATCCAGCTATTCCAAATTCCCAGGGAGAGTTCAGGCAACCATGGTATTGTGTCATGAGACCAAGGTGGCCAGGTCAACCATTCTTATTCAGAACCCAAGGAAAGGTCAAGGTTGATAAGATGACTGCAGATATCACATGCCAAAACTGCAGAGTGTTTGGTTTGTTTTATTAACAAATCCCTGTCCCAGGGCGCCCTGCTGGCTTTAGGAGCAGATGTGCCACAGAGATAACGATCTCGAGTAAGCTCGCCGTGTTACCTTATGCACTCCACCTTGGGCTTGCCTTTAAGAAAAGGCAGAAGATCAAACGCTGACGAATAAATAAATAAATAACTCCTCTTGGAATTGGAGTGTTGGACGACAGAGTCTTTTTTTTTTTTTTTTTTGCTAACCTTCACCTGAAACAAGAGAAAAACATTGGCTACCTGTTGTGGCGAATAAAGTGCAAACGTGCATCGTACCTTATCACTTTTTTAGGACACGGGTAAAGAACTTACATGCAATGTGACTTTTTCCATCAAAATGAACTGCCACTGCCCATGGGGAAGGCAATAATGTTTGATTACTGCTCACCCTTTATGCGGATAAAAGCACGCATGTATGTCAATGACCCGCATACTTTTTATGCGTATATTTTTTGAGGCATTTCCAGGGCAGGGGTTATGTTGAAGGAAGCAACCACGTATATGACGTTTTCGAAATCTACGCTCATTCATTTTCCTTAAAAGGTACCCATACAAAGAGAAAGTGGAAATAATGAATAATGAGGGGCAATAATAAAAGCAAAAGGACATGTGTGCTTTAACTTTCATTCTTGTGACAAATCCCATGGGCTAAAATTATCCATGGTGTTTGCTAGATGACATCAGTTTCTACAGCCCTATATAAGGGCTTCTCTGTCAGTCCCTGGATGCCTTCACAAGGATCTTCATGGTTGTCCATGGCATATTTCATACTTCAAGGTCTGCTGTGGTCATGCTTCTGTTATGATGGACTTCATGTCCTGGACTTCTTGTTCTCCATGTTCCTGGTTTGGTGTTCCTGTCTTCATCACCTGAGGTCCAAGTCTGGTGTTTTTGGCCTTGTCTTCTGAGTTCTTTAGTCTGCAGTCCGACTGGTTCAAGTCCTTGGAGTCCTTGTCCTTGCTTTTAGAGTCTGAGTTCCTGAGTCTTGTCTCTGAGTCCCTGATTCCAGAGTTCCTGGTCTTCGGAGAGCTTCTTCCAGTCAGAGGAAACCTTGTCTTCAGACAAGGTCTCTCATCTTGCCTGAATTCCCTATCTTCAGCTGGTTCCAAGTCCAGTGTGGTACGCAACCAGCCCACGAACTGTGTAAGGCACGCTGTGGTGCAGGGTTCTCCCAGAGCTTCAACTTGCCAAGAATCTTCAGCGTCGTTAGCCCTTGTTTAGTCTAGACTCCAGTGCCTTCGTCTCAGGCAAATCTTCAGTGCCTTTGTCATGTCCTTATCGCCAGTATTCTAATGTCCTCAACTTCTGTCTGTCCTGACGCTCAAGCTGTTCCTAAGCGGCAAGTCCAAAAGGGCTATCAAATGGCTGGAGGGCTACCCCAGAGACCAGCATTGCATTGCATTGCTAGGTCTCATTCCTGTGCGTGCAGGTTCAACAGAGGCTCGAGTGATAGATGATCGAGGGGTTAAAGGGGCACTTAGAAAACATAAGGCCATCGCGGAAAAATTAAATGGTTTACTGAAGAGGATGTTGGGGAGATACCCGTTCCGGAGAAGGTTTTCATGGGTAATGATTCAGAAGGACTGAACCAAATCACGGTGAACCTAGAAGATGTGGTAGGCCTGATTGACAAACTGTAAATCACCTGGATTGGATGGTATACACCCCAGCATTCTGAAGGAACTAAAAAATGAAATTTCAGATCTATTATTAAAAATTTATAACCTATCATTAAAATCATCCATTGTACCTGAAGACTGGAGGGTGCTAATGTAACCCCAATATTTAAAAAGGGCTCCAGGAAAGATCTGGGAAACTACAGACCAGTTAGCCTGACTTCAGTGCCAGAAATAATAGTGGGAAAGTGTTCTAAATATCAAAATCACAGAACATATAGAAAGACATGATTTTAATGGAACAAAGTCAGCATGGCTTTACCCAAGGCAAGTCTTGCCTCACAAATCTGCTTCACTTTTTTGAAGGAGTTAATAAACACGTAGATAAAGATAAACCAATAGATGTAGTGTATTTGGATTTTCAGAAGGCATTTGACAAAGTTCCTCATGAGAGGCTTCTAGGAAAAGTAAAAAGTCATGGGATTGGTGGTGATGTCCTTTCATGGATTACAAATTGGTTAAAAGACAGGAAACAGAGTAGGATTAAATGGACAATTTTCTCAGTGGAGGGGAATGGGCAGTGGAGTGCCTCAGGGATCTGTACTGGGACCTATGCTTTTCAATATTTTTATCAATGATCTGAAAAGGAATAAGACAAGTGAGGTAATCAAATTTGCACATGATACAAAATTATTCAGAGTAGTTAAATCACAAGCAGAGTGTGATAAATTGCAGGAAGACCTTGTGAGACTGGAAGATTGGGCATCCAAATGGCAGATGAAATTTAATGTGGACAAATGCCACATGATGCATATAGGGGAAAAAAAACCCACGCTATAGTTACACAATGTTAGGTTCCATATTAGGAGCTACCACCCAAGAAAGATCTGGGAAACTACCAAGAAAGAGATCTAGGCATCATAGTGGATAATACATTGAAATCGTTGGTTCAGTGTGCTGCGGCAGTCAAAAAAGCAAACAGAATGTTAGGAATTATTAGGAAAGGAACGGTTAATAAAATGGAAAATGTCATAATGCCTCTGTATTGCTCCATGGTGAGACCGCACCTTGAATACTGTGTACAATTCTGGTTGCCGCATCTCAAAAAAGATATAATTGCGATGGAGAAGGTACAGAGAAGGGCTACCAATATGATAAGGGGAATGGAACGGCTCCCATATGAGGAAAGACTAAAGAGGTTAGGACTGTTCAGCTTGGAGGGGTCGGGTGGCAGAAGCGGTGTCAATGAGCGGTCAGGTGGCAGAAGCGGATATTTGTTTTTATCTGGAAGCGTAAGCCACCTAAAGTGGCCAGTGGATTACTATATCGACATAAGACGAGGGGTGGACTAGGAGTTCCACAGTTATGTTGGAATTATGTCGCAGCCCAACTCAGAGCCATAATTGATTGGAATCGACAAGATGAACAAAAGAGATGGGTTGCCATCGAACAAGATTTAGTGGGGTCTATGCCTTTAAGGGCATTACCATGGCAGCCAAAAGATACATGGGTGATATCTGGAGAGCTACCATTTACAACTCATACTACTATGAGGTTATGGAATCAATGGAAACAAACTTGTGGGAGACAGGGAATATTTCTTTAGCTCTTATTTGTACTATAATAAGCGCTTCTCCCCTGGACAAACTTCCCCAAACTTTCAGATGTGGAGAATGAAAGAGATTAATTTGGTTGAAGACATATGGGAAGTAGAAAAGATGGTTCCCTTTCACACTCTCCTGGTCAACTACGATCTGTCCAAATGAGAGAGATTCGCATCTATACAACTAGGCCACTTTCTTCAATCTGAAAAAGTAATATCAGATCTATCTCTAGGTAGGTCCCAATGGGAGCATTGGTGTAATCAAGTGGATAGACCCACAGGAGCTATTTCCAAAATATATAACTACCTCAAAAAAGATCCCAATCAGAAACCTCACTTTGTGAAGGCATGGGAAAAGGATCTAGGTAAAGAATTGGATGAGGCCCTGTGGGATGTAATCTTTCTTAACACTAAGCGATGTTCTATATCGGCTTCACTGGTTGAAAATAGTTACAAGGTAATATTTAGAGCTCACATTTCGCCCTCGGATAAATGTTGGAGAAACTGTGGTCAGATAGACTCTTTTATTCATGTATGGTGGGAGTGCCCGAGGGTGGTGAAATTTTGGAAAATTGTAACTGGTACCATAACACAAATATTTGAGGTAGACCTGGAACTTTCTTTGGAAAATGCCCTACTTAATGTCCCAGTAATGGGGTCCAAACCGATGTGGATACTGATCCCCCAGATCTTGATAGCAGCCAGATGCGTAATAGCAGCTCGATGGAAAAATGTCCACCCACCTACTATGAAAGATTTCGTTTTAAAGCTAGATAGGATGTGCGACCTATATAAATTAACGGCTTGGAAACATCACAATGTGACCAGGCTTAATATAGTTTGGGATCCATACCAGAGATGGAGAGGGGCTTCCTCACTACCACAAAGGCATTCCAAACCCTTGGAACCATAGTGTAATCCTAGAAATCTGATTGTCTAACATGTTAACTATGTTATAGTAATGTTGAAAGACCAAACCCGTTTGCTGTGATGTGAAGTTTTGCCCAACCATCGTTTATGCTCATGATGAACTTGGAATTTAACTGAACACAACATAATTGAGAGTGACGACAGTATTGCAGTCCACTGTACACCATAATATGTTTTCAACTGTTATATTATTGACATATTGTTATACTGTTTGTGAATTATTCAATAAAAAATATCAATAACAAAAAAAAAAAATCTTGAGGGGTCTAGAATGGGTAAAAGTGAATCGGTTATTTACTCTTTCGGATAGTAGAAAGACTAGGGGGCACTCCATGAAGTTAGCATGTGGCACATTTAAAACTAATCGGAGAAAGTTCTTTTTCATTCAACGCACAATTAAACTCTGGAATTTGTTGCTAGAGGATGTGGTTAGTACAGTTAGTATAGCTGTGTTTAAAAAAGGATTGGATAAGTTCTTGGAGGAGAAGTCCATTACCTGATATTACCTGCTATTAATAAAGTTCACTTAGAAAATAGCCACTGCTATTACTAGCAACAGTAGCATGGAATAGACTTAGTACTTGCCAGGTTCTTATGGCCTGGATTGGCCTCTGTTGGAAACAGGATGCTGGGCTTGATGGACCCTTGTATGGCATGTTCTTATGTTCTTAATTCTCCAAGTGTTCCAAGTCTCCAAGCTTCTGTCCAGCCCGTGCCTGGATGAGCTCGCCTACCCACGGCGCGTACCTTGGAGCCTTGCCCTGGGGTTGTGCCGTGGCCCAACGCTTATGTTCTCTCCCAAGCTCCGTCCATGCTCGCAACAGCCCAAACAACTCAGCTATAAACAGGGCAGGTCACCGAACCAGAGGTCGTTCATTACCGGGATGAACTGAAAAGAACTTAGGCATCTCGAAAGGTTCAAAGTAGCAAGAGACTCGCTATAAGTGGGGTTTACTGCATGATTAAGGCTATGATACATTTTTATTTTAAAAATTGTGAACATTTTTGCTACGTGAAGAATAAGGGGGGTGCTGTTGTTTGAAAGCAACATGAAAACACCAATTCCTCTGTCCTTCTCTCTCCCAAGCCCAGGCCCCTCCCATTCTGTCCCTTCCCCCTTCTTCTTACCAGGGTTTTTCAGCATTGCTCTTTCACAAAGCTATCATAATACAGTACATCAAGTCTCCTGGGAAGCCCATGAGGTTGCTGTGGTAGAGGAAAGGATAAGTTATGTGAGTGTTAAAGCAAAAAGGAGAAACTTAATAGGAGACGTGCTACACTTTGCTAAACACCTCCTTTCCCAATAATTGTGGTTGGTAGTGGGAAGAGAAGGAGAGTCCTTGACTTAGCAGTTATAACTTGTCTTTACTGTCCCTTACCAGGAGAAACTTATCCTTGCTCCCAAAGCCCTGGGAACAGAGCTGAAAGCTAGCAACTGATGTTCTGTCAGGGTTGCAGATGCAAATCAAGTCCAACCACTTAAAAAAAAAAACAGAAATTCTAAAACAGAAAAATAAACAAAGCCATGGCGAAAAGTTAGTTCAAAGTTTATTTGTGCATTCTAAAGTTGTGAAGACACAGTGATTACAGGTGACGATGGTTCTTTGTGGTTTGTATGATTGTCAGGATCTGGTTTTCCTGACACTGCTTCTGTTCTTTGCTGCCCACCAGAAACTGCTGCCCTGTGCTGATGCAGCATTATGCACATCTGATAGCGCCAACCCTGCATCTCTGCCTGGTTGTTGCCTCCTTATAAGGTTTTTCTTAGCGGTAGTGTTTTGCCTGGAGCAGCAGCTGTCTAACATCCCTGAAGAGGAAGAGACTGTAGAGTGGATGCTTTGATTTTGTCAGTAGTAATCATCAGCATCTGGGAAACAGATTTTATGCCAACCAGCTCCAAGAACTCGGTTCCACATCTCATTACGAAGTTTCTTTTCTGTTCGTTTCCAGGGTCATGTTCCGTTCCGCAGGTCAGCCGCGGCTGGAGGAAGGGTGCCCCGGGCATAACGTAACGGTGACACTTAGTGGCCGGATTCAGGGCCCTCGACTGCAGGGTCCCTAGTATGTGGTCCCGGCCTCGGCACTGCCACTGCGATGGCTGGGCTTAAGTGAGTTTGGGAGTGAGATACAAACAAGGAAAGAAATCCCTGGGTAGCTGCAAGTGAGGGCTCACGGCGCCAGATCCCAGCCCTGGGTCTGACTGAGCTGGAAGCACGGAAAGGAAAAGGAGGAAACCGCCAGGCCTTCCTCTTAATAATGAAGACCAGCAACAACGAGTTTGTGTCCATTTCATTACCTATTGTTAGCAACCAGACAGTGTGCAACCGAGGTTTCTCGTTCGATGCACGCAGCGGCTTCAGCAAACCTTGAACGACACAGAGATGGAAATATACACACTAGGACCCTCTCCGCATGAACTTTTATGAAATAAAGAAAGAGCTGTAATCAGGAATTTCGCTGGGTCAGGAGAGGGCGGTATCCCCATTAACCCCTGCTAATTAACCATGAGGAAAACGGGTGAGACACACACACTCCGTGGGACATCGAGCGCGCACGCTGTGATTACGTCACTTGGATGCCTTGTTATGACCTGGTGGTAAAATTACGCTCCTCTACAATTTATTATCAATGCTGCGAGAACATCTCTGCTAAGATGACATCAGTCAACTTTTTTTTTTTTTCCACCGCAAGAAAAGCCTCAATTCCTGGGTGACGAGAGATGCGTCCCGTGAAAGACACCGACCGAAAACAGATGTCAGAAAAAAGCTCATTATATCGTGAAATTCACCTTGTATGGCTTCCCTGTAATTCAATTCTAGCTGGCACGATAGCACAAGAGCCTAAGTGTTGTTTTTTGTTTTTTTTTCTTTAAGGTTAAGAAAGGTATCTGCACAGCACTTCCTAGCATTATGTGCTGTCTGGCACGTCGATAGTAACTGAGGGCTCAGAACTTGAACCTACTAAAAGCTTGCAGGCCTCCTTGTACTCGAGGGAAGGGCCCGGGCTTCGAAGATTATTATTATTACATGGGCTGGCAGCTCAGCGGTCAGCAAACACTTCATCACCTCCCTGTTGGGATGGACAGCAACCGCCCCCCACACCCCGAACCCATCCACCCACCCACCCCTAAAGTCTTCTCAGTTGACTTTAATTACAATGTCGGCATGAAATAAGCAAATGTAAGCATTTCACATAACTTCAGAAAGCAACCACACCAGTCAGGGGGGGGCAACAACAGAATATGGTATAGTGCGCAGCTCAGATCATGAAACGGAGACCATTTTACTAGCGTTAAGTGCACCCCGGGTAATACTACAGTACAGGAAATCAAAATCTAAAAAAAGTCTCATTGAAGCAGAGATGTATGGATCATGACACATTTTATTTTGTTCTGCGAGCATTCGTTGATTCTGCATCTAGAAGCTATTCCCTTCCAGCCTAGCAATGTCCCGGTTGAGGTCCCCAGGTTTATCAGAACGGTATATTAACGACGACATGAAAGGTACATTTCAATTAACCTTTATACAATTAGATTACAGTATTCTGGATCACAGGGTTTGTTTGGGGTTTTTTTTTATAGGGATATGTCTCAAGGTTTCATCCCTTTTTATAGCACATTGTAGAAAATACTGCATAATCCTCACAGAACCGTAACGAAAAGCCAACATGGTCTGTCCACTCCTGGCCAAAGCATCTGACCCGAGGGCAGCAGAAGCGCAGATAAACAACCGCCCCCCCCCCTCCCCCCGGACACTCAGGCATCACTCACCTCTGCATGAACTGCTGGGGAAAAAAAAATAGCAAAGCAGAGGTCAGCTTTGCATTTCGGGCAAGAGAAGCGGCTGTGGTGGCTCAAGATTTTAATTTCTCGCAAGCCCTAAGAGAGAGAGAGAGAGAAAAAAAAAATACTCCACCCCGAGATCTCCCAGTTCCTAAATTTAGCATGGTCGGGCAAAAGTCCCACAGCGCAAATGATTTAGAAATGGGAGTGCTTGGGGGCTCTGCGGCAGTGCCGTGAGAGAGCTGGGCCACTCCTTCCAGCCCAGCTCCAGAGGGAATGGGGGTTTGTGGCCCCTGGCTGAGGAAGATCATTACGAGGGCTGGGCTGAGCTGGAAGGAAGATGTAAATTAGGTGGGAAGGAGGGGAGGCCCTGCCTGGTTATGAATGAAGGCTAGCGCCAGCACAGCCCCGAGGAAGGGGGCAGTGTTGATTGAAATGAAAGCTGAAAGGAGCGGGGGGGGGGGGGGGGGAACAAAATAAGCATCATCCGAATATGCAACGATAAGCAGCCGACCCATTTTTTTTCTTGACGGAGGTTTGCTTTGCTCACTTTGCTGCTGTGGGTGTACAGGTAAAGTCAGCACATACACTACTGCGAAGGTAAAAAAAACAAAAAAAACCCCACCAAGGCATCACCCAGGACAGATCTGCCGCAATGGGGGCCCCGGAACACTGCCACGCGTGGCTCCGAATGTATAGCGCCGGGGTTACGGCTGCCGTGGCGGAGCGGGACGTGGGGCGGGCGCCCCCTTTTAAGGCCGGCCCGGCCAGGACATAAGAACTGCTCCCATCGGGCTGTCAAAAGCTAAATCTATACCAAATCTGCACTAAACCCAAAACTGAAAACCCAGATGGTATACACGGAAATGAATGTCACGTAACTTTGGCAGCAAATGTCCACAGACACACAAAGTATTCAGCAGGTTTCTCCTATCTGGGCATAAAGAAACATCTGAGGAATAGTAATCCACTGAAAACACCAGTAGCCGCATGTGTGGAGCTTAACTTTATGCCCTAACTATACCAAAGCAAGTCACCAATGCCAACAACGGAGAGTGCTTTCTTTGCAACTGGAAAGGCCAGCCGGCGGCCGCACAGAGTCAGATGGAAGTCTTGCCTCATAAATCTGCTTCATTTTTTTTAAAGGGGTCAATAAACATGTGGATAAAGGTGAACCGGTAGATGAGGTGTATTCGGATTTTCAGAAGTCGTTCGACAAAGTCCCCTCATGAGAGGCTTCTAAGAAAACTAAAAAGTCATGGGATAAGAGGCGATGTCCTTTCGTGGACTGCAAGTTGGTTAAAACACAGGAAACAAAGTAGGATTAAATGGTAAACAGTGGAGTGCCTCAGGGATCTGTACGTGGTCTGATGCTTTCTAATATATTTATAAATGATCGGAAAGGGGTGCAACAAGCAAGTTGATCATATTTGCAGATGATACAAAATTATGCAGAGTAGCTAAATCTCAAGTGGATTGTGAAAAATTGCAGCAGGACTTTGTGAGACTGGAAGATTGGGCTTCCAAATGGCAGATGAAATCTAATGTGGACAAGTGCAAGGTGTTGCATATAGGAAAAAATAACCCTTGCTGTAGTTACACGATGTTAGGTTCTATCTTAGGAGTTACTACCCAGGAAACAGATCTAGGCATCATAGTGAATAATACTTTAAAATCATCGGCTCAGTGTGCTGTGGCGATCAAAAAAGCAAACAATGTTAGGACTTATCAGGAAGGGAATGGTTAATAGAACGGAAAATGTCATAATGCCTCTGTATCGCTCCATGGTGAGACCTCACCTTGAATACTGTGTACAATTCTGGTCGCCGCATCTCAGAAAAGATATAATTGCGATGGAGAAGGTACAGAGAAGGGCAACCAAAATGAGAAAGGGGATGGAACAGCTTCCCTATGAGGAAAGGCTGAAGAGATTAGGGCTGTTCAGTTTGGAGAAGAGATGGCTGAGAGGGATATGATAGAGGTCTACAAAATCATGAAAGGTCTTGAACAGGTTAGTGTAAATTGGTTATTTACGCTTTCAAATAATAGAAATTAGCAAGTAGCTCATTTAAAACAAATTGGAGAAAATTCTTTTTCACTCAACATAGTTAAGATCTGAATTAATTGGCAGTTAGTGTAACTGGGTTTAAAAAAGATTTGGATCTGTTCCTAGAGGAGAAGTCCATAAACTGCTATTAACCAATAAGGAACAGTAGCTTGGGATCAATTTAGTGTTTGGGTACTTGCCAGATACTTGTTACTTTAGATTGGTCACTGTTGGACACAGGATACTGGGCTTTATGGACCCTTGGTCTGACCCAGTAACGCATATCTTTTGTTCTTATGGGCTATTGAGGATGTGCTTTCCAGCTTGTAAAGAGTGCATCACTTCCTAGCAATGGGAAAAAGCATGTTGCATGTTTTCAGATCTACAAACATGTTTATTGTATTTATTTACAAGTTTTTATAACCCGCAGATCCCAAAATCTTGTCCTCAGTGCAGCACAACACACAAACAGTTCAACCCCTCCCAATACAAATAAAATAATATATAAACTATACAAATTACAATAATCAAAGTCTTGCATCAGATAAAACCTGTAAGAACGTCTGTTGGTATAAGCTTGTTTTAAGAGAACACTTTTTACTTTCTTTCTAAAAAGTTGGGTAGCATCCTATAAGGCAGATAACTGCGGGAACTATGTCCCACGCTCTGGGTGCAGCCACGGACGCTCTTAACAGGCGCAATTTTCGCCATTGCCGTCCCTTGAAATCTTAATGCTGGAGAGGGGGAGGACACAGACAGGGCAGAGCAGCTTGCTAGAGGGGGTAGAGCTATTCAAAGCCTTAGAAACCAAACTAAGGATCTTCAATTTAATTTGGTAACTAACTGGCAGCCCATGAAGGTAACGCAGTGCAGGGGAATAGGAGCTTCCAGTAAGTAACAACTCGAGCCGTTGTGTTCTGGACCAGTTGGAGAAGGTTCTGTAAGCACTGAAGGTGGCCCAGATAAAGAGAACTGCAGCAGTTTATTTGGGCCACTACACAAACCTGAGCTTTGGGTTTAGCCCTCTTACGAGTTTTTCATTTAAAAAAAGGCAATCTTGGTATAAGCTTTTATTTCTGCCTTCGTAGATAGACGAATAATAAGATAAACTCCTAGATATCCGTACTCAGAACAAATGGGGATCTGCACTTTTGTCTACCTGGAAGAAGGCTATAGCGTGCGGCCAGACTGATCCAAAGTGCTTCAGTTTTCTGCATACTGAGCACTGGTTGATTCTGGGCCATCCACGTGCTGACAGATTGTAAGGGGCTGAGAAGCAAAGTAGACATCCGCTGAGATAGGAATCAAAGGCTGGATATCTGTGTATACGGAGATTCAGCATTTCATAAATCCATTTGATATTGATGGGAAGGGAGGGGGGAATTTTGAAACAGCCCATGTGGCTCTAAAGAGTGCAGGTGCTGATGCTGTTTCCCTTTCAAAGGCAGCATTGAGTACCTGCACTAAAAGCGCTTTGTGCCCGTTATGTTTTATGCATGGCCGGAGAGGGGTAAAATAGCCCCCCTACTTTTGAAAAATGTCAGGGATGAGCGCTATTTTTCTCCTCTCCCCCCACCACGCCTCTGGGAACTCCTTCTCGCGATCCAGCTAAAAGCAGCCGCGCTATGGAACCTAAAGCCTAGGCTCTCCAATGGCTGTTTTTTTCGGGGGCGGGGGTGATTTTATAACAGGCCGCGTAAATCCGCAGGCAGGTTACACCAATTTTCAAAGCAAACTTATGCATGTGGATTTCGCTTTGAAAGTTATTCCGGCAAAAGTACAAGTACACAATTCCACCCCTGCGGTTCGGTGCCAGTAATTTTGCCAAGAGAATTTACGAGTGTACTTTTTAAAACCAAAAATATATGTGCAGAAGGCCTAAGCCCGCCCAGACTCCACTCCCTGGAACACTCTCCCCTAGCCCCCTAAAAGTACCTGCATATAGTGGGTTATATTATGCATTGTGTTTATTATGGATTCCTTTGATCGTACACCAGCTTGACTGTATACTGAAAGGCAGTATAGCCAATAAACTATGCGTGCAATTTCATCATCGTGTTGGTCATGCAATTTTCTAAAGGGCCATTTCTGCAGGTAAAGTCCCTTTCAGAACTACCCTTGGAGCGTTTCTAAGAGAGCAATTTTTACCGGGAGTTCTGCAGGCGAGGTAGCACTTTACCAACACAGAAATGGCCCCTTTCAGAAAGTTACGTGGCCGATACGGACTGTATCTGCCCGCATTTATGTGCCTAGGGGAGAGGCATTCCAGGGCGTGGAGTCTGGGTGAGGTGGAACTGTGCAAGTGCAATGTCACCAGGGTAATTTTCAAAGTGAACTTACCCACATTAAGTTGGCTTTGAAAACTGGCATAACTTCTTGCGCATAACAGCACACAAATGCATGCGGGCTGTCATGAAATGACCCCCCCCCCCTTAAAGGCCAGGCTATCCCCCACACCCAACCCCCACTTCCGTCAGAAGAGGGGGGGATTCGCCGCGCAATGGGCTGGTGGACTCTTTCACGAATGCGATGTCACACGCAAGGTTAACATAGCCGCCTGCGGAATTCGGCTATTCAAGGTATTCCTACAAGAGCGATATTCTCAATATGGTCTCACCAGTGGAAGTGCCTGTCAAAAATGAGGGGCACAAAAGGCAGTGAAACCACATATGTGGAGAGGAATCAGATTGGCCCAGTTTGCGTGTACTTCACGGTGAAAGTGGAAAAAAAAGAGTGGTATATGCATGCAGAGGTGCCAGAGCTTCACTGACCTTGTACATGCAGATGGTACATGCAACAATGTACACACGAACATTTCCATGTACGCATGTAAACCCACTCTTTGAAGTGTCCTTTCTCAGTAGGGCTACGAACACACACGGCTTAGCCCTCCACCTGTACTTTTAGCCATCCTTAGAAGCTGCGTGCCTGCAGGCATATGGAAGTAATTTTGTCTTTTATATTGTCTTTAATTACATTTATTAAGGGAAAATTTGCGTTGGGATACCAAGAGTAGACTAAACGGAAAGTGAACCAATAAAGTAAATAATGCCAAAGCTCAAGGCGAATATGAATTTTGGAGAGCGACAGAAAAAGTGGCTGACAGGGAAACCTAGCAAGCTATATACTTAGAAGGGCTGTGTGCGTGTGAACATGTGAATTTGTTGAGTGACAAAGCAATATTAAGTGACATGCTTGTGTCCCTTGCTTTTAGCTAGCGCCCAGAGATACACGGAGACAAACTGACTAGTCCAGCATGGCACAGAATCAGTGGGGGGTGTCTTGCATCCATGTCACAAGATCACTTTGCCTCCCCTCTCCATTCTGGAGTTGGTTTAATTCATTTGTAAATGGAAACTACTTTCATGCTGTACATGAATCCATAAATACATGCTGTGGGCACCTAGAAGGCCTTAACTATTACTGGCTTTCTCGCCTTAAGCATTCAATAGAGAAAGCACGATTGCTGTACAAGGGCTTATGATTTTCAATAAAATGAGTGAGGACAAACCATGCATAGGGCGCACGTTTCAAACTTATCCCTCACCATCATCCGATCGAGGCCCTTTGCAATAAAGTGTCAGGACCACGCTTTACCTTCTTCCAAGTCTGACTCTGATCAGTCTATGGACACAGGGGTTGTTTAAACCACCACCCCCAGACAAGACAGGGGGATGGAGTCAATCTCTTTGAATAGCGTTCAAAATCTATTTTCTGTTCAGGATTTTGGAGAAAGTTGCCAGTAGCCATCTGGTGCGAGTTAATGGGAATCTGTGAAAAGATGAAAACAGCTGGAGGACACAAGCCAGCATTTCTGGTCCACCTGCCGACCCCCGACTGCTATCGCCGCTCCTGACATGCAGTCATGGCACGGGCAGCACAGATAAATGGAAGGAGGTAAGTCCATGCAGGCAGCAAGCCCCAAAACAAAGGAGCAAGGGAGAATGCATCCACGTCTGGGGAAATGCATCACAGCTTCCATGCTTACTTTAAATGACTTAAGTACATCCATTACCTTCAGAACTAAAGGGAGGGAAGATTGATAAAAGAAGATAATGCTTATGCGAGAAACCAACTCGCAACCAACTGCAGGACTGTATAAAACAGGTCCGAAAAGGTCCTCCGACATTTAATTCGGGCCGGGCGCTCAGACTGCAGCCACATAGATCTTGGGTGTTTTGTGCAGGCACTGAAAGAGGAGGAAAGTTCGTGCCCCAAAGTGCATCCTTTCCTGGCCCTGCCCGGTGTCACCCACTACTGGCTCAGCGCACAGTGCGCAGGCTGAAATCCAGCGCATAGTCTTTCAGCCATTTTCATGGGGGGGGCGGGGGACAAAAGCCAAACCTGTTTTTTATGTGGGTGTGTATGCGTTTACCCACATAAAACTTGATTATTACCCCTATTATGGGTAAAAGTGCGCATAGTCTTGCTCCCACACTCCAGATGTGCTTCAATGGGAAGATTTTACTATAAAGTTCTTTAGTTTTTGCCTTACAATGCTTTACTTTAAAATTACCCCCTCATTAAGCACCAGTTAGTGCTAGGTAACACTTCTCAGGATATCTGGCCATAGGATGCATATATGGATTTATCAGAGCTTTTAGGTACTCTGAGAGGAAAAACAGCCCTCTCCTCCAGTGCCAACTCCCAACTCCTAGCTGCACCCTATGCCTGGAATACACCTCCCTCTCTGACCACATTCAAACCCTTTTGGAGGCTGCTTTTCAATCGTAAACCTTGCCTCCCCCTGCTCCTTAGCCTTGTCGGTTTTGACTGTGCTTAATATAATAAATGCATTTTCTGAAGCCTCACATTTGTCTTGCCTGTGTGTCTTGGCCAGACTGCAAGCTCCAGGGAGAAGAGAGTAAACGGAGCGTGCTGCGCACATCTGGCCGCACTATAGAGGGTAAGGGGCGCTGGTAGTGGCAGTCGGACCCTGCGCTGGATGCACTGTTACTTCCTATGGAAAGTTAGGGCTATTTCTCATCCTCCCCTGCAAGATCAGCTGTCATGCAGTGCTCAGCGTGAAATATTTCTTATTTTCAGTCATTTGAACTTCACAATTAGTATTCCAGACCCTCCCAAAATACAACTACCTTAAGGGTTTTCCCATTCTCATTCCTCGGGGACCTTTCAAACACAAGATATAAATAACAGTTTCTGACAATTCATCTTGGATATCCTGAAAATTAGACCAGGCTGAGGGGTCCCGAGAGCACAGTTTTGGAAACTCTGACAATCTAGGAAATGTAGTAAACTACCTCGCTTACACTAAAAAAAAAAAAAAAAAAAAGTGTAATCGAAATGCAAAATGAAAAAAAGAAATCTTACTGCAGAATGATAGCGCCGCAAGGAGAAATGCGAAAGTCATAAGGCTCAAGAGGATCATTTGAGAGGAAAAGTTAAGAGATTTCTTGCATGCCCGAATAAACCTGGCATGAACCCCCCCAAAAAAGCCTTTCAGTAGCGTCTGGGACCCATCATAAAAAAAACAAAAAATACTCCCTCGGGGTGCGTCTCAACAATGCATGTCCAAGGCCTGAGTAGCAGCTCCCGTCCGGCCGGTACCGCCCCAGTTCATCAAGATCTCACTGTCCCTAACTGCACCTGTTCTCTCTCTCTCTCTCAGATCTTAAACCGGGGCTGAACGTTTGATTCCCTGCTATTGATCACCAAGAGGACGGCCATGCAATCTGCACATCAGATACGGATACAATTATTTACTGCGTATTAACCCCCCCCCCCCAAAAAAAAACCAACCCACATATAACCTCCCCCCCCCCCCTTTACCAGCAACTCCTGATGCCTCTGTAACAATACAAGTTCCCTATAAAAGGGTAGGGAACTGTATGCGTGCCACAAGAAATGCCAAATAATGCAGTTAAAAACAAAACAAAACCAATACCAGAAAAGAAATCATAGTCAAGGTGCTCAATCAATCAGCCTAATCTCTAAAGTTCTGGCAAATCGTTCAGGTCTCTCACTGCCTCCCTCCCAGTCAGTGGGCTATACGCCCGCCTTGGGCCGGTCCCTCTAACTGTGCTGCCGGTTCTGATCCAACGAGGGGCAGAGTTCTGCTTCCCACCTTACCTGCTTCGGAATCGGGCCCTGAGGAGGCCGCAGCTCCGCTCCTGCTCCATTCCAACTGCCCGGAGGTCCGAGGTCCCGTCCAAGCCAGCTCTGGTTTCCCGGAGCTCCCACCTTCGGTCCAGCTCAGTTCTGACGGCCCTCGGGAAGTCTGGGTTTCTGATCCGCCAGGGCTCTGTTCTTCTGTCCTTGCTTCTGCTATTTCTCCTGGTTCTGATCCACTAGGGGCATGTGCTGCAGTCCTGTCGAGCTCCCTTCCACCGGTGCTCCCCGGTTCTGAAACCTCAGAGGTGTGTGCTGTAGTCCTTCCCAGTTCTGATCCGCCAGGGGTCTGGACTTCTGTCCTGCCCGCTTGAGACCCATCAAGGGTGTCTACTGTTGTACTGATTGGTTCTGATCCACCAGGGGTCTGTGCTGTTCCCCCTAGTTCTAATCCGTCAAGGGGTTGTGATGATGTCTGCCCCGGTTCTGATACACCAGAGGAGGGTCCTGCTTTGTGTCCCGGTTCTGAAACACCAGAGGAGGGTCCTGCTGTCTGCCCCGGTTCTGAAACACCAGGGGAGTGTCCTGCTGTCCGCCCCGGTTCTGATACACCAGAGGAGGGTCCTGCTGTCTGCCCCGGTTCTGATACACCAGAGGAGGGTCCTGCTGTCTGCCCCGGTTCTGAAACACCAGAGGAGGGTCCTGCTTTGTGTCCCGGTTCTGATACACCAGAGGAGGGTCCTGCTGTCCGTCCCGGTTCTGAAACACCAGAGGAGGGTCCTGCTGTCTGCCCCGGTTCTGATACACCAGAGGAGGGTCCTGCTGTCCGCCCCGGTTCTGATACACCAGAGGAGGGTCCTGCTGTCTGCCCCGGTTCTGATACACCAGAGGAGGGTCCTGCTGTCTGCCCCGGTTCTGATACACCAGAGGAGGGTCCTGCTGTCTGCCCCGGTTCTGAAACACCAGAGGAGGGTCCTGCTTTGTGTCCCGGTTCTGATACACCAGAGGAGTGTCCTGCTGTCTGCCCCGGTTCTGATACACCAGAGGAGGGTCCTGCTGTCTGCCCCGGTTCTGAAACACCAGAGGAGGGTCCTGCTGTCTGCCCCGGTTCTGATACACCAGAGGAGGGTCCTGCTTTGTGTCCCGGTTCTGAAACACCAGAGGAGGGTCCTGCTGTCTGCCCCGGTTCTGAAACACCAGAGGAGGGTCCTGCTTTGTGTCCCGGTTCTGATACACCAGGGGAGTGTCCTGCTTTGTGTCCCGGTTCTGAAACACCAGAGGAGGGTCCTGCTGTCCGCCCCGGTTCTGATACACCAGAGGAGGGTCCTGCTTTGTGTCCCGGTTCTGATACACCAGGGGAGTGTCCTGCTTTGTGTCCCGGTTCTGAAACACCAGGGGAGGGTCCTGCTGTCCGTCCCGGTTCTGAAACACCAGGGGAGGGTCCTGCTTTGTGTCCCGGTTCTGAAACACCAGAGGAGGGTCCTGCTTTGTGTCCCGGTTCTGATACACCAGGGGAGTGTCCTGCTGTCCGTCCCGGTTCTGAAACACCAGAGGAGGGTCCTGCTGTCTGCCCCGGTTCTGATACACCAGAGGAGGGTCCTGCTGTCCGCCCCGGTTCTGATACACCAGGGGAGTGTCCTGCTTTCTGTCCCGGTTCTGAAACACCAGGGGAGTGTCCTGCTGTCCGTCCCGGTTCTGAAACACCAGAGGAGGGTCCTGCTGTCTGCCCCGGTTCTGATACACCAGGGGAGGGTCCTGCTTTCTGTCCCGGTTCTGATACACCAGAGGAGTGTCCTGCTTTCTGTCCCGGTTCTGATACACCAGAGGAGGGTCCTGCTGTCCGTCCCGGTTCTGAAACACCAGAGGAGGGTCCTGCTGTCTGCCCCGGTTCTGATACACCAGGGGAGGGTCCTGCTTTCTGTCCCGGTTCTGATACACCAGGGGAGGGTCCTGCTGTCCGTCCCGGTTCTGAAACACCAGAGGAGGGTCCTGCTGTCTGCCCCGGTTCTGATACACCAGGGGAGGGTCCTGCTTTCTGTCCCGGTTCTGATACACCAGGGGAGGGTCTTGCTGTCCGTCCCGGTTCTGATACACCAGGGGAGTGTCCTGCTTTCTGTCCCGGTTCTGATACACCAGGGGAGGGTCTTGCTGTCCGTCCCGGTTCTGATACACCAGGGGAGGGTCCTGCTTTCTGTCCCGGTTCTGATACACCAGAGGAGTGTCCTGCTTTCTGTCCCGGTTCTGATACACCAGAGGAGGGTCCTGCTGTCTGCCCCGGTTCTGATACACCAGGGGAGGGTCCTGCTGTCCGCCCCGGTTCTGATACACCAGGGGAGGATCCTGCTGTCCGCCCCGGTTCTGATACACCAGGGGAGGGTCCTGCTGTCCGTCCCGGTTCTGATACACCAGAGCTATGCGCTGCTGTCCTCCTTAGCTCTGATACATCAGGGGTGTGTGCAGCAGTCCTGTCCGGTTCTGATCCACCAAAGATGTGTATTGCTGTCCTGCCTGGTTCGGATCCACTTGGGCTCTGTGCTACTGTCCTCCCTACTTCTAACCCCTCGAAGGGGTGTGTTGCAGTCCTTCCCGATTCTGATCCAGCCCGGGTGTGCGCTGCTGTCCTCCTTGATGCCGATCCACCAGCGGTGCGCGCCGCGGTCCGGTCCGGTTCCGGGCTGCTGGCAGCCCCTAAGACTGCGGGTCCGGCTTTGCCCCACGGCAGACTGGAGTTTCCCCCGGATCCTGCCGGGTCTGGCAGCTTGGAGGCGGCGGGCTCCGCGAGTCCGCTCGGGTGGAAGGTGGCGAGCGGTCCAGCCCGCGAGGGGCAAGCCCAAAGCAGCAGCAGCAGCATCCGGAGCCGGGCCAAGAGCGCGCACGTTGTGGCCATGATGCGAGAGACTTCGGATCTGACCCCGCCGGAGTACGGGCGGAAAGATCGCCAAGGTGAGTTACGGGAAGAGGAGGAGAGAAAAAAAAAAAAAACAAAAAATAAAATAAAATAAAAAGCAAAGATCAATAGCGAGCAGCGCGCTCCCTCAAAGTTCTGCGGCGCCTCCGCCGTGATGGGGACCGGGACTTCATGGCAGAGGCTGTGCAAGGGAGGCAGCGAGAGCTTTGTGCACATTGCACCGAGCGGAAAGCAGCAGGGCAGGCTCCTCCCCCCACCACGCGCGAGCTCAGCGCCGGAGGGCAGGGCAGCCCCCGGGCTGCACTCTCAATCTGCCAGCGGCTGCTTCCGACGATCGCGCCCCCCCCCCCACCGCGCGTATCAGCGCATCCTTTCAGGGGAAGATAAAAGTCGGCATCCACAGCCCGCCTCCGCCCCCCCCCCCCCGCCTGAACACTTGCCCCTGTCTCAGTTTTAGGAGTTCTGCCAAGCAAACTTTCTGTGCATCGGCTGCCGCTTCCCGGTGGGGGCTTCCTGCAATGCTTTGCATTCGGCCAAGGAATATTTATCCACTTACTTTCTAGTGTGGCGGGGCCGAAAAGGCAGGGAAACAGCCCCCCCACTGTGCCCTGAGATAGAATGCACTCCGGCAGACTGGTGAATAAGCAGGACCCCCAACCCCTTTCATGAATCTCCCTCACAGCACAGAGATAGAAAGCGGAGCCAAAGGAATTACAGAAGAGATGGCAGGTCAGTCTCCTGCTGGAGGGATCACGGACGTGATTTATTTGTTATGGCCCAGGCTGTCGAGAAACGGCTCGCCCGAGTCTCCACCCTCCGCCGATTGTTTATCCGCTGTCCGTCTATTCATTGGCTGTATGAGCGGCTGATTTATATATACCGCTTCTCACGGGTCAGAGGGCGTTAACACCGCCTGCAATAGCCTCCTGAGCTCTGAAACCCAGCGCCGCAGCCTTAAACTGCATGATCTCTGCTACCCGAAGGCAAATGCAATCTGGCCTCTTATTTCTGCATGAATCGTCCCAGGGCAGTTTTGAAAGGCAAAGCATGGAAGTTTAGATCCATGGGACCAGTTTCTAAATTTTACCTCTTCTTCAAACCACTATTGCAGATTATGTTGTCCAATGGCACTATTTGAGAACACAGATTAGACTTGAGTAAGAGATGCATAAGGTTTCCATCTTCCTAATATCACCAGTTCAGTGGTTTGTACCTTGTCTTCCATGCTTTTCTTAGCTGGCTCTGTCCTTGTCCCTGTTCTGTTTCTAAACTCTCTCTCTCTCTCTGTTGAGCAGGGATGAGGTAAACTGAGAAACACACCAACTGGATTTTTATTCTTGAGCTGCGGTGGAGAGCAATTGCAGTACCGGAGCAAAACAGGGGCAACTGCTCAGGGGCCCTGCATAACAGGAGGCTCCATAGGTAAAAACTGCCCAGAGTGCCGAGGCCAGATTTGGGCACCAGATTCTGAAGGCACCTGCAAACTGGGACTCCCCCTCCCTGTTCTCTGATTTCCAGGGGAAACTTCCCCTTCCCTGAGTTCTCTGCTTATGGGCACCGTAATTTGAAATCTAGCTCTGCAGAGTGCAAGCGCCATCTCTCTTATTGTGCTCACAAATGGGGAAAATGTCGGACTTTGACAAAATGGGGATGTTCCTGTGGGAAGACTGGGAGAAAATGGGAGCGGTGGAACAACAGTGGGACAAATTAAAAGGAGCTATTACAAAGGCAACAAGTCTAAATGTTTAAAGAAAAGTAAGAGGAAAAAGAAACCGATCTGGTTCTCAAAGGAGGTGGCTGAAAAAATAAATGCAAAAAGAACAGCGTTCAAGAAGTATAAAGGATCCCTAAAAAAGGAACACAGGGAAGAATACCTGGTGAAGCTGAGGGAGACGAAGAAAGCAATCAGGAGAGCAAAAGATTGTCAAAGAGGCAAAGTGAGGAGAGAAAACCTTTTTCAGATACATCAGAAAAAGAAGGGAGGCCAGAAGTGGTACAGGGAAACTGAAAGGTGACGAGAAGCAATGTGTGGAGAGAGACGGAGAAATGGCAGAAATATTAAACAAATACTTCAGTTCAGTGTTCACTAAAGAAGACCTGGAGCAGTGGTGTAGTCAGAAATGATTTTTGGGGTGGGCACAAGGTTAACATGGGTGGGCTGTAGGCATGCAGGTCTGAGACCTACTAGTTGTTTCCTTATTGATAAATAATGCCATATCCCTGCACCCTAGAATGGCTTTCTAAGTCATTTGCAACAGCCATTATGCATCGTGCGAGAAACTTTAAAACATGTTACCTCAATTATTTCAAGCACTTACCAGCATTAAAAACTTCCTGCAGGGGTACTTTGGGGGGGGGGGGGGGGGGGGGAGCGTTGCTGCTATGCACAGAGCCGGTGCAAAGGTATTAGGCACCCTAGGCAAATCTTACAGCCTGGCGGCCCCCCATACACAATTTTAAATTATGCATTTATAACATATTTTACATGAAAAGTGACATTCTGAGGTAAAATTAATCTACAAGTTGTTGTGATAATTTCATGCACTGTTGTGATGCCAACAAGAAAACTTGGCATCTTGGAATTCATATGGCATTGTACCTATCTACTAGATAAGGGAGCCCGGACCGACGTGTCGCAAATGCGCAGTAGAGAGCAACTCTACCGCGCATGCGCGGGCGAGCACGTCGGCCAGAGCTTGCCCATAACAAAAAATGGCGCTGGGAGGAGCGGCGGCAAGGAGCAGTAGCGGCACGCGCGCGCGAGGGACCTCCCCCGAAGATCTTCCATTTGTGCTATCCGGAAGGGGAGGGGAGAGAGGAGGAGGGAGTGACTGAGGGGAGGAGGGAGGGAGACTAGAGGGGGGAGGTGGGAGGGAGAATAAAGGGTGAAGGGAGAATGAGGTGGGAGAGAGAATAAAGGGTGAGGGGAGAATGAGGGGGGGGGAGGAGGAAATGGACCAAAATTTTTTTTTTAATGTAGCCCGTTATTACGGGCTTAACGTCTAGTTGTGATATATTTCGGCATGGTCCTCCCGTATCAACACAGTACTATCTGCCAACACTCAAAGAATAACAACCCTATCTATGAAAAGGAATACCACAAATATTACACCAGAATCTAAAATATCAATACACCTCCTATCAGGAAAACAGAATAGGCCAAGCTACTACAGATCCCTACAGAGAAAAGTGACATGGGTGACATGCTAAAAGAATGTTTCATCTCAGTCTTTGCATGCAGAACATAAACCCTCACCAAATACAGAATAAAGCCACATAAAGTATAAATAGAAATGTGCAGACAAAAACTGAACTGTAAAATGCATCATTCCAGACTCTATACAGTGCAACAATGGAAAAACAATTTCACCATTCCTCATGAAACAATCAATAAAATCAAGATATATAAATCATGAATCATAATTATAAAATCATACAAATAAAATAATTTCAAAACAGCTGATGAATAGAATATTCAATAATTAAAGACTCATGCAAATTTTGAAAGCTTTACCAAACACCAATAAAATATTTAAAACAGCAGACACATCACATACTACCCAATAATTAAAATGGTAGTCAATCAAGAAAAATGAACTTAAAAAGCCACCTTTACTTACCCTCTCCAGCAGTTCTTCTACTCCTTTCCCTTGCAGGCCACACCAGAAGCAGCAGTAGCTGCTGAAGCTTTCCTCACAGTCCTCTTCCTTAGGGACCACAACCAGTCTCTTCTCTCTCTCACACACACACACCAGTCACACCCTCAGAACCAGTTTCTGTCTCTCACACACCAATCATTTCCCCAACCAGTTTCTCACTCGCTCTCACACACACAAGCACACACATACCAGTCAACTCCCTGATCAGTCTCTCTCACATATACACACATCACCTCTCTGGCCAGTCTCTCTCAATCACACAATGCTCTCGCGCTCTCTTACTTACACACAGGCTTTCAATCACACACATGCTCTATCTCACTTACAAACAGGCTCAATCACACACATGCCCTCTCTCTCTCTCAGCCACAGCCAGCCAAAAACATGCTCCATCTCTCTCTCGCACAAACTTTGATAAAATGAGGATAATAGAAAAAAAACTGAAAGGTGCAGCTGCAAAGGTTAAAAGTGTACAACAGGCATGGACATTGTTTAAAAATACAATCCTAGAGGTGCAGTCCAGATGTATTCCATGGATTAAGAAAGGTGGGATGAAGGCAAAACGATTATTGGCATGGATAAAAGGTGAGGTGAAAGAGGCTATTTTAGCCAAAAAAACATCCTTCAAAGGCAATATTAAGTCGGAGACCCAAAAATAAAAAAAAATAAAAAATCTGCCTGCAGCCCACGGGTTGGAACAATTATGCTGGCGTCCGTTTTCTGAACCCGTGGCTGTCAGCGGGTTCAACAACCGATGCCGGTAAAATTAAGCGTCGGCTGTCAAACCCGCTGACAGCCGCCGCTTCTGTCAATAAAGAGGCGTTAGTGTCCCTAGCGCCTCCTTTTTACTGTGGGCCCTAATTTGCATAGCTTGGCTTAGTGAATTGCGTGCCCAGGAGAGTGGCCTGGGCGCACGTCAGGAGAGCAGGCGCTTGCTGGCTCTCTTGCGCGGTATACTGTATCGGCCCGTTTGTGAGCAAAATTGTGAAAGGGATAAAAGGTAAAGTTTGTCCATTTGTGGATGATACTAAGATCTGCAAGAGTGGACAACCCGAAGGAGCAGAGAGAATGCAAATAGGCCGATACAGTAAGGAGCGGTAGGAAGAGGTACGTTAGTGCCGGGCGCACCCGCGGTTGCCGCACGCACAGCCCAGCTCACCTACCGCTCGATACTGTATGTAAATAGCTTGCAAATGCAAGCTGCGTCTAAGAAGCGTCCATGAAGCGTTAGGCCCGCGCAACCCATTTTACTGTGTAGAGCGCTATACATTATCCTGGGTGCGCTGGCCTAACGCTTCACGGACACGCTGGTATCTGTCATTTCAAATGACATTTGAAATGACAGGTACCAGGAAGTGGACGGTTCTCCGACACTCGGGATTGCCAGTCCTCTCTCCCCTCCTTCCGAAGCAAGCAACGAAAGCGGAAAAATTCTAAAAAGCGAAAAAAAAAAAAAGCAAAAAAGTGAAAAAAAAAAAAATAGCAAGAGAGAGAGGGGAGAGAGGACGGGCAATCCTACGCTCGGGATTGCCCGTCCTCTCTCCCCTCCTTCCGAAGCAAGGCGCGAAAAGCAGCCTTGCTCCGGGAGGAGGGGAGAGAGGACTGGCAGTGTAAAGCAATGAAGCGACTTACTTTTTTTGCAGCCCCCCCTCCGGAGACGGACATCGGCGAAGACGACCGCGGCTCCCCTGCCTCCAGCTGCCCGCGAAGTTGGACACATCGCACGGGCGGAAGCGGCCCCTGTGCGTGCAATTGGGCCGCTCAAGATGTGATGTCACATGCCGTGACGCCAAACGTCGTGATGTCACGCCTTGAGCGGCCCAATTGCACGCACAGGGGCCGCTTTCGCCTGTGCAGGTGTCCATCTTCGCGGGCAACTGGAGGCAGGGGAGCCGCGGTCGTCCTCGCCGATGTCCGTCTCCGGAGAGGGGCTGCAAAAAAAGTAAGTCGCTTCGTTGCTTTACACTGCCGGTCCTCTCTCCCCTCCTTCCGAAGCAAGGCGTGAAAAGCAGCCTTGCTTTGGGAGGAGGGGAGAGAGGACTGGCAATCCCGAGCGTAGGATTGCCCGTCCTCTCTCCCCTCTCTCTCTTGCAACTTTTTTTTTTCGCTTTTTCGCTTTTTTTTTTTTTTTTTTTTGCTTTTTCGCTTTTTTTCCCGCTTTCGTTGCTTCGGGAGGAGGGGAGAGGACTGGGGCTGCCCCGGAGACCAGCACCCATGGACGCGGCCAGGGCAGGTGAGCGGGGGCTGGGGGAAAGTTTGCCGCCTACACTCACCCCTGCCTCTAACGCAGAGGTAAGGGTAGGTGGTAAGTTAGCAGGTTAAACGCGCGGCAAAACGGCAGGGTAAAAAAGTGATAGTCGGGGCGCGTGTTACTGTATGGGAGGGAATAGCTAATTCGATCGTTTACATGTAATATACATGCCGCGGGCGGAAGGGGTTACCCGGTGATTTAAGGGCGCGGTAAGAGTAAGTTAAAGGGGATAGTGTATCGCGGGTTGGACTAACGCGGCTGAAAAGTGGATAGAAAGCGGGTTAGGAGCGGGGTAACCGCGGCTGCATTTTACTGTATTGACCTGAAAGTGATTTAAGCAAGCTTGAAGAGTAGTCGAAGATTTGGCAGCTGGGAATCAGTACTTAATCCATTTGTTAGTCTACATTTACATCTATATCTGTATTCCTTCTTTCTGGAAATGTCCCAACACAGGTTTTTCTGGACTATAAATTTAAAGGCAATGTGCTATTGTGTCAATTTTGATTCGAGAAAGAAGTTGGTTTTCCTTTAACGTTTTCCTATTGGTGCTTCCTTTCTGCATATGGTCAAACAGTTGTCAGATCACATGTGCCAATAACATCAGAAGTGATCAAAAGACAATCGAGACCATCACCCATGGCTTTGCAATTTAGAGCATCGGCCCCACCAGATGTAGACCCCCTCCAAGCCGAGTGTCCAGAAGATTTGCTTCACATGATGAAAAGAACCTGTAGCGTCACGTGTAGCAAAGAAGAGCTCAGTAAGGTCTCTGAAGACTGGAAGATGAGAAAAGTTTGGGAATGTAGCGATACCTGCAGAGGTCTGAGAGGGTTAATTGCAGACAGAAGTGAAGAATAACTGAAATTATAATGCAGAGGTGGAATCCAAGCTAAATTACTCTGATAGGCCAGAAACTTTCAGCAAAGCGTGATCCATGCGTCTTTATTGGTCTCTGGTCACGGTGAGATAAGTCATCCTAGTCCCTGGGAAGACTGTAAGCTCAGGATTATATTGGCTCATGTGCGCTCCATAGACGTAGCTGCAGTGGCTGTCAGCTCACATCGTGCTGCAGCTCAGAGGCATTCTTAGGTACTTAAAAGATCAGGACCATGGACCCATAGGCCCGTCCCCATCCCCCCTCAATAATTACACTGAGGAATCACAGTCTCCTCTCCTAAGACTCAGCATTCATGCTCTGTGTGAGGCCCGTAAAACAGAGTCGCCTCGGGGTTAGAGCAATGGGCTGAAAATCAGGGAAACCAGGGTTCGAATCCCATCCCCCTCCTCTCCACTGACTCTTCTTGTGATTTTGGGCAAGTCCCGTTGCCTCAGGTACCCACTTACACCGGAAGCTCTTTGAGCCTGGAGCTTATTTATTGTACCTGAATTCTAAAAGCAAAAAAGGCTGTGAACTGCTTTGAGCATTATTTATTTATTTATTGTTTTTTTTATATATACCGACATTCATCTGACATATCACATCGGTTTACATTCAGGTACTTTAGGTATTATACGGAAAGGCCGGCTAAAAATCCCCCACCTTGAATTCATTATGATTTTAAAAAGACCAGGCTGTTTCACTTACATTTAATGTGATGGCCGGCCTGTTCCTCATCTTCCAGTCTGGGTCAAATGATGAAGTGCTGCCCCATATCTGATTTGTTCTTCTGTCACTTTCTCCCTCTCGCTTCTTAAATGCTCACTTTCAACCCCAGCCTCCCCCTTCAATCACTCTCACCTATCCACTCCCCCTCCCCCCTCATTTGCTACCTCATACTCCCTGCCATGCCTTCCTCACTCTCACCCCCTCAAACTCCTCTTCCTGTCACCCCGGCCCTTCTCACTCACCCTCTCACCCCTCCCCTCCCTTGCTATCTTTACTCCTCCTGCTCTCACCACTTAGCCCCACCTTGCTCACCCTCTCCCCCCCGAAAGGCCCCTCGCTCTTACCCCTCCAGCTCCCCTTGCTCTCAGCCCCTTTGTCCACTCTCACTCAATTCATTATTTGCTCCCACAACCTCTCAAGTTTCTCTCCACATTCTCTTCCTGCTTCCCTCCCTACTCCCTGCTCTCCTGGGTCACTCTCCGCCCGCATCACAGCGGACCACAAGATCCAGCCTCCCGCCAGCAGGAGCAAAGCAGCGTCAGAGCTTTCCACCTGCGTCCGCGCAAGCTTCCACGTGCCGTCCGTTGCCAACGCCACCAGCAGGGCTCGGCAGGGTCGCTTCACCAATGCGCAAGGGTCCACCGCACAGATTACAGCCTTCAAACTCCTAGGAAGACTGGGCTGTCCTCGGCGATCCCGCCTGATCCCCGCAAGGGCCCAGCCGAGTCCTCCAGGGCAGGGTTACAGGGCTGTCCGGCTGGCAGCGGGCAGGCAGGCAGGCAGCCAGGCCTTCGCAGCTTTACTTGGCTGCTGACAGCAGAAGCGTCCGGTGGTTATGGGCAAAGCTCAGGCTTTCTAACAGGACAGACCCTGCTTCAGGGCCAAGCCCGGCTCTTTTTTTTTTGGTTTCTCCTTTCAAGCCTAAAGCAGGTGAAGTGCAAACAGGAACAGCTGAGACTCCGGGTATGTGGCTTGTGTGCCCAGAGCTAATATTGCCCCGGCAGCTTGGCCAGCTAGGTAGGTGGGAGGGAGTTACCTGTTGTGCAAAGGACTTTTTCCGCTAACTGCTGCCAGGTGCAGGAGCCACAGGGTCAGCTGTAAAGTGAGGGAGAAGGGAGAGAGATTGAGGTGGTGGGGGTGCAAAGGAAGGGTGAGTGATTCCTGCATCCTCAGGGCCAGGCCAGGACCCCCCTCCCCCTCCCCCGGCTCTTTTTTTTTTTTTGCCATAGTGCTCCCCTGTTTTGAGATTACCCATAATAAAAAAAGTTTAACATTTACAACAGCAATGGGAAATGCACCAGAAAATTACAGTCACAGCAAACATTTGTTATTGCACGGCCTAGACACAGAGCACACATGTAATTTGAGGAAGCGGTAGGAATTCCAGGAAATGCTGAGTGCACCACCCCACCCTTGACCCTGTGGCATCCTGGCTCTGCCTAAAATAGCAAGCAGTAATGGGAGGGTTCGGTACTGCCACTGGGTCACCCTCGCTGCAGCGTCTGGGACCAGACAGCCAAGTGTCACTCGCTGGCCCCTCCAGAAGCGCACGGCCGGTCACCGTAGGCTGGCACCGCACGCCATCAACAGAAAAAGGACAGCACGCCGAAAGACTGGCACTCTAATCTTCATGAAAAGGAGTAGAGCATTTCCCTTTTTGTCACATATTTCTGACCGTCGGGTAATTTAAAAAACAGCAGACCCTTGTTAAGGAAAATAATGTTGCGATCTGCCAAATGTTTCTGAGCTGGCGGGATTAAATCTTAGGCTAGCTGTTATTCTACTTAAGCCTGAACCTGTTTTCCCAAACCTGTCCCGGGGGATATCTGTGCTCATCCGGTTGGGCTTTGCAGGTATCCGGAAATTGCTACTTAAAACTAATGTCTTGAAAACAAAACCTCAGATCAGTGCACTGGTGGGTTTGGTGGGAGATCCTTTGTTATATAGAGGGACAAGGTAAAATTTAAATAGACCGCTCAGAAAAAAAAATGACCAGGAATTATTAGCAATGTAATCTTGTGTGTTGTGAGAGCAGTAGCAGCACATCATCTGTGCCATTAAACACAGTCTTTTCCGTTTCTTCTACAATTCACATTCCAGCTAACACAGAGAGAGAGATGATGATGTCACCGATGATACAGACTTTGCCCCATGTCAGTGTAATCCCATTGAAGAAACAGCCCCCTATTTGCTTTATTCATCTTGTGCATCCTCTTTTCCCTTCCTCCAGACAGCAGGAGGAAAGCTGTGCTTTGAGCCTTCTCTGCCTGCTGCTTTCACTCTGCAATTTGAAAGCAGAGTGCCCCTTGGTGGCAAAAAAAATTCACACGGCAGGGAGAGGGTGGTGAGAAAAATTGGATTGGGCTGGTTAGGAGAAGTACAAGAAGAAAAGGATAACCTTTATCACCTGAAAAATAATTGCATACCCCCCCAATGCCTTTATATACCCTGGAGCCAGCCTGTGCAGCTGACAGCTGGGAGATAGCCTTAGCTAGAGCAGTGCAGATGGGAAAAGCCGAGCAGACTGGGTATGTCGACTGTTCTTTATCTGTCCAGAAGTCCACCAAATTTTATCCTCAAGGATTAAGCACAGCTGGACTTTCACAGTATCCCCAATGAATATGCATGAGCTATATCTAAATATAATAGCATCAGTGCATGCAAATAGATCTCTTGCATATTCATTGCAGATACCCTGAAAACCAGACTGGTTTGTTTGTGTTGCGCTGGAGGTGGACCCTTGGCCTGGTGCAGGATTGGTACAGCCATCTGGTCGGACCCAGAGAGCGCCTGCCACCAGGAGGCAGAGCACACGAGGAGACAGAGGCTGGCTGGAGCTTCACCAATAACCGTCCGGGGTTTCCGCAGGTTGAGCCCTTGGGTACCCAGACCGCCAGGACTTAGGTGGGCCTCTGGTGGTCTCCCGGAGAGGTATCAGAGAGGTGTGCCTACCACGAGCAAGGGTGCACGGCTGATGTGGAGCAAGTGGACTAGACCAGAACCGGAAGCTCCGGAGACCTCGGGAAGGCAACAGTTCAGAGAGGTTCTCCGGATAAGGCAGGCAGCGCCTGCAGGTCCAGCCACATGGAAGCCGCAGTTGATATCGGAGTATGTAGGCCCGAAGGTCACCGGGTGCCGGAAGAGAGTGTCCGAGTGAAGTGCAAGGGTCAATGCCAGAATATCAGTCCAAGAGAGTTCAGCCAAAGCGGGGGGTCAATACCAGAGTCAGTCCATGCGTAGTCATGGCAAGCGAGGGTCGGTTCCAGGCGGCAGACAGCAGAATGGTCAGGCAGGCAGTGGTCAGTTCCAGGCGGCAGGCAGAAGAATGGTCAGGCAAGCAGAGGTCAGTTCCAGGCGGCAGGCAGAAGAATGGTCAGGCAAGCAGAGATCAGATCCAGGCTGTTGCGATTCTGCCCTGTTTGGGCAGTATTTCACCTCTTTTTTCCCTTCTCTGCTGCTTCTCAGCACGGCTGGAGCCACGCTGCTACAACTTTTCCTGCGGCCTGGGGCCACCGACGCTCTGGAGCCATGCTGTGTCACCCTTTCCTCGCGGCTGGAGCCACACTGCACTCTCCAGCCGGCTTGGAGGTCGCCTGACCTCTCCTGGGGCACGGAGCCGCCCTCAGCTGCTCTTTAGCGGCTTGGACGCTGCCGCTCACTTTTATTTATCAGATTTGGGAGGACACAGCATTTTGAAAATAACAACAATTCCTATCTCTAACATCCTGGCCAGTAAGCACCAGTTTTCCCTAAAGAAAGTTCTGTCTCATGGGTGGTAACAAAACCTGCCATAAACCTTAGCCTGCTTAAGATGTTAATACTTATGGCTAACTTACTCACCCTGGGTCCAGACCTCAGGCGATATCTCTGTTCACCTCTGAAGTAGGCTCCATTTGGAGAGCTGGAAAATGTGGGCAGGAGAGAGGCTTGCTTCTTAGGCTTGGTACTGGTAGAGCAGGCAGGCTGTCCAGAAAGAAAACTAACTTCTGGCTCTGGTGCTTGCCGGCTCTCTGGGCTTGTCTCACCCTTCACCATCTATGACTCCGTGTCACTGTCTGCACCTAAGCCAGGGTCTCCTCTCTCTGATCACCTGCACCACCTAGTCTTCTCCCTTTTTGATAGCAGGGAGGGCTGGTCTGCTTTTGGCCCCCCTTTTGCTTTCAGGGACATAGCATTTAGAAAATAACAATACCTATCTCTAACATACTGGCCACTAAACACCAGTTTTCCCTAAAGAAAGTTCTATATTTATTTATTTATTTTATTTTATTTAACATTTTTATATACCGGCATTCGTAGGACACATCATGTCGGTTCACAATTAACTGAGAAAGGAAATTACATTGAACAAGGGGGTTTAACTGGGAGAAATTGGATAATAATTGGGTAATAATTGGATAATAAAGAACAAGGTAAATAGCGAAGTACAAGAGATAGAGTAAGCAAGCATGGATAACTTAATTGGAACGATATGGATTTAAAATTACATATGTAAACTTATTTACAAAGTTGGGGGGAGGGGTGAGGGGAGAGGGAATGGGGGGGAGAATAGATGAGAAAGAGGAGGTAAAGATAAGAGAGGGATTGATAAGGTAAAGAAGGCGGGGAGGGGGAGGCTGTAGAGGCTAAAGGAGGGGAGAGGGGGGGGGGGGAGCGGGATGGGGGGAGTGAGGGGGAGCATAGGGTGTGCTGGAGGGGATATATTCCACTACATAGATGTAGTGGAATATATCATGGGTAGTAACAAAACATCAAATAATAGAGTGGAGATGATGAGCGGTACATTCAGTCGGAGATAACAAAAAATATGAGTGGTATAGAGCTAAATGTTCATGGATCCTTATAATGGACAAATCAATAAATGAAGAGAAGAATACTTTAAGCGTTTCCATCTTTTATTCACAAGTTATGTTGGTGTTGGTCAGGATCCTCGCGGCGGAGTTCTGTACCATCTGCAGAGGTCTGATTGTATTTGCTGGGAGACCTAGGAGGAGAGAGTTACAGTAGTCGAGTTTTGAAAAAATGATGGATTGCAGCACCATGCGGTAGTCATGGAAGTGGAGGAGGGGTCTTAGCTTTTTCAGAACCTGTAATTTGAAGAAACAGTCCTTTGTTGTAGTGTTGACGAATTTTTTTAGGTTAAACTGATTATCCAGAATTACGCCTAGGTCTCTGACATATGGGGAGAAATTCAATTGGGAAGTGATTGGTATGTTGGTTAGACCATTATTGTTGTCTTGGGAGATAAGAATCTCCGTCTTATTGGTGTTAAGGACTAGGTTAAGGCTAGTGAGTAGGTTGTTGATTGCTTGGAGGCAATTGTTCCAGATATTGAGGGTTTTGGTTAGGGAGTCCTTGATGAGGATGAGTACCTGAACGTCGTCAGCATAGATGTAGTGGAATAGCTTAAGATTGGTAAGAAGCTGGCAGAGAGGAAGAAGGTAAATGTTGAAGAGGGTTGGAGAGAGAGATGAACCTTGTGGGACACCCAGGGTGTAGCTGACGGAGTGAGATTCTTTGTTGTTAATTTTGACCTTCGAGCATCTGTTATTCAGGAATGACTTGAACCATTTGTGTTCCGTACCAAAGATACCAATGTCTGAGAGGCGATCTAATAGAATTGAGTGGTTCACTGTATTGAAAGCCGCAGAAAGATCTAGAAGAGCGAGAAGGTACGGTTGTCTTTTTTCTAGGCTGAGGATGATGGAGTCTGAGAATGAGATTAAAAGGGATTCCGTATTTAGCAATTTGCGAAAACCGAATTGTGCTGGAGCAAGAATCTTGTGATCATCCAGGTATTCTGAGAGTTGCTTGTTGACAATTTTTTCTAATAGTTTTGCGATGAGCGGTAAGTTGGCTATCGGGCGGAAATTGGTTGGGTCTGCTGGTGACAGGTTTGGTTTTTTTAAAAGCGGCTTGAGAATCGCGATCTTTAGAGCGTCTGGTACTAGGCCTTGTGTGAGCGAGCAGTTAATGATTTCCGAAATCGGCTTGGCAATGATTTCTGGGATAGAGATGAAGAGATTTGACGGTACTGGGTCTGAGGGGTGAGAGGATGGCTTGAGCTTCTTGAGCAGGATTTCAATCTTCAATGAAAAAGTGGGCTCAAATGTTCCAAGTCTAGAGTTTTGCTGAATTGTGGAGTTGTAAGGGAGATAGGGTTGATTATTGTTGGAAATAAGCGGCGCTACCAGGTTGGAGATTTTTTTTTCAAAGTATGTAGCTAATTCAGTAGGCTTAGTTAAAGCTTGGTCATCTGGAATAGTAGGTGGGGAAGATTTTGTAAGAGATGAGACGTACGAGAACAGAGCTTTGGAGTCAAAGATGAAGTAGTGAATTTTTTGTGCGAAGAAATCTCTCTTTGTTCGGAGGATCGTGTTTCTGTAACAGTGCATAGTATCTTTGAAGGCTGCTTGCGTCATTGTGGAAGGATTTTTCCGCCATCTGTGTTCTTTGCTTCTTAATTCTTGTTTAAGGGATTTCAATTCAGATGTGAACCAAGGTTTCCTGTTGTCATTATTTCCTGTTGTCATTTGAACATGTCATGGCGGGAACCTCAGGGGCATACTCGCCTGATGACTGTCAACCTGCTAGTGTATTTATTCGAACCAGCCCTTGCCTTCCTCGAGTTAGCAAGGAGTTCTGTCTTGCTGTATTCTCCTCATTCAAGGACTTCCTGTTCCTGACTCAGCCTTGGCAACTGGACGCTCTGAGTACCTGCTCCTTGAAGGCTCCCCTGCATTCCAGCTATCCGCTTCTCGGAGGATCTTCCTGCCTGACTGCTTCTAGATCTGATTCTCAGATCTTACCTTGCTCCAAGAATCATCTACTGTGAGTACCTCTACAGACTTCTTCGATTCTGACTACACTGAGGAGTCTATGCGGCATACCCCGATCCTTGGGCCACTACCGCCCTTTCTCAGTGAAAGCCTTTCATCCTTCCTGCTCTACAGAATTCCTGCTCACCATCTACATGGAGCCACTTCCGGGTTTCGGCATCACTACCAACATCTACTGTACAGACTTCCTCGGCGTACCCCGCTCCGCGGGCCACTACCAGATCTTCTCCACTGTGTCTCACTCTGGATATTCCCATTGCCCAGGACTGTACTACCATATTGTTAATTCTGTGGACATTACTTTTCCTTACTATTTAATAACGTCTCCACTTCTAGCTGTGTGCCACGCCACTGAGACTATGCCTGCTGACGGTGACGCTCACAGGGCTCCTCCCTGTGGGGGGAGACATCGCTCATCTCAGCCCAGGGGTTCACATCCTTCCTTCCTTAAACATAACAATGGGCTGCTTCAGAAGGGACAGAGGCCCAGAAAATCAACCGATGAGGATTTATCAGAGTACTTTCAATGAATAGAACTGCAGTCAAATCCGTATGCTTACAAGAGAATGGGTATCGAGTGAAGAAGCCTTGCAGGGGATTATCTTAGAAAGGGCAAACAGGCACAGTAAACTACATCCTGCAATTGTCAGAACATTTTTTTAGTTCCCACTTCATTACACAGTAGATTCATTACACAGTAGATTTTAAAAGCCCTGTGTGCCGGCGGCCTATTTTACATAGGCCGCCGGCGCACGCAAAGCCCCGGGACGCACGTAAGTCCCGGGGCTTGCTAAAATGGGCGGTCCGGGGGCGTGGCCGAGTGCCCCGACACAGTGGCCTGTGTCGGGGCCTGGCCAGCCGGCGCGCGTGAGTTACGCCTGCCAGCAGCAGGCGTAACTCCATCGAACAAGGTGGGGGGGGGATGGGTTAGATAGGGGAAGGGAGGGAAAGGTGTGGGGGGGACAAAAACAAAAGTTCCCTCCGAGGCCGCTCCGATTTCGGAGCGGCCTCGGAGAAAACGGAGGCAGGCTGTGCGGCTCGGCGCGCACAGGCTGCCGATTTTGCGCAGCCTTGCGCATGCTGACCCCGGATTTTAAAAGATATGTGCGTCTGCGTCTACTCGCGTATCTTTTAAAATCCGGCGTACTTTTGTTCGCGCTGGTTGCGTGAACAAAAGTACGCGCGCACGTATTTTTTAAAAATCTGCCCCATTTTCTTTATTTTAATTCTAGGTCCGGTACATCAACTGTTTTGGTTTAGTTTTTATTCATCAGCTCAAAAAGTTCATTTTATTTTTATATAATTTTTCAATCTTTTAGTTCGATCATCATGACACAGTAGTTCATACACTGTAATTTTATTTCTAGGTCCAGCATATCAGTTTGTGGTAGTTTGTAAGATAGGATAATCAAGTGCTCTAAGGGGGTCAATTTTTTTTTATTATTCACTTTTTAGACACTAAAGATTAGTTAAGTAGTTTTTGTATTATAATACAGACTGGGCAAAGTGATGCATCAAGTCCCAGATACTGTTTTAGACCCAGCATAACTGAATACATGGGATCTTGGTCATCACATAGCAGTTTTGTTGGATGGTGAGGCGCGATACTTTGTCACAAAATTTCTGGCGCCAAGCACAGTATTTATTTTTCTGTCCACCATTTTACTATTACTATACATAACATAAGATAATTCAGTGGAGTGGCGGGCATGACAAGGTAACTTGATGACATATTTTTCTACTACTTTATATATAAATTAAACGGGCTATTGTTTTGTCGTTGATGAACCTTAGCGAAACTGTAAGAAATTCTGCGTAATCGAACACAACTAACCTTTACTTTGTGTATCTGCCGTTTTGATTGATTAATACATTACACTGTGTCCCGGTTTGCGATCCTTCGTATGGAATTTGACACTATACAAAATATTTATCATTTCGGTTATGTTTGATATTTGTAAATAATACAGTAGGATGCGGCGGTGTCCTTATGTCATATGATTTGGGTGTTTATCTTACTGCACAACAATTAGAATATTATATTCAAATACTGAGCGGGTGATTCTGTATCGCACCATCTGTTTTTTTCTAATACATTACATTCAGTATGTTACCAGCTGCACTTCTCTGTTGAAATTGCTCCCCATCCCCTTTCTTTTGGATGTTTTTAACTGAATAACAGTTATAAAATCACTTCTTATTATTATTATTTATAGCTTTTATATATTCTTAAAATATATGTTTTGTAATTAACACACAACGGTAGGGTTTCCAGTGTATAATTTATACCGCACCATTTGGTTTTTATATCTCTTATGTTACTACCTGCATTTTTCTGTCGAATATGAAATTAATGTTTTTTCCATCCCCCCTTTTCTATATCGAGGTGTTTCCAAATAGAATAATTTTAGTAGTCCTCACGAGTTGTTTTTTTATTAAGGCACAATTGTCACTTTGTACTAAGGTGTATTCTCTGTCATTTTTTTCACAAGCCATCTCACATTCCTAGAATGATGTATAATGACAGGAGCCCACACACAATAGAGATTTCAGCATGATTAGAGTGGGTAAAAAAATTTGTATCAACAAATTTTATAAAAAAAACTTTTACCAATTATGTTCAAAAGATTTCTATTTTAATATATTTTTTTGTATTACATTAAGGAAACCAATAGATGTTTATCAATAACCAGGTTCTGCAAAATAGCTTATGACTGAAATATTGCCATACAGGTATTGAATCCATGAATTATTCTTTTCTTTTATGTTCACTGTAGTGCCATGTATGTATACGGTTTTTATACATTCTCATGTATATAAATATGCCTTTTTCTATCAAATTATTCATTTATATTTTGGAACCATTAATTTATTAATTTTGTCATTTTATTTTTTTACATTATATTTTCAACTATATGTTATTATTATCTTATGTTGTTTATGTTATTATTATTTATATTTATGTAGGATCTCATATACTTGTTTTATATATGCGGTTTTTATATTTGTTATTTATATGTTTGTATCTTGTAGCTCCTGAAGCAGCCTATTTTATGTGGAGAAACGTGGCCAGAGTTGGGCTATTTTTGGGCAACTCGCTTTTATAATAATAAAGAATTTTAAGGACTTGAGATCTATCCCCGCTTTGTTTACCTACCAGCTATAGTGGACATCTCAATGTTAGGGACCCACAGACTCCCTTCACTCCAACCACCCAACAAATGGTGAAAAGGAATACTAGCACGCCTGCCCCTCCACAGGAATCTAGAAATCATAGCATGACCCAAACGTATATCCTGCTTCTGAAAAAGATAGGCAAGACTTGTAAAATATAGAGCCACTGAGGCCAAAGCATCATTTTGAAAATATTGATATGCCCAGACAATGACAGCAGCAGAGAATTCCAGCCTAGAAACTTGTCTTTCATACACTTCAACAGAGGTACAAAATTCAGATCATAAATGTGAGCCAAATTCAAAGTTAGAACAATCCCCAAATAAACACAAGAACCATTAGCCCACTTTAACGGAAACCGCATTTCCCCACAAAGATTTCACTTGGGGTTCAGAAGCCAAAGTCTCCAACTTCTCCATATTAAGCTTAAAACCTGAGAAGGAGCCATATGCAGATATTACCGTGAGCACCGCAGCCAAAGATTGCAAAGGCCAGGAGAGAGATGGAATAACAGGTCATCAGCAAAAGCCACAATTTTAAAAACATGTCCCCCAATCGGGATTCCAGCTATCCTTTCGTCCTTCTGCACAGACCACAGTAAAGACACTAGAGCCAAGAGGAATAACACTGGGGAGAGGGGACACCACTGAAGCGTTCCTCCCTGAATCCATCAAGCACCCAATAACCCAAATTTGTGCCTCAGGATTAGAATACAGTAAACACACCACATCAGAAAAGACCCCAGAAATTCCAAACCTGTCCAAAACAAAACACAAATATTCCCAATCCACCCTGTCAAGCACTTTCTCAGCATCAAAACTGACAAGTAGAGAAGGATGAAGTTAATAAACATGTGGATAAAGATGAACCAGTAGATATAGGAGTAGATTTTCAAATGTACACGCGCTAGTCTCTAACAATTTTGCCCACCCTGGTAGTAAGTACTCTGGGTATGGACGCCTTCTCTAGGTACTTACCTTGATAGTACCTGCAAATCTGGATGCAGATCCTGGAATCCAGTAGACTAGAACTGGATGCTCCCCTTTTGACAACAGATAAAATTGAATCTCTGGCTGATGCTTTCCTCAAACAGCAACTCCAGGGACCTTTCCTTACTAGTAAGGGGACAGTCTTGTGACCCCTGACATGCGTGTGAATATGTGTATAGGAGTGAGGCTTGTGTTGAGAAGCCCAGCAGAGAGAGTGCTTCCCCTTTACTTAAAGCTCAAACTTCATTGGCTGCCAGTGCAGGCTCACATTGTGTTTAAGGTAACTGAATATGACACATTGGGTATGCACTGAGATGGGGGCCATAGTAACTGAAGATCTGCCTCAGTTTGTACATCCCCAGTAGAGCTTTCCGATCTGTTAATGAAAGGTGCTTTGTGCTCCTTCCCTACGGCCCCCTGTGTTTAGTAAGTTAAAGACCAGAGACTTTTCAGAAGCACCACTCAATATTTTGAACTCTTAGAGGTCCCTATTCAGCTGCTGTGCGGCTCTGCTAGATATCCAGATAATAAACTTATCCAGCAAACTAGTGCTGTATATTCAGTGGCATGGCAGCGCCGCTGAATATACCCGAAAGTTAGCCGGATAAGCTCATCCAGCTAACTTTAGAACAGCCCTGTGGCCTGACCAGAGTTAGCTGGATAACTTTGATCATCAGAGTTGGCTAGATAACCTATCCGGCTAACAACTGCTCCCTGTTACGCCCATTTCCTGCCCCTGACTTATCTGGCTAAGTGCCATTTTGAATATTGGCCCCTTAGTCTTCACCAAAGGAAATTAGGCTGCAGCACAGTTTAGGCAAATGCTTAAAGAATAGCTATTTCTAGAATATCTGGAGGAAGCCATTTAATTCATTTATAGCCTGTAAGGGGTTGGAAGCTCTATGGCTTAAACTGGCCCTCAGACTGCTGCACAGTTGTTTCTACTGGTAGTTGGGTGGCTAAAGTTTCAATGTGATGGGAACTTCTAAGGAGGATAGGAGGCGATAGTCAACTGACTTATTTTTTTATACTAGCAGATAACACCACAAAACATTTGTGGTCAATGCGTAGTCATATTTATTTATTTATTTATTTAACAACTTTTAATATACCGACGTTCGTATGGCACATCACGCCGGTTTACAATTAACTCAAATAAAGGAGGAATTACAATGAACAGGGAGCAGGGGATGGGAGCAGGCCAGAAAGAGGAGGGGGGATAAGGGAGACAGGAGAAGAGAGGGAAAAAATAGGTAGCGTGAAATAGAGAATAAAAAGACAACCGTCAAAATAGAAGGAACTTATTTACAGGAAGATCTATTTACAATAATTGCAACTAAAATAAGATTGTTTACCATATACCAGCCTCCTCCCCTCCCAGCCCAACCGCACCGCTATCCTGTTCATGCCTTCCTACCACTTCTGCTGTGTCCCTCCTCTGGCCCATGTAGGACGATCCCGCTGTCACAGCCATTTGCTGTATCCATGCAGGCCATGCCACCTGCCACCTTTTGGCTAATGCCTCTGCCTCTATCTAGTCCGTGCACATCAATTACTTAAAGATGCAGAATTTTAAATATTCTGAGCAGAATTTCCCTAGAAATTCACTGTAAGAGTGTCCCTTCCACTCGCTCTCCCTATTCCCCTGGCCACTTTGCCCTCTCAGGCCCCAACTCCTCCACCTGCCACTATATCTCCCCTCCACCTCTAGGCTCAACCCCTTCCACTCTGTCGCCAGTCCGAGTTTGACCCTGCTCTCAGTACTGCCCCTCACACAGGCTCCCTCCCTCTCTCACACACATGCTCCCTCTCTCTAATACACATACACACACCCTCATACGGCTCCCTCACTCTCTTGCACACACACATCCCCTCATACAGGGTCCCTCTCTCTTGCATACACACCCTCACAAGCTCCCTTTCTCTCTCACACATACATCCTCACACAGGCTACCTATGTCCCTCTCTCACGCACACTTTCACACAGGCTCTCTCACACATACACAATCCCTTCACACAGGCTAGCACCCTCCCACAAACACACAATCCCTTTTCATACACACAAGCTCCCAATCTCTCTCACACATACACATTCCTTCACAATCTCCTCATATAGGCTCCCTCTCTCTGAAACCCATACTCAAGCATCCCCCCTCTTACCTCCCATGCTCTCACATCCTCCTGCTCACCCCCTGCTCTCTCTCCCCTCCCACACCTCCTCTCCCTCCCATCTCACACCCATCTCACTCTCACACACACATATTCACTCTCACTGGGGCCTTCATCTTTGCCGCGAGCGGAGTACACTCTGTTCGTGGCACACGGGGGCCTTCATCTTTGCACACTCCGTTCATGGCATGGCGTGGTCTCCTCTGCCATTTTCTGCGCAAAATTTGGCAATTCTGTGGGGGGGGGGGGGGGGGGAGGTTGGAATTCTGCACTAATTCTGTGCTCCGCAGTAGCGCAGAATTCCCCCAGTACTAATCAATGGACACACACATCTGCACACTGCTGGCCCCAACACGCAGCGCCCACTGCACCTAAGTATATTATATAGATAGATAGATAATTTGTTGGTTGTGTCTCTATTCTGGTCATATGTGGTTTGCTGTAAATGTATTGTGTCTTGTGGATATTATCAGCTATACCCAAGGTGTATTGTTATGAAATTTTATTGTGCTCACATGACCTATTTATTTAGTTGGTTTGAATAACTGGATCTTTTCGTATGCCACCAGATCTTTGGGAACCATAGCCTTAAACAACGGGGGATAAACTGGCTCGCCCAAGGTAAGATTTAAACTCAGGTCCTCCTAGTTCCCAGCCCAACTAGGGATGTGCATTTCTTGGATTCATTTTGGGTTTTTAGCACATACTAATATTTTAGTGCATACTAAATGGTAACAAACATTAAAAACAAACAAAAAAACAAAACAAAACAGAAAAAACACTAAACCAATATAAAATAAATGAACATTTCCTGGCTGCACATTTCTAATTCTAAGTGCTAGGGCCATTCACTCTTGCTCTCCATTTTAGAATAAGAAATGGAGGCAGTTTGTGGTTGACATTTTGTATTACAGTAACTGCATATCGAATCCAATGGCAGCTCATGAGCAATCAAGTTAGTGGCATATCCTAGCCCCTCTCATGCCTCACATTCATGCACTGACTCGGACCTACACCCTCAGTTCCTGCCTGTCCCCTCTTCTTGTGCTAGTTTCTGGTCTCTGGCAGCAGTAGAACTCTTTGCTGGTTCCTTCTTGCACTGGCCTGGTGCCCAGTCCCACATCAAATTTTCTTTTTCCTCCCAGTCTGGGCTCTGCTTTCCCAGCACCATTGGTTCGAACAAGAGACAGGGTGAATGGCATCTTAATGTTCTCATCAACAATGTGAATGATTTGGCATCACTGTCCTAAAGGTGGAGCTAAGAGGAGCACATGATGCTATCGCACCATGACAGAGACCTCCAGTGCCCTGTGGAGCACAAATCCTTTCATTAAAAAGATGTCTTATTAACCTTCCACCTTTTCCTTAGGACTCTTTCATGGTGCAATCCCACCATTGATCCTTGATCCTGGCTGCCACTGAATAAACCATAGTAACATAGTGAATGACAGCAGATAAAGACTGATTGGCCCGCCGACTCTGGCCAGTTGAGATTTTCTGGTTTTCTAACACTTTGAATAGATGATATAGGTACAGAGAAGGGCAACCAAAATGATAAAGGGGATGGAACTGCTCCCCTATGAGAAAGAGCTGAAGAGATTAGGGCTGTTCAGCTTGGAGAAGAGACGGCTGAGGGGGGATATCAAAGAGGTCTTTAAGATCATGAGAGGTCTTGAACGAGTAGATGTGAATCGGTTATTTACACTTTCAAATAATAGAAGGACTAGGGGGCATGCCATGAAGTTAGCCAGTAGCACATTTAAGACTAATTGGAGAAAATTCTTTTTCACTCAACGCACTATTAAGCTCTGGAATTTGTTGCCAGAGGATGTGGTTAGTGCAGTTTGTGTAGCTGGGTTTAAAAAAGGTTTGGATAATTTCTTGGAGGAGAAGTCCATTAACTGCTATTAATCAAGTTTAGTTAGGGAATAGCCACTGCTATTAATTGCATCAGTAGCATGGGATCTTCTTAGTGCTTGGGTACTTGCCAGGTTCTTGTGGCCTGGTTTGGCCTCTGTTGGAAACAGGATGCTGGGCTTGATGGACCCTTGGTCTGACCCAGCATGGCAGTTTCTTATGTTCTTATGATCATTTAACTTTTCTTACGCAAAAGCTCAGTTCCCTCCCCCTCCCACAGCCCCATTTCATAACTGACCTCTCAACCCCTTTCCTACCTCTGGTTTCTATATCCGCCTCCAAACTCCATGACAGTGCTGGCTTCCACCACCTCCTCTGGTGGGTCAGTTCAGGCCTTTTCACATTAAATATCACTTACCTGACATCTATTTTCAATTCCAGCAAGATGTAGATCTAGTGTTGCCCTGCCCTTCCTGGAGGATCACCTAGTCAGTCAGGATTAGCATAATGAATATGCATGAGACAGGTTTATATACACTGGTTCTCCAACATATGCAAATCTATCTCATGTATATTCAATATGGATAGCCTGAAAACCAGACCCGCTAGGTGTGCCTCCAGGACAGGGCTGGGAAATGCCAAGATATACTGTCACTGATGCAACAACAGCTCTGCATAAACTCTGTCAAGGATTCCAGGTATTCTGCAAATTAGAGACTTGATATAAGCCAATCAGTCATGTGTGGAAACCTTGAATTTGCCACTCACTTGGACCCAATTGCAACTGGCGTGCACAAGACATTTGCTGTGGCCATAATTTTCTGTCTAGATCAAGCATTCTCAGACTTATAATCATTTTGTGCCTTATATATTAAGCATTGAACAATTACCAGATTTGATGAAAGCTGAAAATGATAATATTAATCTTGTGCTTACAGAAGAAAAAAGTTGGAATTCTGCCATGCACAGAAATGCAAATGAATTGAAAACATTGTTGAGTAGATGAAGACCAGCCTGGAGTGAGGGAGGCTAACAGAACAGAGAGGGAATTGTATAAAAGCAGAGGCAGGAACGGGGCAGAGGCAGGAGTGATGGGAACTCACCGACTACAGGTAGGAGTCTCTAAGACTCCTACCTGTGTGAGCTTCACCTAGGGCAGAGGTGAGCAAACGTCTTGAGCCATGGGCCTCTTCCATTTGTGCAAGGGGTGGGGCCTCCTAAGATGGGTTACTATCTATCTATATATATATATGAAGGAATACAAAAAATGAAGGAATTATCTTGTCCAAAAAACTTTATCATACTTTATTTTAATAATTGTTTAAAAGGCTCATGAATTAATATTAAAATGAATACTTGTGCAACAAATGTCACTAATTACTAGACAATGACTCTTTCTGAACAGCATAAACAATAAATCTCCTGCAACCTTCGGGAGCAAGGAAGGCCCGGATGTTGAAACCACCCCGATATACACTCGACTTACTCTTTGATTGTGACGCTGTGTTACAATGACCTTTGTTTAGTAATTGTCGCTGAAACACGTTCATTGAAGCATGGTGACGTTCGTTGGCATTCTCCCCTCTGGATGCAGCCGTTATCAGCGAAACATCAAAGCCTTCTGCCGGGGGTTTGAAGACTCGTTTCATGCTCACCAAAAGCTGAAAGCGATTCGTTGCTGCATCCTGTGGATGGACTCAGCACCGCGGATTATAAAATTGCCCTCCAAGGAAGAGCACTGGTCTATGAACTGTATATTTCCATGCGCGATCGCCACTTCCTCATTTTCTCTCTGGCCTCTAGGCCCAATCCCCTCTCCAACCTCACCACTTCTTTCCCTCCAGCGGGCAACGGCTGTGATCTGTCTCCCTGCTCCTGGGCTGAGGCCCGAGAGTGCTGGCGCTCCCTGGGCTGTTCCCATAACCAGCTCTGCGCAGGGTAAGCCGCTTCCCTCTCCCCCACACCCACCTAGGCCCACAACAGCAGAGGCAGCTCCTCTCCCTGGCCCCCAGAGAGAGACACCGGGCTACGCGATGGCAGGCTTACAATGTCGTCACTGCCTTCCGGCAGCTCCCTGCCTCCTGAGCTTGCAAGGGCCTCCAGGGCACTGAGACTCAGAGTAGAGACATTTTTTCCTCCTTTCCTGATTGGGCAGCCAGTGTGCTCCCCTCCCCCCTTTCGGATTGTTCAAGCCCCGCCCCCCTCCCCCCCCCCCCCCCCCCCAGTTTGCCCACTTCTGATCCAGGGCAGTATTATCTGCCCCCCTACACTATTTCAATCTAGTATTTGATTCTTTTGGTTTTTAGGCACCTCTTGACAGAAGTAACTTACTTAAAAGAAATGTCAGGAGAAAAAAAAAAAAAGTCACCTTTCTTGAAACAAAATTTTTGAGAAATCCACAAGGCAGTTGTGTGTGACTCAAAGCTCAGAGCTGTGAAGTTTTTTCTTTTTTTTTTAAGACATTACGTTACTGCGTATTAACATCACATTAGAGCCTGTGATAATTTTCTATAAAAAAAAAAAAAAAAAAAGATTGCAGCAGCTTCCACCTTCGACGCCAGCTGCAAAGGGGAAAAGGTAGCAAATCCAAAAAGGTTCCAGGTCGTTGACCTGGCAAAAAAAAATCTTTCCTGAACTGCCGTCAGCAGCCAATGAGAATCTTAACGTCTGCGGCCGGTTCCCTTCAGGAGTCCTCCCGCTGGCCCAGTGGTATAGCGGTACTGTCAGAAGACCTTGGGAGTGATCCCCCCACACCAGCTTCTGCTCCCCGGGACGGTCGGGCTTCGGATGCTATGGAGGAAGCTCCTTAGTGAAGAGAGTCCAAGCCATTGACTCCTACTACCCAGACTCAGCGTGCATGTTCGTTTAAAACCATTCACATTCCACCAATCCTAATAACCATCATCCTCAGCGGATTACAGGATCCACAAATATAAAACGCATTAACAATAGAATGTAATGTTCATGTACGAGATGGGGCGGGTGGGGGAGTGTGAGAAGTCCAGGTAGCTGAGAACGAAGGCTCAGTGCTCCGTAAAACCCCACTTGAAGGCCAGTTCTACGTTATGAATGGCCTGGAAGCCCAACAGAGCAGAAGGTACAAAAAAGAACAGACAGGCCAAAGCTTCTATTCCTAGGCATGATGTTAACACAGAAAGCCACATCGACTGAGGTCAGTTAATCACGCAATTACGAGCATTATCACTTTGTGTCATTTTTAAATGGTAAGCTCTGTAACCGCCAACTGAAAAGGATAACCAATGGGACAGTGCTATACCGGGGTACAAATTATATCGCAATGACAGAGAGGAGCACCCGGGAGGCGGTGTGGCGCTTTATGTCCGGGATGGCATAGAGTCCAACAGGATAAACATCCTGCATGAAACTAAATATAAAATTGAATCTTTATGGGTAGAAATCCCTTGTGTGTCAGGGAAGACTATAGTGATAGGAGTATACTACCGTCCACCTGGTCAAGATGGTGAGACGGACAGTGAAATGCTAAGAGAAATTAGGGAAGCTAACCAAATTGGTAGTGCAGTAATAATGGGAGACTTCAATTACCCAACTATTAACAAAAGGAGTCATCAGTTATCCACCATAACCAAATTCTGTCAATACTGAGGTGGAACTAAATCAAATTTAATAATAATAGCTATGGAAGGTGTCAGCAAACCTGACGTTGTGTGACTTTAACCAAGACACCAACCGGTTTTCTCAATCATTCACAGTCTTAATTTTAATTTATTCAAAAATATTTTTGTTAAGATTTTTCTTTTTCTTAAAAACAGTCCTCCATCAGTGAAAAGTAGACTCTTAATAAATTTTGCTTCAACATATAATAGCCCAACACGGTCAATTTTAATATAATTACCCCAATATTGACTGGGTAAATGTATCATCGGGACACGCTAGAGAGATAACATTCCTGGATGGAATAAATGATAGCTTTATGGAGCAATTGGTGCAGGAACCGACGAGAGAGGGAGCAATTTTAGATCTAATTCTCAGTGGAGCACAGGACTTGGTGAGAGAGGTAACGATGGTGGGGCTGCTTGGCAATAGTGATCATAATATGATCAAATTTGATTTAATGACTGGAAGAGGAACAGTGTGCAAATCCACGGCTCTCGTGCTAAACTTTCAAAAGGGAAACTTTGATAAAATGAGAAAAATTGTTAGAAAAAAACTGAAAGGAGCAGCTACAAAAGTAAAAAATGTCCAAGAGGCATGGTCATTGTTAAAAAATACCATTCTAGAAGCACAGTCCAGATGTATTCCACACATTAAGAAAGGTGGAAAGAAGGCAAAACGATTACCGGCATGGTTAAAAGGGGAGGTGAAAGAAGCTATTTTAGCCAAAAGATCTTCATTCAAAAATTGGAAGAAGGTTTCCACAGAAGAAAATAGGATAAAGCATAAACGTTGGCAAGTTAAATGTAAGACATTGATAAGACAGGCTAAGAGAGAATTTGAAAAGAAGTTGGCCGTAGAGGCAAAAACTCACAGTAAAAACTTTAAAAAATATATCTGAAGCAGAAAACCTGTGAGGGAGTCAGTTGGACCGTTAGATGATCGAGGGGTTAAAGGGGCACTTAGAGAAGATAAGGCCATAGCGGAAAATTTAAATGATTTCTTTGCTTTCATTCATGCTCATACATGTGCTCACACACACATAGATGCTCTCACACATGCTCTCTCATACAAACACATACTGTTACCCACACCCCCATATGCTTTCACACACACATGCTCTCACACTTGCTTTTACACACAAACACATGCTGTCTTGTACATACACATGCTCTCAGGCACACACATAGATGCTCTCATACATATACATACAAACGCTCTAACCCACAGAGATGCTCTCTTGCACACACATCCATGGTCTCACACATCCATATATATTTGCCCTCGCACATGCTCCCCCACTCTCTCCTGCTACCTCACACATGCTGACCCACACTCTCTCCTGCTACCTCACACATGCTGTTAGTCTGGCTCAGTTTCCCCTTCCTGTTGTGGCTGTGGGCGGGATGAACTCAGCAGGCGCCGGGGTCTCTTATTTTCTTCTGTTGTTTCTAGGCCTTTTCTTTTCTTTGATTGCTGGGCAGCTTGGGCTCCGCCAGCGGCCACACAGGTCCTTTGCTATTCTTCAGCCACCAGTGAGTTGGGGTCTGCCAGCAACCTGTGGGGCGCCTTTGTTATTCTTCTGTTGCTGCCGGCCCACTGGGCCTCTTCTTCTCTTTGGCCCACAGGTGGGGCCTTTCCTTATCTTACCCCAGCGGGTCGGGTCTCTTCACTCCTTTAGCCCCTGAGGGCACATCATTTTTCTGCATTCTAGGCTCCTCTTCTAGCCCACTGGGAGTGGGAACCCCGCTTGCACATCAATGTTCTGCACTGCCGAGGCTCCTCTTCTGGACCACGGGGTGCGAGAAGCCCATGAGAATGTCTTTCTCTGTTGGCGGCCAGGCGAGGTGCACGCCGGAGGAGGATTTTGGGGGACATTTTTTGTCACCTCAAAATGTTACTGCCTGAGGCGGCTGCCTCCCCCTGCCTCATTACAGAACCGCCCCTGATTGTGGAACCTTTGTATAAGAAATGGCAAGCGACGCCAAGCAAGGAATCCCAGCTGAAGCTTGACATGACTTATTTGGGGGTAAGTGCAAGAATCCAAAACTTCCTCTGCTGGGAACTTTTAAAGCGGACATGAAATATTCCTTACAAAAAAAAAGCATCCAACTTGTCTCAAGAGACCCACTTTGCTTTTTTTATGCTTTTTACAAAGACCTTTTATCAGCTGCTACATGAAGGAACAAGGGTTCCAGAAAGAAGGAACTGGGTTCTTGAGGAAACGACAGTCTGTGGTTCCAGACCGAGGACTCTCTGCATTGATTGGGCTATATGAGAGGAAGGTTAATTATTAGGAAAAATCCAAGAAATTATAATGCTAAATTAATTGGATGGATGGGCAGACTAGATGGGCCATATAGTCTTTTTCTGCCGTCATGTTTCTGTTTTCCTATTAAATGGGTGCTCATGGTGCCGCTGCCCCAGTAAGGACTGATTCGAATTGAGCTGGAAGCCCAAAAGCACAGGAGGAATATGCCAATTCCCCCACACACCCCAAAAAATCATCCTCTGCTCTGCAATCCCATTGCAGTCACTTTTTTTTTTCCAATGGAAAGTCACTTTAAAAAAAGAAGAATACACGCACCATGTACAGTATTGTGCAATATAATGAAAAGTGAACATGAAAAGCAAGATGTATCATGCGATGACTGAAATGTGTATATTGAAGAATTTCAAATAAAATCATTTAAAGCAGCTCAATTCCACTCACCAAGAACCTTTTAGAATAGTCTAACAAGGTCACCAATTGTTCACCCTGGGTGTAATTAGGCCATGTTGGTTACAATGTGACAAACAGTATCACATGAACAGAGAATGAACCAATTAGATTCCATTCTGTCACATGACTAGCAGTCAACTTGACTGTTCTTCCTGAGGTTTTACTCTTGGGGTCTTCTTTCCCTGTTGATATACTATTCTCTTTATTTCTTGTATTTTTCTACTTTTATTGAAAAGTATTTGCCGTTCATTGTGGATTACACTTCTGATTTTCCAAACTAACCTTCCTAAGTCCATTTTTCAGCTGGTGATGCTGCATGCATGCTTTAATTTGCCTCACTGTGATGCCCGCATGCCATTCTGATGGGGCTCACATTGACACGTCAGGAGGGCAGCCTTTAAGGGGACTGAGCCAGGTAACTTAAGGAGTTGTCACCTGGCTGCGTATCATAAGGAACAGGCTAATCCAGTCCTGGTTTTCTACCCTACTGCATGCAGGGACTTGAGGGTTTGATTGTCCCAGGTAACTCAATGGAACGATCAGAATGATAGGTCCCTGCATGCCATCGTGTAAAAGCAGGACTGAATTAGCCTACTCCTTACGAAATGGAGCCAGATGGCAACTTTATCGAGGAGGTACTGGACTAGTTCCACGGAAGTAAAAAAAATTGCACTAGGCAGGTATATTTACTTGCAGAAAAAAAATGGGGCATGCTGGGTATGGGTTGTGTGTGGGGGGAGGGAGGAACACTTATTGTAGCCCCTGCCCAAACTTCACCTGCATGACAGGGGCTGACAGTGGAGGTCATGGCCCATTGCTGTATCCATGCTCCCCGGTTCTTCCCACATCAGGGTGGGGCTGGGTGGGAGAAAGAACAGTCTTTCAAAGCTCTTACGGTCCTCTGGCACAAAGCCAGAAGCAAGAATAAAACATGCCACCACCGTTCGTGTTGTTCAAAAAATAAAATCCCTTACTGGTAGCTCGATTGCAGGACACCCCACTCCGCCCCCCCCAGTTTGTGCAATGAACCATAAGCGCATTTTCAAAACAGAAAATAAAGTCCATTAAATATCACAGTCAATAGTCAGGCTGCACATCTCTGGCAGGAGGTCCTCCCCCTGGGCACTTCCCCGGTAGTGCCTGCAGCCCTCGATGCAGCTCTCTCTGGTGGGCCTCTGACAATGCCTCTCAGACAACTCCCTGCCAGGCAGCCTTCCCACAAAGGTGAATTCCCTCGCCCTTACTCTGAAGACAAAGCTTCAGGGTCAGACGAGAAGTTAGGAATTATCTTCCCTCTTCCTCTTTAGACCTCTTCTCTGGTTCTTCAGTACAAACCCAGGATCCCACACATGGGACCCCAAGACCAATGTCCCCTGTCCCAAAGGCCTGGCCGCCTCGACCTTGGGCCCCAGCCACCTTCTTAATACAGGACAGGCAGAGTTGTCTCTCCTCCTGGACAGACCCCCCCCACCCCCCCCCCAGCATCTCAGAGATACCCCATGAAGATCCCTGCACCATGAGAGCACGGGAGTTTTTTTGTTGAACTCTCAGCGCCTCCCACGGAGGATCACCGACCGCATGCACCACTCCTACTCTGCTCTGAGCCCTCTCGCAGGCCTGGTGGGACTGAGGCCTGCTAGTAAGGGACAGTTTTGGGCCCCCCTCCCCTTACATTATGAATATGATTCTCATAGATATGCATGCATTTCCCCGCAAGACTTACCTCCGCAGAAATAGCAGCTGCACAGTCCACAGGAAGTCTTGCACCTGTGCAGCTCATTTTCAAAGGGAAAGTACCCCTGCAAGTCACACTTTCCCTCACAACTGTACCACCGGACGAGCTGAAGGAATGTTCCAAAACACAAAAATTAACACCGATATTGCCTTAGGAAGCACAGAAAAGGTCCATGTAATCTGGCCAGCTGTTTTTTGGTGCAGTGCCACAGACCCCATTTCCGTAACTTCTTTGTGACTAAGGATCTTCTGGCTTATCCCAAGGCTTTCTTGAATTCCATGACTGTTTTATGCTTCCAGCACTTCTGGAGGGCCAACCCATTCATCCGTCATCCGTTTTGTGACAAAATATTTCCCAGTGATATTCCTGATTCTGGCTCCTCGTGCCCTGACATCTTGAGCATCATTTTATACCCTTGAGGTATTTAAATGTTTCTGTCGTAGCCATTCTCTGGTCTCTCTCTCCCTCCACTAGGGTATTTACATATTTAGGCTTCATCATAGGGATCTGGGTACAGACTCTGCCCCTCTCTGGGCTGCCTCTTTGGAAGGTACTCAAGCTGTGATTTTACCTCCCTTCTTTTTCTCTACTGATTCTGCTTCTCCCTACGCACCCCAACATTCCCCTGGTTGCCACCTTGTCGCACCGTTTCGCTACCTTGAGATCATCAGCTGTGATTCTCCCCTCGCCCCGCCGAGGTCGCTCTCCTGCTGGGTGGACGACAGCATCTCACCTCCCATCAGGCACTGCTCCCTTGCATTTCTGCGCTCCACAAGCAGGATCCTGCACTTCTTTTTCTGCACCGAAATAAAATTCAGAACAAAAAAAGGTGGGGTTCTTAATGAGTTGATCTGTTGTGACTGCCCACTGAATTAGCTGGAATTGGGTTTCCTCTTTCGGCTGCTTTAAGCGCTCAGTGTTGAAACATTTGAAAGTCACAGAGTAGGCTGTAAAGAAAAGGGGGAACCAGAATCTTCCCTGGGGTGGGTTTTTTTTTAATGGTAATAATGTGCTATAATCTTATTCCAGTATCTAGTGAGCTTTTGTAACCCAAACAAGAAGAACCCATTTGGCACTGGGATATTTTGAGATTAACCCTAATCACACGGTTTATAAACATTTACAGTAGATCTTTGGATGCCAATGGATGAAAGCTGCTGATGGGGTATTTGGTTAGGAATTAGCACTGGCATGAGATCTCAAATCTCTGAAACCAAACTAAAAAACAAAGATCAAGATAAATAAAAATGAATTACATTGACCTACTCCATATTATGCTGGATTGGATATGGATTTATTCTAAACCTGTGCTTGAGGCAAGTTACAATTCAGGTAAGAAAATAAGAACATGAGAAATTGCCATGCTGGGTCAGACCAAGGGTCCATCAAGCCCAGCATCCTGTTTCCAACAGAGGCCAAACCAGGCCACAAGAACCTGGCAATTCCAAACACTAAGAAGATCCCATGCTACTGATGCAATTAATAGCAGTGGCTATTCCCTAAGTAAACTTGATTAATAGTCGTTAATGGATTTCTCCTCCAAGAACTTATCCAAACCTTTTTTGAACCCAGCTACACTAACTGCACTAACCACATCCTCTGGCAACAAATTCCAGAGCTTTATTGTGCGTTGAGTGAAAAAGAATTTTCTCCGATTAGTCTTAAATGTGTTACTTGCTAACTTCATGGAATGCCCCCTAGTCCTTCTATTATTCGAAAGTGTAAATAACCGATTCACATCTACTTGTTCAAGACCTCTCCTGATCTTAAAGATCTCTATCATATCCCCCCTCAGCCGTCTCTTCTCCAAGCTGAACAGCCCTAACCTCTTCAGCCTTTCCTCATAGGGGAGCTGTTCAATCCCCTTTATCATTTTGGTTGCCCTTCTCTGTACCTTCTCAATCGCAACTATATCTTTTTTGAGATGCGGCGACCAGAATTGTACACAGTATTCAAGGTGCGGTCTCACCATGAAGCGATACAGAGGCATTATGACATTTTCCGTTTTATTAACCATTCCCTTCCTAATAATTCCTAACATTCTCTTTGCTTTATTGACTGCCGCAGCACACTGAGCTGACGATTTTAAAGTATTATCCACTATGATGCCTAGATCTTTTTCCTGGGTGGTAGTTCCTAATATGGAACCTAACATCGTGTAACTACAGCAAGGGTTATTTTTCCCTATATGCAACACCTTGCACTTGTCCACATTAAATTTCATCTGCCATTTGGATGCCCAATCTTCCAGTCTTGCAAGGTCCTCCTGTAATGTAACACAATCCGCTTGTGATTTAACTACTCTGAATAATTTTGTATCATCTGCAAATCTGATAACCTCTCTCGTCATATTCCTTTCCAGATCATTTATATATATTTTGAAAAGCACTGGTCCAAGTACAGATCTCTGAGGCACTCCACTATTTACCCTTTTCCACTGAGAAAATTGACCATTTAATCCTACTCTCTGTTTCCTGTCTATTAACCAGTTTGTAATCCACGAAAGGACATTGCTTCCTATCCCATGACTTTTTAGTTTTCTTAGAAGCCTCTCATGAGGGACTTTGTCAAATGCTTTGTGAAAATCCAAATACACTACATCTACCGGTTCAATGTATCCACATGTTTATTAACCCCTTCAAAAAAATGAAGCAGATTTGTTAGGCAAGACTTTTCTTGGGTAAATCCATGTTGACTGTGTTTCATTAAACCATGTCTTTTATATACTCTACGATTTTGAGAATAGTTTCAACTATTTTTTCTGGCACTGAAGTCAGGCTCACTGGTCTGTAGTTACCCGGATCACCCCTGGTGCCTTTTTTAAATATTGGGGTTACATTGGCCACCCTCCAGTCTTCAGGTACAATGGATGATTTTAATGATAGGTTACAAATTTTAACTAATAGATCAGAAATTTCATTTTTGAGTTCCTTCAGTACCCTAGGATGCATACCATCTGGTCCAGGTGATTTGCCACTCTTTACTTTGTGAATCTGTCTTACTACATCTCCCAGGTTCACAGTGATTTCGTTCAGTTCATCTGACTCATCACCCCCGAAAACCATCTCAGGAACTGGTATCTCCCCAACATCCTCATTAGTAAACACAGAAGCAAAGAATTAAATTTAGTCTTTCTGCAATGGCCTTATCATCCCTAAGGGCCCCTTTAACCCCTCAGTCATCTAATGGTCCAACCGACTCCCTCACAAGTTTCTTGCTTTGGATATATTTTTAAAAGTTTTTATTATGAGTTTTTGCCTCTATGGCCAACTTCATTTCAAATTCTCTCTTTGCTTTTCTTATCAATGTTTTACACTTAACTTGGCAATGCTTATGTTTTATCCTATTTTCTTCAGATTAATCCTTCTTCCAATTTTTGAAGGATTTTTTTTGGCTAAAATAGCCTCCTTCACCTCACCTTTTAACCATGACGGTAATCGTTTTGCCTTCCTTCCACCTTCCTTAATGTGTGGAGTTCATATGGACTGCGCCTCTAGGATTGTATTTTTAAACAATGTCCATGACTGTTGAACACTTAACCTTTGTATCTGCACCTTTCAGTTTTTTTCTAACTATTTTCCTCATTTTATCAAAGTTTCCCTTTTGAAAGTTTAGTGTTAGAGCTGCAGATTTACTTATTGTCCCTCTTCCGGTTATTAGTTTAAATTTGATCATGTTATGATCACTGTTGCCAAGTGGCCCCACCACCGTTACCTCTCTCACCAAATCCTGCGTTCCACTAAGAATTAAATCTAAAATAGCTCCCTCTCTTGTTGGTTCCTGAACCAATTGCTCCATGAAGCAGTCATTTATTACATCCAGGAATTTTATGTCTCTAGCACAGGGGTCGGGAACCTTTATGGCTGAGAGAGCCATGAACGCCCCATATTTTAAAATGAAATTCCGTGAGAGCCATACAAGACCTACCAAATTAATTTACTACAACCCCCTACTCTCCTTACGCCCCCCCAAGACCTGCCAAATTAATTTACTACAACCCCCTACCCTCCTGACCCCCCCCTCAAAACCTGCCAAAAGTCCCTGGTGGTCCAGCGGGGGTCCAGGGCTCGCAGACAGATCTTTAATAAAAATCTAACAAAAACCCCCACCCTCCTGACACCCCTCAAGACCTCCAAAATTAATTTACTACAATCCCCCACCCTCCTGACCCCCCCCCCAAGACCTTCCAAAAGTCCCTGGTGGTCCAGCGGGGGTCCAGGGCTTGCAGACAAATCTTTAATAACAAAGTAAAAATCTAACAAAACCCCCCACCCTCCTGACGCCCCCCAAGACCTCCAAAATTAATTTACTACAACCCCCCACCCTCCTAACCCCCCCCCCAAAGACCTGCCAAAAGTCCCTGGTGGTCCAGCGTGGGTCCAGGAGCGATCTCCTGGACTTGGGCTGTCGGCTGCCAGTAGTCAAAATGGCGTCAACGGTTCTTTGCCCTCACTATGTCACTGGGGTCAACCAATGGCGGCGGTAGCCCCTGTGACATAGTGAGGGCAAAGGGCCGTCGACGCCATTTTGATTACTGGTGGCAGCCGACGGCCCTTTGCCCTTACTATGTCACAGGGGCTACCGCCGCCATTGGTCGACCCCAGTGACATAGTGAGGGCAAAGGGCCGTCTGCACCATTTTGACTACTGGCAGCCGACAGCCCAAGTCCAGGAGATCGCTCCCGGACCGCTCCTGGACTCCCGCTGGACCTCCAGGGACTTTTGGCAGGTCTTGGGGGGGGGGTCAGGAGGGAGGGGGGTTGTAGTAAATTAATTTTGGAGGTCTTGGGGGGCATCAGGAGGGTGGGGGGTTTTGTTAAGATTTTTACTTTTTTTATTAAAGATTTGTCTGCGAGCCAGATGCAGCCATCAAAAGAGCCACATCTGGCTCATGAGCCATAGGTTCCCTACCCCTGCTCTAGCAAGTCCTGATGTTACATTTACCCAGTCAATATTGGGGTAATTGAAATCTCCCATTATTATTGCACTGCCAAATTGGTTAGCTTCCCTGATTTCTCTTAGCATTTCATCTGTCTGACCATTTTGTCCAGGTGGATGGTAGTATACTCCTATCACTATACTCTTATCCAACACACATGGGATTTCTACCCATATAGATTCTACTGAGTATTTAGTCTCTTGTATGATCTTTATCCTGCTGGACTCTAAACCTCCCGGACATAAAGTGCCATACCCCCTCCAAGTTGATCCTCCCTATCATTGCGATATAATTTGTACCCTGATATAGCACTGTCCCATTGGTTATCCTCCTTCCACCAAGTCTCTGTGATGCCAATTATGTCAATCTCATCATTTGCTGATATATACTCTAATTCTCCCGTCTTACTTAGACTTCTGGCATTGGCATACAGACATTTTAAAGTGTGTTTTTTGTTTGTATTAACAACCTGCTTTTCAGTTAGGGATAATTCGGAAATCATTAGCTTTGGTGATTTTTTACATATAGGCATATGGACTATGTTTGCTTTTATGGGAACTTCTCTGTTGGGATGCCCTAACTCTCCTGTTTCATTAGTATCCTTCAAGGATACATTTCTCCGAACCATGCACTGCTGAGTGACTGTCGGCTTTCCCCCTTGTTCTAGTTTAAAAGCTGCTCTATCTCCTTTTTGAAAGTTAGTGCCAGCAGCTTGGTTCCACTCTGGTTAAGGTGGAGCCCATCCTTTCGGAAAAGTCTTCCTTTTCCCCAAAAGTTTCCCCAGTTCCTTACAAAGCTGAATCCCTCTTCCCTGCACCATCATCTCATCCACGCATTGAAACTCTGGAGCTCTGCCTGCGGAACAGGAAGCATTTCAGAGAATGCCACCCTGGAGGTTCTGGATTTCAGCTTCCTGCCTAAAATCCTAAATTTGGCTTCCAGAATCTCTCTCCCACATTTTCCTATGTCGTTGGTGCCCACATGTATGACAGCCGGCTCCTCCCCAGTACTGTCTATAATCCTATCTAGGTGACGCGTGAGGTCTGCCACCTTTGCATCAGGCAGGCAAGTTACCAGGCGGTCCTCACGTCCACCAACCACCCTGCTGGTGGACGTGAGGATGTGCCCCAGCTGGGGGCACGTCCACCCTGCTGGTAGGACGTGCCCCCAGCTGCCCTTAGGCATGCGGACAGTTGGCCAGTAGGGAGGGGGGTGGGTGGAAGGAGGGGCCCTTCAACGTTGCAGCCTGCTCTAGGAGTGGGGAGAGGATCACCCAGCAAAGACATGCCGGCTGGCTGATCCCTCCTACGATAACACAGCTCTGCTGCTGAAGTTCAGTTCTGCTCAGTGGCTGTCTGTAGGCCTACTCTGCCTGCTGGAAAATCTGCCCAAGCTTAGGGCACTTCACGAGCACCAGAGTCTCTCACGCTTCAGCCTTGCACCTCAAAAATGCTTTATGCAGGGGCGCGGCCCTAGTGGCGCTGCACCTGGATTCGTTCCCCAGGTCTGACTTTCACTTCCTGGGACAGCATTCACAGTCCTTGGGAGTAGGGTCATGGGGGAAAGAGCCCCAGTCATTCCTCAATAGCGACACCCACCATCTGGATCTAGGGCGCATGCAGAAGAGGTTCTGGAGGGAGCTGCGGCCTGTGGCTTCCGGACAAGCGCCGTTACTGCGACACATGGGCTGAGGAAAGCAATACCCCAGCTAGTTAGGAATGGAAGTTCATGGCACCTTTGCCCAGTAGAACCCTATTCCGATTGACCTGGAAGGCCGAAGGAGCAGGAGGAAACTACCGGGTCAAAAAAACTCAATTAAAATTTTAAAATACTTTCAGCAGCCAATGACCTAACTGAGCTCTTGCTATCGTGTCTTGCTGCTGCATGGTTTTCTGGCATATAAACACATCACTGTCTGGCATTACCTTTCATTCAAAAATACTTTAAAATCTACACCGCGTGCTAATTGTAAACTTTTCATTCAATTTTCCAGGGATATTGGTTTCTACAAACATTGTTACTTTTTAACTTCAAGATAAAAATTATGACAGATTAAAAAAAAAAAACCAAAAACAAAAAACTTTTTTTTTTTTTTTTTTTAATGTAGCCCTTTACACAAATTCTCTCACACAACCTGTTTTGGAATCCAAGTAAACGTTCTAATATTTATTTTAAATTTCTCTTAAAAATAATTTAAAAAGTCCTCCAGAACAACAAAAATAAGAATTCTTCCTGGGTGAACCAAGTGCTTCGGCCGCGTGGCAGCGAGTGGCAGGGTGAGGCTCTCGTCAGTCAAAGCGGTTCACAAACTCCCCTCGGCTGCTGATGACGGAGGAATGGTGGTGGCGGTCCCGGGAGGCGAAGTCTGCGTTCTCCTCGGTGAGCTGTGTGGTCTCCATGCCAACGCTTGCCAAGGACGGCGTCACAACAATCTGCTCCTCCGGGGGCGGCCTCCTCCTGAGAAGCAGAGAAAGGCAGAGGCCTTCAGGCACACCCCGCCAGCCACCGCCAATTCCCCTCCCATTGCCCAGGAAAAGCAAAAAGATCCAGTCCCCCCTCCTGTCCCCTTCTGAGGGGAGGGCACGGTACCCCTCCCAAAACCTAAAGGAAAGCTATTACAGAAACGGGTGGGGGGGAGAAAGGTCTCCTTCCGAGGCCCTGCCCTCAGGCTGTCAGCCTTCTGACAGGAGTCCGGCCGAGGAACTTTATGGGAAATGAGACTTTAAGGACCTAAATGTGCATACCTGGGGGTCACCAGGCCTGAGCCAAGCCTGCTTTTGCCCCATTGCATGGTGGGATTTGTAGTTCTGAGTCTTCTTAAGAAAACCAATGGGAAAACCAGAACTACAGGACCCTGCAATCATTTGCTCTACCTCATAGCCGGGGGGGGGAATGTGTGTGCAGGGAAAGTAACCTTATTGCTGAGTGGGAGTATAGGGGAGTTGGAGCAATGTTTTTACATTCCACTTATCTGAGGCTTGTGTTCAGTATTCCCCAATGCCGCCCTGTTGTTTAGTACAAGAGAAACTCTAGCATGTCGCCGATATCTCTTTAATTTCTTGATTTGGGGAGCGTTTCAAGACATTTTGCTTCATGTTACTGCCTACTTATTTTCATATTTATAGCATTTCTATGATACCCCTGCCCAGGGCATCGTACGCTATTTGAAAACAGCATAGAAAGAGCAGCGTGTAGTTCATGCAATGGGGAGGGGGGGGGGAAATTTCGTGGAGCTGGAATTGAAGGGAAAAGCAGAGAGTAAAGACACAGGTTTGAACAGAGTGAGAGAGAGAGAGAGGAAGGTCAATGGCTGCACGAGAGCTAGACAGAAGGCCAAATGTAAAGGAAGCGCAAGGTTTCCATTTTTGGACGGGTTTAACACGGGAAACTTCGAGCGCATGCATACTGCCACGAGGGCAGGTGCAGGCAGCAAGCTAGGCTCATGTGCTGAGGGTTTACTGCTTACCTGCAAGCTGTCATGAGGGCTAAACGGAGCCATCTGAAGAAGCTGAAATTTGCTGCAGCCCCTGTTTGGGAATTACAGAAGAGAAAAGACAGTTTACCTCCAGCACCATGACCGTCGGTGAGCAGATTAGCAGGCAGAGCCTCAGACTTTGACTTGGTGAGTCTCCCTCCCTCTTCCTGACCCCTAGTTGGCCCGACAGACCCACTGCACATGTTGTGACCCCCACACCGACCCTACCAAGGAGTTTTAGAGCTCACCACGGATAACTTATCTGGCTAAGTAGTGCCGCCACAATCCGCCCATAACAACCTATCCGGATAGCCAGATAAGCAACTTATTCGGCTATCTGGCGTCTGAATAACGCACAGCACCGACAGTTGAAAAATGGACTTAGCCCGCAGGGAAGAATTATAAAAAAATAAAATAAAAAATAAAGCTCACAGCCATAGCCACAATAAAAAAAAAAAAAAAGCATACTTATTATCCCACACGAAATTGGAAGCTTATTAGGGTAGGACAAAAATAAAGGAGACCCAGAAAGATGACAAAATCTGATATACTGGAGATAGGAACATGCGGACTTGATAATCTGTGAAGTATTACCAGCACAGCTGCTATACCGAGGTGTTTCAACCTATTCATCGCCAATGGCCTAACCCAAAGAGAGTTTTAACCAACCCGGCTCTGGGAACTATTTCTCAGAGACATTTCACAGATGATTTACAAGACAACATTAGGAGAAAATTACAGGTTTTAAAATATTCTGAACTTCTAGGCGGTAAAAGGCTAAAATGGCACCCAGAAAAGTAAACCACATAGAGAGAGTCCGGTTACGGGGCACTTCGTGTGGAAAGAAACTTTATTTGCCTGCATTTTCTGCGTTTGGACTTCCCTCCACGTTAAAGTACTTTCTGTCGGGCTTGTGCGAGTCCCCTTTAAAAGCTCGGCTGTGAAGCACGATTTTTAATAAAGTTGGCAAATACCAACCCAGAGGAGAGGGCCGCAGCTGACCGTGCTTGAGACGCCTCTCTGGGAGGGACCTAGGACCGAACCATCAGAGGGAGTCTGCGGTACCAGAGCGGTTATCGACACTCACCCGGCAAATCGTGACTGTGTGCGGAATTGGGTGGGCGGGGGTGGAGTGGGCACCTTTCGCTTTTTTCGGCGCAAGGTGACAATTCCTCACTCGCATCGCTGCCTGACAGACGGGGGCTGAGGTCACGTGCCACCTTAGACTTACTTGCCCGAGTTAACGCACTGGGGCATCCACTTTGAGTGAGGGCTCCCTGACCACCCCCCTCACCCATACCCGGTACTTGGGTTTCTCGATGGCAAAAAAGAGGCACCCACAGGTCTGTGGTGAGGAGCGACAGCAGTTGGTTTCCGGCAGCTTCTTTAGCAGGTGCGTGCAAGGTGAAGGCTTTCATTATCTTTACTAGGGAAGCCTCTGCCTAGGCCTTGAGTTTCCAGAACCTCCCCCCTCCCCCCACCAATTATGAGACAGGACACGGCAGTGGCTGAGGCACCAGGGGCTTTCTGTTTTTTTTTGTTTTTTTTTTTTTAGTTGGCGAGTGCCTGGGGTTTTCCCAAAGATATATATTTTTCATCCCATCCCCCTTTCCAGTCTTGCATCGTCAACACAGTGGCAGTCTACAGGCTGAGGGGCCCAGATTCCAAACCCAGCACAAGCCTGTCCGTCAACCTGCCAGAGGGCATCGCTGTCGAGCAATATGCCCTTGAAATTATTAGTGTTTAACACAGAGACTAAGTTCTTAAATACAGAAAGAGTTCTGAACGCTTAGAAGAAACTCATATTCTTCCCCCCCCCCCCCCGACTATGATGTGCCTCGTCTTCGCAGCCCCAGACACAGGTCACCGAGGACCAGGATGGGTATACGAGGCACTTTATTAAGGCAATCAGGTTTTCCTTTCCCAACTGAATACAATACAACCACCCTTAAGAGAGGCTTAGGAAAGAGGACCAGGTAAAATGAAATATACAAATAAACGCACCGCTCAGAGAACCTGTACAACAAAAACACCGCAGCAAGACTATCAGGAAAAATTGCTGAAGGCACAGCACCGTTAAAACTAACCAGTCTGGACCACCTCAGTGACTAAGCGGCAGTCCCTGGGTTCTATTCCCTGGCCCAGCTTTCCTTTCCCAGGCTGGCTGGAACCTGGTTATGCCGCGGAGGCAGCGTTCACAGCCCCTGGCAGGTGAGGAGTCTCGGCCATTGCTCAACGGTGACACCTATGGGCTGAATTTAGGGTGCGGGCATCCTGGACTCCAGAGGCCCAGGTTCCAAGTGCGGTCACTTTAATGGCCGAGGGTGGGGGGCGGAGCCAGAGAAGCTTTTAAAAATAAGAAAAATACCCCCGGGTGGTTGCAAACGAAAGCTCAAGGCACCAGGGGCCCAGTTCTGATTGAGCTGGAAACCCCTCAGAAGCAGGAGGGAACGGCTGGGCCAGCAAACGCAACAAATAAGTAAATAATCAACCTGCCAGAGCACGCTGAAGAGAAACCTCTGGCAGTACTTACTGAAAATGAATAAACAAAGATATTCAGAATTGAGACGGAAGAGAAAAATCCAACCGGGGGAGTAGGTACATTGCGCCCGCCCCTCCCCAGCCTCTCGTCTTCAGGGAAGCACCATCGCCGGCATTTAGGTCTTGTCTGCTTAAAATTCCCAGGACCAGGGCTAACATTTTATTTAAAAAACGTTTCTACACCGTCTACCAGACCAACGTCGGTCACCCAAAACGGGGTCCAATAAAATCTCAAACCCATCCCCAGACTGAATCCAAGGGGGATAGAGACACCCGTTTTGAGATTTTTACAAGATGGTCAAAATTTACTTTGTCAATACAGGAGTTTCAATATTGCTATAGGCAAATCCCAGAAGTTACAGAATAAATAGTGTTAAAAGAAACACAATACAAGTTTTTATACTAGTTTTGTCACTAAAAAGCGCCCATAAAGCGCAGATTTGCATGGGAATGGTCTCTGCTCTTACTGGCATCAGTAGCATGGGATCTTCTTAGTGTTTGGGTACTTGCCAGGTTCTTGAGGCCTGGTTTGGCCTCTATTGGAAACAGGATGCTGGGCTTGATGGACCCTTGGTCTGACCCAGCATGGCAATTTCTTAAGCACAAAACACCAACTTCAAGCTCTGCTGACCTCAGAAAAGATTGCATCAAACCCCCCCTATTGTCGTTCCCCCACCACCACCGAAAAAAAGAAAAAAAAATTAATGTTTTTCCCAGCATCACTCGATCGAGCACAAAGGATTTAGTGAAATTTCTAAAAGCCCTGGAGCAAGTGATGCATGTGTGCTGTGAAAATTGAATAAAGACGACATTAAAAAAAGAAATCGCACCACGTGAGGAGCCCTGGCTCCATCCCCCCTTCAGAGTATTTTCCCAGATTAATGTATTCAGCGTCTTTAATTCCACCGTTGAAAAGGACTCGTGTTTTTCAACGAGGGCACTGGAGGCTTAATTAGATGCTTTCTCTAATTCCAGTTTTTGCATTGTTCTCACGGGAGCTATTTACCCTCGATGAGTACAACTGTGACTGTGTTTTCATACAGCGTCTACCGCTGGAGCGTTGTGCTGCACGGAACCCTTAATAGCAGCTCTTGGGAAATTTTTTTATTTTATTTTTGGTTTCCATACCGGGGGAACTAGAAGCAGGTTGAGCCACAGAGCCTGCCGGTACAGGGCCGTTCACTCCCACGGTGAGCGGGGGGAAGTGCCTCGGTGGTTCGGCCCCGGTTCCGGAGCTCCGGCCACTATTTTTATCTGATTGGGAAGGGCCGGGAGGGAAAAAGTCTGTTCCCCCCCCCTTTTTTTTTTCGCTGATGACACTAAGATCTGCTCCAGAGGAGTCACCTCCTGAGGGAGGAGACCATAGGGAGAAAGGATCCAAGAAAGCTCAAGGAACGGTTGAGGTTTCCATACCAAACGCAGGGGTTTGCGTTTGGGCTACGGAGATTTAAGGGAGCGGTTGCACAGTCGGGGGTAAGGGAAGGGGTGCGGTAAGGTACTAATGTCCAGAACACAGGAAGGAGGCCTCGGGGAGACCATATCCAATGATTCCAAGGTGGCAGAACAGTGCCCGAAACGCGCCTTGACTGGTGGCACTCTGCAGGGCCGGGCTGTAATTGGTTTTCTTTTATAAAACGAAGGGGAATGAGGAGGGAGAACAGGATGCTTGTTAAAATAAGCAAAGACTTTTCTGTACCCCTCTCTCTCTCTCCCATACGGATATCAATTCACCACAGGTTTTTTTTCCCCCCTCCCCGCCCCCAACAGAGATGTACAAAGATGTCACGCAAGACACTTCCATGAGTACATACAAAATGAAAAAGAGAAAACAAATTCTTCATAGTTACCAAGGCACTGGTAAAAAGGCAGGCGATCTGATGATGAGTTGGCACGGCAACATGAAGAAAAGCCCCGGAACAAAGGTGGCCATTAACTGTATATAACCCTGGCAGCTGGCGTGCCCTGTTCCCACAGAAAAAAAGCAGACACCGTTGCTCCGGGGCGGAATAAAAACGGGGCCACAAGTTTATTAGAGCTGATTACACCATGCAAATACTGTGTCTCCCCCCCCCGCCCCCAGAGCAAGGCCCATCAAGCCAAGGTTCCCCCCCCCCCCAACACAACACAGGCCACCAATTCCGGCAGGAGCAGCAGTGGCCGAGGCAAAGGAGGGAGCGAGGGTCTCGGGCCGGCTTCACGTTAACCTGTGCCCCTGGGAGCTCTTCCTAAGCTACGTGCCCGGCCGCGGGCACAGCACAACGATGGCTCCTTTATCGGGACTGCAAAGAGCCCACTTACCCGGGTTCAGGCCTGGGCTCACCCGGCCAATGTAGAAATACAGAACGATGGCTAGGCCGATGTTCACCAGAGCGTAAATCCACTGAATCACAAACATGATCACGAAGCAGCACAGCGCCTGTCGAAAGTGCAAGGGAGAAACACCGCATTTTAACGAAGGAACTCGCAAACAGGGCCTTTCTATTAAGAGTCGCTGGATGGCAGGAGTGTGGCTGCCCTGTTAGTCCACTTGAACGTGCAGAAGAAAACATTAACAAATAGAAGAAAAACAAACAAAAGGCAATACTTATTTTTTTTTTTTTTAACTGGACTGACCCAATGCATTTTGTAACTGCTTTCGGGAGCTGATGCTCCCTTTCTCGGGTCATCTTTTCCTCATTCTATTCTGACCTGAGGAAGGAAGCATTAGCTCCCGAAAGCTAGTCAAGAAATGCCTTCAGTTAGTCCAACAGAAAGGTATCGCTTTGTTCTTCTGTTCGTTTGTTAACCTTTATTTCCCTATTACAGTCACACTCAGAATCAGCTCCAAGCCGGCACTCTCACATCAAACCCCTCACTGAGAAGAGGGGAGCAGAGCCAGTGGCTCCCTCTCTGTCCCTTTTCTTCCGAATTCCCTAGCTGGGCTTCACAAAACTGTCATAGCCGGGTTTTCAGGAGAACCACAATGAACATACATGAGGGGAAAAAAACGTGTACACACTGGGGGCTCAGTACTTGTAAATGCATCTCATGCATATTCACTGTGCTATCCTGAAAACCCGACTACCTGTGGACTCACCGGGACAGGTTTTGGAAGCCCTACTCTAGAACCCCTCTTGTACATTTGGTAGCTGGTGGAGCACCCATTCGCAGAGAAAGCTGGGGTAGGACTCTGCCTACATTTGAGGACCTAAATAGGATTTCAGACAGTACTGGAGAGGCGCCGGCTTTCGTGGTACATGTGGGCACCAACGACATAGGAAAATGTGGGAGAGAGATTCTGGAAACCAAATTCTCTTAGGTAGAAAGCTTAAATCCAGAACCTCCAGGGTGGCATTCTCCGAAATGTTCCCTGTTCCACGCGCAGGTCCCTAGAGGCAGGCAGAGCTCTGGAGTCTCAATGCATGGATGAGACGATGATGCAAGGAAGAGGGATTCAGTTTTGTAAGGAACTGGGGAACCTTTTGGGGAAGGAGGAGTCTCTTCCAAAGGGATGGGCTCCACCTTAAGCAGGGTGGAACCAGACTGCTGGCGCTAACTTTTAAAAAGGAGATAGAGCAACTTTTAAACTAGAGCAAAGGGGAAAGCCAACAGTCGCTCAGCAGCGCATGGTTTGGAGGGAGGTATCTTCAAAAGATACTAATGATGCATTAGAATTAGGGCATCCCGACAGTGAGGTTCCAATAATAAGAAAAGTAGTCCAAGTGCTTCACCTGAGCTAAAAAATTCTAATTTATCCCTATCAATTAAAAAGCAGAATGAAAATACAAACAAAAAACAAACTTTGAAATGTTTGTATGCTAATGCCAGAAGTCTAAGAAGAAAGATGGGAGAATTAGAATGTATAGCAGTGAATGATGACATAGACTTAATTGGCATCTCAGAGACATGGTGGAAGGACAACCAATGGGACAGTGCTATACCGGGGTACAAATTATATTGCAATGACAGAGAGGAGCACCTGGGAGGTGGTGTGGCACTTTATGTCCGGGATGGCATAAGAGTCCAACAGGATAAACATCCTGCATGAGACTAAATACACATTCGAATCCTTATGGGTAGAAATCCCTTGAGTGTTGGGGAATAGTATAGTGATAGGAGTATACTACCATCCACCTAGCCAAGATGGTGAGTTGGACAGTGAAATGCTAAGAGAAATTAGGGAAGCTAACCAAACTGGTAGTGCAGTAATAATGGGAGATTTCAATTACCCCAATATTGACTGGATAAATGTATCATCGGGACATGCTACTGAAATAAAATTCCTGGATGGAATTAATGGCAGTTGCATGGAGCAATTGGTTCAGGAACCGATGAGAGAGGAAGCAATTTTAGATCTAATTGTCAGTGGAGCACAGGATTTGGTGAGAGGTAATGGTGGTGGGGCTGCTTGGCAACAATGATCATAATATGATCACATTTGAATTAAAGACTGAAAGGGGGACAGTAAGCAAATCCACGGCTCTAGTGCTAAACTTTCAAAAGGGAACTTTGATAAAATGAGAAAAATAGTTAGAAAAAAACTGCAAGGAGCAGCTACAAAGGTAAAAAGTGTTCAAGAGGCGTGGCCATTATTAAAAAAATACCATCCTAGAAGCACAATCCAGTTGTATTCCACACATTAAGAAAAGTAGAAGGAAGACAAAACGATTACCAGCATGGTTAAAAGGGGAGGTGAAAGAGGCTATTTTAGCCAAAAGATGTTCATTCAAAAATTGGAAGAAGGATCGAACAAAAGAAAATAGGATAAAGTATAAGCGTCAGCAAGTTAAATGTAAGATATTGATAAGACAGGCTAAGAGAGAATTTGAAAAGAAGTTGGCCGTAGAGGCAAAAACTCACAGTAAAAACTTTTTAAAATATATCTGAAGCAGAAAGCCTGCAAGGGTGTCAGTTGGACCGTTAGATGATAGAGGGGTTAAAGGGGCACTTAGAGAAGATAAGGCCATCGCATAAAGATTAAACAATTTCTTTGCTTTGGTGTTTACTGAAGAGAATATTGGGGAGATACCTGTTTCGGAGAAGGTTTTCATGGGTAATGATTCAGATGGACTGAAACAAATCACAGTGAACCTAGAAGATGTGGTAGGCCTAATTGACAAACTGAAGAGTAGTAAATCAACTGGACCGGATGGAATACACCTCAGGGTTCTGAAGGAACTTAAAAATGAAATTTCAGATCTATTAGTAAAAATTTGTAACCTATCATTAAAATCATCCATTGTACCTGAAGACTGGAGGGTGGCTAATGTAACCCCAATATTTAAAAAGGGCTCCAGGGGCGATCTAGGAAACTACAGACCAGTTAGCCTGACTTCAGTGCAGGAATAGTGGAAAGTGTTCTAAATATCAAAATCACAGAACATATAGAAAGACATGGTGTAATGGAACAAAGTCAGCAGGCTTTACCCAAGGCAAGTCTTGCCTCACAAATCCGCTTCACGTTTTTGAAGGGGTTAATATATATGTAAATATAGGTGAATCGGTAAATGTAGTGTATTTGGATTTTCAGAAGGCATTTGACAAAGTTCCTCATGAGAGGTTTCTAGAAAAGTAAAAAGTCATGAGATAGGTGGTGATGTCCTTTCATGGATTACAAACTGGCTAAAAGACAGGAAACAGAGTAGGATTAAATGGACAATTTTCTCACTGGAGGGAAGTGGGCAGTGGAGTGCCTCAGGGATCTGTACTGGGACCCTTGCTTTTCAATATATTTATAAATGATCTGGAAATGAATACGACGAGTGAGGTAATCAAATTTGCAGATGATACAAAATTATTCAGAGTAGTTAAATCACAAGCGAATTGTGATAAATTGCAGGAAGACCTAGTGAGACTGGAAAATTGGGCATCCAAATGGCAGATGAAATTTAATGTGGTTAAGTGCAAGGTGATGCATATAGGGAAAAATAACCCATGCTACCACCCAGGAAAGAGATCTAGGCATCATAGTGAATAATACATTGAAATCGTCGGCTCAGTGTGCTGCAGCAGTCAAAAAAGCAAGCAGAATGTTGGGAATTATTAGAAAGGGAATGGTGAATAAAACGGAAAATGTCATAATGCCTCTGTATCGCTCCATGGGGAGACTGCACCTTGAGTACTGTGTACAATTCTGGTCGCCCCATCTCAAAAAAGATATAGTTGCATGGAGAAGGTACAGAGAAGGGCTACCAAAATGATAAAGGGGATGGAACAGCTCCCCTATGAGGAAAGACTAAAGAGGTTAGGACTGTTTAGCTTGGAGAAGAGTCGGCTGAGGGGGATATGATAGAGGTGTTTAAAATCATGAGAGATCTAGAATGGGTAAATGTGAATCGGTTATTTACTCTTTTGAATAATAGAAGGACTAGAGGGCACTCCATGAAATTAGCATGTGGCACATTTAAAACTAATCGGAGAAAGTTCTTTTTCACTCAATGCACAATTAAACTCTGGAAGTTGTTACCAGGGAATGTGGTTAGTGCAGTTAGTATAGCTGGGTTTAAAACAGTTTTGGATAAGTTCTTGGAGAAGTCCATTACCTGCTATTAATTAAGTTGACTTAGAAAATAGTCACTGCTATTACTAGCATCAGTAGCATGGGATAGACAGTTTTTTGTTTCCAACAGTTTCCAACAGTGGCCAGTGGATTGGCCTCTGTTGGAAACAGGATGCTGGGCTTGATGGACCTTTGGTCTGACCCAGTATGGCATGGTCTTATGTTCAGTCCGTGATTTACCCAGAGGCCTAAAGAACGTTACAAAACAGTTAATTTGGCCCCTGGGCTGGTAAAAGCAAATCTTTTTCAGAATAAAGAAGTTTGAGAACAAGTGGTCATAATATGAGGCTCTGAAGGTGTAGATTCAGGAATAACATAGGAAAATATTTTTTTACAGAAAGGATGGTGGATTCATGGAATAACTTTCCAGTGGAGGTGATAGAAGCAAAAACAATAACCATAAAGAAAGCACGGGACAAGTACAGAGGATCATTAACCTCAGAGAAGTGAGGGAAAAGCCAGAGATCAACTGGGGTCTAAGACACTGAGGTAGAAAGTAATTGAGCAAACTAGATTGGTCCTTAACTGCTATCAAATTATAGGTTTCTGTTGTTTTGTAATGGTGAAAGGAAATAAAAGTTGCGTGTTAGTAAGCCCCATCAGTGAAGATCAGAGCCGGATTTAAGGCAAATGGCACTATGGGTGAAAGCACCCCCCTCAACTGATCTTACCCCCCGCTACATGATTTCAGTCTTTGGCCACGGCTGGGTTGGGCCTGTCTTCAGCCGCAGCAGGGTGGAATACACGCCACAGCGGGCTGGGATCCACCACGGCCACACAACTCCTCTCTTTGACCGTAGTGGGACGGGATCCGCTGTGACCACGTTGGGCTTCTCCTCCTCTGTCCCCATGGTGTTCAGGGCACCCTTCAGCTTATGGCAAACGCCCAACCCACCCACCCCAAAAACCGGCCCTAGTGAAGATATTAAGCAGCGTCTCCAAATGTTCGGAAATTTGACAAGTTAAAAATTGGCAACCCTAGTACTGGGCCTCTCTCAAGGATGAATGACAACAAAATAATAAACTCTGAACACCAAAAGCCTTTGGTGCAAGTCTGTTAAAGTGCAGTAAATGTTCAGTCGCACATAAAAAATCCATGTAAAAATTACCCCCTTTATATCTGAGGGCAACCGCCACAAATATCGTTTTAATTGGATACACATGAAAGCACTCGCAACGGGAAAAGACTGGCTTACCACACATCCCTCATTCTGAAATCAGGCTCACGAGAGAGGGCTACTCACGCCGAGGAAGGAAACCCAACAGTTGCAGAGTCTGGAATAAAACGAACTTGGCATCTTGTGGATTTCTAGCTCCTGTGGTTTTTCTTTCGCATTTAAATCTGTGAGGGAGAAAAAAAACAAAAAAAAATAAACCACCAGAGAAAAGGCCACTCAGCATGAAGACCGGTTTTATGGTACCACCATCACCTTCTCTTTTAGGGGTGAAAGAAGGGTACACACACACCCCTAATCTTCACGGAGACATAACTTTTCAGTTTAATAACCCCTATTGCTACTTGGTTTTCTCATTTTTCTGCTGGTACTAGTTTTTTTCAGCTCCTCAGTTCCACAGCTGCTGGATAACAGTTCACAAAAATGAGACTGCTCCCAATCCATTAACAAAGTACCTTCCCTCTTACCTGCCTAATAGAAGAGCAATAATCGATTATTTTTTTGTTCTCCCCAACAACATATCACCATACACACACACATATATACAAGTGAGGCCGATATTCAGCGTTACTTAGCTGGATAAGTATGGACTTATCCAGTTAATGCTGGCTGTTGGATGTCCAGCTGGATCAGCGACTGCCACTTAGCCACATAAGTACTTAAACCTGGTAAAGCCAGATAACTTGTGGGCAGGATGCTAGGTTAAGCTGGTTAAGTGCCGATATTCTATCTTATCTGGTTAAGTTAAATGGATAAGCTGGACCTGCTAAAGTTAGCTAGATAAGACTTATCTGGATAACTAGCCACTTAATTGGGGATATTCAGCAGGATAAGCATGCTGCTGAATATCCTATTTAAGTTAGGCAGATACATCTTATCCAGCTAACTTACTTAGCCGGCAATGTCTGACTATTGATCCCGGTATAGCTCTATAAATACACACACACATATATGTGTATATATATACAAACAGAGCAATGGATTTGTATCCTTGGGCATGTGGACAGCTGACTGAGCTGCCTCAGCCCTCCCAAATCATGACCAGCCTTGGAGGTGGGCGGGAAGGCAGGGTCCACCCCCCCCCGCAATGATTTGTGCTGGCTTCTGCAATGACGCAGTGGCAGAGTCGGGTGGAGAGGATGGAGATCGAGGGCAGGCCCCGGGGGGACAGCGGCAGTGGTCTGTAGCACCGGCAGGAGGGAGGAGAGAAGGGCATCGCTGGAGTCGGGGGACGGTTTCCTTACCCCCCCCCCCCCCATTCCGATCTCCTTGGTGTGTGAAGCTCCCGCCTTCCCGTCCTGTTCTCCGGAGGACGAGGGGTAAAGGAAAGCAGCGATGCAGACAGAGACCTCAACTATGAAAGTACCCGATGGTGAGGGGAAGCCGGAGCTGATCGGCGGTGGCAACAATAAGGTGGCGGCGGTGGTGAAAGGAGTGAGCACCAAGAGCTGGCAGTACAGGTACCGGCTGGGGAAGGGGTCATGTGAGTGCAGGGGGGAGCTGCGATCGTCATGCAAACGTGAGGGAATGGGACCTGTCTCTTACGTGCCAGTGCGGGAGCAGGTGGCGTGTTTGTGCGCGCGTGGGTGTTTGATGTCATGCACCCTAGAGCTTAGCCTCCAACAAAGACTTCTGCAAATATCTGTTTTAGTTTATATTTGTTTTATTACTGTTATGTTTATTTTGTCTGATTATTATGTCTAATAGTATGTTGCCTAGAGTGATTTTCTCAAATTAGGCGGCTAACCAATTTAAATAATAATCTAGTCGAAGAGGGATAGTCCTGTTTCTTTTTCCCAAGCTGGTTAATTACTCTTTGTTAAAGTTGCTTTATGTTAGGAAAAGTTATAGTGAGTTTGCTTTTTTTAATCATTCATTTTGAAAGTGAGGTTTATCCAGTAGTAGCCTACCGTTGAAGGAACCCATCTTAACCAACTCTGTCTCTCACCCCACAACCCATCCTTTTCCCTCCCCCCTCACCTCCCTGCCACTCCTCCCACCGGACATACCATGTAAATATCCGCTGATTATAATCCATGTTTTTGTATTACTAATTTATTGTTTTTGTTAATTTATTGTTTTTGTTGATTATATCTATCACTCATTAATGTTATAGTTTAATTCTGCCCTATCTTCCGACATCCATGTTTTACGCTCCCTGTTTTAATGTAACTTGTCATTTCTACTTAGACGTTAATTGGTTTCCCCATGTTCTAATGTAAACCAGTACGATAAGACCTGGTCTTGAGTATCGGTATAGTAAAAGAAGTTAAATAAAAATAAATAGTATAGAGTGCATTTGTATTATTTGTACATTTAAAGTGGAAATAGTGGACAAAATACATTTGTTATATTTTAGTTCTTTAATCCTGTTTTTGAAAATTTAAATTGATTTTATAAATATTATATTTAAAATGATAATAGTTTAAACATTTTAATTGGTTGAAACAAATCTGCAGCAAGTGAATACAAAAACCTTAATTCCCAAAGATATAATAACCCGTTCAAATCTAGAAGCTCCATGCTTTCGGCACCTTTATTTTATCAACTGAGGCTGCTTCTGAACTGGCCCCTTTGAGGGTTGTAATGCTGCAAACTTAGGTTTGAGCCTCCTGTCTGTTAGGAATCAGACAGGTAAGGGTCTGGTGCCCTATGGAGGTGATATGTCTTCTCTGGTGAATGGAAACAGCTGTCCCGTTTGTGTTCATCCCTGCTGACCAAAGCAGCAGTGCTGAAGGTAAGTCTCAGAGGGAGACTTCAGTTTGCTCACTTGGATGGGGAGTGTGAAAAAGAAGAGGAAAACGAGTATTAAATAGATCTTTTTAAAAAAGTTTTCTTTCTACAAGAAGAACCGCAAAAAAGTTATTCCTTTAAACCATTGAGGTTAAATTAAAAAAAAAAAAAAATAGGCCACAAGAGATAATGTAGTTTATTGAATCTGATCTTGTGAGGGCTCTGATATTAAGTGTAATAAGTTGAAACACTGAAGGGAGTAGATGTCATTCTCGCTCTCTTTCTAGACGATGTCATCATGAATGTCATGCCTTGCTTTTCTTACTCACCTATAATTGCATTTACCCTGCAGCTCTTCATTTATAAAAAATAAAAAATACGCACGCATGTTCCCTTTCGTGCACACTTATGCGTGTGTAAAAAGGGGGCGCAATGGGGCGTTTCACAGTGGAAAGAAGGAAGCAGTGGAGTGCCTCAGGGATCTGTACTTGGACCGGTGCTTTTCAATATATATATAAATGATCTGGAAAGGAATACGACGAGTGAGGTTATCAAATTTGCGGATGATACAAAATTATTCAGAGTAGTTAAATCACAAGCGGACTGTGATACATTACAGGAGGATCTTGCAAGACTGGAAGATTGGGCATCGAAATGGCAGATGAAATTTAATGTGGACAAGTGCAAGGTGATGCATAAAGGGAAAAATAACCCATGCTATAGTTACACAATGTTAGGTTCCATATTAGGAGCTAGCACCCAGGAAAAAGATCTAGGCATCATAGTGGATAATACTTTAAAATCGTCGGCTCAGTGTGCTGCAGCAGTCAAAAAAGCAAACAGAATGTTAGGAATTATTAGGAAGGAAATGGCTAATAAAACAGAAAATGTCATAATGCCTCTGTATCGCTCCATGGTGAGACCGCACCATGAATACTGTGTACAGTTCTGGTCACCACATCTCAAAAAAGATATAGTTGCGATGGAGAAGGTACAGAGAAGGGCTACCAAAATGATAAAGGGGATGGAACAACTCCCCTATGAGGAAAGACTAAAGAGGTTAGGGCTGTTCAGTTTGGAGGGGGCTTAGCTGGCTAACTTTAATACTTATCTGGGTATATTCAACGGCACTGTATTTTAATATTGGCCCCAGCAAGTATAAATTAAAATAAATCCATACTGCATTGGCTGAAGGTAGTTTCTGAAATGACTGACTGGCTGGGCTGAACTAGGAGGATGTTTCCCCTTACTACATAGCACGCAAAAACAAATTTAAAATTTGTCTGTCATCTCAGTAACAGTGACATAAAACCCTGCAAAAAAAATAAATAAAAAATCACTGAGAACCAATATAGCAAACCACCCATACTAAAACGGCACTAACTCAAACGGCAACAACCGTACCTATGAAAAGGCAGCAATACAAATATTACAGCAGGCCCGAAAGCTGCATTACTATTCTTCCAAGCAGCAGGGCCAGTGCAAGGGTAGGAGGTGCCCTAGGCAAAGCTTCAATCTTGCACCCTGCCCCATCAGGAGCAGCTCTGACACAGCGCTCCCTCTCTCACCCCACTCATTACCTACCTTTCACTCTCTTCTCACCCTCTGTCAAATCCTCCATTCCTCTCCCTTTGCCTCCTGTCCACAGCGCCTCTTCTCTTCCCCTCCTCCCAGCATCCTTTTTCTCCCCTTCACTCCTTGCACAGAATCATCACCCCAGTCCTCTCTGCCCCGTTTCTGCGGTGCCTAGCATCCACTCTTCTCCATCAGAACCCTCTCCTTCTCTCTCCACCCCCTCACCTGCCCAGCACCTCCTCTCTCTCCACACCCTCCACTTACCCAGCACCCTTATCTTGTCTTGTGGGTGCCATGTCTTAAAAATGGGTAGATGGCTCTTAGAGGATTTGCCGCCCCCTTCCCCTCCCAAAAAAACAACTTTCATGCCCTAAGCAACCACCTAGTTTGCCTAATGGAATAACAAGCCCTGACAAAAACACAAGACCATGCAATGCAGGAAAGCACCAAGAAAACAAAGAGGACAGATAGGCATCGTTCTTGAATGGCAGAACAAGAAGACATCTTACAAGAAACGGGTCTTCCAGACAAACCCAGCAAGATCTTCTCCTTAACTCATTACAATGAACTCTTGCTTTTCGCCTGTGCAGCAGAAACTGTTGCCGTGACTCACAGAACGACAGCATCGTGAAAACTGAATCTGGCCAGAGAGTAGGCAGAATTTATTAATAATTATTCCCCCCCCCCCCCCGAAAACAGAGATTGTTGCCTGTGGGCAGCATCACTCTTTCGGAAACGTTTACCTTCCTTTCTCTGGCTCTGCGATGCTTGCCGTTCAGGCGATGCCGGGCTTCCGTCTCCCATTATCTGACTGCCGCATCCTGGCTCTGCGCCTGCAGCTTCTGATAAGCTCTCGTCGCCTTCACGCTCGTAAGCCGTCTCAGAAGATGTCTGCGCTTGGCTATCCCCAAGCTCGGTCCTCGGTGCGTTTTCTTGGGCAGGGGCAGCCCCGTGATCGAGATCCAATAGAAAGCTGTCCCGCAACGTTTGCTTAGCCGGCTTCCTTGCTCTCCTGGGTTTGATCGTGCGGGTTAAACACCTCCCACCCTCTTCCCTCTCTGTCCTTTCTCCTGCATTTGTTCCGACAGGTTTAAAGAGCTGGTCCATGTCCTTGGTGAATTCCAGCAGTGTGCCATCTGACCCAAGGGGCAAAATGCCACTTGACCCATAGCCGGAGGATTTATGGAGAATCAATGGTTGAGTGCAGCTGGTGGCTCTTGGATCGTCCCGCTTCGCTTTTTTCCCCTTTTGTTGAAGGCTGTAGCTCATGCACACAGAGAAATAGGAGTAGTCCACGGCGATATAGGTCAGTAGGAAGTTTATGGTCACTATTGGCGCCAGTACATTCACTTGCCCAATAAAGACGAAAGCCATCGTAATCAGACTTGTTAGGCAAATGGCAGCCACTGGAGTCTTGTTGGGGCCTTTCTGTTGGGACAGCAATGAAAGGGGGAAAAAAAACAATGTAGGTCACAATTCACCTGTACGCTCAAAATCTATTTTACACTAGCATAGAGTCAAGGATATACATCCTGCTGAGCTCTGTCAACACCCTCCCTGGCGCCCCCTTCCCCTCTCCCCCAGAATTCATTTCCATTTCACATCAGAAGCTGTACGAAAAATATTCTCTCTCTCTCGCTTTCTTGGATAAAGTAGTGTGACTGCTGTGTCAGTTCACTTGAATGCACGGAAATAAAGGTTAAGCCTTTATGCTCATTAACCTTTGCATCTTCTAAAAATAATATTCTGCTTTTATGCAGACAATTTTTAAAAATGGATTAGCTAATGAGAAATCCCCTCCCCCTCCATAATCGGCTCCTATTTCTCAGTTCTTTATTCAAACACAGCACTGCAAATGAATACATATAGTGTTATGAATTAAAAGCTGGGCTCTGAGCCATCTGATTGGGTGGAATACAGAGAGTAAAAAAGAAAACTGAAACTATATTGTCATTCTCCAGTACAGTATTTAAAAAAATAAATACTAGTAATTATTATTTACCAATTATCCTGCTAATTCACTGTTTTTCAAATGAGTGCCCTTGACTTCCCCCTGAACCCCAGGGATAGCCATGATAACAAAAAAAAATCTTCCAGTATCACATCCACTGGATGCGAATGGCTCATGCTGCCTATGCTGAGATAAATGACATCATGTGCACTGCGGGAGCCAATCAAATTCTCCCACGAGGCACCCTGTGATGCTGCTCTAAACATGGCTGCTCAAGAGCACTGTAGGAGAGCAGCTTTAACATTTTTCACTGAGCGAGGTAGTAATTGCTACATGGTACACAGAGGCTACAGCTCTCCCTTAATCCCACAGAAATGTTACTTTTCACAAAACAATTGTTCAGTATAGTTGTATAAAATATTGCTTAAAAAAAAATCAAATCATTAATGCTCCCCCCACTCCACACTGAAAATAAACACATTTTACCCCATGACAGCAATATCCTCCTCTGGGCAAGGCAGTTTATACCAATTAATGCTAAATCTTGATTAAAGACCTCAGGCCTTCAGATCCTCCAAACAGGTAAATGCTCTATCTGGGGGGGGGGAATAATTGTGTAGAAAGCAATAAAAAAAATTAAAGTGCCTTGTTTTGCTTGTGACATGGATTTCTGTATCTATATTTGCAAAGAATGAGAGAGTTCTTGAGAGTTCTTGCACTCAGAGACTCCCGGTGATATCCTACTTTCATAAACTGCTCTGTATAGTGCCAAGGCATCAATGCAGCAAATCATCTGCTACCTAAACTATTGCTCTTTGCATTTTGTTTTGGTTTTCTTCTGACCTGGTAAATCATAAGAACATAACATATGCCATGCTGGGTCAGACCAAGGGTCCATCAAGCCCAGCATCCTGTTTCCAACAGTGGCCAAGCCAGGCTACAAGTATCTGGCAAGTATCCAGATATTAAACAGATCTCATGCTATTAATGCCGGCAACAAGCAGTGACTATTCCCCATTGATTAATAGCAATTTAGGAACTTCTCCAAACCTTTTTTAAACCCAGCTACACGAACTGCCTTAACCACATCCTCTGGCAACAGATTCCAAATCTTAATTGTGCGTTGAGTGAAAAAGAAGTTCCTCCTTTCTACTTTTTCTTCCAGCCCAGCTGGCGCCAGGGCTGGGCATTTTGGCACCCTATGCCTTCATTTTCAGCTTCCCAGGGATTTCCCCACCGATTTCACTAGGCCCACGGCAGTCAATAGTCCTCAGGCTGGGAGCCACTGCACCAGGGCCTCCTGCCAGAGCTCCGTATCACTGGTTCTAAACCTTTTCAACAACGGCCATGGCTTCCCCCTCCCTCCACCAGGGGCTGTGAACGCTTCCTCCGCAGCATCCCCAGCTGACCTGGAGCGGGGGAGGCTTGAGAGCTGGAAACCCTCCATGTGGCAGCGCACAGCACAGCCTTGGAGAGTGCATTTGGTTGAACAGCAGGCTTAATGTGAAAACATCTATCAAGTACTCAGTCAAATCTACCACTACCACTGATAGTTTCTAAAGCACTACTTCTGGTTTCAAAATATAAATTCTAGACGCCGCTGGCCAACTGAAAAACCTAGGACCCGCACATATACAATACAAATTAAGGCCGCAAGCCTCTCCAGGGAGAGGGAAGTACCTACAGTACTTGAACGTAATCCACTTTGAAGGGTCAAAAAGTGGAATATAAATCAAATCAAACACACTTAATCTTGTATGGGTATTTATGTGGGTAAATAGCAATTTACATGTGTAAAATCAGCATCTACTGATGGCCGTCCCTCAACGCGTTTTTCCCCGATGCGTGCGCTTTTAGCTGCATTTTGAGGCATTGCTGGGGGAAGGAAAAGTACGTGCGCAGACTTCAGAATCTTTTTCAAACCCATGCACGTTATTTTCCATGCAAAGAGTAGCCACACAAAAGCCTGTGTAAAAGTCTACAGCTACTTTCTATCCACGGGCTCTGTATCCTCTAAGAGTGTCATTTTCCAAGGGATTTCTGATAATAATAACTGTATTTTACCCACAGAAATGGCCTTTTACAAAATCATCGGCCCAATACGTGGGTAAACGTCTGGGAATATGTTATGCATGCACGGAAGTATACTAGGGATGTGCATTCGCCCGATATGCAGATAAACTTATGGACATGTGTCATGCATGCATGGAACTATACTAGAGATGTGCATTCGTAATGATCTGCCCGATACACGGGTAAACTTACGGGCATATGTCATGTATGCTTGGAACTATATTAGAGATGTGCATTTGTAATGATCTGCCTGATACACGGGTAAACCTATGGGCATATGTTAGTATGCATGGAACTATACTAGAGATGTGCATTTGTAATGATCTGCCCGATACACGGGTAAACTTACGGGCATATGTCATGTATGCATGGAAATATACTTGGGATGTGCATTCGTAATGATCTTCCCGATACACGGGTAAACCTATGCGCATATGTCATGTATGCATGGAAATATACTAGAGATGTGCATTTGTAATGATCTGCCTGATACACGGGTAAACTTACGGGCATATGTCATGTATGCATGGAAATATACTAGAGATGTGCATTCGTAATGATCTTCCCGATACACGGGTAAACCTATGCGCATATGTCATGTATGCATGGAAATATACTAGAGATGTGCATTTGGAATGATCTGCCTGATACGCGAGTAAATTTCCGGGCATGTGTCATGTGTGCATGGAACTATACTAGGGATGTGCATTCATTTAAAACAAAATAGGAAATGAAAATGCATTTCCTATTTTGTTTTATAACATTTTCAAAACAAAATGATAGAAAGAATAGCAAGATTCATTGACTTTTAAATTTTGTTTTGAACCCCCCCCCCCCAACAAAACAAACCCCTTGTTCCACTTCCCAAAAATGCAGGAACGTCCCTGGTCCCCACTTATGCATCGATGGGGTTGTCCTGACTGAACAGCCAAACCATCAAAATGGCGTCCTCTGCTCAGGGAAAAGGTCCCGAACACATGTCAGTCCGGCACATCCTCTAAACAGAGGATGTCATTTGAGAAGACGTCGACAGAAGAGGATGTCTCAAGGCCTGAATGTAGGCCAAAGCCCTAGCGATGAGACCACGGGGTAAGTGGGTGCCAGGGAGATTCCAGGGCAGCAATTTTTGGGGGACGGGAGAAATGGGGTGCAAGGGGAACTGGGGAGGCTGTTTGTTTCTTTTTTGTTTTGTTGGGAGTTTTTAAAAAATACTTTGTTTCTGCAAATGAAATCCAAAACACGTAACATTTATTTATTTATTTTAACGTATTTATATACCGTTTTACCAATGTAAAAATTGACCAAAGTGGTTTACAGTAATATAACTATAAAAACAGAATCAAATTAAAAAATAAAATATAACTTAAATAAAAATGAAAAAATAAAACAAAGCCAAATTTAAAGCAAAGTTAGAATAAAAATATAATATATAACATGATCAATAACAAAAATTTTGGTGACTTTAAGATATAAATGGATTGGCTGTTACATTAAAAACTAAAGCAAAATAACAATAAAAATTAAGACAAACAATTAAAATTCAAACAAAATCTACAGCCAAGCAAGCCAGTTATAACCTTGCAATCTCACATTCTCACAGTGCAGCTAAATCCAAATGTCACCCATTATCAATATTTAAAACTCTTCAGCCTTTTCAAACACAATTACTCCTAGAGGCCTAACAAGGAAAGATCCCTGTGCTAACTTCCTTCCTGAAGGCAGGCGTTACCGCTGAGAGAGCTCGAGTCCCCATCTCTTCCACGGAGGGAAGAAGAGTACCACCTCTTGATGGTGGCACGTACCACGCAGAGTCTCCCTCCCACAGACCTCCTTCCGTGAGACGTCAAAGATAAACTGAGTGCGGACTCAGACTGGAAGCCATTGTAAAGCCTGAAGGATAACCCTTCACAACTCTTCACAACTGCAATCTGAGCAAGTTGTAGTCCATTCAAGAGCCGTTCTGGCAGGCCCCTGCATAGACAATCACAATGATCTGAGATATTATTAGAGCTTGAACCACTGTGAAAAGGACACACTTTTTTTTTTTTAACCAACCTCAGCTGTAAAAAAAAAATAAAAAAAAATTCTTACAGTCTGGGAGACCTGATGGATTAAATTAAACTCCGTTTCCAGCTTTAGCCCTAAATATTTAGTGGTCATCTTATTCCAAGGGGCCCCAAACTTTCTGGAACGAGGGCCATGCTGAAATTGCTTTATAGTTCCTGGGTAAAATGATCTTTATAGTTTTTAATGGTGTTATAATATGGTATGATTTAGGGCATGAATGGTATGATGTTTTTGTTTTGTAAAATTTGTTGCACTTAAATAAATTAAAAGGATATATCTACAATGTATGGATCTATGAAACGGATTTAAAATAAACTTTTTGTAATTTTGAGAAATCCTTTTATAAATTATTTTCTAAAATAGCATTAGTAATTTATTACACAGGAGGTTGGTCTTTTTGGTTTTGATGATTTATGTATTAGATTTCTGCCTTTTGAATGCAATTGTGCCAAGTATAGGTTTCTACTGTATATATATATACCCTTTTAAACCCCCCAACCCTGCTAATAATTTCCTTACCAGCTTCATAAACACATGAAATAGAAGGGGGAGGGGAGGAAGGAGGAATCACAAGCTTTGAGGGACTCCACTGCAATTGTTCTCTCAGAAATCCACCATGCAACATCTTTCAAGGAGAACTGAGTGGTCTACCAAATCAAAAGCTGCAGTTATATGCGACTGCCAAAACAGATCATCACTTAGAGAAGTCAGGGGGGCGTCTGTGCCGTGGCTTGCACGGAAACCAGACTGACAAGGGTTCGGCGCACCAGACTCCTCCAAAAAGAGAGTTAACTGCTGACCCACCTGTAAGTTTGCCATAAATGGGAGATTGGCTCTTGGAAGACAGCTTGAGCATGCTGTTTTAAAATAAGTACTATGCACCAACTAACCTCTTTCCCTTCACAAACAATTCTCCAACACCCACTGATTCAAGGGAAACCTTGCTCGGTGGTCTTTTTTTGTACGGTGGCTCTGTTCAAGGATAACCACTTTTTAGTTATCCTTCTCATTTGCCCCGTGGATTACTCTTCATTATTCATACTTTGTATTGATTTTTCTTTTTTCTTTTACTTTTTACTTGTAAAATCCCTTCTCTCTGGCTGCTTATCCGACCCACTTGTCTGTTCTCATTGTGATATACTTATCAAGGCTGCCGCCCTCATCACTTCTTATGGGTTCGGATCCGCCTGCCCAGCATTGGCCATGTTTCAGCACCGCGTGCCTGCTTCAGGGACTGCGGGAGAGAAATCTACTGTGTCCAATCCGGGCTCACAGTGTCGACATATCTTAAATACATAAAATTAAAATGCAATATTTTCACAACCAACTTTTAGCATGAATACATTTTCTACCACCTCTAAGGTATTCAATACTCACTTTTTTGTACTACGTGTATAATGTGAGCGACGCCTTCCGTCCACGTCTCTACCTATTCTGCCCGTTTTTAAACCCACCACGGGCTAACACCTCCTTGTCTTCCCCAGACCGAGGCTACCTCTGGTGCACTTAATCAGGTTCAATTGCCAATACTTCCTCCACAGTTTCCTGTTGCCCTGTTTCTATGTTCCATTCCGATTCTCATGCCCCCTGTTCGAGTTTCATTTATTTGTTCTTATTCTTTAAGTTTTATGTCTGTTATCCTCATGATTTTTTTATTTTTATTATGACAGGGGGCATGAGAATCGGACTGGAACATAGAAACAGGGCAACGGGAAACTGTGGAGGAAGTATTGGCAATTGAACCTGATTAAGTGCACCGGAGGTAGCCTCGGTCTGGGGAAGACAGGGAGGTGTTAGCCCGTGGTGGGTTTAAAAACGGGCAGAATAGGTAGAGACGTGGACGGAAGGCGTCGCTCACATTATACACGTAGTACAAAAAAGTGAGTATTAAATACCTTAGAGGTGGTAGAAAATGTATTCATGCTAAAAGTTGGTTGTGAAAATATTGCATTTTAATTTTATGTATTTAAGATATGTCGACACTGTGAGCCCGGATTGGACACAGTAGATTTCTCTCCCGCAGTCCCTGAAGCAGGCACGCGGTGCCGAAACATGGCCAATGCTGGGCAGGCGGATCCGAACCCATAAGAAGTGATGAGGGCGGCAGCCTTGATAAGTATATCACAATGAGAACAGACAAGTGGGTCGGATAAGCAGCCAGAGAGAAGGGATTTTACAAGTAAAAAGTAAAAGAAAAAAGAAAAATCAATACAAAGTATGAATAATGAAGAGTAATCCACGGGGCAAATGAGAAGGATAACTAAAAAGTGGTTATCCTTGAACAGAGCCACCGTACAAAAAAAGACCACCGAGCAAGGTTTCCCTTGAATCAGTGGGTGTTGGAGGAGAGTTTTTAAAATACGAGCATTAATTGAGTTATGCCAATAAAGAGGAACATAGCTAACTTTATGAGAGCTATTAACCAGTCTTAACATATGTTTCAGAACCAAATGTGGACACTTTTCAGCCATCTGGAAGGAAATGGATCTAATTTGCAATCTGCATTAAATAAGTTAATCCTTGTAAGTACAGATTCAATTGTATAAACTGTACTTTGTGAATCACAACTGTCAACTATTACTCTGTGTAAATCATCATCTATTATACGAATACTCAGTGATCCATGCAAACTGCAGGGCTGGTGGTAAAGGGGCTCAAACAGCTCCCCTATGAGGAAAGGCTGAAGAGGTTAGGGCTGCTCAGCATCGAGAAGAGACGGCTGAGGGGGGATATGATAGAGGTCTTGAACGAGTAGATGTGAATCAGTTATTTACACTTTCGAATAATAGAAGGACTAGGGGGCATTCCATGAAGTTAGCAAGTAGCACATTTAAGTCTAATCGGAGAAAATTCTTTTTCACTCAACGCACAATAAAGCTCTGGAATTTGTTGCCAGAGGATGTGGTTAGTGCAGTTAGTGTAGCTGGGTTTAAAAAAAATGTTTGGATAAGTTCTTGGAAGAGAAGTCCATAAATTGCTATTAGTCAAGTTGACTTAGGGAATAGCCACTGCTATTAATTGCATCAGCAGTATGGGATCTTCTTGGAGTTTGGGTAATTGCCAGGTTCTTGTGGCCTGGATTGGCCACTGTTGGAAACAGGATGCTGGGCTTGATGGACCCTTGGTCTGACCCAGCATGGCAATTTCTTATGTTCTAAGTTGTTTTGCTGCCCTGTGCGAATGATTACTGTGCTGCCTTCCTCTCCCTGCCTTGGGCTTGTCCAAATAAAGCCCATCTCCCTCCAGCAATCTGTAGTCTGAAAAACTGCCCCCCCCCCCCCCAGAGAGCCAGTGGACAGGTATTAGGTACACTAGGTAAACCTTACAAGTTTGCACACACGCACCCCTCTATACACACACACACACAAATTATGCATTTACAACAGCTTTTACATGAAAAAAAGAACACTCAAAAGCACAATCTTCTGAGGCAAAGATACGGCTTACAACCTGCATATTATGTTTGCATGCACTGCTATGGTGCCAACCAGAAAAAAGTCTACAAAAAAAGACACTTGGAGCTCATTTGTGTTTGAGGTGTGGGCTTGGCCCACAAAAAGTCATGAATAAACAGAATATCATTACAATATAGTAAACCTCCCATACCAAAGCAACCCTAACTTCCGGCTCAAAATAGTAATAACCTTATCTATGAAAAGGCAACACTGCACATATTATACCAGGCCCTAGAACACCAATACATCTCCTATTAGGAAAACAGAACAAATCAGATTACTATAGATCCTTGCACAAACTAAATGTCAGCAAAATACCTTACTTCAGTTACACATGCAGAACACAAAGAGACCCTGACCAAATATAGAATAAAGAGACCAGAAAGTATAAATAAAAATATGCAGAGAAGAACTGAACTGGAACCCACAACAAGCCAGCCTCTATGTACTGAGCAAGAATAGAAAAACAGAAACAGTACCATTCTTCATAAAACATTAAATAATAAAATCAAGAAATATAAAACATTTATTTTAAATTGTTATACACCGATAGATCTAAAGTTCTCAGCGGCTTACAGAGAGACACCCATAATAAAAATAAAACAATGCATAATCAAACAATTTCTTACATCAATCATGATAGTAAAACTGCATTCATAAAAAGAGTAAGTATTTTAAACCACTTAAAGGGGTAGATTTTCAAACCTACGCGTGGGCGTATATGCGCGCATGCTACCTGGCACACACACTTGTATACCCGATTTTATAACATGCGCGCGCATGTTATAAAATCAGGGGTCGGCACACGCCAAGTGGGTGCACATTAGTGCATCTTGTGCGCGCCGATGCCCGTGGCCTTCCCCCTAAATAACTTTCCCACCCCTTCCCCCCCCCAGCCCTATTCTAACCCCCCCAATTCCTTTAACTTACCTTTTGTGCCTGCTCTGGGCAGGTGCAGGTTGCGCGCGCTGGCAGCCTGCCAACACGCGATCCTACGACACAGCGGCAAATGGCCCCGCCCCTACCCCTCAGACCACCCCACCCCTTTTTTGAAGCCACGGGACTTAGACGTGTCCCGGGGGCTTTACGCACGTCACTGGGCCTTTATAAAATAGGCCCGGCACACGTAGAGCTTTTAAAATCTCTCCCAAATCAAATATCCAAAATTTCCCAAACACCAATAAAATATTTCAAAACAGCAGACACATCAAACACCAAGCAATAATTAAAATAAATAAGTTAAAAAAAAATTTCTCTCTCCATATCTGGGAACCTTTTATTTCCAGATGCCCTGAGACTGTCGTGGATTAATGGGGAGAGGAGGGGAAGGCTCACACACACACACAACCCAAACAGGCTCCCATTCACACACACATACACACATAACCCAGGAAGACTTCCTCTCTTAAACACACACACCCATGGAGGTAGGCTTCCTCTGTCACACATACACACAGGCAGCAGGCTTCCTTCCTCTCTCTGTCTCTCTCACACACACACACACACACATACACAAAGGCAAGTTTTCTTTCTCTCACACACATACCCTCCCTCATGCACCCCCTTTCACACACATATAGGCAAGCTGGCTTTCTCTCTCACACATACACTCATAGGGAGGCTTCCTCTCACACACACAGGCAAGCAGGCTTCCTCTCACACATACCCACAAACATGCACATAGGCAGGCAGGCAGGCAGGCTTCCTCTCTCTTATGCATACATATATACACACACACACAGGCAGCAGGCTTCCCCTCTTTCTCACACAAACATACACTCATAGGCAGACTTCCTTTTTCATAAAAACACACACACATGCAGGCAGGCTCTCTCTTTCACACTTAAACAGGCTGTTTAATGGCCACTGGCTGCCTTGCAGCTTCTGCTATTTTTCGGCCGCTGATGGGTTGTTCTCCGCCGGCGGCCCCACAGCCTTTCTTCTTCAGTCGCTGGCAGGTTGGGCACCACTGGCGATCCCGCGGTCTCTTCTCTTTTTTGGCCACCGGTACCACCAGGAGTCAAACTGGTGGGCCCAAATGCATGGTATGTACACCTGATCACGCCAGGCCTGACTACCTGTTATATGTTTCCCAGTGCTTCCTAACCTACAATACAATACATTAATTTGACTAACCATCCAGAATGTAATCTGCTTTGAATTGGCTATCCAGCTATAAAAGGCAAAATAAAAATACAAAATAAAATTAAACACTCTTTAAATTCTATTAGAGAAGATAAACAATCAAATTCACCAGATATTGCTGATCTCTCCCTTTCTGACCCATAGGTTGCTTGTCCCCCGTTCTGAACTGGGGGTCCACTTGTAACCTGAAGACTATTTGAAATATTTCAGTCTAGAGTCTTCAAAGTATTATCCACCTTGGTTCTGAAATACAGAGCAAGATCCTCACTCCTTGCTAGTACCGAACCTTTGCCTAACAACCTATTGACTGTAACAAATACTTCTTTCAGATATTATAGCTTTGGATAACTTTACCAGAAGGGGCTACATAGAGATTGCAGAAAATGGAGATGATAACATTTCACGGCACACATGTCTGAAGATAGGTTGCCAAAAAACACAGATCTGCCAAAAAGGAGATGAACTAATGTAGGGCCATCCCCTGGATACCACAGTCAGCTAGGCAATGTATAAGAATGGTAAAGTCTACAATGTCAAAAGCTGAGGTAAGGTCTAATAAGTCTAAATGCACAGCACTACAATGATCCAATTCAGTGTGGAGTTCATCAAATAGTTCAACAAGGGCCTCAGTCCCATATCCTTAAGAACATAAGATTGCCATACTGGGTTAGATCAAAGGTCAATGAAACCCAGCATCCTGTTTCCAAGAGTGGCCAATCCATGCTACTTAACCCAGGGACATCCTTCATGAAACCCTGACTGAAAAGGTCTACTAGATCTACGTTTTCCAAACTTTTGGGCAGTTGTATAGAGATTACTTTTTCCAATAGGTTTACTAAGAAAAGGGACCTTGGCACCCAGTTACCCTCTAAACCTTAATGAGCCTACCAGACACCTAAAGAAGAAGCCCAAAATTTCCAACAGGCCCAGTGAAGGCTAACAGTGTCATTAGACAGGGTGTAAGAGTGTTCTTGGCATTAACTAAGCCCCAGTTCCTGAAGAAGATAACTATTCCAAAAAGCGGTGATGTTCTTTCGGGAAGACAGGATGGCTTCTCAGTTGGCCTAGTTGAATTGACCCTTTAAGATGAATCTGTTCCAGCCAGGCAGCATTTCTCAGATCCATAAGCTAGAAATCAACTCAAGGACATCAAGACTGGTACATTACCAATTCAGCAAGAGCAGCCATAGCTCCACATTGCTCAGCTTTGTTGAAATATTAATCTCTTTGGGAATACATGAAGCAGCAAATAGTTGCTACAGTGATGGAATGCCAAGGCAATTGAAAGCAATAAATTGGCTGTAAGAGTATCCAGACACGAGTGCCCTCTGGGGAAGCAGATACGTGTGACCACTGTACAAAAGAAGGTGAATGCTGTTGCAATGGTCTCTACAGTGCCCATGCTCCATTTCCCGCCCTGACCACAGCTCGTTGGGTTTATAGGTGCTGGGAGAACTCTGAAGACAGCACTCACAGCCTTTGAGGGGGGAAGACCTTAATATTACTCCATAGCAATGTCTACTTAATTAGCAACAGGTTCCAATATGCCAGGTCCTGAAGGGAGCTGTGGCGCATGCCCTCTGTGTAAAAGGATTTCATTATTGTGCTGGCCTGACTTAGAAAGAGGATTAAGCAGCTCAGCGAGTGAGATATTCTTTGGACAGTCCCTAGAATGGCCAAGAGGGTGGGGAGGTCTCTGGATCTTGATGATTCGAAATAGATGGAGGCGCTCATCAAGCAAAAATGCTGCAGCTGAGGTACAATTAAAAAAAAAAAAAAGGATTTTCTTATGATCTAAATCATTTTAGAAGGATTTATATCACAGCTGCATGCCTACCTCACAGACCAAAGATACAGCAACAAAAGATATTTAAACAGAACACGCAACATCTGTTTGGATTAAATCAAATGAATGACTCTCTCCCCATTTTTGCAAACATCGATTGTGAGAAATTATTAGCTAAAATTGTATCTGCAATCTACTAGAATGTGCTACAAATTCATTTTGGTATAAATGAAGATAGCAGGACACTAATATCGAAATGCGCCCCTCAAAAGAGGAGGGAGCACAAGTTAGGTCAAGATTTTCCCTATGCCCTGGGACTGTGAATTAGGCACGTTAAGTATGACAAACATCCTTTTAAATGACTTGCACAGAAAACCCATCCTTTTCGGCTTGCTGCACTTCCACGGCAGCTTCCTCATTCTGCGAGTGCCTTCAGCTGCCTGGATTCTTCTCTTAGTTCGGGACGGTGGCTCTTGTGAAGCTTCAGCTGTTTGGCATTACCCTTGGTATCTTATCTACACAACTCTGGCGCCAATCAGGGCTGGAACAGGCTTCAGCTGGGCTGAAAAGTCATGCAGGGAAGGAGGAGAAGCCCGACTAAAGAGACAAGAGGAAAGTGTGACATTCTAGATAGCCTCCCCCTAGCATTTAATACGGAAAAAAAAGTGGCAACTTGGCTCCACGCCTGCGTCCTCCCTCCAAAAATCAGTCATCAACTTTGAAGAGTTAGAAAAGTCCGATGTCCCCCCCGAGGACCTACCTTCCCACAAAATTAGGTGGAACTAGATGCAGCCGTTCCAAAGTTATAAAGAGGACACACCCACCAGCCAAACATACAAAATGCAAAACACGCACAGACGTTTTAGCATCTGAGAAGTGCCTCAGGTCCTACTGAGCAGAGGCTAGAAAATGGGTATCTAAGCATGAGTGGGTTAAAATATTAAATGTTCAAAACATAAAAAAAAAAAAAGGAGTGCAGAAACCATACCAAAGCTGCAATAAAAATAGTTTCAATAGCCTATGAAATCTCTCAGGTAAAAAGCACACAAAATCAGATACCATCCGAGGCCTTTACGGGACAGCAAAATATTGACATTATCTTTCACAGTCCTGGATAGAAGAAAGGTTTAATTAAAGTGACCCTCTCTAATTCCTTCAAATTCCTCAAAACCAATTAATGAAATTACCAGTGGTAATTCTCTGCTTAAAAGCAGTACCAGGATGGGTCCATTGGCAGCCTCCCCCGGGGAAAAGGAAGCGAGTTTAAAAAGGTCAGTGATCCGGCAGAAAACCATCACTGAAAATGACATAATTAGAGGATCCTCCGATCTTAGACGGATCCAAGTAGATCTCCGTCTAACAACAGACAAATCATTTTTACCTGGTTACTAGCCAGAGGAAGAATATGTAATAATGATGAGAACCCAGGACAAATCTGAAAATATCCGCCCCCACCTACGAGACCTGTCGTGAGGTATTGTGGGCAAAAACCGAAAGCTCCTGTTCCAAAGCCACAGGTTTGGAGCCCGAGACCTGGTCTCACCCCTGTTTGATTCCCATGTGCACCTCTGGAAGCAGCGATTACTGTCTGAGAACATCGTTTATGGGCACACAAAGCCCCGTCCCTGTCCCCAAAAAAGGAGCTTTTTTTTTATTGAAACATGGCCATGTTGAGGTTGTTGAATATTTTTAGTTGGGTTTTTTTGGGTTTTTTTTTTTGAAGGATGGGGTAATTTTATAAAAGCCCGCATAAATTTCCAGGCTGGTACAGGTCTAATTTATAAGAATGTTCAAAGGAAATTTACACTCTCAAGTTCTCTTTGAAAATGATCTAAAGCAAACTACTCAAACAAAGATACCCTCGCTGCTTCATGCAAAGGAGGAAATTGATGCATGTACTTTTCCAAATCAAAAAGTCTGCACAATGTCAACAAGAACTCCACCCCACCTAGACTCCGCCCCCTCCTCAGAATTCCTCTTCCCAAAGGGCTTCAGATTATGTGCATAGAGGGTACACATGCCTGCTCAGAAGCAGGTCTAAAGTTATCCGGCCAACCTAGCTGCGTAAATTCGATATTCAGCTAGGTTAACCGGAAATCTCAGCCCCTCCCCCAGAATTTCTCTGAAATACCCCTTTTGTATGCAGCTAAATTATAGTCGGATAAGTAGTCATCCAACTATAATTTAGTCTGATAAGTGCCTGAATATGCCGCATTAGCCATTTAAACGGATAACTTGCGAGTTATCGGGCTATAAATGGCTTTTGAATATTGACCTCAATAAGAATAGATTTTTCATGTGGGCTGATGATTAAGGCGGCAAGTTTTCCCATGGCCCGATAATGCGGTGATAATGTTGATATTCTGCTGTCCAACAAAAGCCCCTTATCATTTTTAATGCCAGCTATGTGCTTTTCATTTGAAATGTGCGATTCCATGGTGCACTGAAAACATTTTAAATTTGTATTTTTTTTTTAATGTTTTTCAGAAATTTAAAAATGAGTCAAGCAGACAAGGGAGTGTACATTTGCAAAAGGCATTTGTGCGTGAAAGAAGACTGCCAAATCTCTGCCACCTAACATACTCAAACATTTCTTCCATGATTGCGATTTACTGAAAAAACCCCCCAAAAGAAACTTACGGGCCGATACAGTAAACCACGCGGGAGAGCGGGCGAGTGCCCGCTCTCCCGGCGCGCGCACAGGCTACTTCCCCTGTGCGCGCGATTCAGTAACTTAATTTATTTAAATTAGGGCCCGCAGTAAAAAGAGGCGCTAGGGACACTAGCGCGTCCCTAGCGCCTCCTTTTTGACGGAAGCCGCAGTTTTCAGCGAGTTTGACAGCCGACGCTCAATTTTGCCGGCGTCTGTTCTCAAACCTGCTGACAACCACGGGTTCGGAAACTGGACGCCAACAAACTTGAGCGTCCGGTTTTCAACCTGCGAGCCGTGGGCCCATTTTAAATTTTTTTCTTTTAAACTTTTTTTTAACTTTTGGGGCCTCCGACTTAATATCGCCATGATATTAAGTCGGAGGGTGCACAGAAAAGCAGTTTTTACTGCTTTTCTGTGCACTTCCCCGGCGCCGGCAGAAATTAACGCCTACCTTTGGGTAGGCGCTAATTTCTTAAAGTAAAATGTGCGGCTTGGCTGCACATTTTATTTACTGAATCACATGGGAATAACTAACTATAATATTTATTTATTACTGTTAAATTGGCATTCGGTTCTATTGTTCCATGTAAAGCCCCTTTCTCTTTTTTGGGCATTTCATCGTTTTATGTAAACCGGAGTGATTTGTAGTTCTTACAAGAACTTCGGTATATAAAAACTAAAAATAAATAAATAAATAAATAAATAGGGCCATCAACATGCATTTGCATGTTGCGGGCGCTATTAGTCTCGGGGGGGTTGGACGCGCGTTTTCGACCCGCTATTACCCCTTACTGAATAAGGGGTAAAGCTAGCGCGTCGAAAACACGCGTCCAAATGCCGGTTAACAGTGCGCTCCACCGGAGCGCACTGTATTGTATCGGCCTGTTAGTAAGCTATGAACAGTTCATATTCTACCAGGGATTCACTGCATAAAAAGTATGTCCCAAGTGAACAGCTGCAAAGTCATCGGAACGCATCAAGGGAATTGTTTTGGGAAGAGATTGCACAATGCTAGAATTTCTCAGCAATTCTGATCTGGGGTTATTGTTACAAGAGAGGTCTTAACTCCTGCAGTAGGATATAGACACCCACCCACATACATAGACATATAGAGAGCGCGAGAGAATTCTGCGTGATCCCAAAAAAGGATGCTTACTACATACTATTGTATAATGCAGGAAATGCCTAGGGAATTTATTAATTGTCTGCAAAATTCAGCAATAAATTATAATTTGGCAAACAGAGGGAGAAAGAGGAAGACACTTTTCCTTTATTTGTAAGCTCTTTCAGAGCATATCCTGTCCAGCCTCATTCTGGAAGACTGGCCATTCAGTTTCAGAGCAAGGACGTTTGCTTCCTGCAGTAAAATTCAAGGAAAGTATTAAGACTATTATACTCAAAATGACTGAACTTATTAGCAGGGGTGGCCCGCTCTGGTCCTCGAGAGCCACACTGAGAAACTTTGCATCCGATTGAGGCAGTGCATGCAACTCTCTCATATACATATTCATTGTGGCTGTCCTGAAAATGAGGCCTTTTTGTGGCGCTCGAGGACCAGACTTGGCTACCCCTGTGCTGTAGCCTTAGAACATTGCCAAGCAAAGGCACAGTACGTAGCTTTTCTTCAGACCACACATTTCTCCAGGAGGTCTTGCTTGCACACTCAGGGGGGCTCCTGGCCACATGAGGTGGCACTCTTAACCCAATAAGAGGTCCTGCCTCGGTCTACCTATAATCATCTCAGCTATGCTATTTCTATAAGAAGCTCTGCTCTGGCCACGACTTGGTTACCTGCACTTATCCGCTACAGCCAAAAATTGTCACATTACAGTTCTTTAAATTAGTCATTTTGTTAAGGGACTAAACTGACCTGTTAATATTTACGGCTGCAGGTGCTTAGGTATAATTCTAGCTGCAATCTAATGACTGCAAGTGAAAGAGTCCCTAACGCCTCTCATAAATTATACGTACAGCACATTAACTTGAAACTAATTCTTAAGTTGTTGCCTAATTACACAAATGGTGAATGACTGAATTAAAATAAACAGAGTGTGCTGGTCACACCTAAATCTACTGACACTGCATTCAGTCTGGGCTCCCGCTTTAATTTCCTGCCTCAGTAATGTAAAAACAAGTACCAAACGTTGCACGTAGTACCTTTGTATTCATTAACTCACCCCATGTCCAAGGAAGGAGAAACTAGGTATGACCTTTTCTTGTGCAATACACTGAAGGATTCTGGGTGCTCCGTACAGGCCTCCCATGCAGGAAGCCAGGGATGAAATGTATAACCCTAGAAGAAACAAGAAACCCACCAAGGACACCTGAAAGTACAAAGAGAGGAAGGAAATTTAATCAACTTATGTTTTTAAGAATAACATAAGAACATAAGAAATGTCATGCTGGGTCAGACCAAGGTCCACCGAGCCCAGCATCCCATCTCCGACAGTGGCCAGACCAGGTCACAAGTACCTGGCAGATGCCCAGTAATTGATTTATTTCTTGTAACTCATGCTCAGGGATAAGTTCTGGTTTTCCCTGGCTAATAACTGTTTATGTGGCCTTTTTTTTTTTTCAGGAAACTGTCCAATCCTTTTTTTGATCCCCACTACGTTAGTTGCCCTGACCACATCCTCCGGCAACAGATTCCATAGCTTGATTGTGCGCTGAGTGAAAAAAATGCTTCCTACGATTTTTTTTAAATCTGCCAGTTGCTAGTTTCATGGAGTGTCCCCTAGTTTTAGTGTTGTTTGAAAGGGTAAATAACTGTTCCCTATTTTTCCATTCCACCCCTGTCATGATTTTATAAATTTCAGTTAGATCCCCTCATTCATCTGTTTCACAAGCTAAAGAGACTTCATCTGTTTAGCCTTTTTCTATTCTCTGTACCTTTTCTATATTTGCTCTGTCCTTTTTGAGATGGGGCGACCAGAACTGCACACAATACTGAAGGTGTGGTCACATCATGGATCTATACAAGGGCATTATAATATTCTCAGTTCTGTTCTCTATTCCTTTCTAAATAATTCCTAACATTCTGTTTGCCTTGTTGACCATCGCTGCACACTGAGCTGAAGATTTCAAAGTATTATCCACAAGGACTCCAAGGTCCTTTTCCTGAGTGGTGACTCCTAATGTAGGGAGATATCCCACGTTTTACCACTGAAAGCACCAAATATGAATCTAAATAGCCAAAGAAGTATGCAGTCAAATACTGACAGGCCCCCAAAACACTGTCTCAGTGGAAAAACAAGAGACCTTGCCCTGATGAGAACTTTACATTGAAGGATACTTTCTCCCAGGACAAGCAGGACGGTAGTCCTCACACATGGGTGCCATCATCGAATGGAGCCCAGCATGGAAAACTTTGACTGGCATACTGAGCATGCCACTATCCACATGTCAACTTGGCATCCCTCTTCAGACTCTTATTTTCTGCGAAGCATTCATCTCGCAGTTGTGGAGCTCTGCTCTTTTTCAAAGATTTTTCCTGGTCGGTTACTGACTGAGTCTGTGCCGGGTCCCTTTTCTTCCCGGTTGGTGCCTCTTTGGATGGCATGGTAAGATTTTTTTCACTTCGTTGCGGTCGATTCCCAGTGTGTTGCTCTATCAGTGGCTGACAGTCATCGACCGCTTGCAGCTCTTTTTTATGGCATCATCTGGTTTTCGCCAATGTCCCCAGTGCCCACGGACCTTGTTTCTCACGGATCCACATTAGGTTTGCATCCTCTGCCTGGGAGCATCGTACATCTGGGGGTGTCGTTCTTGCGATCAAATAACCCCGCAAAACCGTCACACCCATCTAGATAAGATGGAGAAGCTTTTTGTATCCAAAAAATCTGATTGTTGACTCCAGCATCGGGGGCGTTAACGCCAAAAGGGCACGGGGAACCTATGGACACTGAACCCTCTCTGTCCATCCCTCTTCTGGAGCCCTCTCAGTAGAAAGGGGGCGGGGATAGGCTGTCTGTGTTGTCGCACTTCAGGACGTCAGGATCATTTCCGTCTTCCTTGGCGCTGGTGAAAGACTGGGCCGAGCACAGCGGGAAGCCACGGAAGCATCACCACCGGTCATAGTCAGTGCATGGCACCAAGCTCGGGTCAGCAACGGTGTTTGTTGATACCCCCAAAGTGACCCTGTGAAGAGAAGGCATCGACCTCTATCAAACCCGAGAGTCCTAGGCATTCCCCACCGATACCGTTGCTGGGTACTGATCTCCCTCAGGGATCCGAGGGAGCTCTGGTGACGCCTCCTCCTCCTCCACCCGTTCTGGCTTCAGTGGATTTTCAAGAGAAGCTGGACCGCAGGGTGCAGCTGGCAGTGATCCGAGCCCTGCAGAGCATCAAGCCTCCAACTCCACCGGTAGCTCCACCAGCGCTGAAGAAGGTACCTGTGATGTTGGTGCTGCTGGAACACCTGGATGTCCTTCTGGGTGTCTTATCTACACAGCAGCTGATAGTGCCCGGGGGTCCATCGATGTCCCGATGGCCATTATAGCTTCCTCCACCAGGGTGATTCTCATCATGGATTCCTCTGATGATGATGCATCGCTGCAGCCCACGGCACCGTTAGGTTTCTTGGTACCATGTCTGGTGTTGACTATTCCGGTTCCCGGTTCCTTGGGGCCTTAGTGCTGTCGATGCCCAGGGTGCCCAAACCTAGAGGCCTGGGCAGGGTTCTCCACGGGGTTCCCCAGGGGACCTTAGGAGGGGGATGCCCCATATGACCCATGGGGAGATGATACCTAGGAGTCTTTTTCTGACTCGGGAGATCTTCCATCAGATCTGTCCCCTCTAGAGGAGAGGCGCTGGTCTCCACCGACCTTTATCCAGGCCATGGCGGAAGCCATTCCATTTCAACTTCTGTCAGAGGAGGATGCCCGACATAAGATGCTGGAGATCCTCAAGTTTGCTGATGCCCCGAAGAAGATAGTGGCTGTTCCCATCCATGACATTTTTAAGGAATTACTACTTCAGATTTGGGAGCATCCCATCTCCAGATGCGGTCTATTTAATACAGCAGGCCTTAGGATTTGAGAGGCGTCAGTTCCCACATCAGTCAGTAGTGGTGGAGTCAGCCCTGAAAAAGGCCAAGGCAGAAGGACAATACAGTAGTTAAGCCCCTAAGCAGGAGTCATTGATTGGTCAACAGAGTTCAGAAAGACCCCCACCCTTGAAAGAAGGGGGGGACAGTCAGACAGAGAAAAACAGTCTGGCATACAGACGTGGCAGTACTCCCCTGAAGAAATGGGGAGGGGGGAAAAGACCTGCAATATGGCAAACAACTCTACCCACCTTGTGATTATGCATGAGCTTATGCATATTTATCAGCTGGAAACTCTAAGATAGGGGGGCAAATAAGGAGGAGGGAGCGACCCTGAGAGCAAACCTTGAGAGCGACCCTGAAACCAGAGAAGGGACCCCTGAAAGAAAAAGAATCAGAAGAGCAAAAGGGGAGTCCCAAGCAGACCAGCACCCCTTGCTATCAAGGAGGGAGAAGACTAGCAGTGGCCAGAAGACCAGGGAGAGGAGACCGGAGAGAGGAGAAGCCCTGCTCAGGTATGGAGAGTGACACGGAGTCTGAGATGGTGAAGGGCAAGAGCAAGCCCCAGACAGCCTGGCAAGTAGCAGAGCCAGAAGCAAGTCTCCTTCCCGGATCGCCACCAGCTCTGCCAGTACCAAACCCAGGAAGCAAGTCTCCTTCCCTGCACACATTCTCCAGCTCTCCAGCCGGAGTCTGCTTCAGAGGTGAACACAGGGTCATCGCCTGGAACTGGGACAGGGGTAAGTAAGTTAGCCATAAGTATTATTATATTTAAGAGGCTAAGGTTTATGGCATGTTTGTAACCACCCATGGTACAGAACTTTCCTTAGGATAAACTGGTGCTTAGTGGCCAGGATGTTAGAGACAGGAACTGTTATTTTCTATAATCTATATCCTGCTAAATCTGATAAATACAAGTCTATTTCTGAGGAGAACACATTGCTCTTTCCTGAGCTTAGGATCGTGAAGTGAAGTGGGAAGTGAACTGGGAGTGTCCTTTACAAACAGGTCCCTGCACCCCTATTTTTGCTAACACTAACATGAACCCAGCACTGGATACTTGTAGTTGGGATTATTTTTCCCTACGTCCATTACTTTGCACTGGTCCACATTAAATTGTATCTGCCATTTAGAAGCCCAGTCTCACAATGTTCTTCTGCAGTTCTTCATAATCTGCTGCCATTTTAACGGCTGGAAACAACTTTGTGTCATCACTTGATCACCATGTTTGTTATTCATTTCTCTAGATCATTTATGAATATGCTAAACAGCATATGAGACAGACACCCAGTTCTGTTGTCATTAAGGCCTGGGTGAACCCTTAGTAAGAACAATATAGATTAGTGAATCTATTGAGGGAGCTGGAATGACCATCCACCTACCTGCAAGGGTGTTTTAAGCAGCTCTCTCCAGAGCAGAGGTGTGTTGGGTGGGGGGGGTGCCCCAGGTGATGACAAGGAAGAGGGTGCCAGTGACTGTGCGATGAATCAACCTGTCGTCACCCGGGAAGAAGAAACGTTCCAGCCAAGAGCAGCGGGCGGTAGGTAGCCCAAGCCCTGCCGGCCAAAGAGAAGAAGAAGAAACGTTCCAGCCAGGAGTAAAGGGCCAGCAGGGAGCCCAAGCCCTACCGGCTGAAGAGAAGAAACGTTCCCAGCCAGGAGGCACCTCAGCTGCCGGGTGATCTCATCCTACCTAGAAGCCCAACTAAAGGAGGCCCCCCTGTTGGTAGGGGATCAGTCATGCATGCCTGCTAGAAAGAGTAGGTGTGCAAGCATGTGTGTGTTTGAGAGAGAGGAAACACGTGTACATGTGTGCTTGACAGAGAGGGAGCCAGTGTCTGTGCCTATATGTGTGCAGGAGTGAGTGGGAGCCAGCATGTCTGTATGCCTGACAGACAGGGAGCCAGTGTCTTTGTATGTGTAAGTATATGAGAGGGTGGTGGTGTGTGGGTGCGTGTGTGTATGAGAGGGTGGTGATGTGTGGGTGCGTGTGTGTGTATGAGAGGGTGGTGGTGTGTGCGCGTATGAGAGGGTGGTGGTGTGTGGGTGCGTGTGTGTATGAGAGGGTGGTGATGTGTGGGTGCGTGTGTGTGTATGAGAGGGTGGTGGTGTGTGGGTGCGTGCGCGTATGAGAGGGTGGTGGTGTGTGGGTGCGTGTATGAGAGGGAGGTGGTGTGTGGGTGCGTGCGTGTATGAGAGGGTGGTGGTGTGTGGGTGCGTGCGTGCGCGTATGAGAGGGTGGTGGTGTGTGGGTGCGTGTGCGTATGAAAGGGTGGTGGTGTGTGGGTGCGTGTGCGTATGAGAGGGTGGTGGTGTGTGAGTGCGTGTGCGTATGAGAGGGTGGTGGTGTGTGGGTGCGTGTGCGTATGAGAGGGTGGTGGTGTGTGAGTGCGTGTGTGTATGAGAGGGTGTGGGTGTGTGGGTGTACATGAGAGGGTGTGTGTGTGTGTTTGTGTGTATAGCCAGGTTTCCAGCCCTAAAGAGACAACAAATAAGGAGTGCAGCCTGCCTCTCGGGATACAGTTACAACACAGGTTCCTGTACCAAACTCCTGGGGCACTCTACTAATGATCTTTCTCCAGTTACCAATCCACAATAGGACATTGTCTCCAATCCCATGACCTTCCCATTTCTTCAGGAGTTTTTCAGGAGAGACTTCATCAATTGCCTTCTGAAAATTCAAATACACTACATCAATTGGCTCACCTCTGTCCGCATGTTTATTTACACTCTCAAAATAATTCAGCAGATTGGTAAAGCGAGACTTCCCTTTGCAAAACCCATGTTGACTCTTTCTGTGCCATACTTTAGCAATACATTCATTTATTTTTATTTATTTAAAATATTTACAGTCCGCCTATAACAACCACATCATGCTAGGCAGATTACAACTGCAACATAAAACAATTATAAAAAATACAAGGTAACAAACATCATAAACAAACACACACACACACAAAGCTCTGTCAGTTTAGACATCTTGAAAATGCCTGACTAGGTCTGACCAGAAAGGATTGTAAAGGCTTCTTGACATAAGGAAGCCTTGACCATATTTCGGAATAGCTGAAAGTCCTTCATAGTTCTATACTCATCTGACAAACTGTTCCATAAAACAGGTCCAATAATAGATAAGGCATGATTTTACGTTTCTGGTAACAGGGCCACCTTGACACTAGGTAGCTTGAGAAGATGATGGCCAACACAGTTCATGTGCAAGGGTCATGCCATTATTGTCTTATTAATCAGTTTCACCATCAATATATGCCTATCGCTTTTTGCCCTACTACGTCCACAATGGCCCCCCTTCCCCCCCCCCACTACCCTCCCCATCCATACTAACTCCCAAAAAACACCCCAACCCTTTCCTAACACCCAACCCCAGCTCCCAATTGCCCCAAATACTCCCACACCCCCCTAAACCACCCTTAACGTCCCCTACTTCCATCCACATTCTAGTTCCTACAATGTACTTACCCCACGGGGGTTGGAAGCTCCTCTATTATACTCTGCTTCTCTTCTCTCCTCTCCGTACCTGCCCCAGCTGCTTGATATTACTCTTGAATCCCCGGACCTGGAACAAATGTTCCTTCCTCACTACCAGGGTTGCCAGCCGTGACACATTCCTGGTGGTGAAATTCGGCTGCCTTCCTTGGGGGGAGGGGCCATTTTGGAATAAACCCCCCCCCCTGGAAGAACTGGAAGATCGCGCACGGAAAAACGTGCATGTGTGCGCTCGGGATTTAGTGAAAATATCCGTGCAAACATTTGTGAAAACAGTTCACGCAGGAGTGTATAATTTATATAATAGATGCGCGTATTTTATAAACAGTACAGATGTATGCGTGTAGATTTTAAAACATAAGCATACTTGTGTGCGGCGCCATGCGTACAATGGGGCCGCACGCCCAGTTCTTTGAAAGGTATCCTGGCTGCAAGGCAGTTAATACATGGAAGATTTTTCTTTTTGTCTCAGTAGAAAATGTGTTGCCATTAAAAAATGCGTAGATTTTCTTTTGATGAAAGAGGCTACCATAGTCCTTATGCAGCTGGATCATTAACTTCAAATTCCTGACATCCTTATTAAGAACACACCGGCCCAACCCATCTATTGTCCTCAATAAAAAAAAAAAAAATATTTCAATAATACACAACACAAGTTTTCTCAAGACCACTATATTATTTTCCCTTCCCTGTGCTGCCTGCAGTGCAAGCGAGTTTACAGTAATGATATTTATGTCGCTTTGGGCTAGTTTGCATTTTCCTGACAGGCTTCTATCAACAGGAAAACAAATCACAATCCTGCTGTGTTCTGCCTGTCAAACTATTCATTTCTGTTGATGAATTTCCATTAGGTTGGGTCTACAGTACAATTATCGCGCTCTGGAAATGCTAAAAGCAGAAAGAAAAAAACACACGATACTCTTAGCAGGGTACGGTATGTGAAAGGCAAAAACAATAGATTCAGTCAGGTCCCTTGCACATCCTGTTATTCACCCAACTGCCTGCCCAGGGATGCCAGACAGCCCATTAAAATGCCAAAGCGAAAAGAATAACGTTTTAATTTACTGCGCTGCATTGATTTTTGCACTTGCGACATTTTTCCACACAAAATGACCCTGCAATTTCTCGGGTTTCGCGATGGGCAGGGCTGGTGCAAGGGCACCCTAGGCAAATCCGTGCATCCCTCCCCTCCAACCCTTCCCCACACACAGTTAAAAGCTATAAGTTTATAATAAGATTTTACATGAAAAAGGAATATTCAAAGTACAGTCTTTGGAGATAAAAATCTCACAACAGGTATATTATATTTACACGCCCTGCTTCTGAATCAGAAAACCCTGCTAAAAAAGACACTTGGAACCCATATGGTATTAGACTTATTGCAATGTGTGCTGGGTGTGGGCTTGGCCCTCTGGAAATCATGTGTACTCAATGACAGTTACAACATAATAAACCTCCCATGCCAAAACAGCACTATTTGCCAGCATTCAAAGAGCAACAACCCTACCTATGAAAACGCAACACTGCAAATATTACACCAATACCTCTCCTAGTAGGAAAAAAAAAGCCAGAATGCTATAGCTCCCTACACAGAAACTACACACTAACAGAATACCTCACCTCAGTCACACATGCAGAACACAGACAGATCCTCAGCAAATTCAGAATAAAGAGACCATAAATTATAAATACAAACATGCTGACAAAAACTGAACTGGAAACAACAAGCCAGATGCTGTATGCAGTGCAACAATGGAAAGAGAGAAGCATTACCATTCCTCATACAACATCAAAAAATACAATCAAGAAATATAAAATAGCAGTTGCAATAGTAAAACCATACTAATAAAAATAATAAATATTTCAAAAACAGCTGACAATTAGAACATCCAATAATTAAAATCTCATATAAAAATTTTCCAAATGCCAATAAAATATTTCAAAACAGCAGATACAAACACCACCCAATAATGAAAAAAAATAAGGATTAAAAAAAAAAAAAAATCCCCTGCTTTCCATACCTGGGAACTTTTGATTTCCAGCCACATCGAGTTGTGGATTAGTGGGAGGCAGGATGTATGCACAAACTTTCTCCCTTTCTCGCTCTCACACATATACACGCACACTCCCTTCTCTTGTACACGCTTGCTCACGCACACTCTCATTCACTCGGACAGACACAAACACATGTACACGTACAAGTTCACACACACTCTCTCTCACTCTTCACGCATATGCTTACTGTTCCCTCCCCCCCTCAATGCATAACGCAGCCAGCAACCTCCTCCTTTGGTCTGCACTGTTGATGGGATGTACATTTTTTTTTTTCTGGTCACGTGGGCCCACTGCTTCTGCTCCTTTCTTCCGGAAGGGGAGGCTGAGGGAGGACTGGGGCAGGCCCACGCCGCTGCTTTCTTTGGCCCCCCGCTGGTCCACCGATGCTGATCTGGTTTCTTCCGGCGGCCTGCAGGGCCGATGTGGCTCCTTTTTTCTGGCCCGCCGCTGCTCCGTTACAGCGTTTTACACCTTCTTCCCTACTCCCGTGAGCCCGAACTTCCTCTTCCGGGTCACGCAGGCGGGAAGAGGAAGGGGACGGAGTTTCCACGGCCCTGCCACTGTCGTGCTGCCGCCTCGCAACCTCTGACAGTCCAGGCGGCTGCCTAGTCCCACCTAGACGTTCCCCTGGCCCTATTAGTGGGGGATGGGAAAAAGAAAGTGCTTCTTTTAGACGGCATACTGCCCAGAAAAGTGCAAAGCACGCGGCTGCTTTCAACACAAATACCTTGCACCAATTTTCAAAGGGTAATTTCTCCCTTTGAAAATTGCTTAAGAAAACGCAAGTGCGCAGCTTTGCACCTGCTCAACGGGGGGTTAGCACATCCAACCGAGCGCGCAGCTAATAAAACGCTCATTGTGTGTAACTTCATGTTGATGAGGCTATTAACTATTACCTCCCGATGCAAAAAAAAAATAATAATAATAATGTGCGCCCAACACGCGCATTTTTACTCTGAAAAATTAACGCCTGCCCCGGAGCAGGCGTTAATTCTTGAGGAGCCCAAAATGTTTACAGCAAAGCAGAAAATACTGCCTCTCTGTAGTTCCTCCGACTTAATAAATTAATATCGTCATGATATTAAGTCGGAGGAACTGAAAAAGGAGAACCCTAAAAAAAAAAAAAGAAGATAAAAAGTGTGCCAGCAGTGAGGATAGTGAAAGGGACGCTCAAGTGACGAGTGTCCTCTTTCCTAACCCGTGGCTGTGCACAAGTGAGGTAAAGACGCTCGTAAAATTCAGCGTCTGTTTTCCTAACCGGCTGACAGCCACCTCTCCTGGACGCTCACTGCCGAGGAGGTGCCAGGGGCGCACAGTTTCCCCTAGTGCCTCCTTTTTTACCGCGGCAGCCGATTTAAATGTTAAATCGGGTGCCCGGGAGAGTTGGATCAGCGCGTGTTAAGGGAGCGGGCGCAATAGGACCAGCATCACCCCTGATAACATTCGCCAAACTCCTGGTCCCGTTATGGTATCGCCTAACAAAGAACTGTTTTATGCAGAGATCACAATGGGAAGCTCCTCGCTCTCCTTCTCGGTTTATCTTGTGCTATCCAGTAAGGCTGAGACGAACGCCGTCATTTCCTAATGTTCTTGTGCACACTATGAAAACACGGTGCTCATGAAATGACAACAAAATGTTTACCTCTGGGGTACAGAACTAATGCCTGAAAAATTAGCAGTCTTTCTGCTCATTGGTATTCTACTTCCCACATCGATAACGTTCGCAGGGAGATGAAATTGCTCATCTGACCATCTGTGCCTGGCAATGAAATGTTGACAGCGTAAAATGTTCTGGGCACAGCGGCGCGCTGGCACTCCGTTATCTGTTCACATCTGCAGGTGCTTAATGGACTTCTACAAGATCTGCTGAAAGTAATCCTTCCGATCTGTCGTAAGGAAGCATGCGGTGTCGGACGCCAACGCAGAATGTCCGGGACTGGACAGTCCCATTCCTAACACTTAATATCAAATTACACAGCTCGGTGAGGCCGCACAGCGTAATACGGTGCTCCAGAGAGACAGGAGCAGTCTGATGTTCTCACCAATGCAACTGCCTACAGTAAACATATCAGCAGACAATGCAACTGGCTACAGCAAACATAACTGCAGACAATGCAACGGGCTACAGCAAGCATATCAGCGGACCAGCTGGTATCTCCTGAAATTCCCTGGAGGTTCCTAGTCACCTCCCTCCCTCCCTCTCATCTTGATCCCATTACCTCCGTCCTTTGCAGTCCCGCACCCCCCTTCCCATGCCTGGCTCTGGCTCCAAAAATAAGCCTGAAAAGGATATTTACAAAGAATCCCAATCTATACCATCCTATCACAAAATGAAGCAAATTAACTCTTTAATGATTGTTTATATAAAACGTTATTGTCTCTCTTATTACAACATTGTTTTTCTACAAATCCTCTTAAAAAAAACCATTCACAGACATGCCACCATATGAACATATACAAAAGAAATCTATACACAGCATCAGTTTATAGAAATGTATTAATAACAGGGTTGCTGAGCTATGAGACCCCCTACGGTATGAATAAGAGGTATGTATGAGCAAGACAGAGGTTAAGAGGAGGCTAGCTGGCATGCATGTGAAGGAATAAATGTGAGTTTTTAGAAACTGAAATTGTGTGTGTATGTATGTATATATATATATATATATACATACATACATACACACACACATATACATACATACATACATACTGTTGAGATTACTTACCTGGTAATCTTGTTTTCCTTAGTGTAGACAGATGGACTCAGGACAAATGGGATAGTATCCGCGTGCTAGCAGTTGGAGACGGATCTGACGGCAGCACGGGGGCGTGTATATATCCCCACAGGAAGCGCAGCTGTTCAGTAATCTTCCTTGCAAAAGCTGTTATGGATGTGTGTACTGACGCTCAGTGAAAAGTAAAGAAAAAAGTGAAAACAGGCCTCCCCTGACCGATTGACAGTGGCTGGAGACCGCCAGCCTTCCCAACCGGAAGGCGTGGACATTGGCAGAGTGTACGCTCTTAGGAAAACAAATGTCAAAGGCTTACCTGGAATCGGTGAAACCCATGTACACAGGCAGCTGGGCGGGATGCTGAGTCCATCTGTCTACACTAAGGAAAACAAGATTACCAGGTAAGTAATCTCAACATTTCCTGGCGTGTAGCCAGATGGACTCAGGACAAATGGGATGTACCAAAGCTTTACACCCAGCCTGGGCGGGAGGCTGCCTGAGGACCATGTAGTACCGCCCTCGCAAAAGCAGAGTCCTCCCTGGCCTGGACATCCAGACGGTAGAACAGAGAAAAGGTATGGAGGGAGGACCATGTCGCCGCTTTACAGATGTCCGCCGGTGACAGCATCGGGGATTCAGCCCAAGACGCCGCTTGGGCTCTGGTAGAATGAGCCTTAACCTGTAGAGGCGGAGCCTTCCCAGCCTCCACGTAGGCGGCTCTGACAACGTCTTTAATCCAGCGGGCAATGGTGGGCCGAGAGGCCGCTTCACCTTGCTTCTTCCCGCTGTGTAGGATGAACAGATGGTCTGTCTTCCGCAGGTCTTGAGTCATTGTCAGATACCTGGGCAGCAATCTGCCGATGTCGAGATGGCGTAATAAACGGCCTTCTTCAGATTTCTTCAAACCTACCGTGGTAGGCAAGGATATGGTTTGGTTAAGATGAAATTGTGAAACCACTTTAGGGAGAAAGGAGGGAACCGTCCAAAGATGGATAGACTCCGAAGTGATACGTAGAAAGGGATCACGGCAGGACAGTGCTTGTAATTCAGAGATGCGGCGTGCGGAGCATACGGCCAGCAGGAATACCAACTTCAGGGTTAGAGACCGTAGAGACAAGCCCCGAAGGGGTCGGAAGGTAGATCCCGCGAGGAAATCCAGAACCAGATTAAGGTTCCATAAGGGTACAGGCCACTTTAGTGGCGGACGAATATGCTTGACGCCTTGCAGGAAACGAGAAACATCAGGGTGCTTGGCGATGGTCTTGCCACCTCTCCTGGGCCCATAGCACGATAGTGCCGCTACCTGAACCTTGATGGAGCTGAGGGAGAGACCCTTCTGAAGCCCATCCTGCAGGAAATCCAACACAATAGGAATAGTGGCGGCATGTGGACTGGTGCCAAGAGAGTCGCACCATGCTTCAAAAATTCTCCAGATCCGTACGTAGGTGAGGGATGTGGAAAACTTGCGAGCCCGGAGGAGTGTATTAATCACAGGCCCCGAGTAACCCTTTTTCTTCAGTCGAGCCCTCTCAATGGCCAGACCGTAAGAGAGAACTGAGCCGGATCCTCGTGCAGAATGGGACCTTGACGTAGAAGGTCCCGGAGAGGAGGCAGGGGGAGAGGCTCCCCTGCCAGTAGGCATCTGAGGTCCGCGTACCAGGGTCTTCTTGGCCAGTCCGGGGCCACCAGAAGAACTAGGCCCTGGTGTGACCGAATCCTGTGGATGAGGGCACCCAGTAGAGGCCACGGGGGAAAGGCATATAGGAGAGTCCCCGGAGGCCACGGCTGGACCAGAGCATCGATGCCGTGCGAGCACGGGTCGCATCTGCGGCTGAAGTATCTGGGTACCTGAGCATTGGACTTGTCTGCCAGTAAATCCATGTCCGGAATCCCCCAGTGATCAACAATCATCTGGAAAGCTGTGGGGGACAGCTGCCACTCGCCTGGATTCAGGCTTTCTCTGCTGAGGAAGTCTGCTGTGGTATTGTCCTTCCCGGCAATGTGGACGGCAGAGATGTCCCGCAGATTCGCCTCTGCCCAAACCATTAGTGGGGCGATTTCTAGAGATACCTGTCGGCTTCTGGTTCCGCCCTGACGGTTGATGTAGGCCACCGTGGTGGCGTTGTCGGACATCACTCTGACAGCTCTGTGTCGCAGCCGTGGAGCGAAACGAAGGCAGGCCAGTCTGACTGCCCGGGCTTCCAGGTGATTGATGTTCCATGTGGACTCCTCCCTGTTCCAGCGCCCTTGCGCGGTGAGTTCTTCGCAATGTGCTCCCCAGCCGCTTAGGCTGGCATCCGTGGTGAGCAAGATCCACGTGGGCGCGGACATCCTCGACCCCCTGCTCAGGTGGTCGGACCGCAACCACCACCGCAGCCGGGTCCGAACACGGACCGGTAGAGGGAGGTGCGTGGAATAGGCTCGGTGATGAGGGCTCCAGCGAGAGAGCAGGGAATGCTGAAGTGGTCTCATATGGGCCCGTGCCCAAGGCACCACGTCCAGGGTGGATGCCATGAGACCCAGAACCTGCAGATAATCCCAAGCTAATGGCCGACTGGTTCCCAACAGATACTGGATACGCTGCCGAAGGTTCAACTGTCTCTTGGTCGTAAGACTGACCGTGTCCGCCCGAGTGTCGAACTGTACCCCCAGATACTCTATGGACTGGGAAGGCTGTAGGCAGCTCTTGCTGAGGTTGATGACCCAGCCCAAGCTTTCCAGAAGGGCGATCACCCTGTCGGTCGTCCGCAGGCTCTCCACTCGGGATTTCACCCTGATCAACCAGTCGTCTAGGTAGGGATGGACCAAGATCCCTTCCCGCCTGAGTGCCGCCGCCACAACTACCATCACCTTGGTGAATGTCCTTGGGGAGGTGGCCAACCCGAAGGGGAGAGCTCGAAACTGGAAGTGGCGGTCCAGAACCTTGAAGCGTAGGTAGCGCTGATGATCTGGATGTATCGGAATATGAAGATAGGCTTCGGACAGGTCTAATGCCGTGAGGAACTCTCCGGGCTGGACTGCGGCTTTGACGGAGCGCAGAGTTTCCATGCGAAACCGCGGTACCCGTAAGTACCGATTGAGGGATTTGAGGTCCAGAACAGGCCGAAAAGTGCCCCCTTTCTTGGGTACTATGAAATAAATGGAATAGTGTCCAGAATCCACTTCCCAGGCAGGCTCTGGGAGGATGGCGTTCAAGGTCAGGAGCCTCATCAGGGTGGCCTCCAATGCTGCCTTCTTGAGCGGGGAACATGAAGACTCCACAAACTTGTCCGGAGGAAGATGATGAAAGTCCAGATAATACCCCTCTCGGATAACTGCGAGGACCCACTGGTCCGACGTGATCTCGACCCATCTGGGGTAGAAGAGGGTCAATCTGCCCCCTATGGCTTCGTCCCCCAGATGAATCGGCAAATTCTCATTGTGGGATGCGACCGGGACCCACGCCCGGCCCGGTCCCCCGTTTGCGCAGCCTGGACCGAAAGGACTGATTCCTGGCCGGAGGACGCGGCGTCTGATAGCGCCCTCTATATGGAACAAATCGCTGTGAACTCCTGCCCCTGGAGGGCCGTGGAACGGAGCGCTGTCCCCTCCTGGACTGGTCTTCTGGTAGGCGAGGCACAGGAGAGGCACCCCAGGTAGCGACTAGCTTATCAAGGTCACTGCCAAACAGAAACGAGCCCTGAAAAGGCAATTTGGTGAGGCGAGACTTCGAAGGTGTATCAGCGGACCATGGCTGGATCCATAGGTGTCTCCTGGCGGCCACGGAAGACGAGATCCCCTTAGCCGTGGTTCGAACCAAATCCGATGCGGCATCGGTGAGGAAGGAAAGAGCGGGCTCCATGTCAGCCGCCGGAGCGTTGTTCCGGACCTGAGACAAGCAGGCACGAGTGACCACCGTGCAACAGGCCGCAATCCTCAAAGAAAGAGCTGCCACCTCAAAATTTTGCTTCAGAATGGCGTCCATCCACCTGTCATGGGGCTCCCTGAGGGCCGTACTCCCTTCCACAGGAATGGTAGTGCGCTTGACCACAGCGCTAATCAAGGCGTCCACCTGAGGGCATGCCAGCAGGTCCTGGAGAGCCGGTGCCAATGGGTACATGCCTTTCAGGGCCCGGCCCCCTTGAAATGAGGCCGCCGGTGCTGCCCATTCCAAATCAATGAGTTGCTGAGCCGCCTGCAAAAAAGGAAAATGGCGGGCTGTAGGACGAAGACCTTCCAGCAGGGGGTTCTGCGCAGAAGGAATCGAAGCACTGGGACCAGTGATATCCAACTCCGCCAGACACTGAGACACGAGGTCCGAGAGGTCCTCCTTAGGGAAAAAGCGCCGCATAGTCCTATATGGCGCAATCCCCGGGGGGAGGTCCCCTTCGTCCGGGAGTTCGGACTCGTCCGGCGAAACCTCCTGGTCCGACTGATCGGGACTGTCCAGTGGCGGGAGGTCCCGCTCCCGAGAAGGCTGCGAGGGTCCAGGAACAGGATCCCTAGGGGCCGCCATCATGGCGGCAGCCGCAGCATGCGCCGTAGACGCCGCCACCGCAGGAACCGCAACCGCTGGAAGAACAGGCGCAGCAGGGACCGTAGGGCCTGGACGCGAAGCCGTCTGCATCTGGACAAAGGCATGAATTCCCTGAAAAAGATCCACCCAGGAAATGGAAGCAGCCTCAAAACGCCGGGGTACAAGCTCCCCCGGGATTCCTGAGCGGTCGAGACTGCCTCCCAAATCCAGTGTAGCCGCAGGTGAACTGTCAAAAAACTGCGGCTGAGATTGGTCCTGGCCGGAGGGTCCCCCGGCCGCCGCACATTGGGTACATAGGGAGTCGGGGTCAGTACCGCGCGTGGCACGAAGGTGGCATGCAGAGCAGAGGCCTAGAGCTGAAACGTCTAGGGCAAGCGGCGGCGCCGCTGCGGCCGCGAGCTGATCCATTAGCAAAATATAGCAAGCGTGCGCTACTTATGCGGCAGCAATCGGCTGAATAGAACAGGCGCACAATAACAATAGTAAGCGGCAGTAATAGGCGCTGAATAGCACAGGCGCACAATAGCAATAGGAAGCAGCAGCAATAGGCGCTGAAGAGAGCAAGCGCACAATAGCAATAGTAAGCGGCAGCAAGAGGCGCTGAGTAGAACAGGCGCACAATAGCAACAGTGTGCGGCAGCAATAGGCGCCGAGCAGAATAGGCGCACAATAGCAACAGTGTGCTGCAGCAATAGGCGCTGAGCCGAATAGGAGCACAATAGCAACAGGCTGCGGCAACCACCAGCAAAGGCCAGAGGCACACAGTACTAAGCAGGTAGCAACATACACATAATGGCAGTCAATAGACATACAGCAGCAATATGCGGCACATACTCACAGTGGCAGCCAATAAGCAAGAACAAGGAGGAAAGAAAGCCGCGCCCATTACAGGCGCGGAATACCTGAGTAAGGCCACAAATGGCGTCCTCCACGGCTTGCCACGCTGCCGGTCCTCTAGATAGCGGAGACCTGGGTGAAGAGACGTACGCCGTACCAAATCTTCAGCGCTGCCGGGCAGGATTACAGGCGGTCTCCGGCTGCGAGGGGAAAGGGCCGATACCTTTCACCGCCGCGGTTGAGGCACTGCACCCGCTACCTCGTCCACGCCGGGAGCGAGGGCCTCGGCGGGACCGAGGACTTTCACCTCCGGGGGACCACGGCAGTCACCCCGGGAAGCTCAACTGGGGGGCACGGCCAGAACGGCCCCTGAGGAGCGCGGGGCTCAAAAAGGTGTTGAAGAAAGGTAAAGTAGAATCTAGAAGAGAAGAAAACAAAAATGAAAGTAGTCTTGGAAAGCACGCTGAACCAGCGTGCAGGCACTCCAAACTGCTTTGGAGACGGAAATTACTGAACAGCTGCGCTTCCTGTGGGGATATATACACGCCCCCGTGCTGACGTCAGATCCGTCTCCAACTGCTAGCACGCGGATACTATCCCATTTGTCCTGAGTCCATCTGGCTACACGCCAGGAAAATATACATACACATACATACTACCTTTTCCTCTGGTCCTGGGACCCTGTCCCTCTCTGTTCCAGGCCTCCTGCACTTCTTCCAGTCCAGCGACTGGACAGACACCTTTGTCGCCCTGCAGCTCTGTGCCACTCTTTGCGATCTCATCACTCATCCATTTGGGCCATTGCCTCTCCATGGCTGCGCCACTGTTGCCGTCCCCCACATCCATGCACTGTGCAACCGAAAGCCCCTGCATCGCGAGGTCTCGCAGCGGAACACGGCACACGTAGCTCTGACCTTATGTGCATTTCCCAGCGAGCATGCACAGGCCTTCCAAAGTCCATGTGCACGCACCCCCGCAGCTGGTGCACACACGCACACCTCACAGGTCGCCAACAGACACCACTTTTATGAGATGGTGTTATATATATATATATATATATATATGGAACACCTAGGTCTGCCTGACCAAGACAATCAGAAAGGAATGTCTGCTTCCAGCACAATACAAACATATATATATATATATCTATATATATATATATCTACACTCACACATACATAGACACATACATATAGGATAAGATTGTGAAGAAAAGGTGATGAAGAGTCATTGACATAGGATAATCCGAAAATTTTAGCATTACTGAGAATGCCAGAGAACACTGTGGAATTTGTTGCTGGAGGATGTGATCAAGGCAGCTAGAATAGCTGTGGTTAAAAGGAGTTTGAACAACTTCTTGGAAGAAAAGTCCATAAACAATTCTTAGCCAGATGGACTTGGGGAAACCCACTGCTGCTTATCTACTTTTTGGGATCTGTCAGGTACCCGGATCGGCCACAGTCGTGTTATAGGATGCTGGGCTCGACGGACCTTTGGTCTGACCCAGCATGGCACATCTTCTGTTGCCATTCACTACCACAGAGGCAGCTGCCTGCCGCCATCACCACTACTGAATTCCCTGCAATTAGGACTTACCTTTTCCGCTATCATGAACTCATATCGAAGTGACTCCCTGGTGCAAACAGCTCCCAGTAAAAACACAAAGATTATGTAGAGGAACCACCTGTAGGTATCAAAATCAGAAAAGCATATCTACTTGCATTGCCATGAGTCCATGTAGAATCTTTATACTAAAAGTCAGAAGTTTCTCGGAATTGTGGTAGCAATGCTGTGAACTTTCATGCAATACCTCCTTGTTACGGGGGCACCATAAACTTTCATTTTCAACTATCTATTTTTTCCCTGTTTATTTTAATTCCTCCCCCGGCCCCATCTAGTTCATTAATCGCAGTGACAGTCCTTGACCAGGGGCCACAGACCATGGTCCCCCCTCCAAAGCCCTGTACATTGTGCCCCAAATTCAGCCAGTAGGGGGGGGGGGGGGGGTCACTGTCGTACAATATCCGAGCTCCCTCCCGGCCCCGTCCAATCCAGTCTCCGATATCTAACCGAGATCTCCCTGACCGATACACCATATAAAGGAGCATCTTCTTCCAGCACAATGTTTGCCCTTTTACAAGGGGTTATTTAAAGAGCTGTTACCGTACACATTCAAAAGCATTAATTATGCATCTTCCTCGATCTCCCTTTCTCCATTAGAACAGGCTCTATTCTTGGCTAAGACTCCCTCCTTCCCCACCCTTCTGCCAAACTCTTTATGAATGACAAGATACATTATTGGTAACGACTCGGATCTTTACAACTGCACGAACTGGGAGATTACTGGCACGGGTCACGGAGGCAATCAAGCAGGGGATGCAGACTGCACCAGAAAGAAACTGCATTATAAATACAAAGCGTCAGTGATCACTGAGCCAGCAATTACTGCACAATCTGAGAAAGCTTGAAGAATTTATAAACTTTTTTTTTTTTTTTTTAATTTGGCTGTTAGTCTCAGCACAGCAATAGAAAAGCAGGACGTGGAGTTTTATGTGGGATTTGCATCTGGGTAAGGAGGGGGCTGGATCCCGTCAGACTATAGCAAACATGAAACTTGCTGTATAAAATTACTTCTGGCAGACAAGACACGATGCTGCATCTCCAGTCTGTGAAACCTGTCTTGGGCAAGTTGCAGATAAAATTATTACTGCACAGAATATATTTAGACTTGAAAACTAAACTGCTCTGTGCCAAAACATACTTAGGAGGCAGTCCTCCAAATATCCAAGCGTGTTTTATCACATTCAGATTTAATCAGCCCAAATGAATGCTGAAACCCACAATCTAAAAGAGATTAATTTTATAGCATTTATCTAATGAGAAAAGGAAAGAGGCAGATGAGGTCCAGAAAGCACCCAGGAAGGGAAAGCACTTTTATACATAAATTACCACTGGCCGTTGCAAGACCCTGGTCCCTTTTAGCATAAGAAAGGTACAGGAATTCCTTTGGTAGACAGGCAAGGAACCCCCACAAATCACACGTCTGAATGGCTGGCTGCTCATTTTGGGATGCACATACCTACCAGCTGCAGGGGTTCATCCCGACGGGCACAAAACAGCACCCATGTGGAAGAGTGGTAAAGGAATCTTTCAAGATCAGGAGGTCGATATTCAGCATCACTTATCCGGATACATACAGACTTATGCACTGAATGGCGAGGTCTGAATAGGCAATCCCCGTTCAGCGGCCGTCACATAGCCAGATTAAGTAGTTAGCCGGCTAAGGGGGTCATTTCCAAAAGCGATCGCACGCGAAGAGGGACTTTTCACGTGCGATCGCTAAATGGGGGTGGAGTCGGCCCCGGAAGAGGAGGAGGAGTCGGGGCGGCACCGGGGCCCGCTCTGCGGAGACATTGCTGGCGGCGAAAGGTAATGACCCTTATCGCCGCCAGTTTCGTGCCAAATAACGACACCTTTTATGATGTAGTTAGTTATTCGGTGCGAAAGCCGGCAGCCAGCGCACCGCAGTGGTGCGATGGTTGCCTGCTTTCACAGGCCCTCCCCCTCGGATTTTCTAACGTCGCAGACCTTAGAAAATCCAGGCCTAAGTGGTGGATGGGACAGGGGTATAACATTTATTTATTTATTTATTTATTTATTTATTTATTTAGAGGTTTTTATATACCGCAGTACGTAAAATATACATCACCGCGGTTTACAATTAACAATAAATTAGCAACAAGGCTTTACAAATAACAGAATTAATAAATATTAATTACATGGAGGAGCTAGTTATTCAGCTAACTTAGCTGGATAAGTGGCAATATTTACACTTATCGGGCTAAATTAGCAGGTCCAAACTTAGCTGGATATACTTATCCAGGTAACTTTATAATTATTTTGGTATACTTAGTGGCGTGGCTGCACCATTGAATATCCCCAGCTACGTTAGCCAGATAAGCTAGCCCGTTAGTCTTTCAATATCGATCCCTAGATGTTAAATGGATCTGTCAATGCATCAGGTCAGACATAGTGGTGTGGGTCTGGTAGTCAGTGGCAGGGCCGCAAGGATGGCCACTTCAGTGGCTGGCTTCAAGCAATCTGGGAGGGAATAAAAAAATATGGAAACCTTCCCCTACCCCACCCGGGGTAGCTGTTAATGTCACAGGATCCCAGCCCTGGTTCAGACTGAGCTGGAAGCCCAAAGGAGCTGTAGGAAATGCTGCTGGGTCCAAAACAGAACAACAAAAAAACAGAACCATCACAGCAGCAGTGATTCTGTACAATTCTGTGGGTAAAAATGAAAATGTTTGGCTGAAACATCCGAAAAATGATTACAGTACATGGAAAGCATCAGAGCATCTTAAAATAAATCAAAGTAATTCATGTATCCTTTACATGCCAGGAACACGCTATTACATGAAGATACAGTAAAGGCCACATTGCGTCCAAGAGGCAGCAAACGGCACAGTAAAGAAGAAATACATTATCTGCTGCATTGCACAAGGGGGTAAATGACCTTGAAATTCAAAAGAAAACGAATTTCAAACCCAATTGAATCAAGGGATGAGAAAAGTAAATAATTTACTTCAAACTCATTTGGGACTGCGGTCTGCTAGAGCATTTTTTTAAAAGCCTCCCCCATCATCAGAAGGAAAAGCTTTAACAATGTGATTCAAATGCAGTCACCAATTGGTTTCTCGGATCATCTCGTTTGATATCATCACCCCCTACAAATGCTAGATTTCAGGAGAGTCCAGCAACTGTAGGGTTAACAAATTAAGAATTCTACCATGGTATGAAAAAAAAACAAAAAAACGTGATTAGATCTGCATTAATGAGAGCAACCCAGTGTAAGAGGTGGCAACGGACGATCATTTCAACAGCCAGACTTTAATTTTCCAGATGGCTGGGTAATAAAAGGCTGATTGACTGGTGATAATCAGGAAAGGAAAAAAAAAAGCAAAAAAAACGGAAAGCGAATTCTTTTCTGCCTCCGGAGGGACTTACGAAACGCCAATGGCAGTCAGGGAGCCCGTTGGGATGCTGGTAGCAGGTTTCTGGAGGTCTCCGCTCATGTTGAAGCCGGCCATCACTCCTGCATTCCACACACACAAAACCGTCTGTTAAGTTACAATCCATCCTTTTCTCACGTACGCAACTGATTTTCTTTCCCCCTCGGGGCCCATAAACGGTGAAGTCCCATGTGCTGTCCCACTGCGCCGTTCCACCTTCTATCCAGTGTTACGTCAGCTACCTAAACATGTTAAATAAGGGCCGCTGTTTACACCTATCAGCTAGATCAGGGGGATGCACAGAACCTGGGCTCGATTGTCAAGAGATAACCCACAATGAATATTCATGAGGTACACTGGCACACACGCTTGGTTACCCCCTGAAAACCAGAGCCATCTGTGGCCCTGGCATTTTGCACCCCAAGACAGTAGGGAAGATGACAACAGGCCCGTGAAGAATGCTTAGGACCTCGTTCAGGTGCAGAATGAGGAAAAAAAATCCATTGCAGAATCAGGCCCATGGAATCTGAGGGAGAAAACCCATGGAGTTGTGAAGGGACCGCTTCCCCCTTTAATGCTGCGGCTCCGCCTATACAATCAAAGCTGATACAATGCCACAAAACTGATTATTCATCATGCTCACAAACTGTTACTCCATGGATATGAACGGAGATAGAAAGGGTGGATGAGAGGGAATTTTACATATACAAAAAGGATTCGCTAGAAATTAAAACAAAAAATATGGTGTCATAGAAACATAGGGTTGTAAGGTATCTGTGTACCTAAACTATCAGACAGATGTCTAATACAGGAGTTCTCAATCCAGTCCTCAGGTCACCCCTAGCCAGTCAGGCATTCAGGATATCCACGAGTGTGCATGAGATAGATCTGCGTGCACTGCCTCCATTGTGTGCATATCTACCTCATAGAAACATAGAAATGACGGCAGAAAAGGAGCAAACGGTCCATCCAGTCTGCCCAGCAAACTTACGGTAGTATTTGCCACTCCATACAAGCACCCCCATACTTTTCAGTTTCCCAGACCATCAAAGTCAGGGCCCTTGTTGGTTTCTGTTTGAGTCCAATTATCCATCACCTCTTGCTGTTAAAGCAGAGAGCAATGTTGGAGTTGCATAAAAAGTATCAGGCTTATTGGTTAAGGGTAGAACAGCTGCATCAGCAAATGACCCCCATGCTTATGTGTTTTCCCCAGACTGTAAAATTCAATGTCCTTGTTGGTTGGTGTCTGAACCTAATTCCTGATTTCCTCTTTTCTCCCTGCTGTTGAAGCAGAGAGAAATGATGGAGTTGCATCAACAGTATGAAGGCTCATTGGTTAAGAGTAATAACCACTGCACCATCAAATTACCCCCATGCACTCTCTTCCTCATTTCCATCCTCTAACCTTTAGGGATCCACAGTGTTTATCCCATGCCCCTTTGAAATCTTTCACGGTTTTTGTCTTCACCACCTCCTCCAGAAGGGCATTCCAGGCATCCACTACCCTCTCCAGGAAAAAATATTTCCTGATGTTGGTACTGAGTCGTCCTCTCTGGAGTTTCATTTTGTGACCCCTAGTTCTACTGATTTCTTTCCAACGGAAAAGGTTTGTTGCTGATTGTGCATCATTAAAACCTTTCAGGTATCTGAAGGTCTGTATTATATCTCCCCTGCACCTCCTCTCCTCCAGGGTATACATATTTAGGTCCTTCAACCTCTCCTCATAAGTCATTTAATAGAGAACACCCACCATTTTGGTTGCCCTTCTCTGGACTGCCTCCATCCTGTCTCTGTCCCTTCCGAGATACGGTCTCCAGAACTGAACACAGTAATCCAGGTGAGGCCTCACCAAGGACCTGTACAAGGGCATTATCACTTCCTTTTTCTTACTGGTTATTCCTCTCTCTATACAGCCCAGAATTCTTCTGGGTTTAGCTATTGCCTTGTCACATTGCTAGACACTATCACCCCAAGGTCCCTCTCTTGTTCCATGCACAACAGCCCTTCACCCCCCATCACACACAGCTCTTTTGGATTACCACACCCCAGAAGCATCTGTACATCTTGGCATTGAATCCCAGCTGCCATATCTTTGACCACTCTTCCAGCTTCCTTAAATCCCGTCTCATTCTCTCTACTCCTTCTGGCGTGTCCACTCTGTTGCAGATCTTAGTATCATATGCAAATAGACAAACTTTACCTTCTATCCCTTTCACAATGTCGCTCACAAAGATATTGAACAGAACCGGTCCCAACACCGATCCTTGTGCCACTCCGCTTAACTCCATTCTGTCTTCAGAGTAGGTTCCATTTACCATCACACGCTGTCTTCTATCCAGCAACCAGTTTGTAATCCACGCCACCACCTTGGCGCTCACTCCCAAGCTCCTCATTTTGGGGTAGATTTTATAAACTTGCTTGTGGAAGTCTATGAGCGCGCGCTACCCGGCGCGAACAAATGGACGCCCGATTTTATAACATGCGCGCGCAGGTGTGTGCATGTTATAAAATTGGGTGTCAGCGCGCACAAGGGGGTGCACATTAGTGCAACTTGCGTGCGCCGACTCCCGCGGCCTTCCCCTGTTCCCTCCCAACCCCCTAAACTATCCTCCCTTCCCCTAACCTACCCATCCACTAGCCCTAACCTAGGACCCCCCCCCCCCAACCTGTCTTACCTTCTGCGCCTGCCTCGGAGCAGGTGCAGGTTGCACGTGCCGGCACCCTGCCAGTATGTGACCCCCCGGCACAGCGGCAAATGGCCAGGAGCTTCTGACTCCACCCCGCCCCCGAACTGCCCTGCCCCCTCCCCACCCCTTTTCCGAAGCCCCTGGATATGTGCGCATGGCCAGGCCTTTTTAAAAGTAGGCCCAGTGCGCGTAAGGCGATTTATACACGCAGGCCTTTTAAAATCCTGGCCTTTAGTCTCAAGCCTCCTATGCAGGACCATATCAAAGACTTTGCTGAAATCCAAATAGATGACATCAAACACTCTTCCTCGATCCAATTCTTTAGTCACCCAATCAAAAAAAAATCAATTAGATTTGTCTGAGAAGCCCTTCCCCTAGTGAATCCATGCATATTCACTGTGGATATCCTGAAAAGCTGATTAGCTAGGGGTGTCCAGAGGATGGGTTGAGAACCACTGGTCTAACATGCTCTTAGACAGGACGATTTTGAAAAGTTTTTATATGAGCAAAACACTCTAGACAATTGTGTGGCCCCTTCCCACTCATCTCAGTGCAGGTAAGAGCACGCTATGAAATGTATACGTGTGCTTTTATCTGGGGAGATTAGGGGGCAGAGTTAGGGCAGGGCAATGACAGTGCATACAGCGATTTCATTTTTAAATCACTGCATTTCCCTTTGAAAATGAGCTTGCCGCTTGGCAGGTACGTCACTGCAGGCAGCCCGGGACTGATCTGAAAATTCTCCCCCTACCCCCAAATCCTCCCATGATAGAAATTCTTCCACCTCCTTAGGTAACTTGTGCCAGTGCGTAACTTGACCCTTTGTTACTGTCTTAACCGTGGCAGGCAGAGAATATGGGCAGAATAGATACGTGGTAACATAACATAACACAGTAACACAGCAGATGATGGTACAAAAAAAAAAAAAAAGACCAAATGGTCCATCCGCTCTACTCAGTTATTTCTGACCATACTGCAAGGACATCTCCCAGCTGTAGAGGTTTCATCACCTGTTAGATATCACATCCTGTTCAGCTTTTGCTGTCTTCGTCTTTGATTTTCTACCATCCTGGGCAGATGGGCATCCAAGATCTCAGACTTAATCCAACACCTGGCTCCCTACCTGCTCCCCCTCCCAACTCCTCTCTTACCACCACAAGTTGGGGCCTGGAATTTTTTAATGTGCTGTCAGATTTCTCCGTTTATACAATGAGACATGCTTTTTTTTTTTTTTTTTAAATTTCTTTATATGAGACATGCTTTAAGCACTAACTAGTTTGTGATCTACCTGTGTTTATTGAAAAGCTGGGTCCTTCCTGTGTATATTTGACCATTCTTAAGGTTTTCAGAAATGATGCCTGACTTGGAAACGACTGAATAAGTCAACAATAGATTCTCATGTTATGTTCTTTTCAAAACCTCTGCGGTCAAAGCAAGAAGGAAATTTCAGGTATTCAGGAGGAATGAAACAGACAGTATGGGATGCTTATCAGCAGCGCTACTCCTGGCCTCTTTAGAGTCTAAAGAAATCTGGGATCTTCTGTCTGTATGCTCCTGGCAACATCTAATTTCAGTCTGTCTTACCACCTTCCTCCCTAACTCATCTCACTGAGCTTAACCCAGGCCTGGCCAAATCTGGTCCATGTCTAGGAGAAACTTCTAAAAGGTAAGCATCAGGATGGATCTCTCCACCTCCACCTCTAAAACACTCCCCCCCCACCCCCAATCCACCCCTTTCCATACTCACTCACCCCTTCACTCCCAAGGCATTCACTCCCCAACCCCTGAACTCTTCTAACTCCCAGGGCACACTTATTCCACCAATGCTTCCCCCTTTCTCTCCATGCACTCACTCACCCCCCCCCCCCCCCCCCCATCAAACCCCAGCAAGAGAGAAGAACAACTTAACCCACCTCTTCTGCTGGCCACCATCTGCCACTCTCACCCATGTTCAAAGCTTTGCAGATTAAACAGGGCGTGGCCCATGGACCCTGCCGATCTACAGAGCCACGCACTGCTCTCAAACCACAGAGCTCTGAAAAATAGTATTGGCGGTAGCAGGAGGTGGTCAGCAGGATGGAGGTAGCTTGCTCGGTTCTCCTTCAGCTAGTGGCAGAGGATGAGGTGGTAAATCCCGGGTGTCATGAGGTGATGTACTTAGTTGTTTGATAGATTTTTTATTTGGCCTCATTTACTCCTGGGACCGCTGAGCAAGGTACAGCAAAGAGTGACTAATCAACGATCTTACGTTTGGAAGAATAGGCCCTCATTCTTGTGAAACATGGCTACTGCCTGCCCTGCTCTGCATTAGGAAAAAATAAATAGTCCTATCCTAGGCATTACAAGAAGTTATGAAGACAACAACATCCCTCACAGTGGCATTTGAAAGTTATTGCTTACATTAAAAAAAAACAAAAAAACGGTGCATAGGCAATAGATTAAGCCAAAAACAAAATTCCGAGGCTGATTGGTAAATGAAAACCTGAACAAAGAAGCATAAAAATAAACTGCAGCCAAATCGTGTTGAACCAGCTCTGTTGAAGGAGGCAATGATCTTTCATGAGCGTTTCTTAAAAGGGACTGCAAACTCCTGCCCCCAATCTCCTTCCCCTTGAACAACCTGCATCAGTGAAACCTTTGTTTTGAGCAGATCATTGAGAAAATTAAACTGTACATTTAGCACTCGAGTCCTGTACCCTCTCGTTGTTGTTACCGGTATCATGAAAAAGCGGTGCAGGAAGTGATGATGACTTTCTTTGAAAGGCAATGAGGTTATTTGAAATGTAAAAAAAAAAAAAGAAAGAACTCATTGCGCCAGGGCTCGTGAGGCTTTTAATGGATCCGGTCCTGCGTTTGCACTGGAGTCCCTTCAGAGAGGTGGTGCTTTCTATGGCCCTGACTCTCCACAGTGGCAGCAGCCCCCCCTCCCTTGCTTCCTGAACTTTTTTCGTGCAGTGACAGTAGTGCAGACAGGACAGAGCCATAGAAAGTCCTGTGGTCAGATACGGCCTACCACAGGCCCGGGGTTCTCTGCTGAAGCTCCCAGCTTACCGGGCCAAAAGGGACTGGCTTACGATAACACAAAGCAACGCTCAACGAAGCCTAATGCCAGGTGACTGAAAGCAACCGTGTTACGCATCACCATACAGCTTACGATCCAACAAATCAAAAATCTTAAGATAATAAAATTTCCAAGAACGCACTGTTTGGTGCCTAATACTGAGCAAGCGAATTCAGGTCTATTCAAACTCATTAAAACCAGATCTCTTTTCTTACATTTATTCAGACTGTATTATTCAAACACACGCCTTTCTCAGTTAGGTCTGCGCTAATGACTTTCGGTCAACGCTAAAAGCTAAATCCCTTCAAACTCATCCATCACTATGGAAACCGGCTCCGAGCAGCATCGGCTCCAGGTGCTGGTGTTTACATTCTCTTAGGCCTTGCCAATCTCCTTTTTTATTTTTTTACTTTTAAATTGAAAAAAAAAATAAAAAATTGATTGCATTTCACAAATAAACGATAGACAAAACTGCATCCCATGGTTCTCATCCCTAACAGAATGCCACAAATAAATAAAAAAAAAAAAAGTGGGACGTTTACCTATTGTGAAAGCCCACACTGACTGATAAGTTCATTTAGTGACCCGGTCACGGGAAAAGATTCATTCCAAGAGTCAAACTAAAATTACAAAAAATACCGCAAAAGGTTTCATGCCCAAATTTCTATCACAAATGTGGCAAATGGTATGACACAGAGCTGATCAATATCGCCCCAGACTGGGTAAACTTTCTTTACAGTTATACCCCCTACTACCTCCCATTAAGGATCCTTAGATTTTAACATCTCAGAAAACATTTACCTGGTCTCTGTGCTGAACATTTCAAAGCATACATATACTTCTTACGAGTCACAGCACAAAGTACGATTTTTAAAGCCTTTCTTGTAACCCCCAAGGAGGCTGAAATCAGAACATCATGATTTCACGGTGTCGTTTTCCAAGATTTAACGAGCAAGCGGAAAGCAACTAGCCAGTAACGCCCAACTCGCAAAATGAAGAGATACTACAGTAGTGCCCGGGCTTTGGTGGTCTCTGAAGGTGGCTCTCCTGCTGAACAGCAGCCGGCTCTTCATACAGAGCAGGAATATCTCTCTCAGATGTATTTTTCTCATATTACATCACAGATATTGACTACAAATAAAGCCCAAAAAATGCAACCTCAACACAGAGCAAAACTTTATAGCAATGAAAAAAAGATGGGGTGTTCATCAAATGACTGGGCTTTACATACATAGGACCCTATTTAAAAATACAAACCAGTGATCGCAGTCATGTACCCAGAAGAAACACGTTGCTAAAGCAATCTTTAAATGCTAACATCTATGAAACGTGTAACTCAACTGAGTTTCGAGAATGCCTGTCTGTTTTAAGGACAGTAAGGAATACCAGGACCAGAAGCAGTGACCTTCAAGTTGGACCTCAGACAAAAAGGCCATGCAGAGGGATTTGGGGTGAATGCCCAGTGCAGGTTTTCCACTCCCTGTGTTGACCAGAGCTGCAGATGTTGGGAGGGGAGAGAGTCCCAGTCACTGTATTCGGTGGCATCTACAGGTTGGATTTAGGACCTATGATGGCAAGGTTCCACGACTGGATGGCCTCTGGGTGAGGACTGATGTAGAGGAAACTGAACTAACGTGAGCTGGGAAGACATATAAAAACGGGTAAAAATTCCCAGGTAGATGCAAAAAAAGGCTCGTGGTTCCAGATTACCAGTCCAGGTATTGATTAAAGCTGGAAGCCCAAAAGGAGCCGGGAAGAGATTGCTGGGATAAAATAAAATGCTGACTGCTGGCAGACAGGTGCAGACCCACAGTCTCAGACGAACGGATCGGCTGACTTAGGGGGTTGAAACCCTGATGGGTGCCAGTATTTAAACCCAGCTGAGACGGAAGCATTTGCTGACACAAACAGCACCCGGGAATACTTGCTCCCTGATGGCTTGTCTGACCTGCTCTGGGATCCCTTGCTCCTGTCTTGCTGCACCAGGAACTCCTAACTCTGAGGCCAGGGGACCTCTTTCTTCAGGATCTCCCGTGCCGACCTCTGGCTGCTGCTGATGGCTCTGCACCCAGACTACAGGACTAGCGGCGTGCCTGCCTGCACGGAGCCTGCGGGAACGGCTTCCTGACCCCAGTCAAAGCCTTAACAGGAATGGCCGATGCAGCCTGATTGTCTGCACGCAGATGTCCAGCAAAGGGGAGATAATGGATTATGAAGAAGAAACTGCTGCACTCTTGCCACAGACGATGTTGAAATTACATTGAGCTGGACTTTTTTTTTTTTTTTTTTTACAGGTTGATTTCTTTATAAACACTACTGGCTTGCTCCATGCCCCGGTTTTTCATTGTTATAAACAGATTGGTTATACGTCAAGGTTTCACAGCGGAGGTGCTGTTAAGATACTTAAAAGACTTGGGGGTGCACAGGTCCATGGGTCTCCCCCTGAGATTTTGATAATTAAATTCAACGATCATGATCAGCCCTGCCTCTGAGAAGGATCCTATAAAAACACAGGAGCGGACACTCGTGGTACCGACCTCATGCCCGCTTTATGGGGACAAGTTAAGAAATTGCACCAACCACACTGGAAGAGTTAAAGGGATGCGCTGTACTGGGTGACTCTTACACAACCACACTGGAAGAGTTAAAGGGATGCGCTGTACTGGGTGACTCTTACACAACCACACTGGAAGAGTTAAAGGGATGCGCTGTACTGGGTGACTCTTACACAACCACACTGGAAGAGTTAAAGGGATGTGCTGTACTGGGTGACTCTTACACAACCACACTGGAAGAGTTAAAGGGATGCGCTGTACTGGGTGACTTACACAGTCGGTGATGGGCTGCCAGTTTGTCGCCAAGGGGGCTTTTATCGGTTCTCTTCCACCGATGAGATGCTTCTTGTTTTCCCAAAATTATTTAGCCCTCCAGCTTCTCTCTCCATAGAGCAAAAAAGAAATTGTGCACAGAAGAGAGAGTAACACAACACTAAAAATTACCGGATGCCTGACAGATCCGGAAACCTCTTACTGGATTCGCATATGAATTATCCAAAAATGTTGTATCAGAAGGAACCTATGAGGACTCGACAGCCCATGTATAACATTTTTGGATAATACATTGATTCATCATAGCCTGCAGATAATCCAGACTGGATCGGATGGCATACATCAATGTAAGTATTATCCATATAGCTACAAGATCATTACGTTACATATTCCTGTCACTTAACTGAAAACAAAATGTTTGGGGTTTTTTTGGGGGGGGGGGGGGTCACTTTTTTCCTGATGACTCTGTAAGTCTTCTCCTAACTCCTTTTCCAGACTCTCCTTTCCATTTTACTTTTCTCTCTCTCTCTCATGCCTTCATCACTTCCTTCCCTCCCTGATATCTATTTTTCTTCATTTCTTTCTTATCTGCTCTAAATCTCTCCCTTACATCAGCATCACTTAACTCTCTTTGAACACTCAAGCCTGTGTCTCATCTCTCACCCTCCAGTTCTCCATGTTCCAACACTTCCACTTCCCCAGCTTTTCCCTTCATTGCTCTTCTCACCCTCCATCTCTCCCTCACTGGGGTGCTCCACCCATCAATCTCCTGCTATCTAACTTCCTTCTCCCCAAGGGCCACCCACCTCCAGCATCCCCACATTGACTTTCCCACCCTCTCTCAACTATTTCATTTTACTCCCACCCTTCTCCCATCCTCTCCAGTTTGTCTCCCTTACCCCATTCATCCCCTCTCTGACTCCTTTACCTCAATCATTCCCTCATATTCTTCTCCCATCACCCGTCGCTCTGATTCACTCTCACCCCAGTCATCCCTTGCAAAATCTCCCCCGCCCCCCCCCCCCCCCCCCCCCCCCCAAATCCTCTCCAATTCTCTATTATACATATTCCCCATCACCCCTTATGGCTCTCACACACCAATGTCCCTCCCCAATCACCCCCCCCCTCTCTCTTTCTCAAACCCTTCCTCCTCCTAATCTCTTGATCTAGCTCTTTCTTACTTCCTTTACACCTCTGGTTCTCTCACCTCTCCTGCTCTCATCACATCTCTGGCCTCTCTTCTCTCCACTCACCACATACCATCAAGTCTCTTCTTCTCCTCCATCCTGTCTCTGGCTTTTTTAACTTCCATGATCACCTCTGGCTTTCTTTCATACAGACCCTTTTTTTCTGGCTCTCTTTTCCACCCCATTACCGCCAGCTCTTTTGCACTGCCTCCTAATGCATTGTGCCCCTGAACTCCTCCCCCCACCACACACACACAGAGCTCCTCCTGCCACACGAGTCTCATGCACCTTCATACCCGGGTTCTCTTTCTTCACGTCAGACAGCCCAAATTTGCACTTCTAATTTCAGGGAGATGGACGAAGGGGCACTGCATTCATTGCCTTCCTTTCCCCTTTTCATGTTCCCTCAGCATTCAACCCCCCTAATTCCCCCCAATGTTTATTCTCTCTTGCCACCAGCATTCACCTCTTCTTCACCTCACTCCTCTTCAGCATTTATCTCTTCTTGCTCCCCCCTCAATCACTTACAGTTCCCCGGCTGGGCTCTAGGATGCCTCCTCCCCCGTTCTGCCCTCTTGAGATCCCAGGCTGGGGCTCGGTCTGCATCTGGGTCCAGCCTCTCCTCTCCTGCTGAAACGAGGAGGTGGGGTGGGGTGGGACGGAATGAGCCCGGAGCCCGGGACACAGCAGAACAGAGAAATCGCTCTGCTTCCCTCTCCCTCACATGCTGCCAGCAGAGTCTGCTCCATCTCACTCCTCAGGGGGAAAAGGTGAGCTTGGAGCAGACACTGCAGAGAAGGAAACAAATGCTCTGCTCCCTTTTCCAATCCCCCCCCCCTTCCTGTTCCCTGAAGAGAACAGTTTCTGATTCAGGGCACTGGCCAATAGGTTCGGAGCAAAACTCCTGTTTTACAGAACATTTACATTTTTGATTTAGGGTTTAGCCTGTGCATCTGGGAAGTTTTGTTAAATTGCTATACCTGTTATATTTCTATATTGCTTATGTTTTGTAAGCAAGAGTACTGGGACTATCTAAGTCTACCTTTCTTTTCTTTCTACTGAGATAACCTACTGTAGATCCTACTTGACCTTCATCTTTATTTCCACTTTCCCTCTGGGCTCGTTCCATGCTTTCTGAATACCAATGCCCTTGTGGTTAACTACCCTGGACAGGCAGTCCCATGCATCCATACCCTTCTGTGCAGAAGCACTTCCTTACCTGGTTAATGAATGTATCCTTACACCGGCTTCATATCGTGAAATCTTGTTCTAGAACTTGCCTCTCTCTCGATTACTGAGACTCTCGAGGTGCCCTGGACGTCTCTACCATATCCTCCATGTGTCGCCCTCCCTCTGCACAATTATGCCCTTAGATCTCGCCTCCTGGGACTTGTGATGCAGACTCTGCACCCTTTGGAGAGGCCTCCCAATGACAGCCCAGGCCTGGCCACTGCCCCTGCTCTCTCAATATCCTTCTGAGAAGGCGGCAGCAGCCAGATCTGGCACAGCAGGCCAGCAGAGCTCTTGGTGACACATTTTACAGGAAGTATTACCACTCCATTTTTTTCTGCTTCCCGTGTACCTTAATATTCCACTGCCTCTCTCTCTCACACTGTCTTGTTACTGTGTTTGGTGACCCTGAGCTCACCAGATGTGATGGCCCACAGATCCCTCTCCTGGTTTGGTGGTTTCGTCAGTGCCATAAATCCTCTCCTCTCCCTTTAGGGCTTCGCAGGAACTTGCTTTCCTTGCTTTCTCCCACCAATGGCTACCAGACATAATGGTGTGGTCGCTAAAAGCGTGGTAGAGAAAGGTGAATTCCACTGTGGCCCAGAATGGCAAAAAAGTGTTTATTACGCAAATGGAGGTTTGGGAAAATGTGTGCGTGTGGGTGGAGCGGGCACCACAAATGAGTTTTTATGCAACTAAACTCATTTTTATGGAGTTGGCATTTGGCCTTGCAAAACGTTGAGTGAAGAAAAAAAAAACAAAAACAAGCTACATCGAGCTACGCACGCGTCCAAAGCGCACACGGCGAACGTGACGACTGATTTAACAAGGCGGTCACTGAAATACCTGTAGCGGTGGGGAAAAAGACTCCAAACACGGTGAAGAATGTTTCCCCTGGACTGTAGTCTGAGAAGGTGTTGTTACGCAGCAGTTCTTCAGAATATCCAACAAATCCATGCTCTGCAAGAATAAAGAAGCAATCAAAACCAAGTCAGAGGTAAAATCCCTGTGAAGGTCTTCACCGACAGCTGCTCTCTCTTTCCATCCTTGCTGTAAGAAGATTTGCATGCAGGCCAGCTGACAGGCCGGAGCCTGCAGTTAATGGGAGTCAGGTCCATGGAGTTTAAAAGGATTGGAAGGGCTAAGGATTGGCTTGGATTACATTTCCTAGTTTAGAATCATCAAGGGGTTGCTTTTTTTTTTTTGAAGCGAGTGCTCGAGGGTAAGTTAATCAGGATAAAGTAACTCCCACCGTTTTATATCACTGCAAAGGATGAAAAATGCAAGCAGGTACTCAATCCCGATGTCTGCTCTACTACACATCTTTGGTAAAAATGGACTCAAGATTTTTACTAAAACTTTGAATTACAATGAAAAAGAAATGTAAAGCAATTTAAATTTGCTTTCTCATTAGGTAAAGATGCAGCTTGAAATATACATTGTGATTGAGTTATTTTGAAGGAAAAAAGGCAACAGTGATTTGCTGTTATAAACAATCATTAGATATTACAATAAAGCTTAGCTCAATTATACACTTTGAAATTATATATAACAAGTCAGCTCTGTCCAAACCTTTCCCTTTGCAGAATATAAACTACTACATTTTTATATATAAGACCCAGTGACGTGGTCAGGTCCTTTAAGGGATTACATGCATACCCATCCCATCAGCCACAGCCAAAGAGAGGCCCGCTGAGGCCATGGCAGACATCATCCCACTGCAGCCCAAAAAGAGGGCGAGGCCCTGAGAATGTGCGCATGTGTGAGAGAGAGAGGCTGTGTGTAGGTATGTGTGACAGCACCCATGTGTGTGAGAGGGAAGGAATGTGTGTGAGAGCATGGGTGTGTGTATGAGAGAATGAACATGTGTAAATGTGTGAGTGAACTGTGTATAACACATAGGCTCTCATGTATGCACACACAACCTCATATACACACATACACACAAACACACACACAATGTATGTGTGTGTGAGAGCCAGAAAACGAGTTTGTATCGAGCCTGTGTGCACTTGTGTGTGTAAGAGCATGGATGTGTGTATGAGAGGAAGTGTGTGAGAGAATGAAGGTGTGTGCGTGCGTGCGAGAGGGTATGTGTGTATAAGGGAGAGAGAGCATGTGTATGCGAGAGAAAGGGAATATGTGTATGACAGAGGAAGTGTGTGAGAGAATGTGCAGGTGTAAGTGTGTGTGTGAGAGAGAGGATAACGTTGTGCAGCTCCCCTACCTTAATCCACAACAATCTCAAAAGATCTCGTATGGAGAGAGCAAGAGTTTTTTTAAATCCTTATTAGTTTTAATTATTGTGCCTTATTTGATATTTCTACTGTTTTGAAATATTTTATTCATATTTTGGGAAATTTATAGCATTTTTTTTTACTTCTTGCAAGTTCTATTCATCAGCTATTTTGAAATATTTATTTTTAAATTAGCATGGTTTTGATATTATTGATGATTTGTATTCTTTGATTTTGTTTGATGTTTTATGAGAAATTGTGATACTTCTGTTTTATAGGGAAGGAAAGTGTGAAATAAGGTAAATCCTGTTCAATCCTTAAATGCTCAATATAGAAAGTTACAACCCTAAAAGTCCTGACTGAGTAAATGTATTATAATAAAGATTCAATTCAATTCAGTCCCCCGACATGGCAGTGTTTCGCTAGTGGGGCTGCGTTGGAAGGGACCCACAATAATTTCTAGAAACAAAATGTAAATAAATAACGTCAGTTAACAAGAACAAATGTTATATAGCTAGAGGAGAGTACAGAAATTAAACCAAAAGTACACTAATGAGAAGTACTACAAGACAGAGATTCTAAATATACGTGTTACTTACTAAAAACAGCTCTATCACTTAAACATACAAATACATATATATGAACATATATAAACAAATATTAACTTCACAAGACCTAGGAACAGTGCTTAACAATGCATAGGAAGGGTTAATTGATCCAAATTCTGGTTAAATACCGCAACAAAAATTGAAGTTCTAGAAGGCTACTAGTTAAAAAAAACAAACAAAATACAAAACCAAAAAAACCCAGTACTATCAATTAAACATAAATATACATATAAAAATACATACAAAGACTTCAGAGGACCCCAAAACTGTACTTAATGCGCAAAAAGGGTTAATGATTAAGAATTTTAGTGAAAAATCTCAACTGAAAATTTAAAAAGTTCTAAAGAGGCAAAACACCAGAGGTTAGCCAGTGAGGTGCACGGCATCAAGAAAAGGGCTGGAAGAATGAGAATGAGGAGAAAATAATGCGAAAAGAAAAACCCATGTAAAAGCTTAAGCAAGGAGAGAAACATATCCAATGCTGAAAAAGGATTGAGCAAGAGGCAGGGTAGCTCGTAAATACCTCAGCTGAAAACTGAGAGGCAAAACACCAGGGGTCAGCCAGCAAGGTGCACAGCATCAGGGAGAGTGGCTACAAATATGATTGTCAGTTTTAAAGCTAGAGGTTATCCCTCTCGGCTTATAAATTGCCTTATATGTTAATAGAGAGCCTGCTGTTTGTTGCACTCGGCTGACCGCAGAGTACGGCCATGGGTGGAAGCTCTCACCAAGGAAAACCACCACCGCAACGACCTTCGGCTCCAGACGCGGCAGGCCACTGCGCATGATGGGACATGCTGCGCCAGGAATGCCACTCCGCTGTGTGAGTTTTCCTGCTTTTTAAAGGGTCCGCGGCGGGAAACCACTTGCATTGCCCAATGATGACATTACCTAGGCCTTACTACTTAAGGCCCAGCCTGACCTGCATTATACACCTCAGCAACAGGTCAAGCTCCTTGGAGTACCTGGTTGCGTGTTCCTGACTCTGAGTTCCCAACTCCATCTCCGCTCTCTTGTCTTGTTGTCCCTTTGGATTGCTTTCTGCCTCGGCCCCGGTTCAACTTCTGGACTTCGCCTGATCACCCCTGCCTTGACCCTGGTACGACTCCTGGACTTCACCTAATCGCCGCCTGCCTCAACCCCAGTACGACTCCTTAACTTTGCCTGATCGCCATCTGCCTCGACCCATGGGAAACCTCCACACTGCTTGCTGGATGTTGTGGATCCATCTCGGCAGCCTGGTCTCTTCCTTCGTGGGAGTCTTCGCTATCGGAGACCCGCACCTAAGTCCAGCCGGCCCCGGCCTCCAAGGGCTCAACCTGCGGGGAATGAAGGCTGATATTGGTGAAGGTCGCGTTGGGTCTCCACTTTGACCAGTTCCGCCTATCGACAATACCTGCAGGGCTCCTTCCTGCAGGTAGTGTCAACCTTGTCTTGGTTCAAGGGTCCACCTTCACACCACTGTTCCTTCCATGGACTGATGAGTCCCCTGAGATATTAACCTGTGTCCTTCCTTTTTCAAATCATATAACTATGGTCTGCTCTACAATTTGTAAACATTGGCCTATACTATGTCCACACCCAATGTTCTGTTCTCCTCCCTGCTTTGCTTTCCGAATGGGATGCAAATTTCTTCAGAACTCCTATGTCCTTATCGCAATAATTAGTACACTATCCTCACCAGCAATGCTCAGTATTCCCCTTTTCTTTGTCTCTGTCTACCTTCATGCAATTCATTTCAACTAAAACCTATTACCTAAGGCAGACTCAGACTGCCTTCTCCAGGCGTTATCCTATGTCCCTGCCCCTCTGTTTATGTTGGGAAAACTGAAAGAGCGTTGCATACCACAATTATTGAGCACCACTCAATGCCTACGCATGGGCCGTTCAGAGGCCCCTCTAGTCTTTCACTGGCAGGAATTCTCGCACCCTATCCTAGATCTTAGGTTTTTTACCCTGGAAGTTTGCATGCCCTCCCCAACAGAGGAGATTTTTCAACCCATCTCCTTCGTCGTGCACAGCGGTTGGTTTTTGAACTGCAATCTCTTTTTCCATCTGGCCTAAACCAAGAAACTGAATGGCATCATTTATTCTGATGTCAGCCACTCCTTCGGCGTGGTTTCACTTTCTCTACGTATTATCTTGCATCTGGTACATCCTTTTGCTAGTATTCTAGCTCTGATTGGCTGCTGTCAGCCTCGTGACCTCTGTTTGTTTGGCGCCCGCGCCAGATGGAATGCCCCCAGATGGTACACGAATGTCGCAGTGCACAACTCTACATTAAAGTAAGTGCCACCTGGCTCTGTTTTTTCTTTGTTCGTAGCTCTGTCAACTTATTTACTGCAATCTTAAGTAGCATAAATAACTTGTTCTGTTCTGAACAGGCTACCCACCTTAAGCTTAAAACTTTTTCAACATTAGGTATGTTCCTAATGCAGTTTCTTCGGTTTAACTCATACCGGGGTTCTCTTTACATGACTCATCTTTTTTTTTTATTCGAATTCTCATTTTCCCAGCCGCTCTCCCCGATGCCTTGCTGGCTGATCCCTGGTGTTTTGCCTCTCTAAAACCTTTTCAGTTTTCAGCTGAGGTATTGTACAGGCTACCCTGCCTCTTGCTCAATCCTTTTTCAATATTAAATGTTTCTTTCCTTGGTTAAGCTTTTACACGGGTTTTTCTTTTCGCATTATTTTCATCCCATTCCCCTGTGAAGTCTTTGTATTTTCTCTATGCAGCTTGGCTTGTTCTGTTTTCCTAATAGGGGGGCCTGGTGTAATATTTGCAATATTACACCAACGCCATTAAACCACTACAGATGCTACAAAACGCATCTGCCAGAATTCTGACCAAGACGAACAGACGAGAACACATTACTCCTATCCTGCAGAAACTGCACTGGCTACCAATGAAATTCAGAATCTTATACAAAACCCTAACGATCATTCACAAAGCCATTCACAACATTCACATTCACAACATCTCCCCACTAGACCTCAAGTTCCCTCTGCATCCACGAATACCCTCCAGACCGGTGAGATTAGCATACAGAGACACCCTACAAGTACCCTCAATCAAAACAGCAGTAAGAAAGAGAGCACTTTCCACCGCTGGCCCATCTCTTTGGAACTCGCTCCCACCAGAACTTCGGCTCGAAAGATGCACAATCTCATTCAAAAAGAGACTCAAAACCTGGTTGTTCACCCAAGCATTCCCTGACTCAGCAGAACAGTAGAGCTTCCTTCACCTTTGAATCCGGGAGGCTGCTCACCAGAAAAATCAACTCTTTAATTCAGTCTTTCCAACAAATGTCATAGTAGTTCCGAGGCCCCCCCCCCCCCAGACATCAAGCCAGTTACCTATAGTTAAGAGCTGGCTAGCCGGCTAAAGTTGTTCGCCTTGTATTCACCCCGTTAACATTGTTAATGAACCCAAGTTTTTGGCTTCCTTGTTTAATGTAATGCCTTGTTAGCGCAGATTTTATGGTTTAATGTAAACCGAATTGATTTGTAACTTGTTACAAGAATATCAGTATATAACCTCTTCGTTGGTGGAAGTTTCTAGCGTCCAGAGTTTATCTGCCCCGCCTGTGTTCGATAAACCACCCATTATTACTTTGGAGTCTTTATGGCCTGTGATTGCTGCTCTGGAGAAATCTCTTATAAGTAGAACTGATAAAACATTGGCTGCATCAACACGCCGGGGCTCACACTCAGTTACCTCAGGATTAGATAGCCTGCAATGCCAAATTCTCACTGTACAGATTTCATCTTTGGCTCTAATAATAAGGTAGAGCTTCTCAACTTTTTTTTTTTTTTTACATTGGCGCAAACTTTCAAATTTGTTTGATTTTACAAAGTCATATGTATTCATATCCGCTGGTCACTGGTCATGTGACTGTGAAAATGCCAGGAAATGCACTTTTAACTAAATTGAACTGAATTTCTCCCCAAGGGCCAACCCAAACAGCACTCATTTTCTCTCTAAACTCAAACCCTCTCAAGACCCATTCCTAATCTCCTCCTCCTCAACCCCAAGTGTTCCCTTTAAGGATTGGTTTGCTGGGTGCAAACATTTTTGGTTGCATTACCCCGTGATTACTGCTTTCTTTGATGCAAAAAGCTTATTAATGTTATGCTCATAGCTACCCAGTCCTTAAAGGGAAGATCCCTTATTTAAAATAATCGCCTAATATCTACTAACAGTAGTGAAAATAAAATCTGTATGAAAAAATATTTTCAGCAATAATATTCAAAACTGCTTTCTGCATTCAGGTGAACTTAATTTTTGTTAAAATGGAAATGAAGAAGGGATGACCATAATGCCGTAAAAGCCCATGATGATAAGTACCATCATTTTCACAGCAAGAATTAAAGTTACACAAGACAGAGCCTCACCAAAACAAATTATAAAGGCCAGAAAGTATAAATACAAATTCACCAACAAAAACTGAACTGGAAACCACAAGACAGACTGTATTATGCAGTGCAACAATGGAAAAACAGAAATCTCATCATTCCTCACAAAACATCAAGCAACAAAATCAAAACATTCATAATATTAAAATCATACTAATAAAAAAAAAAAGTTAAAACAGCATCAAACTTCAATAATTTTAAAAAGCTTGTTATAAATTTTCCAAAACACCCACAAAATATTTCAAAACAGCAGACACATCAAACACCACCCAATAATTAAAATAAGGATTTTTAAAACTCCTGCACTCCATACCTGGGATCTTTTGATTTCCAGTCACCCTGAGACTGTCGTGGATTGGGGGAGGGAAGGTTATACCAACTTTATCTTCCCTCTCTTGCGTGCACACACAATAAGATTCATTCTTTTACACACTCCCTCTCTTATACATGCCTATGCTCTCACACACACTCTCTCTTTCCCTCAAGACACATTATGTGCGTGTGTACCTGTGACAGCATGTATGTGATATATAGGCTTTCACAGTCATGCACACTCACACAGGCACACAAACACAGGCTCTCAAATAGACACACCTATACAAGCAGGCTCCCAATCTCTCTCGCTCTCACAGGCACACACACAAGCAGGCTCCCAATCTCTCTCACAAGCACACACACAAGCAGGCTCCCAATCTCTCTCGCTCTCACAGGCACACACACAAGGAGGCTCCTAATCTCTCTCACTTTCACAGACACACACACAAGGAGGCTCCTAATCTCTCTCACTTTCACAGACACACACACAAGGAGGCTCCTAATCTCTCTCTCACTTTCACAGGCACACACACAAGCAGGTTCGCAATCTTTCTCCCATGCATACTCTCTCTCTTACAGGTACAAATACACAAAAGCAGGCTCCCAATCCCTCTCCCTCACACACAGATGCTCTCTCTCTCTCTACTTGGGATGTGCAGGTAGCAGCAGCTACCACCTTAGACCCATGGAGCACCACTCACATGCGCTCTCACACATGCTATTGCTCACAAATACACCTCTTGCACACGTACTGCATGTACACAACTTCCTGTATATGCACACTCACACACATTCTCTCTCTCCCTCCTGAATGTGCACATTGCCGGTGGCAGCAGTCAATTCTCTTTGGCCCTGCCGCTGCCACCTCTCTTCCATTGAGCGGACTTTCTCTCTTTTGCCTGACTTGGCCAAGTTCTCTCAGCGGCTGCATGGCCTGGGTCAACGCAGCAATGTTTTCTCTTTGGCCGCTCAGCCCAGACGTGGCGAGGAGAGCTTCTCTCTTCAGCCGCGCGGCCCAGGCCCTTTCAGCGGCCTGCTTTCTTCAGCACGGGCCCAGTTGGGATGGGAAAACAAATATAGTGTGGCCGCTGAGACTCTGGGGATAGGCCCCGGGCGGGGGTTAACAACGCCTCTGCTGCAGTGCAACACTACAGTGGAGAAGGAAGCGGGAGATGACCACAGCACAGCATGGTTCTTGCTGTGGCACACCAGAGTGCTGCGGCACAGTGGTTGAGAAGCTCTGCAAGAAGGGATCATTAGATATTGCATGGGAAAATGGAATTTAGGGAGAATTTTTCAAGGAGGTATAATTTATGCTTTTTAAAATTTTGCTAAAGATTTCTCTATCGCGGCCTTAGAAATGCATAAGAAATTAAACATGGATTTTCTTAAGGTCACTCCTTGATGCTGTTCCCTCTTTGGCAAAGGTTTTGTTACACCTTCCTGTAGAAGCGCCTTTTGTTAATCCCGCAGACGAAGCAGAAATACCGCTGGTGGGTGAAAAGCTGCCCACCCCAGTTTCAGAATTTCAAGGGATTTCCCCCCTTCTCTGCAACTTTGCTGGTTACCTACCTTTCGGAAGTCAATAAGGACTGGACACTTCAAATGCTCCCCAGAATTACAGAGAAGTGTTTTCTGGGTTGTAATTTGGCAGTTTTTCCTGAAGTGTCCAAGGCAGAGTGGACTTTGGGAACTCTTTTTTGCTCTTGAAGTTCCCATGCAAATGTTAAGTTAAACTATGCTAAGTATTTCTTTTACCACCCAGAACAGTTGGATACATTTCTTCAGAATAGCTTAATTCGTCCATATTTGAAGCCTTTACATATTAGCTTGGTAGATTTTCCACTTTTTTTATTTTTAATAGCTCACTCTTGATGTGGTCTATAAACATTTGTTATTTTCCTTATTGATGTTTATTTTTTCCTTCTTTTAAGGTTGTGTTCCTACTGTGATTAATTACTGTGCTTGGTTCTCATTCAAGATTTCTTGACTTATGTAATGAAAATGTAATAAAGAAATTGAATACATTAAACCAAAGTATCATTTGGTGTTGCTCTTTTCATGTGCAAAGCAATACAGTACTCACTCCATTCCAGATTCATACTACAGACGCAGCACCAGAAAACATTCACTCTTGGCCCTCAGTAAATCTCACTCTTTGGATTGGGGGGGGGGGGGTAAGGAAGGAGAGAGGAAGTTAGGTGATGATGTCAGGTGGTGGGAGGGGAGGGGAAGTGATGCGCATTTACTGAATCCCCTACTTTGAATGCCACTGCACACTACTGATAAGGTCTGATTTTTCATCTTAAAAAAAAAAAAAAAAAAAAGATTTTAAGCAACATTTAAAAAGGCAAGGCCCAAATAATAAACACAGTGTAAAGGTTTAGTCAATATTTCTTCCAGCTTGTGCCCATGATGGAAAGCCCTAGGGCCCAGTTCAGACTTTTATGCAAATTGCATTTCAGTATTTGCATCTGACCTCAACAAATGTTTTAAACACTTAAGTTGACAATTTCAAATATTGGTTCAACAGATCTGTGAATACAATACACACCAAACTGTCTTAGCATAGAATTGGGATTTTAAGCCCTAACTAAATTCTTGCTAAAAGCAGAACTGGCCAAAATGGGATACCCCCCCTCCCTTTTATCACCGTTCAATATCTCAGTTAATATCAGCCAGAAGCAGCTGGGTCTCACCCACGCGGACACCCAGACTCACTCTGACCGGGGCCTGCGCCATCTTCACCACGAGCGGGACGGGCGCCGCACGTGGCACGCCCGGGCCTTCTCCATCTTCGCCGCGAGTAGGAGGGGCTCCGCTCGCGGCACGCCGGGGGCCTGTTCCTTTTTCGCCAAATTCTGTGCGGAAAAGGAATTCTGCGCAAACCCTGTGCTGCGCGGTAGCAGCAGGATTCTCCCAGCAGCAACTTATTGCTGCGGCCGTGTGCATTCAATAAACAGCTTCTTTCTCGAGCAACAGTCTGATGAAGAGTTTCCTTTCGCTGGGGCAGAGTAAAGGGGACCGGGGGCAGGGGGGCGGATAGGGTGGTAAATGGGCTTGGGAGGAGGAGGCGGCGAGCTGCGCCTGTCACAGTTGTGGTCCATTTGTAAGAACCCCTGTTTCTGAGGCTGCCAGAATGGACTGTGTTGTATGCGTCATAGACTCCCCCCCCCCAGAATTTTCTAGAAGGATTTTGTGATGTAGTGGTTCATAAAGAGCTCGGTGTCCCTCTGCATTAAGTTGCAGGAGACACAAAGACAACCCAAGGGCTACTGAGCACAGACCTGATTCAGAAGTCTGTAGGTTCCTTCCCTCTTTTGGAGAGTTGAGGAGGAGAAAAAGTCTGAAGCTTTCCATTTCTATTTTGGAGGGTTTTTTTTGTAGTCCAAAGGGTTCCCCCCCACCATGTGGATGATAGCTCCTGCTCTTATGGTTTTCCAGGGAGGAAAGAAATCTAGCCTGGGAGGAGACAGATGCAGCTGGTTCGTCAGAGGGATCTGGAAACCATACAGCTCCTGGCTGGTGATTCTTCAGGGAGAAGATGTTTCATTCGGATTCTTCCAGTCAATGTGATCCGGTGCCAAATAGGTGCTGCACCGCTGGAGCTTGAGTAGCACCTGGGTGCAGACTGAAGAAGGAGAAAGGCGAGGAGACTGTCCTGCTGAGGAACAGTGCAGCCATTCCATTTCATGTACCAAGGGATGTCCTAACAGCAATAAGAGCTCCCTAATCCTGCTCGGTTAGGTGATCCTGAGGGTGTGGCTTGTGACTGTGTAAATGGACAAGGCAACTAATTGTACTGTTCGCCAGATCATCCCAACTGAAGACGTTTTATGTCGGTCAATGTTGGATCCCTAGGCACGGTGGGCAGGACTATTCTAGTGCAAGAGTGCAAACCCCAAGGGCCTCAGGAACGGATCCTTCACAGTGAGGAGAGAAGAGCAGGGTTACAGAAATAGCTGTAAACATCAGAGAGCCTTTTCCGTGCAATTGCACCCTTTCCCTAAACAAATTTATGGAGGGCCATTACGTAACTAGGTGGGTACTAGCTCCGTATCTGATCTTCTAAGACTTCCAGTCTCTTTCCCATTAAATTAATGGTTTCCAACACTGGTTCTAATTAAAAAAAAAAAAAAAAAAGCTAAAATGTCTGTTTTTCAGGAGAACCAACATACACAAACTGACAGTTATTAGTCCAAATTTACCCAAATGCATTCATGAATATTCGTTGTGGAATCCTGTGGGATTCTGGAGGAGTAGATTGGGAACCATTGCACTATGATGCCTGTCGCCGCTGGCAGCACACGTCATATATCAAATCGGCCAATTCCCAAACCGTCCACCGTGGAACAAAGAACCCCCTCCCCCCACAAGCTTCGCGCCAATTTTCTAAATGCTAGTATGTGCGCATTTTTGCATTGAAACTACCCAAAGCAAAGTACGCACAGTCACTAGCGCCTGAGTTTTCTGCTGGGTAGAGATATCTGATAAAAAAAATATCAAGTGAAGATCTGACAATTACATCTACACTGCCCCCCGGGAATGCACTCGCTCAACAGGGAACAATTTTCAGCCACACTGAGGGTGATTTTCAGAAAGCCGATTAATACAGGTAAAGGGAAGAGGAGGAGCACCAAACTGATGGGTGACTGAAAGCCTAACAAGGAGCAAGAAGGATGAAGGCAGAGGGAGACTGAAACCACCAGATGCCATTTTCCTCACTTTCAAGTTGACAAATTGAAAAACAAAACCCTTTTTTACTTCTAAATCGTGCCTGCTATAGAAAAACAAGAGGCTTGAAAATAAGTTACAGCAGATCCTAGTTACAGCAGATCTTAAATCTGATTCGATTAGGGATCAGTGGCTGCATTATACCCACGTCAGGTCTTGAAAACCTCGCCTGCCCTCTTGGATGGCTCTAACCACTTAATCTTCCAACATAAAAGCTCTCTTATGCTATCAATTGTGATGCAATCAAGTTCAATTGCCAAGATCAATTGAAATATATTTAGTCGACTTGCCACCATCATATTGAATCATCAAAAAAAAGGTAAAAAAACCGAAACAATAAATATTCAATATAAGTAAAAGCATTTCTAGGACCTGGCATGCAGTATTGTTGATTTAAACTGTAGCCTCCTGTCCCATCAGCTCTTGGGGACAGGGAGGGTCACTGACTAAGGCAAGGCACCATGAGCCCCCAGGGTTCCCACACAGCGAGGGAAGAAAACCTTTTTTCAAGACCTTTGGGGGAGCGAGGGAGATTTTTCACATAGCGACTGTTCCTGCAGGCCAGTCCGGCAAAATCAGCCAAAACATCACCCGAACTCCATGACTGCTGTTCAAAAATAAAATCTTTTACTGTGACTGACGTCAGGGGGGGGAGGGAAAAAAATCAGTCCCAAAACACTACACATAATAACCCCCAAACAACTCAGTCTTTGTTCACAAAGGTTTAATACAGTTCCAAGAAGTCAGCTCTCTGGGACAGGGGGACCCCTCCTCCCAGGCAGCCCTCCAGTACCTGCTCGGTATGGCAGCCACCTCTTTCTTCAAAGTAAACCGCTCTTCTTAAAGGAGCTTCGAGATGAAGCCTCCTTTGAATCACTTCCACGGGATCTGCAACAGCGGAACTCCCTTCTGCCAACCCCGCTCCTCAGGACACACTTCTTCTGACCGCTCCTCCCAGTCCGCACTGTCCAGTAAAGCTCCGACTCTGGGCTCCCAAACCTTGCCCGGTCTAGAGGGCAATCTGTCGCACTTTCTTCTAAAATCCTCCTGTGGCGGAAACTCCTCTCCCGGGCCTTCCCCGTGAAGGGACACCAGCCCGGCCGTGCGCTCCTGGGCGAAAAGGCAGGAGCACGGAGGGCTAGAATCCTTGTGCCACGGCAGCTCTCCAACCACCCACCGCCAGAACTTCGCTAACAGGGGGGGCGGATGTGATTGAGACCCCCTGACGCATACTGACAGCACCCCCAGACCAGCTACGGCCACTGCTGCCAGCTCTGTAAAGGGGCAAAACTGCTAGAGCAAGGGGGTGGAAGTGGACACCCTTTGCAGTATTATCCCACTGGTGCAACAAAAATTAAAAAAAATACAGAATCCAAACCAGTGAATCTCAGGAGGCCGAACTAATTCCTTTGAGTTATGACTCATATTACTGGGAAAAGACCAGGAAGAAAGGGGGGGATTCTTCACTGCTTCAAGAGATCTGCATATGAGAAACCCGGAAAAGAGACAGGAATACAAAAATCAGTAGGAAAAAAAATCACACATAAAGAAGATTAAGCTGAAGGGAATGTGAGAAAATGCTTTTTCAGGGTAAGGGTGGACCCCCTGGAACAGATGGCCAGTGAAGGTGGCAGGAGCCGAATCCCAGCATGCACGTGTAGCCCCCTTCCCAGGGTTGTATCCGAAGAGGTGCCGGGGTCACACTCAGTCCCAGGGCTAAGTCTTCACACACTCTCACAAGTCTCAAACAGTCCCGGGGTATGGATTCTTTGAACGGAGGGAGGCTGAACCTATGGAAAGCTCTTCAATGGATGTACTTATTGATACTCCTGAGTGCGTGCACAAACCGATAGGCAGGACACTCTGGCAGGCTGTTCCAAATTAAACCTTTAGTGCAAGTATTTCTGTACAATCAATTTGCACCAGCAAAGGTGTTTCCAGTTACATCCATTTCCCAGACTGGGGTATTTCCCCCACGCCTCTCCTCTAGCTGAAAACGTGTCCCCAGCTATTCTCACCCGCCAGGTGATACGTGTCCCAAGTGGGTGGGGGTATCCTAGATGTAGTGGGATCCCTTCCCCCAACTGAGGTCCAGGTGTACTTCCAGATCTCTAAAAACCACCCCTTGTCCTTTATCCCAGGGTGAAGACCCCAGCGGGGGGGGGGGGTGTCTCCAGATGTCACAAAAGGTCTTACTCCTGATCTCTCTGACTGAAAGATTCCGTAGCCGGGAAAGGTCAGGTGACCTCTTTTCCCAAATAACTGGGCAGGAAGGGTAGCAGCAAAAAAAACCAAAACCAAAAACTTCCTCCCAAACGCAAAAAGGCAAACGTCTTCTCAAATTCCAGCAGCAGGAGTTCTCTTGTGGCACGGCAGCACTGTCCCTTCATGGACTGTGAGATGGAAGGGCAGGGCCTTCTCTAACCCTGTACTTCCCCTCTCTGTGCCAGGAGCAGATAAGGTTGTGTATTGGACAGGGATGCGCCTCTCCCCTTCTCCAACGTTTCTGGCCCTGGGGGGGCTTAAAACTGGAGCTGGGGGGGTCACCAAAACAAACAGATCCTACTCCTTCTAAAGCCAAACGAAAGTCCACCACTCTCTCTGCAGTCAGAAGCTCCCCAATCCGGCAAGCCACAAAGGAGATGCTGTTACGAGTGGCAAGCCCCTCTCCTAGCTTCTAACCCACTACTTAGGCCACGGGACAGACGCAATGCGACCTTTAATAGCAGTGGAAGGGAAGATGACGACCACAGATTGAGGTGCTGTGACACCAGAGTGCACAGGCACAAATGGGCAGACTGGGTGGGCCAACTGGTCTTTATCTGCTAGCACTGCTTACGTTTCTACCCAGGGCAACAAAAGGGTATTAAGACACCCTAGGCGAACTTCCAGCCTTGCACTTTCCCCGATACTTTCAGGCCCATAGGCAACCTCTCCCACCCGGGAATTTGGTAATTAACAACCATGATGTCCCCCACCACCCTCCCTCCCAGATCAATCCTGTCAAAACATTTAATTGGACATAGGGATGACAATTTTCAAAAGCCATTTATGTGGGTAAATACTGATTTACCCGGGAAAAAGGACTTTTGGAAAACGCCTTGCCCTAAAAGCACCTAAAAGTCTGTGCGTTGGGCAACAATGCACCATTTCTGGGGGCAAGGTCAAGGTTGGGGGAGGCAATGATGCACATACTTTTTTTGGCTTTTCAAAATTGCAAGAGTTATTTTGAAGGGGAAAAAGTGCCCACAAAAAAAAAAAGGCAGGAGCAAAGCTCTGCAAGTGCTTTTCCCCAGGGGCAGTTTTCAATTGGACCATGGTGCAAAGCCCATAGGTAAAAGTACTCATGGACTTTGCACCAAAATGTAAAGTTCTGAAAATTGCTTCCATATTTTTAAATATTGAACTTTGGTTTGTGTATACTGTATACACATAAATGTTTCAGAAATCATGTCATACAGGTGACTTTTCAAAAGAGTTACGTGTGTAAAGTAACATACTATCGCAACAATTTTCAAAAGCCATTCACCCGCATTTACCTACCCTTAACGCAGGCACCACCTATTGACATTTCAATGGCATAGATCAGGGGTCAGGAACCTTTTTGGCTGAGAGAGCCATAAACGCCACATATTTTAAAATGTAATTCCATGAGAGCCATACAATATGTTTAAAACTAAATACAAGTAAATGTGTGCATTTTATGTAAGATCACACTTTTAAAGTACAATAAGTCTCTGAAAATATTACACCAGGCCTTAAGACACCAATACATCTCCTATTAGGAAAACGGACCAAGTCAGGCTGCTATAGAGTCCTACACAGAAACTACATGCCAGCAGAAAACCTCACCTGAATCACGTGCTGTCCCTCACCTAACATAGAATAAAGAGACCAAAACGCATAACAAGAAGCATGCAGAAAAAACTGAATTGGAAACTGCAACAAACCAGAGTCTCTGTATGCAGTGTAACAAAGGAAAAAAGAAACATCACCCATAAAACAAATCAAGAAATATAAAATCATCAGCAGTAAAACTGTACTAACAAAAAGAACATATTTCGAAACAGCTGATGAGCGGAATATCCAATAATTAAAAACTCATATAAAACATTTCCAGATACCAACAAAATATTTCAAAATAGTAGACACAAAGACCCAGTAATGAAAAATAATAAGGATACAAAACTTTTTTTGCTCTGCATACCTGGGAACGTTTGATATCCAGGTGTCCTGAGATTGTTCTGAATTAGCAGGAGGTGGGGTGGTTTGCTTGGAACTTTCTCCTCTCTCAGTCACATACCAGCGCTCTCTCTCACACTGGCTCTCAATTACACACCTATACACACATGCTCTCAGTACTCACATATACACATGTTTTTTCTCACTCACTTATATAGGCTCTTAATTACACATTTACACACATGCTGTCTATCTTTTCACGCTTACACACACACACAGGCTTTCAATCACATAAATACATGCTGTCTTTTTCTCTCACACACAGACTCTCATTCACATGCTTACAAACATGTCCTCTCTTTCTCTCATTTACACATAGGCTCTCAATCACATACTCACATGCTCCATCACCTAAACCAGCTCTCAATCACACACAGACACACATGGTCTCTCTCTCTCATTTAAACACAGGCTCTCAATCACATACTCACATGCTCCATCACCTAAACCAGCTCTCAATCACACACAGACACATGAACTCTCTCTTACTTATACACACAGGCTCTTAATCATACATACACATGATTTCTCTCACACACAAAGGATCTCAATCATACACACATACTCTTTCACACAAACAGGTTTTCAATCACAAACTTACACATACAGGTTCCCAATGGTAAACTTACATTCATGCTCTCTCTATCACAGGCAGGCTCTCAATCACAGACATACTCTCTTTCACATATAATCCACTACAGAATAATTCATAAGTCCCTCACCACAATCTACAAAAATATCCATGGACTGGCTCCACTCCATCTACAAATAGCTCTCAAAAAACACTCCTCCAACAGACCCATCAGAGAAGCATATAGAGAATATCTACAGGTACCTCACAACAATACTACCCAACATATAACTTTGAGAGATCGGGCCTTCTCCACAGCAGGTCCCCCACTATGGAACTCAATCCCCTTAGAATTACGACAGGAACCATGTCTTCCAACCTTCAGGAAGAGACTTAAAACATGGCTGTTCATGAAAGCATTTCCGGACCCTTAATGATTCACTTCCATCAAATGCAGCAACACTGAGCATCTTCTATTAAACTGAAACAGACAATACCAACCAATCACTACAATGTTTTACTTCTTGTTAAACTTTTTATCTCTCCTCTAACTCTAATCCCAGTTAGAATAACCCCTGTTCTATTGTAACTTTTTCTTCTATGCACTTGTTATACTTTTGTAATGTATACTCTTACGTTTTAGCTATGTACGTTATAATGTATTGCTCACCCCTTGTTTTATGTAAACCGACATGATACGAACTTCCGTGAATGCCGGTATAGAAAAACACAAATAAATAAAAATAAATAAATAAATATACAGGCTCTCAATCATTCACATACATGCAATCTCTCACTCACACACACAGGATCTCAAACACACAAGCTTGCTCGCTCATTCACTCTCTTTCTCTCCCACCCCCACCCCGGGAACTCGCGGCAGCAGCAGCCTCCTCCCAAAGCTAACCTCCTTCATTTTCAGCCCTCGCGGAGGCGGAGTCCCATCAGCCGCGGTTGAAGCTCTTCATTTTCCTCCGAGCCGCGCTGCAGTCTTCTTTTCGTCGGACACTAGCGTGGCCTCTTCTTGCCGCGCACGCACCCGATGCTCACCACTTCCTCTTCCCGGCCGCGGGGGTGGGGGGGTGGGGGCGGGAAGAAGAGAGCACGCCGGTGCCGCTGACTCCAGCTGTCCTGCCGCGTTCCGCCCGGGCTGACAGCATTTTAAGCCCGGGAGGAGGAGGACCAGGGAGCAGGTGGGTCAGCGGGGGACTGGAAAGTGTGGCGACACTTGTCTGCGAGCCAGATGCAGCCCTCAAAAGAGCCATATCTGGCTCGCGAGCCATGGGTTCCCGACCCCTGGCATAGATTGTAGCAATTTTCAAAAGCCCACTTAACGCTTTAAGTGCATTTACACGTGTAAAACCCAGATTTAACCGTGTGAATACTTTTGAAAATCAGGTGCTTAGTGCAATGAATGTGTCATTTTCGGGTTAGACTGCCAAAATAAAATCCAGAAATACATAAATTTAAAAATTTAAAGAAATCCATGCCACATTGCCTCAAGGTGAGCTCTGAAACGACTGGCTGGCCTGAACTAGAATGTTTCTCCTTACCACTTACCATATTAAAAAAATTCAAACTCTTTTGAAGTTAATTTTCAAAGGAGTTACACCTATAAAAGTAGCATGTATTTGCATCCATGCTATTTTGTAAGCATCATAAATATGCAAATATTTCCGATTTTGCGAACATATTTACCTGTGCGAAAAAGGGTTAGTCTGGGGTGTATTGGGGCGGGGCAAAGGTACACACACAAGTTGCTATTTTATAAGAGATTTATGTGAATACATTAGGCAACTTATTCGTGCAATTTTGCACCTGCTAAATATCTTGCACAGCCTCAGCCTCAAGGGGAGGTGCTGCAGAAATTGGTCTGTCCCCTTCGATATTAACTACCAGAGCAGGGATCTATAGCCACCTAGTGGGAGACCAGGGGGGGTCCCTACACACAAAAACTCTCTATTTTTCTCTAGAAAAATTCGAGATGTGCAAGAGTTGTGTGTGATATCCAAGCATCAGGTTGAGTGGCACTGACGTACAGCATGGACTCTACACAAAGAGCTGAAATGCAGAACCAAAGGGGATCCAAGATGGCAGCAGACTAAGCAGATGCCTTTGAGCTATCTTCGTGTTTTTCCTTGTATTTTCTTCTCTTCCTCCCATTATGGGCAAGAAAAGGAAGACTAAAATTTGTGCTTATCCAGTGGGAACCTTGACCACTGCTTTAGACTCATGGGTCTGCTTCAAGAAGCCCACATGGGGATGGTTAAGGCAAAGTCCTTGGCATGGGAGAAATTACATCTCTGTCAAGTACGGAGGTCTCTCTCTTACTTCCAAGGTGCAAGATCCACCGTCATTACCCAGTGGCTTCCTTCAACCTGATGCTGCTGCAGCGGCTCCTACGGCCCACATGGTTGGAGTGTAGGCCGTGGACAAGGGGCAGCAACCAGCGTGTTCCATGAAGACGTGCTTGGACTACATAACGGTGGTGGAATCGGGAGCCAGGTCTTTGAGATCTCAGGTTGGGGTAGTCAAGTGGCGGTGGAGGAAATAGCGCAATGGGGTAGCGCCCTATCCAGGCTGGCCCCAGTCTTTCCACAAAGAGAGGGAAGCAAGCCTTGGGTAATAATGCAGGTTTACTTTGGAAGATTTGGCCCAGTCTTTGTCAAGCATGGAAGGGATTTTGGCCAGTTATGTCACTCAATTATGTCGTTTCTCTTCAGATTAAATTTTCAGATTTGAATTACAGGATACTATCTTGAAACTGCATAATAATCATTCAAATCTTGCTTTGTCACATATTTCTTCTCTTCAGTCTTCTAGGAGGGCCCTGATTAAAGAATCTATTTCTTTGAGGGAGAACTGGAGATTAATGCTGAATATAAAAATCTTTGTTTCCTGAATTTTCCTAGATTTAAGACAGTGTATGATATCATAAAGAAGTATTTCCTTGAAATTTTGCAACTTCGCACACAGCAACTGCCGACTTTAAGTAAGGCTTTATTTTTTTTTTTTTTTTTTGCCTTTTGCAATAAGGTCCAAGGGCTCACAGGAGAGTGGAATTAAATCTTTGGTCTTGTGAAGGAGAGGCCCTAAAACCCATCCTTAACTTGGGGAGGACCAGGCATCTTAGTCTGGTCCACCTTAAATGTCCGAGAGAGACAGCTCTGTGGACGGGACCCTGTGTGCAGGAACAGGGAGGCTCTGCCTCGCCAGGAGAAGGCAGCTCCTGACACAACAGCCAGGTCAAGGCTGCTATGAGGTATAATGCTGAAGGTAAGCAGAGCGTGGGCTGACTGATGTTATTATAAGGCTGGAACCCTTTAAGAAGAGAGGCTGGAGTCTAGTGAGGCTTACAACTCCAGCCTAAAGTTTACTCATCTATCCCACAGGTCTCTGCAGATAGTTTGGATGTTACAGCAATGCTTGAGTCATCACAGGAGGTGCCTTTAGCAAGAGGAACATTCATTGTTGTTTTGCAATGGAAAAAGATGTCCTTGTAAATGCATAACAGTATACAATGGGAATAAGCATGCTTTCCATGAAACTTCCCATCTGAAGAGAATTTTGAGTGATAAGGCTGTTGCTTATGCTTAAGTCTTTTCATTGTTCCTATGTCTGGCTATATGATGATTGTAACAATGGTTCGAATGAATAATGAATACAATGCTTGGATTCTGTAGGATAATTTTTTTTCTTTTCTCTACCTCTGATCTCTCCTTAGATTGTGGACTTAAAATTAGGATCATTAGGATGATCTCAGGTTTTTCCCTTATTTTGTGGTTGAATTGTATTTGATACTGGGTTTCTTATTTCATCAATACATTTGTCTAGTTAGCTGTATTGTATAACTGGATAAGAATTTAGGGCAAAAAAAAAACCAACCCAGAAACAACTTTCAGCTAATCTGCTACTTGTCAACCACCATTACAATACATTTTGATTTCTGTACGTCAGAACTTATGTGAATGGTCTAGGTTTTCCTACTGATTGCACTTCTCCATACTCCCTTTCCTAGTGTGAAAAACCTCGGATTATACACAGTTGAGGGAAAGGAACTGAACGAACAGAGAAAAAAAGGATTTTAAAGACAGCGGTTGTGACCATACTTAAAGCTGCAAAGGTTTTATCCATTTCTGCACCTCACCTCAGGAAAAAAAACAGTGTACAATTACAAGAGATATTAAGATAACAACTCCCTCCCCAGGAGAGCAAGGAATAAGGAGAACAAAGAATTGGCGTATTCTGAGTTTATGAAACTGGCAGCAGGCGACGGTTATACGGGAATCGATGCATACAGCAACCACACGAAATACATCAGCCAGGCCAAGGTACACGTGGACCTACAGCCGCTCCAGGATTATTACTCTTCTTTCCTAGTTCAATAAGCCTGCCTGCCAGCTTTTAAACAGATTATGCATAAAGTTAAGCATAATGTTTCGGAGTACATCGGCACCTAAGCTAGGGCAGTAAACCCGTTCCGCTACACCGGGGTATTGATCACTTATTTTCAAGCAGATTTCTGGGTAATATCAAAAGGTACTTCAAGGGCCCTCCTGGATCCGAGAAAGCCCCTCCCCTCTTCCATCACAAACGTCAGCAAAAGGACGATTTTCACTGTGGTTTTGACAGAAGGGTGGAACATGAAAGAATGGAGGGGAGGTGGGGGCTTCTCTGGGAAGGAAGAGGAGGGACAGAACAGATCAGAGGGAAAAATAGCCTAGGGGAAAGAAGAGGCACGGATAAAAAATAAAAATAGAGGGAGGGGTGGGAGAGGCAGCAACACAGATATTGACAGCTTGGGCAAGACAAGGAAAAACAAGAGAAGTCCGATGTCTATTTACCAGAGGACCTATGAAAACAGAAAACAATTATTTTTCAAGGGAAACAAAAGGACACGGAGGGAATATCCCCATTTTGGAAGCCTTTTTTTTTCCCCCCAAACAGCGAAAAAACAAAAGCTTTCCCAAAAGTTCTTCATCCAAAAGAAATGAATCAAGTTACTGCACAATTCTGAGGAAAATCAGATGTGGCATCCCTACGGGTTGGCCATGAGATGCCACCAAGTCCTGTGCACACAATCTCTGAGCCTTCCATCTGCCAGCCTGGAGGATCTGCATTGGACGTCTCAACACGATTTAGCCCAGGCCATGTTAGAGCTGTTTGGGATCAGTTTTAGGAAGCCTGGGAAGAGGAAGGATGTTTATGTTTTACACTCTGGTGAGGCCTCCCAGCTTCGCCCTGGAGTTCCAGTTGGAAGTGATACCTCATCGTGCACTCCCTGCCAGAGGGTCCTTCTCACAGTAATTTACAGGAGAGAGAGATTGTTATGCCCGATTTCCCTTTGGGGGGGTGAAAGGGCTCTCACCCAGATGACCGAAGACCTGCATGTCCATTCTAAACCCTAGGTGGCAAGCACCAGGGATGGATCTTGCCGCGAGAGACAGTGATGGCTGAAGATGCATCCAGCTTTAATTTTAGAAGTATTGGATCCCCCCTCCCCACTGGGATACAGTGCTGAGGTAGCCTGACCCCATCCTGACTTTTCCCCAAGAGAACTCCCTAGAAATATCAACTAAGGCTGAAAGAACAAGAACGGGAGACCCCACCGGGATCTCTAGCCATGGCATCAGGACAGGCTAGACGTCCAGGAAGGAAATGGAGTAAGGTTAGTCCCCCGCCGATAGGATTCCTGGTTAGCCGCTGGGTGAGCTTTGCGCAAGTAAAATCACCAAGGGAGCTCTACGCAGATGCCTGTACACAGGACTCCTACCTACAGAGGAAACCATTCATGTATCCCAGTCAGGTGTAATTTTGCTATTCATGGACAAAGGGACTTTTATTTATCATCAAATCAGTAAACCTTAATTTAACACCCCAAGCCTGGTCCCATTGATTTGTCCCAGCATCTCACCCCATGGGATGCAGCTGCACTCTAAACACGCTAGAAACGAGACACCACGGTCCAGGCCATAAGCGAGAGCTTCGCCCCATAAAAAGAATCCGCCCCCCCGGATTAAGAGTTAAACATGGAAGAACATTTCTACCAGGAGCAGCCCCAAAGCAGATTCATTTGTTTGTGATTTAAAACTCCCCATATACAGGATTTATTTTATTTTACTAATCAATCACAGGAGACCCCCAGATTAACACCCCAACCCCCGCAAAAAAAAAATCTGTTGGGATATGGGAATATAATTCATCTCAAAATCAGACTGGATTAACCCCATTTTCTTCACAGCAAATCGATGTGTTTCTGATATTCTGCAAGATGGGAGGAGCGCTCTAAGTTAGCATTTGCACTCCACCTACTGCCTGCTTTCAGACGTTCCCTTGCAGAGGGGATTGTGCATTGGACAGAACCCCTGCCAGACTGATTTCATTCCAACAGCAGAATCCAAAACCTCTTCTCCCAGCGCCAGCTCTCAAGGCATGGCAGAGCGCTCGCTACACATTTGGAAAGAAGGGGCTGCAGCTGTCTCCTGACTCAGGCTGCTGCACGGAGGCATCGTCCTGATCTCACATGCATCTGGCAGTAGGTACAGTATTAGCAGCCCTAGGGATGCAGCTTCCCGGCTTCTGCCATGATCTCATTTGGCTCCAGCTGTCCACGCCTGCCTTCCCCTCCCTCCTGGAAGGAAAGAGAAGGAATTGCACTCTGCGTCCTCCCAAGAAGCAAAAACGCCAGAGGCGTCTTCACTCACAGAAATAGGCAGAGCACCAAAGAGAGCAGCATAAAAAAAAAAAAAAGAATAGTCACACAGTCATAAGAAGGTTAAAGAAATGCTGACAGAGAGAAGCACGCTGCATGATGTTTGATTTTCAGCAACGGGACAGAGATTTGCGGCGGAGTCCTGAAGCATAAGCAGTGCCACGTTCGTAGCAACTGTCCAGCTTATCTGGGCTAAGCTGTAACCTCTTTCTGTCCAGCGGTTTGGTGCCGTCTAAGTCAAGGATGTTGCAGCTTGCGCTGAATCTGAACCCATCTTTAACTGCGTCTCTTATGCTCTTCGCTCAATGAAGACATTTGCTGATGTTTTCACGGATGGGCAGGGTGGTGCAAGGTATTCCCACCAGCAGAAGCCCTAGAGGGCTCTAGAGCAGAACAGGGCAAGGTCTTCTGCCTGGCCAACCATTTCCTCCTTGGTTGAGCCTGGAGGTTCTGGTGGCCAGAGAAAGGATTCAATCAGGAACAACCGGAGACAGGATCAACAGACTTCAAGAGGAGACGAAAGCAGGCAATGTTCAGGGCTGGCAGAGTTCAGGCAACGTCAGAGATCAGGTATCAGGAAGTCCGCAGAAGGAAGAGGAAAGGCAGGCAGAAGTGGTATGGACAAGGCTAGGAAGACACTGGCAGGAACGAGGTAAAACAAGGAACAAGTTAAGATACACAGACAGGAACAAGGTAAAGCAAGGGTGAACTAGGAAAAGGGGTGCAAAACAGGGTACAGACAGGCTAGCCAGGCCAACGGGAGGCCTGGACAAGACAAGGGCAAGAGCTAACACAGAGACAAGACAAGAACAAGGCATGGTACAAGCTAGGCCACTGGGAGACCTAGACAGGACAGGAACACGGCACGGTATGAGCTAGGCCCCTGGAAGACATAGACAAGATACAGGCAGGCCAGTGAGAGATCCACAGGGAACAAGAGGGCCACTGGGGGGCCACAGGAACAGGAGGGCTACTGGAGACCCACAGGGAACAGGGAGTAGATGAACAAAACAGAAATAAGACAGAAGACCAAAAGAGGCCACACTGGGAACAAAGAAACAGAAACAGAAGAGAACACGACAAGAAGGTCTAAATAGGCCACACTAGGAACAAAGGCAAGGCAAGATGAGAAAGCCTCAAATAGGCCATAGAGGAAACAAGAATAAGTGCAAGATAGACCAGAGCAAGGAGCTGAGGTGATTTGATGCCGAGGCCCCAAGCTATAACTGAGGCAGGCCCTTGCTGCATCAGGTATCCTTTAAGATGGCGGCTAGAGCAGGACAGAGCATGGCCCAGTAAGGGGCCCCTGCTGACAGGGGGGGCCGCCAAGCAGCCAAAATTCTGACAGATGTTTCGGTGGCTTCTACAAGCCTCACCGTGTCTTGCTTTCTGTCTCTAGGCTTGCCTTCCCTGGACTATACATCCTCAAGCAGATGGGGTTATTTTGCTTTTATGGTTTGCAGATTCCTTGAAGGTACACAACAGTATTTGGGCCTCTCTCCTGGAACCAAAAGGTATCTGTTGGCGAGATACCAACCCCCTCACGGTCCCTTTCACTTCCAGGAAACATGCGAACTATCCGGCTCCATCGCCATGAGCTTTTCCTCAATTACCCACGGCACCTCTCCACGGAAGATTTCTCTCTCCGCACTGCCCCATCTGCTTCTCTTCCACCCCAGAACAAATGTACTTATTGTTTTTATTTTAAAACTTAGAGCCCACATCATGTAAGCCCAGCCAATACAACCCACTTAGAGTGACATCTTCAAACACACACAGCTTTAAAAACATGGATGAGTAATAAAACTAGAACAAACAGTAAATGATAGGGTCCGGGTAAACTTAGTACAGAACTTAAAATAATGCTCAAGCCACCAAACTAAATGCTAAAATGAAAAAGAAATAAGCCTTCACTTGTTTTCTGAATGTTTTGTAATCAGACAGTGTCCTCATGGATTCAGGAAGCAAATTCCACTGGAATGGCCCGGCAAGAGAAAACCTATGTTTTCGTGAATCCTGAAGACAAATAAAAGTTAACAGTAGGAACAGGCAGGAAGTGCTTTTCTTGAGATCTCAGAGGATGAGAGAGAATCGTATCTCGAGAGACCTTGTGACACTTTAAAAACCATGTCGAGCACTTTAACACTGAACCTGTAGCCAACAGGGAACCACTGAAGATCTTTTAACTTTGGTGAAATACGATTTCTAATGTGGCATCCCGTGACCAAACGAGCAGCGACATTCTGCAAAATCCGGAAGGCATTTATTTGATTGTTGGGAAGGCCATCATAAAAGGGCATTAGAATAGTCAATAGGTCTTAAAACCAGAGATGGCACAATGGCTCTAAAATAGTTTTTTTTTTTACCCTCCGTATCATTAATTCCTCCACTCACAGACTTTTCTTATTCTGAATTTATGGGGGAAAATAAGCAAAATCGGGCATTTAGGCTGGTAAGGGCTGAATGTAGGGCCGGCTAACGCCTTCCTCACTTATTGCAAGCAGCAGCCCAGGACTTTCAGTTCAGCTAAACAGATCCCCAAGTCGAAGAAAACGACTGTCTTCCGGGATGACTAATCTCCAACGCCCTCTTCCTACCCTCCCTTCCTCCAGTTCAAACGAGGAGCAGACTCTGTACACTCCTTGACTGGGTTCAGCGAGCAGCAGGGTGAGACAGACGGAATCCAGAACATATGCAGACAATTATTATCCGCATGCGTGTTTATTCACCAGGAGACTGCACCGACACAACTGGGGACAGAGGCCTCCAGGATTCACAGGGAAAGAGCACATTTTTCAAGCACAATGAGATTCTGCCACGTGGGGTGCTTGCAGTCATGGCTGGGGCACCGTTCAATTTATGCTCTGAGAACATAAATACTATGCACGGTGTCCCGATGTAACCCTCTCTGAACTACTTTAAAGATGACAGATGGCGCTGCAGAACTCTGCATCTCTCACACAACCAAGACTGGATGGTTCAATAGCCTTTAATACAGGTGGCCCCATGATGGCACCTGTTCCGAAACATGAATTGTTTTACTATAGAAATATATAGAAAACACATTTCCATTACCGCCACATTACCCTAATGGTTCATGTTCACAAATAAGATCGTTTAGCCCTCTCCCTTCTCCAGTCTTTCCATTTGCCTGTCTGCACTACTCTGTTTCCCATCAACACCTTTGCAAGTCCTTACCACCACCCCTCTGAATCTGTCGGGCTTGCTTTCCCTGGCCAAACGGGTTTTCAACATAAAAATCAAGTAAATAAAGAAATATCCAGCAATGAATATGAATAAGATTGATTTTGCATGCAGCGGAGGCAATGAATGCAAATCTATCTGATTGCATATTCATAGTGGGTAAAGAGGGAAAGCCGACAGTCACTCAGCAGTGCATAGTTCGGAGGAATGGATCCTTGAAGGATACTAATGAAACAGGAGAGTTAGGGCATCCCAACAGAGAGGTTCCCATAAGTAAAGAATCACCGAGCTAAAGAATTCCAAATGATCTCTATCAACTGAAAAGCAGGATGTTAAACAAAAACGCACTTTGAAATGTCTGTATGCCAATTCCAAAAGTCTGAGAAATAAGATGGCAGAGTTAGAGTGTATAGCAGTGAATGATAAGAAAGACATAATTCGCATCACAGTGACCTGGTGGAAGGAGGGATAACCAATGGGACAGTGCTATATCAGGGTACAAATTATATCGCAATAATAGAGAGGATCAACTTGTTGGGGGTGTGGCACTTTATGTCCGGTAGGGAAGATAGAGCCCAACAGGATAAAGATCATACAAGAGACTAAATGCTCAGTAGAATCTATTTGGGTAGAAATCCCATATGTGTTGGGTAAGAGTATAGTGATAGGAGTATACTACCATCCACCTGGACAAAATGGTCAGGCAGATGATGAAATGCTAAGAGAAATCAGGGAAGCTAACCAATTTGGCAGTGCAATAATAATGGGAGATTTCAATTACCCCAATATTGACTGGGTAAATGTAACAACAGGACTTGCTAGAGACAAAGTTCCTGGATGTAATAAATGACTGCTTCATGGAGCAATTGGTTCAGGAACCAACGAGAGATGGAGCTATTTTAGATTTAATTCTTAGTGGCACGCAGGATTTGATGAGAGGTAACTGTGGTGGGGCCACTTGGCAACAGTGATCATAACATGACCAAATTTGAATTAATGACAGGAAGGGGGACAATAAGTAAATCTACAGCTCTAACACTAAATTTTCAAAAGGGAAACTTTGGCAGAATGAGGAAAATAGAAAAAACTGAAAGGTGCAGCTGCAAAGGTTAAAAGTGTACAACAGGCATGGACATTGTTTAAAAATACAATCTTAGAAATACAGTCAAGATGTATTCCACACATTAAGAAAGGTGGGATGAGGCAAAATGATTACCATCATGGTTAAATGGTGAGGTGAAAGCGGTTATTTTAGCTAAAAAAAAACATCCTTCAAAAATTGGAAGAAAGATCCATCTGAAGAAAAAAGGAAAAAGCATAACCATTGTCAAGTTAAGTGTAAAACATTGATAAGACAGGCAAAGAGAGAATTTGAAAAGAAGTTGGCAGTAGTGGCAAAAACTCATAATAAAAACTTTAAAAAATATATCGAAAGCAAGAAACCTGTGAGAGTCAATTGGACTGTTAAACCGAGGGGTTAAAGGGGCTCTTAGGGAAGATAAAGCCATTGCAGAAAGACTAAATTAATTCTTTGCTTCTGTGTTTACTAATGAGGATTATGGGGAGACACCAGTTCCAGAGATGGTTTTTAAGGGTGATGAGTCAGACAAACTGAATCAAATCACTGTGAACCTGTTGCGTTCATGCCTACTTTTCGTCCTCGCTCCACCCTCTCTACCTGTGTGGTGACTCCCTCCGTGCCTGATGGACGGCTTGATGCCGCGGCGCCTCCATGCCGCTCCTCCCCGGCATCCCCGGGCCGGCTCGACGCTGCGGATCCGCCATGTTCCTGATGACGTAAAGCGCGCGCTCCGAAGTATGTACCAGCAAGGGCGCGAACCTCAGGGGCGTCCCCCTGTATTGACGTCATCCGCTTCCAACATAAAAGGTCTTTTCTTTTGCTAACAACTCGAGTTAGCAAGGACTTCGATTCGGACTCAGAAGATGAGGCGAATTCGTCCAAGCTACTCTGCCTCCCTGGACTTACTGGGGGTACCCGCTCCTCGGGGGCCTCATTCTCTTTCTCTATTTCAGATTACAGAAAGGAACCGGTACTCACTACTCGAGGGCCCATGTTCCTAAACCCTCTGAAGACTCTCCATTGCCTGGAAGCGACCGCAAGATATGGACATTGTGAGTTACTCTTTCAGACTACAGACAGGAACCAGTACTCGCTCCTCGCGGACCTATGTTCCTGAACACTTTGAAGATTCTCCTTGCCCAGAAGCCATCGCAGGTACAGACATTGTGAGTTATTATTTCAGACTACAGATAGGAACCGGCACTCGCTCCTCGAGGGCCTATGTTCCTAATACTCTGAAGATTCTCCTTGTCCAGAGGTCATTGCATCTATAGACATTGTGAGTTACTATTTCAGATGGTATATAGGAACTGGTACTCGCTCCTCGAGGGCCTATGTTCCTGAACACCCTGAAGATTTTCTATTGACTAGAAGCTATTCCAGATACAGATTAGTGTGAGTGACCACCGCTCTCTCAGAGCTTCCCTGGAACCAGGTACTCGCTCCTCGAGGGCCTTACCCTTTCCAACTACTGAGCCATATCAAGACATTGTGTGAGATATCATCTAGCACTGGCTATGTATATCTGCATATCCTGTCTATTCACTATCTACAGTCTCTTTGCAGCTCAGCAACCTGGGAATCGCAGTTCCATTCTCTGAGGGACTTCAGCCCTGCCGGGCATACCAGCTCACTTCTGCCACCTCTGGTGGTTATACAGACTATATAATAAAGAACTATCTGTTTCTGTCTCCATACTCCAGCCTAGCCGGTGGTCCCTCTTGGGATCCCCTCCTGAGGGCGCTGTCATCTGCCATCGGCCCAAGGATTCACCTATTTACTTCCTGTTCAGCTGAGCACTATCTCCAGTACTCCGCTGGTACAAATTGCCAACTCTGCAGTCTACATAACATCTTGCCATTCCTTAGCAGACCCATAGGAGGCAGTCCTGTTACAGATTGCTACTCCTTCCCTTTGGGGAGGGAATTCTATCAGACTGCTAATCTCTCTGCTAGCTCCTCCCATCCTCTAGCAGAATTACAACAGAACCTGGAAGATGTAGTAGGCCAGATTGACCAACAAAAGAGTAGCAAATCACCTGGACTGGATGGTATGCACCCCAGGGTTCTGAAGGAACTAAAAATGAAATTTTAGATCTATTAGTTAAAATTTGTAACCTATCATTAAAATCATCCATTGTACCTGAAGACTGGATGGTGGCCAATATAACCCCAATATTTAAAAAGGCTCCAGGGGTGAGCCAGGAAACTATAGACCAGTAAGCCCGACTTCAGTGCCGGGAAAAATAGTGGAAACTATTCTAAAGATCAAAATCACAGAGCATATAGAAAGACATGGTTTAATGGAGCACAGTCAACATGGATTTACCCAAGGCAAGTCTTGCCTCACAAATATGCTTCATTTTTTTGAAAGGGGTTAATAAAATGTGGATAAAGGTGAACCAGTAGATGTAGTGCACTTGGATTTTCAGAAGGTGTTTGACTAAGTCCCTCATGAGAGGCTTCTAAGAAAACTAGAAAGTCATGGGATAGGGAGGCGGTGTCATTTTGTAGATTACAAAATGGTTAAAAGACAGGAAACAGAGTAGGATTAAATGGTCAATTTTCTCAGTGGAAAAGGGTAAACAGTGGAGTACCTCAGGGATCTGTACTTGGACCGGTGCTTTTAAATATATTTGTAGATGATCATGAAAGTAATATGACGAGTGAGGTAATCAAATTTGCAAATGATACAAAATTATTCAGAGTAGTTAATTCACAAGTGGATTGTGATCAATTGCAGGAGGACCTTGCGAGACTGGAAAATTGGGCATCCAAACGGCAGATGAAATTTAATGTAGAAAAATGCAAGGTGTTGCATATAGGGAAAAATAATCCATGCTGTTGTTACACGGTGTTAGGTTCCATATTAGGAGCTACCACCCAGGAAAAAGATCTAGGCATCATAGTGGATAAGGTCCAATAAAACAAATCGGAAGGTGGTCCCACGTAGCCAAGGCAAAAAAACAAAGAGACAACCTTATGCCGTGGAAAGATTTATTAATTTATTAATTATTAATTATTAATTATTACAATAAATTTATTAATTTATTGTAATATAGAGCCCTATATTACAATAAATTAATAATTCTTTCCACGGCATAAGGTTGTCTCTTTGGTTTTTTGCCTTATCATAGTGGATAATACATTGAAATAGTCGGCTTAGTATGCTGTGGCAGTCAAAAATGCAAACAGAATGTTAGGAATTATTAGTAAGGGAATGGTGAATAAAACGGAAAAAGTCCTAATGGCTCTGTATCGCTCCATGGTGAGACCACACTTTGAATACTGTGTACAATTCTGGTCACAGCATCTCAAAAAAGATATAGTTGCGATGGAGAAGGTACAGAGAACGGCGACCAAAATGATAAAGGGGATGGAGCAGCTCCCCTATGAGGAAAGGCTAAAGAAGTTAGGGCTGTTTAGCTTGGAGAAGAGAAGGCTGAGGGGGGATATGGTAGAGGTCTTTAAGATCATGAGAGGTCTAGAATGGGTAAATGTAACTCGGTTATTTACTCTTTCGGATAATAGAAGGACTAGAGGGCACTCTATGAAGTTAGCATGGGGCACATTTAAGACTAATCAGAGAAAATTCTTTTTCACTCAACGCACAATAAAGCTCTGGAATTTGTTGCCAGAGGATGTGGTTAGTGCAGTTAGTGTAGCTGGGTTCAAAAAAGGTTTGGATAAGTTCTTGGAGAAGAATCCATTAACGGCTATTAATCAAGTTTACTTAGGCAATAGCCACTGCTATTAATTGTATCAGTAGCATGGGATCTTCTTAGTGTTTGGGTAATTGCCAGGTTCTTGTGGCCTAGTTTGGCCTCTGTTGGAAACAGGATGCTGGGCATGATGGACCCTTGGTCTGACCCAGCATGGCAATTTCTTATGTTCTTACACCTGTGAGGGAGTCAGTTGGACCGTTAGATGATCGAGGGGTTAAAGGGGCACTTAGAGAAGATAAGGCCATCGCGGAAAGATTAAATTATTTCTTTGCTTCGGTGTTTACTGAAGAGGATGTTGGGGAGGTACCCGTAATGGAGAAGGTTTTCATGGGTAATGATTCAGATGGACTGAATCAAATCACAGTGAACCTAGAAGATGTGGTAGGCCTGATTGACAAACTGAAGAGTAGTAAATCACCTGGACCAGATGGTATACACCCCAGAGTTCTGAAGGAACTAAAAAATGAAATTTCAGACCTATTAGTAAAAATTTGTAATTTATCATTAAAATCATCCATTGTACCTGAAGACTGGAGGATAGCAAATGTAACCCCAATATTTAAGAAGGGCTCCAGGGGCGATCCGGGAAACTACAGACCGGTTAACCTGACTTCAGTGCCAGGAAAAATAGTGGAAAGTGTTCTAAACATCAAAATCACAGAACATATAGAAAGACATGGTTTAATGGAACAAAGTCAACATGGCTTTACCCAGGGCATGTCTTGCCTCACAAATCTGCTTCACTTTTTTGAAGGAGTTAATAAACATGTGGATAAAGGTGAACCGGTAGATATAGTATACTTGGATTTTCAGAAGGCGTTTGACAAAGTTCCTCATGAGAGGCTTCTAGGAAAAGTAAAAAGTAATGGGATAGGTGGCGATGTCCTTTCGTGGATTGCAAACTGGCTAAAAGACAGGAAACAGAGAGTAGGATTAAATGGGCAATTTTCTCAGTGGAAGGGTGTGGACAGTGGAGTGCCTCAGGGATCTGTATTGGGACCCTTACTGTTCAATATATTTATAAATGATCTGGAAAGAAATACGACGAGTGAGATAATCAAATTTGCAGATGACACAAAATTGTTCAGAGTAGTTAAATCAGAAGCAGATTGTGATAAATTGCAGGAAGACCTTGTGAGATTGGAAAATTGGGCATCCAAATGGCAGATGAAATTTAATGTGGATAAGTGCAAGGTGATGCATATAGGGAAAAATAACCCATGCTATAATTACACAATGTTGGGTTCCATATTAGGTGCTACAACCCAAGAAAGAGATCTAGGTGTCATAGTGGATAACACATTGAAATCTTCGGTACAGTGTGCTGCGGCAGTCAAAAAAGCAAACAGAATGTTGGGAATTATTAGAAAGGGAATGGTGAATAAAACGGAAAATGTCATAATGCCTCTGTATCGCTCCATGGTGAGACCGCACCTTGAATATTATGTACAATTCTGGTCGCCGCATCTCAAAAAAGATATAATTGCGATGGAGAAGATACAGAGAAGGGCTACCAAAATGATAAGGGGAATGGAACAACTCCCCTATGAGGAAAGACTAAAGAGGTTAGGACTTTTCAGCTTGGAGAAGAGACAACTGAGGGGGGATATGATAGAGATGTTTAAAATCATGAGAGGTCTAGAACGGGTAGATGTGAATCGGTTATTTACTCTTTCGGATAGTAGAAAGACTAGGGGGCACTCCATGAAGTTAGCATGGGGCACATTTAAAACTAATCGGAGAAAGTTCTTTTTTAGTCAACGCACAATTAAACTCTGGAATTTGTTGCCAGAGGATGTGGTTAGTGCAGTTAGTATAGCTGTGTTTAAAAAAGGATTGGTTAAGTTCTTGGAGGAGAAGTCCATTACTTGCTATTAAGTTCACATAGGGTCTGATTTTAAAAAGCATTTACATGCGTAAAACTGGGTTTTACGCATGTAAATGCACTTTACTCGAGTAAGTGGGCTTTTGAAAATTGCTACAATATATGCCATTGAATCATCCATAGGATTTATTCGCATAAGTGCACTTTACGTGAGTAAATGGCTTTTGAAAATTGCTACAATAGTAGTTACATTTATGCACGTAACTCCTTTGAAAATCCGCCCCTTAGAGAATAGCCACTGCCATTAGCAATGGTAACATGGAATAGATTTAGTTTTTGGGTACTTGCCAGGTTCTTATGGCCTGGATTGGCCACTGTTGGAAACAGGATGCTGGACTTGATGGACCCTTGGTCTGACCCAGTATGGCATGTTCTTATGTTCTTACCTTTTTTCCTGGTGTTAAACTGTGCGATATGCTCGAAACGGGATTTGCGATAAATATCGCAAATCCCATTTCGGGTAGGAGAGTGGAGAGGAGTGGAGTGGAGTAGGAGCGGGAGCCTCTGTGGTAGCACACGTTAGTCAACTATTGAGGTTTTGGTGGTGGTCTCTCTCTCTCGTGAAATTTATAGCAAAACAATACGTCTAGGCCTTAGAGTGTGAGCTTTCTGGAAACAGAGAAATACCTACAGTTCCTGAATGGATTCTGCTTTGAAGTGCCTGATATAGCAGAGTATAATCCATAGATTACACCTCAGTCTACGTCCTGCCACCTTCATCCCATGACCCCTTGTTCCAGAGTCTCCTTTCCATTCAAAGAGACCTGCGTCTGTGCATTGATACCTCAGATATTTTAATGTCTCTATCATATCTCCCCTATTTCGGCTTTCCTCTAGGGCAGGGGTGGGCACTTCCGGTCCTCGAGTGCCACAAACCAGTCTGGTTTTCAGGATATCCCTAATGAATATGCATGAGAGAGATTTGCATGCACTCTGCCTCAGTTGTATGCAAATCTATGTCATGCATATTCATTAGGATATCCTAAAACCTCGACAGGTTTGTGGCCCTCGAGGACTGGAATTGCCCACCCCTGCTCTAGGGTGTACATATTTAGATCTTTTAAATCTGTCCCTATATACTTTAGAACAAAGACCACTGACCATTTCAGTAGCCACCTTCTGGACCAAGTCCATTCTTTTTATATCCTTTTGAAAGTGAGGTCCCCAGAGCTGGTACAGAGTATTCCAAATGAGGTCTCATAGGGACCTAGAGATGGGCATCTGACTATTCCTCTCCTTATACACCCAAGCATCTTTCTGGCTTTTGCTAGTGCCTTATTTGGCCACCTGGAGATCATCACGTACAGTCACCCCCACATCCCGCTCTTGAAGAATTTCACCCACTGGACTGTTCCACTCCATTAGGTTTTTGCAGCCCATGACTCTTCATTTTTCAGCACTAAATCTTGGCTGCCGAACTCCTAAGCCGTTGCTCAAGCTTTGCTTGATCCCTCCTCGTGTTTTCCATACCTTCCAAGTGTCTGCCATGTCACAGATTTTGGTATCATCGGCTAAAAGACAAACCTTTCCCAATAGTCTTCCAGCAACATCACTTGGAAAAATGCTGAAAAGAACCAGTCCGCTGACTGATCCTCGGGGCAAAGCACTGGTAGTTCCTGTTTCCTCGGAATGAGTTTCCACTCAATCAGTTTCTAACCCAGCCAAATCACTTTAGGGCCTATACCAAGGGTACTCAGCGTATTTATACGTTACCTATGCAGAAAAGTGTCAAAAGCCCTCACTGAAATCCAAGTACCCTACATCTAATGCTCTCCCCTGATCCAACTCTCTGACCTACCTCTGGCGAACCCCTGCCACCTTGGAGCAGCTTATGAGGGAAGAGGAAGGGGAAAAGGGGCTCAGTGCTTTCCTCCTACTCCTTTATAATTTTCAGTTTATTCACAGCTGGGGCTGGGATCCAAACCCATCCACAACCGCACAGGATAATTTTCATCCTCTCCGTCGTTTTGGCTGGCCATCACAGCAATGGTTTCTGCCAAGGGGTGTTGCAACCATGCTCCCTTTGGAGCATGCAACTGTGGTCCGCCCACCAGGTGAGCAACGGCAGAGGCTTACCCTCCCCCCCTGGGGGCTTGAGCAGCACCAACTCTGTTCCCCAGCCAGCCCAAGGGGGCACACCCAGGTCCCTCTGTATGACGGCACTCAGCACTGCCACTGGGCCGGATCCTAACGCTGTGCACTTTCAGCCACGCTGCACTCACACCCACCAACCCAAACCAGAGAAAAACCAATAAAAACAAACACGTACATGAAAAAAAAAACATTGGGATCGGGCTCCAAAACCTTTATTTTACTTTCTGCGTCTCCTGCCAGGAAAGAGCACTCGCCTGGTGGAAGGACTGAGCATTCCTGTTACGATGTGCGGCTCTGCCAGCCCTTTGAAGACAGCGACACATCTGCTATCATTCAAAGGCCCTGACAGGAGGGAGGCGATGCCAGAGAGATTGCAGGCCGGGTCTCCGGGGGTGGGGTGGCCTGGAAAACGGAGACATCTCATCACGGCACGCACACTTCAGATAAAGACCGGGAACGTGGCTCTTTCTTGGGGAGGGGTGGAACGAGAAATTTTATTAAAATTCGTGGGAGGTTTTTTTCTTTTTAGCATGTAAACATCAGCCCAGATATTGCCAAGATGACGAGCTTTTCGCCACAGAGAAACAAGACGCAAAGAAAGAATCCCTCCCAGCTCCTTTCCCCTGGTATTCCACCCAAAGAAAATACATTTGCTGTCTTCAATAAAAAGGCATAATATATGGCGCCCAAGAAAGACATCAAAATTCCAATCTGTTTGCTGCTAAAACCAAAATAAAGTATCGCTTTCTTCCTTGATGGCAGCCCAAAACGTACTTGGCTGCAGGCATTACCTGCTAGGATCTACGCTAAGCCAAAAACGGCGGCCTGGGGAAAAAAAAAAGACAAAATCGGCCTGTGAAAGAGTCAGGCCATAAGCCAGGCAGTTGGGAGACCCCCCTTCGGGACACGAGACCCAATCGACGTTTTTCATTCTTGCGTTTCTATCCGTGCCAGGCTCTGCCTGGTGCTGCGTTACTGCATTCAGACACCCGCTCAATTAAAAAAAAACAAAAAACGGACCCGCACCAACCAGGATTTGTTTGTATTAAATTGTGTGAATTCCCTTCACCAGTCTTCATCCAGGTTCCTAGTCAGCTCTTCCCCCGCCCCTGTCCTCCTGCAGATCAGGCCTGAGAGGGCGCGACAGTGGTTTGGATCCCGTTGTCTGCACTGATGCAGGGGGCTCTCTGCTGCCATCATGGGCGGCTCCCAACTGTTTTGCTTACTTTCTTCCCAAACTTGATCAGAGAGTGGGGCCTTTCCCACCAGCTTAGGTACAAAAACGCGAATACAAAGCACGGGAAGGACATCCAAGAATACCCGGGTCAGGACCATTTCCCCCCATCCCTTCTCCTCTTCTCTAGTTACTTGCTTAGGATTTCAAACACCGCCCTAGGTACCATCGATGGCACTGTTGATGCCAACCCTCCCCCCCCACCCAAGGTCCTTCAATCCTTTACCCCCCCCCCTTCCACACCCTCCAGGACCTCCCCCTCCAGCGATATAACCTCTGACAGCAGTGAGCATACATCCGAACTAAGGGGCCGATACAGTAAAGTCCGCGGGAGAGCTCCCAGCGCGCGCACAGGCCACTCTCCTGTGCGCGCGATTCTGTATTCAAATTAGGTCTGGCGGTAAAAACAGGTAAAAAAAGAGGCGCTAGGGACACTAGCGCGTCCCTATTGCCTCCTTTTTGGACAGGAGCGGCGGATGTCAGCGGGTTTGACAGCCGACGCTCAATTTTGCCGGCATCGGTTCTCAAACCTGCTGACAGCCACGGGTTCGGAAACCGGACGCTGGCAAAATTGAGCGTCCGGTTTTCAACCCGCGAGCTGACTTCAATTTTTTTTTAAATTTTTTTTTTACTTTTTGTAACTTTCGGGACCTCCGACTTAATATCGCCATGATATTAAGTCGGAGGGTGTACAGAAAAGCAGTTTTACTGCTTTTGTGCACTTTCCCGGTGCCCGGAGAAATTAGCGCCTAACTTTGGGTAGGCGCTAATTCCTCCGGGCACCGGGAAGTCTGAGGGGTGTACAGCAGCAGAGGTGGTGGGAGGATTTTGAGATTCACGATGGGATCCAAGGGGCAGGGAGTTTGCTGAGTTAGGTTTGGAGGCCGGCCTGTACCTATTTAAAATTTACAAAGAAAGTATGGGTCATCTAAGCGACAACTTATCAGGCTCATCCTGAGCTGGATGTGTATTTTACTTGATAGCTAGACACAAATGTACTTATTTATGTGAGTTCAAACTGGGATGGCATTACGTCCTGAAAAATAGAAAAGGCCGCTTTATTAAGAAATGCTAATTAGAAGTCTAGTGAAATTACACACACACAAAATAACATAACAGGTTAGATTTGCTGGGGGAGGGGTTAACAGCCACCTCGTGGCTGTTAACCCCTCCCCCAGCTGGAAGCCTGCCCTGCAACTAACGAATCCACCTCTAAATCTCTGTGCTGGATGTTGATGACATCATTGATGTGCGACAAAGAAAAGTGTCAACTTTAAAAGGCAAACAAGGCTAGGCGTCACACGCCGAGCGTCACGCGTCGAAGGAGCGCGACAAAGGGGCCTGCCCCTTTGAGCGCCCCTTCGAGCAGCCCTTCAGACAGCCCAGCAGACCGTCGCTATTGCTCCTTTACAGCAGACCCATGTCTCAACAAGGTTGTAAGTTGCAAGATTCCTTTTATCTTTCCTCTATTAAGGATACCAATGTAACTCGCATGACTAGCCACATACTAGGCTAGTTACACAGCACTGCTACATTGCGCTACATACGCAGGTAGATCCCACCTACCTGTACACCCTACACAGCCCCATCGACTTCGCTAATCAGCAAATGACTAGAATAAGATAGGATGAGACTATCCAATTAGGCAATTATCACACCAAGAATAATATACCACTCAGTCAGCACGCAACCACCCAGCGCTCTATCAGCATCTATCAGCATTCTATCAGCATTCTATCAGCAGTCAGCAAGCAACCACCCAGTGCTCTATCAGCAAGTACGAGTACATACACAAACATCAGCATGATTGTCTCCCACATTCCAGTTCTAAAATACTCAAACTTCACCTCTAACATAATGAGATCGAAGACAGTCAATCCATGCTACAGTTCTCTCATTCCCATCATGACTTCCCCATTGACACAAATCATGGGTCTAATGACATTCTCCATACTCCTTTTGAACACACAATCTCTTCTAAAAAAAGCCATTCTACTAGGGGACATCATGACAGATGAGGCTCCTGACATTTGTGCCATTACAGAGACATGGCTTAAAAGCACGGACGTCTCAATAACTAACCAACTACCTACAGAGTCATATGATATATACTCTATTCCAAGATCCAAAAAGAAAGGAGGGGGACTTCTATTAGCAGCAAAGAAGTCTTTTAAACTCACCCTACAACCCTGCCATCCACCCTACAAGATGGAAATTGGCCTTTTTAAACCAAAGAACCTCCAAATCTGTTTAATTTATGCTCCCCCGGGCATATTAGAAAAAAACCCATCCTCTCTCACGGAATATATTGCGAAATATATCAACTTCAACATACCCACCATCATACTAGGTGACCTGAACCTTCACTTCGACCGCACCCCCCTTACCTCAGCTTGTGAAGCAACTCTAGCTTCTTTGAATGCAATGGGATTTAAACAAGCGGTTACAGGCCCAACGCATAAAGCAGGCCATACTCTGGATGTAATTTTCACGAACTCCCTAATTATATCAGATCCACCTCAATGCACTCCCATACCATGGTCGGACCACTTCAGAGTTGACACTAGATGTACCGTGAACAATAATCTTCACCAGACATACCCGAAACACAAAACTATTGAATTCAGGAAGAAATGTAAAATGGAAGACATTATAGAAGCTATAACGGAGGAGAGCAACAAATTAGATTTCTCGAACGCCAACTCAGCATATATGACTTGGCATCAAATCACCAGTGACATCGCCAATCGTCTTTGTCCGCTTATAACTAAAGAGATCAACTCTGAGAAGAAAGACAAGAAACCTTGGTACACAACTGAACTCAGAAAGATGAAACAAGAGCTTCGTAAATTGGAAAAAAATGGATCAAAAACCATGACTCGATTCAGCAACAAAAATTCAAATCACTACTCCACAAGTACCGTAAATCAACCGATGAAGCTAAAAAAAACTATTACTCAACAAAAATTCATCAATACCAGTTTAATCCACGTGCCCTTTTCCAATACGTTTCTAATATAATCTCCCCCACAACTAACATCTACCCCGAAGATGAGACCAAAAATAAATGTGAGAAATTAGCCGCCTATTTCCAGGACAAGATATCAAATATCATGGCTCGTTTTACATCTCCATATCGGCCAACAATTCCAGCACTAACAAGCTCCCAAAATGATTCACCCACACTCTCAAATTTTGAATTATCTACTGTATCGGAGACTGAAGCAATTCTAAAAAGAATCAAACCAGCATTACACCCCGTTGACATTATGCCAACAAAAACGCTCCTAGCCATTCCTACTAGAATAGCCCCGGCGATCTCCAACATCATTAACACCTCTATAACCGAGGGAGTCTTTCCCACACAACTCAAACATGCTATAATAAAGCCTACCCTTAAAAAAGCAGACCTGGATCCATCTGAACCGGCTAATTATAGACCAGTATCGAACCTCCCGTTATTATCAAAAATACTAGAAAAGGTCATAAACAAACAACTAACTGACTATCTAGAGGAAAATCATTTACTCTTCCCGTCGCAATATGGATTTAGGAAGAACCATAGCACCGAAACACTACTAGTGTCCCTTTCAGACTCCGTACTAAAATCCCTTGATACTGGTAACTCTTATATTCTGGCCCTTCTGGATATCTCCTCAGCATTTGACACGGTGAACCACAATACACTCCTCTCTCTCCTTTCACAAATTGGCATCACCAGCACTGCCTTATCCTGGATACAATCATTCCTGAAAGATAGGACTTACAGTGTCAAAGTGGGACACCATACGTCAAAACCTAGAAATCTGTCACAAGGTGTCCCTCAAGGATCCTCACTTTCCTCAACTCTTTTCAATGTATATCTATCTCCACTCTGTAAACTACTGAAGAAATTGGATCTCCGGCATTTCATATACGCCGACGACGTCCAGATCATTATTCCAATCAAGGATTCACTTGCTAAGGCCATGGAAACCTGGGAATCAGCACTTACTGAAATAAAAAATCTACTCATGGAAAACTTTCTTGCAATCAACACCAACAAGACTGAACTACTCATTATAACACCACACAAGAACACCTCAACCAACACGCAACATGATCCCTCCTCAATAACAGACCATACCAAGCTAAAGCAGGTCCGCAGCCTTGGGGTCATTATTGATAATCACCTTACTTTGAACAATTTCATCTCAACCACAATCAAGAGTGGCTTCTTCAAGTTACATACTTTGAAAAGAATTAAACCGTTATTACATCCTCAGGACTTCCGGACTGTGTTACAAGCCACAATTCTACCAAAGATTGACTATTGTAATGCACTACTACTGGGTCTCCCTAAAAGCACAATTCAACCTCTTCAGATGTTGCAGAATGCCGCTGCTTGTTTAATTACTAATACTCGACGGCATGAACATATTACTCCAGCACTCATGTTCCTACATTGGCTACCCGTATCCTTCAGAATTACTTTTAAAGTTCTCTCACTCATCCACAAATCAATTCACAACCAAGAGATGCAATGGTTCTCTGATCAGCTCATTTTTCGCACCTCCAACAGACCAATTAGAAATATTCACCAAGCGAAATTAGCTGTCCATCCACTAAAACACATCAAACACGTTTCCACCATAGACCGATCATTCTCCATAGCGGGTATCAAAATCTGGAACAACATGCCGTTGGACCTGCGTCTTGAATCCTGTCACAAAACCTTCAAACAAAACCTTAAAACATGGTTGTTTGAACAAGCATTCACTCTATGAATCTCATCTAACCTAAAAATTCAGCTATCCCTTATTATTCCTCACTGGCTCCAAGTTCTTTTCCTCGCATTTTGTATTTACATTCTGCTATTCCATACCCCCCCACTGTTACTCAATTTAGGCTCCTGTATGCAATGTGACATTTGTCTCGCTGCTGACAGTTAATTTGCTCCTGCGAATACATGGTTATTTATATTTTATTGTTTGATATTTAATGATGTATGCATATTATTTTTAAAACCTTTGTTTCTGTAAAGCCTGTTGCTGTCAAATGTTTTACTGTTTTTCAAACTGTTACATGTAAAGCCTGTTGCTAATTTATTGTTTCACTGTAAACCGAGGTGATGTATGTCTATACGTACTGCGGTATAAAAGAATCTATAAATAAATAAATAAATAAATACATACTGAACATACAGAATCACCATCTGTTGCCAAAAAAACCCCAATAACCCCTCAAGAAACCAACGGGTCTCAAGACCTACAGAGCACCTCCTGAGCTCTGTCCGCCAATGTCATTCCACTGTGCGGGCTGCCGGGACTGAATTAACGTCCACCGTGTTAATGCAGAAGGCCAGTTTTTGACCTGAACAGTAAATCCAGTTGTTAAACAATTCATGGGAAAATAAATAAATAAATAAATAAAAGAGGCCTAGTCCCGAGGAAGTCGATGTGCATTCCTTATCTTTTTGATGAGAAGGAATGTGCTCCCTTAGATTAATGACGTGTTTACCCAAAAGGAAGTCGCCGCCCTTCTGCAGCAAAGCCTTTTTCCTTCCCACTGACTGATTTCTGCTTCAGAAGTGATCCTGCAAAACCGCCTGTTTTAATGTCTGCACACAAGTCGGCTTCCTATCAAACTTGCTTCACCGCCGCCACCACCACCCTGCCATAACCCTCCGTCTCAAGCACAGCAGAGGGCTCCCTCTGCGGTACCCCGAGATAAACCCATGCCAGCGTCAAAAAATCGGAGATTAAACGGGGAGCGTGGTACCCGCGCACGCCCGTGGTCACTGCTGATCCTCCAAGGGCTACAAACCAGGCTAGACATTAAAACGCGGCCGCTTCTAGGCCATTAAAGCATGCGCTGTTTCTAATAGCGAGAATCTGCCAGCGATGGGAGGTTCCAGGCGCAGTGATTAGGGCAGTAAGTGATGGGAGCGACGGACCTTAAACCCAGCCACCAGGCATCGCCCTTAATGACGACCGCAACTCCCTCTGCCTCCCACCCCCCACCAGGAGCTATGAACACTGCCTTTGCAGCATTCCCTCAAACTGGGGATCCTCCATATGGCGAAGTTTTCTAAGGCCTATAGTTATGTCAAGAAGCATAAATTGAACTGTGCTGGGCAAAAACAAAACAAAACAATCTGTTCATGTTTCGGAAATATGGTCTCCACAGCACTCTCACCGGACATGATTGGTCCATGCTGGCTATGACGTCATAAGTGACGCGACACCGCATGAATGCATCAAATAGTCCATGTGACCCTTTTTTTTTTTTTTTTAATTCTGTTCTGGACTCTCTGCAGGCTACAATACCTTCGACTGAACCAACATGAGAATTACCCAAAGATGATGTAGTATTAGATGAACCTTTCGGACTATTATGGGGTCATTTTGTAACAGCCCGCAAAAATTAGATGGCAACCCTCACACACGAGTTACACCGATTTTCAAGATGAACTTATATGCATAAGACTGCTTAGGCAATTATCTCACCAAAACTACTCATGCACGGTTCCACCTGCTATTACAGCACAAGCACGGAAATTGTTCTCAAGACTATGTATCTATTTCTGAAAATACGAAAAAAAAAAAAGTAGGAGCATGTGTGTGAACTTCTCCCTAACCCCGCTCCCAGAACACCTAGACTCACCCCAAATAAACTCTTACGCACATTCAGGACATACCTGCGGATCGGGCGGGTACTTTTATAACCAACGGGTCAGCTTACGGTCTGATTGTACCTGAGGCAATGGAGGCTGAAGTGACTCACCCAGGGTCACAAGGAGCCACAGTGGGATTTGGACCCTGGTTTCTGTGGCTCTCAGCCTCCCTGCCTTAACCGCTAGGCTGCTCCTCCACTGCTAAGGGCCTTCCAGGCTAGGTGATTTCCAGATTTCATTCTCCAAAAACAACAGACAATATTTCACCACAAAACGTCTGACTTTCCTATTTTGCTTTCAGAGTAGACTGAAAGCATCTGCACCAATGGCACAGATCATTTAGGAGAGGGGGGCAGGGGCTTGCAACGGGCACGGGATTTCACTTTTAACCGCGGACCTGCACAAGCTGCACATATTCCGACATCCAGAAAGAGTTCCTGCTGCGCGCGCATTCTGCAGAGATTTGCACAACAGAATCCGTTCTTCTCGCCACAGCTCACTCGATGTTATTCGGCCAAATCTCCTGAAAAAAATGGAGTTAGGAATTTTCCTCTACCATCTTCCACACATCCCTGGTTTTTATTTTATTAGGTTTTTAAATACCCTGATGTTAATTCTTAGAGAAGGCACATGCCCGGATTTATCAGCAGTCCCTATTTTTAGTAAGCTGAAGTAAATCGCCCTGGAAAATAAAGCCACAGGAAAGAGCAGCCCACGGTGGGAGACGGGAGGGGACAGTCCTGGCAATTTAAAGCCTGTGATCTAATTTTCAAGCGTTTACAACTGTGGGCGAGGTGAGGAAACACCCAGGTACTCTGAAATACATCATCCCAGCAAGGACGTGTTGCTGAATACTTCTCGTTACCCTGAGCAAAAGCACAAAAAAGCTGAGAGAGGAAGCCGTAATTTTAGTGAATCAGTCTCGTGTGTAACCCCTGGGCGGGCCGGATCCTTCTCCCTTGCACACAGGAAAGGAAAGGTGACGACAGACCCTTTCTGCATGCACTCCTATTTACTCTCTCTCTCTCTCTCTCTCTCGGCTGCTCCAGGGATGGCTTGAAATCTGAGTTCCAGGGCTCCCAGTGGGGAAAGAACAATAATTCTGAGTCCCTTCTCCTCCCCCCCTTATTTATTTATTTATTTATTTTGCAATAGCCCAGTACCAATCCTCTCCCTCCTTGTAAAGGGCACTAATAAACATGCCGAGAGGCAGGGTTGGTTTCCAACTATCCTTCCTGGCAGTTGATTTAATGACTGAAGAATGTTTATAGCTTCATTTCTTTCTGAAATAAAGTCAATAAATAATAATACAGTAGATAATAAAAGTGGCGACCTCACGTCTCTAGCAAACTCTCTGAATCCCTTTACAAGCACGCTTTTTCACACTTATCATTCTCCTCCTCACAGGTCCTCCAATTGCTCTGAATCACTCAGATTGCCCATACTGAAGATGACTCAATCCTCCTTTAAGTTTCCCCAATGTACACCTCAGCTTCTCCCACTGTAGGTGATCAGAATGCACTTCCAATCTTTTATCGGGTTTTTTTATACCTTTCCTGAAATCTTCTTAAATACTTTAGCTCTCCTGGTTAGTGCATGATGGGCCCCCCTCCCTTCTCAGTTCCTTCTCATTTAATTCAGCAGCATTCACTGCTCTCAGAGCAAAACTCTCCAGCTCCTTCCCTCCGTGCCAATGGCAGGGATCCTGGTTTCCGGCTGGATTCCTCCACACTTCAGGTTCTCGCAAGATGAAAGACACCAGGCTCCCAGAGGTTGGCCTACTGAGCCCCGGGTGCCAAGGGCCGACAGCTCCAGGGGGAACAAAAATAGTTTCTGAACCCAAAAAGGGAAAAAAAAAATCTAAAGAGACAGGAAGGGTGGATAAAACTTCCTTGCTTCACAAGAAAGGAGACAGTCAAAATATCGTTTAAGTTAAAGCTGAAATTCCTCTGCATCGGGTCACTATCAGGTCCATCCTCCGAAGGAGAGACAGTGCACTGCAGGTCTTCCCTACCCCGGGATCCAGCCTTGAACACAGGGACGTCCCAATCCACTCCAGCAAGGGGGACCAGGCTCTCACAGGGAATCCCCCAAAAATGGCTTACAAGTGTAAAAACAAAAAACCAAACTGAAAATGAATGAAAACATTTTTTAAAAATTGTTAAGGAAAGGGTTGATAGTTTCATATAAATTTTAACACTGTTGTCACCAAGGTTAAACAGTGTTACGTGATATCTTATAATCATAAACTAATCAACCTCCTTCTATCCTATAATCGTTTTTTTAATTCTTTTCAAATATTCAAAAATTGTAAATGTAGACAAAAAATGTTTACTTAATTTCATATTTAAAATGTATATCCAAAATCTTATAGCACTATATCCTTGTCTGTTATTTCTAACACATGATTTCTTGTGGACGTTCTGTGTTATATCCTAGTGCAACAAAGCTTGAAGCATTTAAATCGGTGCAAAAGCCACACTCAGATTAAACCATCCCTGACATTAATGCACAATGCTTGTTGTCCTCCTTAGCTTACTCCTGTCTCTACCCACCTTTCACCCGCACCCCATGACCCCCCTTGTTCTAGATCCTCCTTTCCTTTGAAAGACTCCTGTGCATTGAAACTTAGGGGATAGTGGTAGAGACATTTTAAATACCTCCAATCTCACCTTTCTTCAAGGGAGGTGGGGGCGTGTGTCCAGGGAAATCCGCACTAGAAGAGAGGGCGTGAGATAGGGGAAAGTTGATCCTGCAGGGCTATGTGAGAAGGAATCTGGAGGGGTAGGGGGAGTGCACAGTGCCCCTCCCCCATCATTCCCCCCCTCATTCCTCCATCCTTCTTCCATTCTTGATTTCCACCCCATTCCTTCTCAATCTCCGATCCTCCCTCCCTCATTCCTGAGGTTGCCTCTCCTCCCCATGCTGATCCTCCTTCCTCCCTTTACCTGCCCGCACTCCTCATCCACCTTCCGTCCTTCCCCACACAGATCGCAAAGAAACGTTTTCCTCCTCGCTCAAAAGAACTATCCATGCGCATCAGGAAGGCTGAAAAAGGACTATTTTTAAAAATTAAAATAAAATGTACATGATTTAATCTGAAAATCTATGCAAGTGTGCTGCAGATTTTTCTAACTCCTAAGCTACTACAGGAATCTGGGGCCTGTGGTTATACATAATCTGCCAATACAGAATTTATGAGGTTGATATTCAGTGCCACTTAGCTGGATAAGTTCCAATTTATCCAGCTAAGGAGAATGAGCATAATGAGGAGGAGTTGAGTTAGCTGGATTAGTTAAGAACATAAGAACATGCCATACTGGGTCAGACCAAGCATCAAGCCCAGCATCCTGTTTCCAACAGTGGCCAATCCAGGCTACAAGTACCTGGCAAGTACCCAAAAACTGAGTCTATTCCATGTTACCGTTGCTAGTAATAGCAGTGGCTATTTTCTAAGTCAACTTAATTAATAGCAGGTAATGAACTTCTCCAATCCTTTTTTAAACCCAGCTATACTAACTGCACTAACCACATCCTCTGGCAACAAATTCCAGAGTTTAATTGTGCGTTGAGTGAAAAAGAACTTTCTCCGATTTGTTTTAAATGTGCCAGATGCTAACTTCATGGAGTGCCCCCTAGTCTTTCTACTATCCGAAAGAGTAAATAACAGATTCACATCTACCCGTTCTAGACCTCTCATGATTTTAAACACCTCTATCATATCCCCCCTCAGTCGTCTCTTCTCCAAGCTGGAAAGTCCTAACCTCTTTAGTCTTTCCTCATAGGGCAGCTGTTCTGGCTAACTAATATTCAGAGTTAACTGGATAACATATCCGGCTAACTCTGGTCCCGCCAAACACCTCTCCTAAAAGTTAGTCAAATAAACTTAACTGATTAACTTTAAGATAGCTGGATATATAAAAGCTGTGCCACTGAATATAAAGGCTAAGTTAGCCGGACACGTTTATCCAGCTAAATAGCGAAGCCACACTGCGGCTTAATATGGACCTCTATGTTTTTACTGTGTGCTCCCATACAGTCCAATTTAAAAGGAAACAGAATTAAATGTAGCACGCTTCACTTTTTATGTGAAATTAACTTCCCTCCAGAGGAGCGTGACAGCAGGGACCAGAGGATTAATTTGTTCAATGGCAAAATTTAACACCCTTTCCCCAACTTCCTGCTGAAGCAGGCAAGGCCTGAACTGCAAGGCCCCGATTAGACAAGGAAATATCAGACCCTTTACTAAGGATCAGCTGACTGGGCGGCAGATAGGATGAGACACAAGAAACGTCTCCGCGCTGTGCTGTCCTCCTGCCGTAGACGTCAGCGTCTTCCAACTGGGGACGCACCTTCCCCAATATTCGACCTCTCCGTTTATTTTAAATAAACGTCAAGACAAGGAATGGAATTTAGGATGGGGGCGCATGGATCCCCTTGAGATGTACTATCAGGTAACCCTTATCCCACCCTCGGCAAAGTCAAAGGAGCACATCGGGGGGGGGGGGGGGGGGGGTGTTTCTGCAGGGTAACTGCTAACGCGTTGCGACCCCTGGAGTTCTTCAGTGGGGAAAAACCAATAGCTTTCATGGCCCACGGGGTTAGGACGCGTGCACCACTCTGCGTTTAAAAAATGAAAAAAAAAATTCCCCACTGTCCCCACCAAGCTGTGCTGCTCCAAAAATAAAATAAGGAGGTGAATTTTAAAAAAAAGAGTCGCCCAGGTAAATATGCGAGTACGCGGGCCACTCGCATACAATTTGTATTTTAAAAGCGGCAGGGTACGCGAGAAACAGAACACGCGAAAAAAAAAAAAAGAAAAGAAAGGGGGAGGGGCGTGTGAGGGCCGTTCTGGGGTGGGGGCCCAACATTTACGCGCATGAATTGCTAGTTTAAAAGCTGCCAAAGTGACCCATGGAAGTCTCTTACTTGCATGAATTTACTGCTGCTTCCCAGTATCGTGTGTTAAGTGATTGTTACCACCATAAAAGTTAAAAAAAAAAAAAAAAAAGATTGGGTTGGGGGATCTGAGCACAATGGGGGGGACGTCAGGCTGAAGAGCCAGGAGGAGTTCCCAAGCTGTTGGACTAATAGATAAAGCTGCTAATTTCCTTCTCAGGCGCATACTACAAAATTTGAGGAATTAGGAGTTAAAAGCCGGCTTTCAATAAGAAAAAAACCCCACCAGTTAAATCTTCTCCTGTAAATGAATAAAATCAGGAGTACAACTACAGCTGTAGAGCAGAACTGCGCCGCACATCCGGATAAATTCTGACTTCCCCAGGTAAAGTGGTGGCTTTGCTGAAAAAAACGCTACATATTTGGCTAAGCAAGATAGGCAGAGGAGTCTTAAAACACTAATCTAGCTATGTTCAACATTACGTGCCGCATCTCTTTTAGATATGTGAATATGTTGTTTGGCAGATTTATGTGCATTTTATATCGCCCGCACACACGATATATGGAGGCACACGTTCATGTATTTTATATCTGTGTATGTGGGCGCAGACGCGCTTGTTTTAAAGTTTCTCTCCACATCTTTTACTGATGAGGAGGAGTAGCCTAATAGTTAAGCGCAGTGGGCTACAAACCAGTAAAACCAGGGTTCAAATCCCACTCCTTGTGATCTTGGCCAAGCCACTTAGTCTCAGGTACAAGCTTAGGGGTAGATTTTACAAATTTGCGCACACGTGTACTTTTGTTCACACACCAGGCGCAAACAAGAGTACGCAGGATTTTAATAGATACGCGTGAAGCCGCGCGTACCTTTTAAAATCCAGGATCGACGCGCGCAAGGCTGTGCAAAATCGGCAGCCTGCGTGTGCCGAGCCGCACAGCCTGCCTCCGTTCCCTTACACCCCCCGCACCTTCTCCTCCCTTCTCCACCCCCCCACCATTGTTGCACAAGTTATGCCTGCCCAAGGCAGGCGTAACTTGCGCGCACCGGGCCGGCCACCGGCGCGCGATTCCCAGGCCCGGGAGCCGTTTCGGAGGCCTCGGCCACGCCCCCCGAAACGCTCCCAGGCCGGAACCACGCCTGCGACCCTGCCCCCAAATGATGCACCGCCGCGACACACCCCCGACACGCCCCCCAGGAAAGCCCCGAGACGTATGCGCATCCCGGGGCTTGCGCGTGCCGCCGAGCCCACTCAACATAGGCTCGGCGCACGCAGGGGGAACTTCGGCCCTTAGATTGTTAGCCCTCTGGGGACAGAGAGATACCTACAGTACCTGAATGTAATCTGCTTTGACGAGCCTAAATGCAGAATATAAATAAAATGTTCTTTTATTGTTTTATCTGAGCATGCTCCAACTTTAGCTGAGTCACTCTTTGGAGACTTTTTGGAACAGGCAAGATCTCTCTTTCCAGCATGCAGCCTTAGATGACCCAGCTCCCTATAAAGCATTTACAAGCTCCAGAGAGGGTAATGGCAACTAATTTAATGGAATTCCTTTTTCGAGGCATGGTGCAAACCTTTTTTTTTTTTTACACAAGTACAATCTGGTTGCATTGGTCCACTGTTTAATGAGATCTCATGATTATATACGTAGTATGCCTGATGTGGATGATCAGATTGCATCCAGCAGAATTATTATCATCACTTAATGTACCTGCAGTTTTGGAATTTGATTGAGCTGTGAACTTCCACATCCTATCTGGAATTGTGTATGCACAAGAAAATTAATGAGATGGTTGGACTCAATCTGAGTGGATCCCGTGATTTTATTTTGGAGTTGCATGACAGCATGGTGAAAAAGGTGCACCCAAAGCTCAGCCTTCGAAAGATCCTGCCAGTTCTATGGAAGTCGGTAGTGTAGTGCAGGTTACACATTCCCAAAATAGAAATCCAACAAAGTCCAATAGTTACAATCCCTGAAGTCTGCAAACTCCTGGCTATTTCCCTGAATTAGGTAGATTGGATCGCCTGCCTCGGCAGGAAAAGAAAGTAGGGACAATCTCCGACCTAAACTCTTACAGCTGAGCTTCAGCTGATTCCCTCTCAGATAGGGACTGTGAAGTAGATCCACGAGTCTGCAAGTCCTTCCTTTCACTCTAACCAGTAAATCCGCTTCTCTACACAATTAAAACAAATCTTCATGGAAACCAAGTATGGAGCTAACTCTTCTTTCACCACTCTTTTCCTCTACAGCTCTTGGTCGTCAACCCTCGGAATCCTCCAGAACCCCAATTATGTGCCACTCATGGCTGACTGAGAGCTCTACCTTTGAGCCTCGGCACAACCCTAAGCAGACAGTCAGAAGGAGGATTTCTATGGGTTCATTCTTAGCCCGTCTTCATGAAGGAGTCGTTCCATCCCCTTTATCATTTTGGTCGCCCTTCTCTGCAACCTTTCAAGTTTCGTCACAACTTTTTTGAGATGTGGTGACCAGAAATGCAAGCTATACAGAGGCAATATGATATTTTCCGATTTTCCATTCCTATCGGAATAATTGCTACATGCTAAATGGAATGCAGAACTGAACTCTGAGCAAATTAACAGGGCCAAATCCTTCAAAAACTCCTGCTTTCACTTACCAGTTTGGAACAGCCATACCAAATACTTTCTATTGAGAAATCTTATTTACAAAAACATTTATAAGAAAGTCTTAATTCATACCAACAATAATCCCCTCTTGATGGCTCATTTGTCTACATAGAATGAATTGCTTAAATAGAAAGCACATTTTGAGGGGCTGGCTGGGTGTATTATGTAGGCAGCAGTGAGTGCTCCAAGTGGATGGGATGTTCAGGGTCAGTCCTAGACGCTCTCTTGGTTCTTGTTCCTGTATTTTATCTTTTCTGGCTATGTGGCTTCCACCTAGGTGGATGCTGGTGTACATAATAAAAATTGGTTAATATCTGCTGGTTCCACCTAACCGTAAGTGCTGCTTGTCTGAAGTTTGCATTCTGCCACCTTGACAAACGTTTGGGAATCGTGAATTGATGTACACGCAATTGAGAATGGTGACATTTTTTACGTTCTGGAGGAAAAATATATTTTCAAGATTATCTCCCTGAGAAAACCTACCCCTGGTGAAACAAGAGCCCCTTGTTGGGGTAACAACGTGTTTTAATCAAGAACTCTGCATGTGTGTATGCATATAACAAAAAGGTGGAATGGTTTGAACATTTAAAGATGAATTTTCAAAAGCTGTGCATGTAAAAAATCAGCAGATAAGCATGTAAAACATCATATAAACCTCAAAATTCACGCAGAAGTAAAGGGCCACGAGTAAGTTTGCGCATGTGTATAAAAGCGGTGAGCCAGGGGCGTATTGATCAGCTGAGGCGTCGCTCGTCCGCAGACTCTGGAGCGCCTCAGACTATGTTCACACTGTCGTCTCGGCAGCACCAACTCTTCCTTGAGATCCAGATACGCTCACCCTGCGTGAGGATGAGGCTCTTGGCTCATCAAGGACCGAGACTGGCACACAGCCTTTAGAACCACCAGCTGGGTTTGGGGTCCTGCAGCGAGCTTCACGCCATCGTGGCTGGACTCTGACTGGTCAATTAGATCACCTAGGGTGAAGGGTTGTTATGCACGCAGCAGGGGGGTGCTCTAGTTGTATGGGATGTTCAGGTTCTGTGCTAGTCGCTCTCATGGTCCTTATTCCTATCTAAATTTTTTTCTGGCCATTCAGCTCTCAAAACGCTAATAGAAACAAAGCCTTAATTTATACAGATAGTAATTCCCTCTGGATGGCTCATCTCGCTACCTGGAATTTCTGTTTGAATAGGAACCACTTTGTGCGGGGCCGGCCCAGTGACTCAATGACAAGTGCTGCACACAGCCGCCCCGGGAGACACGGGCTCGATTCCCAGGCCAGGACTCTGCACCCCAAGCTGGCTGGGTCTGCCGTGAAGGCAGTGTTCATAGTCCCCGAGGAGAGAGAGCCTCAGCTGTCGCACGATGGCGGCACCAAGTGATCAGGGTCAGGGTGGACATGTACCGGGTCTGTGTGCCTTGGCCAAGGATTGTTTCTGTGTCACCTGGGCAAGGCAGGAGTTTGGGCAGGGGTGGAGGGTGAGGTAGTTGTGCGTGAAGGCTCATACCCAGTGTAGCCCCAGCAGAGATTCAGCAGGAAGCCCAAACAGCAGGAGGTCACTGCTGGGCCAAAATAGAAAAATCCATTGGAAGAGCTTAAATCTGGGGAAGAAAGTTGGATTACGCAGCAAAGAAAGTAGAGGAGACACAACTGTCAAACGACCTGAAGCCTCCTCACCCTTGCATCAGCTTTCGTGTTTATGTCACGTTCTTGGCTCTCCCTTTGCTCCGGCGGAAGCAGAAGTGAAGGGTCTTCCTACAGAGGTTGCATTCACAGGAATGGGCTGTGGCAGGGCTCTCAGCTTCCGTCGCCTTCGCACCGCAGAAAGGGCTGCGGTGCCTTTATCACAGCCCCCAGCCCGCACCCGAAGCAAGGCATCGAGAGGCGGGGGTGGTACCAAGGCAGCAGGGACAGGAGAAAGCAAAAGAACACGAAGGCTGCAAGAAGCCCTGAGGAAGGGACTCAGTCAGCCTGCACCAAGCCCTGCAGTACCGCAGTGGCCGTGGATTTATACTGGACAGGCAGCGAGGCTAAAAAAGGGGCCAGAAACCAAAAAAAAGTACTGCTGAACGCTTAAAAAACAAAACAACCCCCCCCCCCCCCCCCCCCAAAAACCATCATCATCTTCCTGCAGACAACCAATCAATCCAGACTGGCAAGAGGCTCCACCCAGAATTAAGAGAGCCTTAACCTTCCGGGACGTGCGACCCCCCCCCACCCCCTAACATATCCTGAAAATCAGGTGCAGGCAGGACACCAAGCACAAAGCTATCGGGGACACGCACCAACCTCATCAGCCTCCTTCCCTTCAAAAAGTAAAGCTTAAAAAAAAAAAAAAAAAAAAATTCTCTTTTTCCTCAGGACCAAAGCTAGAAACGTAGTCCTGGGTACCGGGACCGAGCACGCCGGGACAGCAGGCACCAGTACCCTCATCCCTCAATGCTTCCGCCCTTCTTCGGGCATTAAAATAAATAAAACCCACGACGCGTGAAGCCGCGCTGCTCCGGTCTGACCCCCACCTTCAGCCCCTGCAGGGGAAGCCGGCCACCTCCGGCGGTGACGTTATTTTTAACCGGAGATCTCTCCTGTACGAAAACATTTCCGCGGGCCCTTAAGATACCGATGATTGCGTGAGGCGAGGAACAGAGAATTAAGAGGCGCGGGTTGAACTCGGCCATTGCAGCGAGGGGGGGATTTATTCTCCTTTTCCCAGTACTTTTGTAATCCTGAAAAAAAAAAAAAAAAGCCAGCGGAACGTAATTACGTAAACGAGAGCGGCTCCCTTCACTACTGGAGCAGACAACCCTTTAGTTGCAGCGTTACTGGGGGGGGGAACCATATTTTATTTTCCCCGCGGGAAAACTCTCCGGAGGCGATCCTTCCTGTGCACGAGCTGTCACAGGATATCCTTTAGCAATAAAGCAGAGGCAATTGTGCCTCTCCGTCCCGGTTTTACTGAAGCAAAGGGCGGGCCGGCCAAAAAAAGGGGTCAACGCAGGCCCGGAACCTCATAAAAACCAGCCCTGGCCAGGCGCTCTCAGGCCAGAATCTCACAAAACCTGCACGGCTTCAAGTACAAAGGATTAAACAAAACACACACACACGAGACTGCTCTCAGCCCGCAGAAAATTAACATATTTACAGCACAGCCAATTCTTCTGTCGGATATCTCAAATTCAGAAGGGGAGCACCGTCCCGTCCGCCTGTTCATTTAAAAGTGTCCATTAAACCCTTGGTCACGTCGCCGCTCACACGCCACACGTAAATGCGTCTCCCTGAACAAAAATTGCATTTATTTTGGTGGGGGGGGGGGGGGGGGAGGGGGAGCACAGAGAAAGGGGGAAATCATCTTTCGCGCCTCGACGTCAGGCGAACGCCGGCGCGGCCCGAGCTTTCCTCCCCGTGCCGTGCCGGGCACCGTAGCCGGAATGGATTGGGTGGCGGTGCCCCCTGATGTTAGGGGGGAGAAGAGGCAGCTCCCAACATCTGCTCAAGTCAACCAAGGCTAGGCTGCAGCGGGGGAAAACAAAAAAATAACACTGCCTAAGGGAGGTCACGGCAGCGCGCAGAGAGCCTGTCGCTCCGGCACCTTCCTGTCACGTCTAAACCGGACACCTAACAATGTTATCACTTTACAAACACACATCTGCAGCGAGTTCCTGGCCAGAGAGACTGGGCAGGTAACCAGCGAATGCTTTTCTGCAGCCGACTGTGCGCAGACTGGGCCTGCACTCAAAAGTGATGTCACCCAAAGTCAATGTTGCTATAATTGGAAAAAGCTGGGCGAAGGCTGCAGTCGGGCAGAACTGAAGCAGCACACGCTGCAGAAACCTTTTCTGCTTCAGGCTGGGCGCGCTCGCCAGCTTGGTCAGCGGCGGGCCGGGATATCATGTCGCTACTTGTTAGCAGCCGGTGGCGGCTGGCACGCTGCAGGCCCTTCGTGTCAGGAAGCCTGCAATCAGGGAGGCCAAAGGTTGGGCGGGATTTGGCTTTGCAGCGCGAGCCGGACGAGCACATCCTTCCTGAAACCCCAGTCAGCTCCCACCCTCATCTCACAAAACTGCACAGCAGCGCCACTAAGGGGGGAGGGGGGGGGAGAAAAAAAATCTATTTGTAGCTCAATCTCCGTAACACAGCAGGCTCAGCACCACAGACCTGCCTCGATCTCCGCTCGTTTCCCTCGCCTGCTCTGGCCACGATGCCTGCTGCGTTTGTCCCGAGCAGGTGAATCTTTATCACTGTCTGGGCTCTCTGGCGGTCCCAAAAGCAAGCAAAACCACCATATCCGTGCCCCCTGCCGGCAGCCACCCCTACACAGACGGCACTGAAAGAGCTGCAAAGTCAAGCAGGGTGGGCAGTACTACTAAATATGCACCCTACATTTGATTTCAAAATATTTTCACTTTCTTTACAAAAATAAATCAGTACATAACTAAAAATGGAAGCAGCTATGCCAAAATAAAAGCAATTTGTATTTCAAAGAATCTAACTAGAACTGCTGCTTTCAAGACCTGCACAAAAATGTTAATATATTTCTTTTCCTCTCAGAGGATGAATTTTTTGCTTTTTGTTTTTTTCTTTTTTCTGGTCAGGCCCCCTCACAAATATCTAGAGTTGCCCTTTTTTCCTTCCTCTTTCTGCCCAAGCATTTGAAACAACCCCAGGCCTCACCCCACAGCCTGCAAGGGGGAGGGGGGGTGGGGGATCTGTGACTACACACCGTAAAAACCGGCAGCCTGCCGCGGCGACCAGATTTCAAAAGGATCCTCAAAAACCGCGCTCTCAGAATGCAATGCTCTGTTAATTCTGTGGCTGATGCGGGCGAATCAAACAATCTGAAGCACTCAAGCCGGAGGAGTTGCAGATCCTCCCTTCCTACAGACGCTGTATCCAAAGTTCCCAGGGAGAAAGGCCTGCCCTTTGCCAAAAGGCTCTGATGGAGGAACGAGAAGCAGACGTTTCATCTAGGAGCTGATTGTCAAAAGGTTGCAAGTGGACTTTACATGGGTAAAAGGGGATTTTCAAAACTGCTACTTTTACGCTCGTCACTCCTTTGAAAATTACCTCCCTAGCCTATCATTTTACATCCCCCTCTTCAAGAAAATGACGGAAACCGGCAGAGCTAGCGTCGACCTATGATTTGATTACTTCGTAATTCAGAAAGTGCCGCGCCCCCCCTCAGCAACGCCGCCTCGTATTAACCCTGCCCCGCTGACGTGCTTCTGATCCCTGATATCTTGAGATCCTGTGTCTTCCTCAAAACAGAGACGACGGAACCCATAGGGGTAGATTTTATAAATCTATGCGCGCGCGAACAAAATCCGGGGTCGGCGAGCTAAATAGGGCTGTCCCCTGCTGCGTCATGGGAGGCTCGAGGAGGTGGCTAGCAAGGGAGGTTTCGTGAGGACCTCTGCTGGCAGGGAGGATGCCGAGTAGCCCAGATCATGACAACCAGCATGACTCAATGGCGCTTGCCGTGAGGGCGTGACGGCTCGATGTACCATCACAGTGCTACTTCCTTCCTCCCTCCCTCCCCCCTTCCTGTTCTTGCCATTTCATTGCAGCCATGGCCTGACCCAGGCCCGCCAGGGCGTGCCAGAGCAAGACCTACAGCAGAGTTCGGCCCGCCCTGCGGGGTCAGATGGGGTAAAGCCAGGCAGTGCTGGGAACACAGCAGGCAGGAACCAACACCGCAGTTACTGCCACTGCCGCCAGAATGGCAAGACCTATGTTGAAACTCAAATTACGTTGTAGGGAGAGCCAAACGCAGTGCTGGGAGAAAAAGGTGAGGGGGGAGAGGGAAGAGAACAGAAGAGCAGGCATGCTGGGGGTCTAGCTTGGGGAAGGGTATTGGAGGTAAGAGAAAGTGTGTGGTGATTTCTAAGCTTGAGCAGGAGGGACGGCAGGAAACGTGAGAGCAAGACCATGGATATCATTTTTGATGGACAACGATCTACAGGCCGATAAGAAAATCGGGGTCAAAACCCGTGCTAATGTTAAGAGATTTTTTGTTGTTGTTGTTCATAAGTTTAAAAAAAGTATGTTACGTGTGATGTGGTAAGCTAATGGGCCATGAGGAAAAATTGCCACAAGTAAAAAAATAAGTAAATAAAAAAGATGCTAAAAATGGAAAAAGCAATCTAAAACTGTGAGTGAGTAAAGGAGAAAATCTGTGATAAAACATGCGTAATGCAGAAATGTACAGCACAGACATGCGTAAGGGGAATAAGGTGCTGGAAACTGGTGCATTTTGCCTCATTGGTTGGAAAGTGTGACCAATGCAATGCAATGTGACAAAACAGTGCATTCAAAGGATCGCATGTGTGAATGTAAAATAAGGCAAGCACAGTGTTTCAGCAGAGCAGAGAGTAAAGGAATCCCAAAAACGAATGAACAGCTTCAACGCTGTCAGTGAAAAAAAAATATATCCTTCAAACACCAAAACTAAAAGCAACAAATGCTGCTATGAGCCTGCAGTCCACGTTTCCAAAGCGCTGAACTTTTACAGGGTTAAGTGGACAATGGCGCATACATGCCACCCAGTGGTCCCCCGAGGTACTGCACTAATCCGAGCTGAAAGGACAATTTGAATAGTGATTTAATGACTGTGGGGGAGGGACGGAGCGGTAAAGTCCAGGCGCAGCCGTACACGCAGGATTTTATTGAGCATTCTCATAACCAACTCAGGCACCTCGAGTAGACGCACGTTACACTGCACAAAGTTACACGGACGCTTCGTAAGGTGCTGCTGGCGCAATGTAATTTACACGCAAGCTTTTTAATACGGAAGCAGCAGCATGTGCATGAATCCCAACTCCGTCCCCTCTGAACGCCTCTCTGCTGCTTGCATAAAAGTGCGCTCGTAATCGGGTTACGAGCGTCCTCCGACGCACGCAGAACCCCGGGCTGCTTAAGTACAGCCCTAGAAGCAGGATTCTACGTGCAATGAAGGACTTTGGAAATTTCACCCAGTGGGTAATTTATTATTTATTTGTAGACAGCACGTGTAAAATGCTCCAAGATACCGTTATTTCCGCAATGCGAAACCACAGCATGCACAGACATATCCCAACAGCTTTTAAGTTCGGTTAATGTCATCGATAATAATTGATGGCAGCCCGAACTGGAAAGAAAACATTTCTGAAATATTAATTCATTTTTAGTGATTTGCACGACCACTCTCTCTGACTCTTGAGGACTGAACGATTCTGAGTTTTGAAGTTTGCTGCTTGGTTGGAATAACAATGTCATATATGTGTGGGAGGAGGGGGCGGGCGGGCATACCTCTCGCAATTTATGCTAGGTCACTCAGTGTTTTCTGGAATTTAAAATGCTCTACAGTCAGTGAAATGCTGGAACAATTGCTATGGATCGGTCAGGGCTGCTCTTAAGCAATGTCCCATTCATTGGGCTGTTTTAACACTTAAAATGTGCATTTCTGTTGCTGGTTTTATTTAGGTTACGTGTAATATATGCTGGGCCCTGCTGATCTGAGATTAGTAATGGAAGCTGTGATCTTAAGTCACTTGGATTACTGCAACTCTCAGTAATGAGCTTGCCTCTTAAATCTCTGATGACTTCACGACTGGCAATCATACTAACTGGGAAGAGGTGATAGGTTTTAGCCATGTTAAGTGGGTAACTGGCTTTTGGAAATTGCTATGATAGTATGTCACATTTTACATTTTCCTTTGAAAAATTGCCCTGTAGGACTTTGCGCTCAGTTGACGGGAAAAGTTTGATCATCCCCTCAAGTCACGTTCTTTGAGGGTCTAGAACCCGGGACTGCTTTTCTCCTGGGGCAGCACCCATGTGGTGGCATCAGCTGCCGATTATAGTCGAGGACAGGAGCGAGCGCGGAGCTTTTCACAGCGCTCTGAAAACCCGGCTGCTGCAGCAGTCAACAAGAGGAGGGCAGGGTTTCTGTTGGTTTGGCCTGGTGAGGTGACAGAGTGAATCGGGTATATGTGCTCTACGGAATTAAGGGAATGAGAGATTTTGTAGCTGGGGGATGGGAAGGGATGGCTATCTGTGAATTTATTGTTTTGTTTTTTTTTTATATGAAACACTCTGTCCACAATTTCTTTTGAAAAATGTGGAAGTTAAATTTAAATTAACTAGACTCCTCGGACCCAGCGAACTATCGGCCAGTTTCGAACCTCCCCTTCCTTTCCAAAATTATGGAAAGAATTGTCAATAAACAACTCTCCGAATATCTTGACGAACATCAATTACTCTTCCCATCACAATATGGATTCAGAAAGCTCCACAGCACAGAAACCCTTCTCCTATCACTATCAGAATCACTCCTAAAAGCCCTTGACTCTGGCCATGCATACATACTTGCCCTACTGGATATATCTGCTGCCTTTGACACTGTTAATCACAACACACTTATCACACGCCTTTCTGAAATAGGTATTTCCGGCACTGCACTCTTTGGTTCCAATCCTACCTGAACAACAGGAGTTACAGTGTAAAAAGTGGTCAATGTGAATCTAAACCTAGAAGCCTCACACAAGGAGTATCCCAAGGATCTGCACTTTCGTCAACGCTGTTTAATATTTACCTCACTCCATTATGCCGCCTTCTATCTAAACTGGGTTTCCAACACTTTATTTACGCGGATGATGTGCAGATTCTCATACCTATAAAAAACTCTTTCAAATGCTCTGAACACTTGGAATGCAGCCCTCACTGAAATAAAAAAACTCCTCACCGACAACTTTCTAGCTATTAATACTAACAAGACTGAACTCCTCTTCATATCCCCTGCAAACAACTCCACACTGAACACAACAGTCCTACCCCAAGGCTACCCTCCGGCGGCACAACAAGTCCGCAGCCTTAGCGTTATATTAGACAACAATTTTACCTTTAAAAAATTCATCGCTAACACTGTTAAAAGCGGATTTTTTAAGCTTAACACACTAAAGCGTATTAGACCTCTACTACACCCATACAACTTCCGCACGGTTCTACAAGCCACAATTCTATCAAAACTTGACTACTGCAATGCTTTGCTATTAGGCCTACCAAAAAACACATTGCAGCCATTACAAATGCTTCAAAATGCAGGGGCGCGCATCATCACCAACACGCACCGCTACGATCACATCACTCCTGTGCTTCAATCACTTCACTGGCTACCTGTTGCATCCAGGACCATCTACAAATCAATGACTCTGATTCATAAGGCCATTTACAACCAAAACATGCAATGGTTTCCTGAACACCTGTATTTCCAAAAAACAAACCGTCCAATCAGATCTCAACATCAGGCCAGACTGCCGATCCCTTCTCCTAAACTAACCAAACTTACATCCACTAAAAAACGTTCCCTCATTATAGCAGGCACCAAAATGTGGAACAGTATGCCCACGGATCTGCGCCAAGAACCCTGCCACCGAAAATTTAAGCAGAACTTAAAAACTTGGCTGTTTCGAAAGGCCTTCCTTTGAAAGATGTAAATTATGCAATTACATACTTCGCTTCTCAACTTACTCTTGATTCTTGTATACTGCCTTACCTTTCCCTTTCCCACCTACTCCCATTCCTCATATATATTTGATATGTATACTTCTAGTTTTGCTGTTAATTTAGCACTTTACTTATTCCTCTGATGTTCATTGTAAAGCCTTTGGCTGAATTACTGTTTGCTGTAAACCGAGGTGATGTGTATTACGTTCCGCGGTATATAAAAAAACTATAAATAAATAAATAAATAAATAATATAGGCTAATGGGGGGGAAAAAAAAAACTTTCTCCAGCAATTTCTGTTGCTTTAGGGTGCAGGCACTCGTCTCTGCAACTTAACGTAGGCTATTCTGTTGCGTTGAAAAAAAAATAAATTTCAGACCACTGGAACAACTGCTAGGAATGGCTTCTAGAGGTATTTCAAATTGTGAGCAGGTAGGAATACTGCAGTATCTGTGTTGTTTTCCAGTTTAAATGGGCCTCTCTGGATTAATTTACATTGTGCTTTCTCTCCTAGGACAATAAGGGACTGATGCTGACTTGGGTTGTTACTGTTTGGTAGATAATCTCCAGGTTCCAGGAACTGGAATCAATGTTTAATGAACGGTCGAGGTAATGACAAGTTAGACCAGTATATCAACCAGTCTGAAAACTGGTTGATATTCCTATTGTGCGTTTGAGTCACTGAGCCCAGCTTTCTTCCTGGGAATTCCTTATTTAACTGTAGGATATAAGAATTGTGCAGTTTCTATGTTCATCCTTTAGGGGGCCAATCGGTGACAGTTTCTTTCACGACTGGTAACCCTACTGCCTACATTGGTTCCGTAAGTTTGATTATTTATTCTAACTATGATGTAGGCATTTACATTCTAAAGTTACTCAGTATACTAGAAGGTTGTCTGAATTTGGTCGACTTCTTTAATCATATAAATTGGATTTTTGTAGAAATTGAAGAAAGATGTAGTATAATTGGCTCTTCTTGATTTTATTATGTAAAAGAATCTTTTCTGTATCCAGGAGGATAACTTTCAAACAACTCCATGCGGACCCATATATGCACGAATATGGGCCTGCAGAGATCTACCTCAAGATTTTATAACCTGTGATTATCTGATCCATGCAGATGATAAAACATGCATACCTTCACTCCCCTAAATAATCACATATATTTCATTATCTGCGAATATCGTATTGAAAGTGCGTACCCTTTCTACCTATTTTATAAACATGTGCGCGTATACCTTATGTGAAAAAAATTAGAACTTTTTCATGTGAAACCCTGATCTATATGCGGAAGTAGGTCTATTTAAAAAAAATACCTGCATAATTGAAATCACCAGTTTGCCGATAGCTCTTCCAGTATACCCAGTCAGTCTCCGCTTCACTGATATCCTTTCAGTTATTCACCATGAACTGCCCCCCAGTCCACCCCGACCTCCTGCTCAAAAACAACAGAACAAGTCTGAATCAATTGCGTAAGATAACGAGCAGGGTAAAATCAGGAGAATAAAATTTGCCTAATGTATTCGTATACATCTCTTATAAAAGAGCAACTTGGACGCGTCCCTCTTGGCTCTACCCTGGACTGAGCTTATTTGCGCAAATAAATTTGCACGCAAAGCTGAAAATTCATGCAAACCTTTGAGGTTTATAAAGTAACTCCTTTGAGGTTTATAAAGCAACTCCTTTGAAAATTAACTCGTTAGACAGTTTCTAACTTTGATCAGTTTACTAATTTTCAAGTTTCTGAATTGCTGATTGAATGTAAGACTGATTTCTGACTACACTGACCTGCAATCTGATGGTGTTTTGGACCTGATGAAGCTTTTTCTGAGAGAAAATTTGATGGACTTCAGCTGCCCCTAGAACTCCCACAATTACCGATTAAGAACACAAGAAATTGCCATACTGGGTCAGACCAAGGGTCCATCAAGCCCAGCATCCTGTTTCCAACAGAGGCCAATCCAGGCTACAAGAACCTGACAAGTACCCAAATACCAAGAAGATCCCATGCTACTGATGCCAGTAATAGCAAAGGCCATTCCCTAAGTCAACTTGATCAGTAACAGTTAATGGACTTCTCCTCCAAGAACTTATCCAATCCTTTTTTAAACGCAGCTACACTAATTGCACTAACTACATCCTTTGTCAACAAATTCCAGAGCTTAATTGTGCATTGAATGAAAAAGAATTTCTGCAATTAGTCTTAAATAAGCTATATTCTAACTTCATGGAGTGCCCCCTAGTGCTTCTATTATCCGAAAGTGTAAATAACCGATTCACATCTACCCGTTCTAGACCTCTCATGATCTTAAAGACCTCTATCAGATCCCCCCTCAGCTGTCTCTTCTCCAAGCTGAACAGCCCTAACCTTTTCAGTCTTTCCTCATAGGGGAGTTGTTCCATCCCTTTTATCAATTTGGTCGCCCTTCTTTGTACCATCTCCATCGCAATTATATCTTTTTGGAGATGCAGCGACCAGAATTGTACAAGGTACTCAAGGTGCAGACTCACCATGGAGCGATACAGAGGCATTATGACATTTTCCGTTTTATTCACCATTCCCTTCCTAATAATTCTTAACATTCTGTTTGCTTTTTGACTGATGCAGCACACTCAGCCGACGATTTCAAAGTATTATCCACTATGATGCCTAGGGATGTGAATCGTTTTTCTGGCGATTGAAAATATCAGAAGATATTTTAAAATTCGTCAGAATTCAGGGGGGGGGGGGCCCACGAACCCGATAGGAAGACCCCATGAAATTTTTCGTGGGGTTCTCTTATTGTTTTGGGGGGGGGGGGTGGGTGGGAAGAAAGGACACTTAAAAATAACCCCCAAACCCACCCCCAACCCTTTAAATTTAATTCTTTCTAATCTCCCACCCTCCAACTTTTTTAAAGTACCTGGCGATCCAGCGGGGGTCCTGGGAGCGATCTCCCGCTCTCGGGCCGTCGGCTGCCACTAATCAAAATGGCGCCGATGGCCCTTTGCCCTTAGCATGTCACAGGGTATCCGTGCCATTGGCTGGCCCCTGTCACATGGTAGGAGCACTGGATGGCCAGCGCCAATGGCACAGCTACCCTGTGACATGCTAAGGGCAAAGGGCCATTAGCGTCATTTTGTTTACTGACAGCCGACGGCCCGAGAGCGGGAGATCGCTCCCGGGACCCCGGCTGGACCACCAGGTACTTTAAAAAAGTTGGGGGGGGGGGGTCGGGAGGGTGGGGGATTAGAATTACATTTAAATGAAGATTTCCTGCGGTTTTTACCCGAACCTGATACCGGAAACGAGTCTGGTACCAATTCACATCCCTAATGTCTAGATCTTTTTGCTGGGTGGTAGCTCCTAATATGGAACCTAACATAGTGTAACTACAGCAAGGGTTATTTTTCCCTATATGCGACACATTGCACTTGTCCACATTAAATTTCATCTGCCATTTAGATGCCCAATCTTCCAGTCTCGCAAGGACCTCCTGCAATGTATCACAATCCACTTGTGATTTAACTACTCTGAATAATTTTGTATCATCTGCAAATGATAACCTCACTTGTCATATTCCTTTCCAGATCATTTATAAATATATTGAAAAGCACCGTTCCAAGTACAGATCCCTGAGGTACTCCACTGTTTATCCTTTTCCACTGAGAAAATTAACAATGTAATCCTACTCTCTGTTTCCTGTCTTTTAACCAGTTTGTAATCCACGAAAGGACATCGCCTCCTATCCGATGACTTTTTCGTTTTCTTAGAAGCCTCTCATGAGGGACTCTGTCAAATGCCTTCTGAAAATCCAAATATACTAATCTACCGGTTCACCTTTATCCACATGTTTATTAACTTCTTCAAAAAAATGAAGCAGATTTGTTAGGCAAGGCTTCCCTTGGGTAAATCCATGTTGACTGTGTTCCATTAAACCATGTCTTTCTATATGTTCTGTGATTTTGATCTTTAGAAAAGTTTCCACTATTTTTCCCGGCACTGAAGTCAGGCTCACTGGTCTATAGTTACCCAGATCACTCCTGGAGCCCTTTTTAAATATTGGGGTTACATTGGCTACCCTCCAGTCTTCAGGTACAATGGATGATTTTAATGATAGGTTACAAATTTTAACTAATAGATATGAAATTTCATTTTTTAGTTCCTTCAGAACTATAGCATGCATACCATCCAGTCCAAGTGATTTGCTACTCTTTAGTTTGTCAATCTGGCCTATTACATCTTCCAGATTCACAGTGATTTGGTTCAGTTCATGTGTCTCATCACCCTTGAAAACCATCTCCGGAACTGGTATCTCCCCAACATCCTCATTAGTAAACACAGAAGCAAAGAATACATTTAGACTTTCTGCAATGCTCTTATCTTCCCTAAGAGCCCCTTTAACCCCTCGATCATCTAACAGTCCAACCAACTTTGCCAGAAGAATGCTGGGCTGCATTGAGAGGAATATAGAGTAAGAAAAGGGAAGTGATTATCCCCTTGTACAGGTCCTTGGTGAGGCCTCACCTGGAGTAGTACTGTGTTCAGTTCTGGAGACCGTATCTCCGAAGAGACAGAGACAGGATGGAGGTGGTCCAGAGAAGGGCGACCAAAAAGGTGGAAGGTCTTCATCGAATGACTTATGAGGAGAGATTGAAGAATTTAAATATGTACACCCTGGAGGAAAGAGGAGCAGGGGTGATATGATACAGACTTTCAGATACTTGAAAGGTTTTAATGATCCAAAGACAACGACAAACCTTTTTCTTAGGAAAAAAATCAGCAGAACCAGGGGTCACGATTTGAAGCTCCAGGGAGAAAGACTCAGAACCAATGTCAGGAAGTATTTCTTCACAGAGAGGGTGGTGGATGCCTGGAATGCCCTTCCGGAGGAAGTGGTGAAGACCAGAACTGTGAAGGACTTCAAAGGGGCGTGGGATAAACACTGTGGATCCATAAAGTCAAGAGGACGTCAATGAAGAGTGGGTGGTTCGCCAGAATGATGGCTACTGCCTGGTGATAATACCCTTATTCAATAAACATACACACGGTTACTGCGACTCCAACATTGCTCTAAGCTTCAACGGCAAGAGGAAATGTGGAAAAAAGGATTTGCACTCACAAAGCGGGGAGTGGCTGGCTTGTTGCGGCGGTTGCTACCCCAAACCAAATAAGCCTGATGCTTTACTTTCAATGCATATCCAGCATAGCTCTCTGCTTCAACGGAAGGGGAGAAGAAAAACTGATACTTCACTGCTTCAACAGCAGGGGAGAAGTAAAACTGATACTTCACGCATATCCAGCATAGCTCTCTGCTTCAAAGGCAAGGGAGAAGAAAAACAACCAATAAGGGCTGAATAACATAGTCTGGGTAAACAAATAAGCATGGGTGTAGCTTGCTTATTGCGGCGGTTACTACCCCTAACTAATCAAGCTTGATATTTCACTTGGTTGCAGATCCATCACTGCTCTCTGCATTAATGGTGGGGGTGAAAGGGAAATAAAACCAAAGGTTACTAAGAGCCAAGAGAAACAGATAAGTATGAGAAAAAAGAAGTGTGAAGCTTGCTGGGCAGACTGGATGGGCCGATTGGTCTTCTTCTGCCATCATTTCTATGTTTCTATGTAACTCTATCACAATTTTCTTGCTTCGGATATATTTTTAAGTTTTTATTATGTGTTCTTGCCTCTATGGCAAACTTCATTTCAAATTCCCTCTTTGCTTCTCCTATCAATGTTTTACACTTAACTTGACAATGCTTATGCTGTTTCCTATTTTCTTCAGATGGATCCTTCTTCCAATTTTTGAAGGATTTTGTTTGGCTAAAATAGCCTCTTTCACCTCACCTTTTAACCATGATGGTAATCATTTTGCCTTCCTTCCACCTTTCCTAATGCGTAGAATACATCTGGACTGCACCTCTAGGATTGTATTTTTAAACAATGTCCATGTCTGTTGAACACTTTTAACCTTTGCAACTGCACCTTTCAGTTTTTTTTCTAACTAATTTCCTCATTTTATCAAAGTTTCTCTTTTGAAAATTAAATGTTAGAGCTGTAGATTTACTTATTGTCCCCCTTCCAGTTATTAGTTTAAATTTTATGTTATGATCACTGTTGCCAAATGGCCCCACCACCATTACCTCTCTCACCAAATCCTGCGTTCCACTGAGAATTAAATCTAAAATAGCTTCCTCTCTCATTGGTTCCCGAAGCAATTGCTCCATGAAGCAGTTGTTTATTCCATCCAGGAGCTTTATGTCTCTAGCAAGTCCTGATGTTACATTTACCCAGTCAATATTGGAGTAATTGAAATCTCCCATTATTATTGCACTGCCAAATTGGTTTGCTTCCCTGATTTCTCTTAGCATTTCATCATCTGCCTGACCATTTTGTCCAGGTGGATGGTAGTATACTCCTATCACTATACTCTTACCCAACACACATGGGATTTCTACCCATTTAGATTCTACTGAGCATTTAGTCTCTTGTATGATCTTTAACCTGTTGGACTGTATACCCTCCCGGACGTAAAGTGCCACACCCCCACCAAGTTGATCCTCCCTATCATTGCGATATAATTTGTACCCTGATATAGCACTGTCCCATTGGTTATCCTCCTTCCTCCAGGTCTCTGTGATGCCAATGTGATTGTGGTAATTTTTTTCTTATTGGTTTTTTGGGAAGTTATATTACCTTTGTGTAATACATTATTTATTTTAGTAAACAGGTTACTAATTTTGGATTAATAAAATGTATATTAAAATATATTTAAAGAATTTATAATTAAAGCTATAAGTCATTTCATTTTTGGATCACTGCCATTTCTGTCCAATATATTCTGCATGGCAATGCTATGGTACACCGCCCTTATGTTGGCACATTTCCACAATGTGCAACATAAGACTACAGAGATATTTCCTACCAACTTCAATGCAAGAATTCCAACTTTTTGACTTAGTATTTTAAAGATATGTTTTGCAGAATCAAGTCATTGCAGCAATGAAAACATTTGTGTGATATTTAATGTTCTCAGGATAAGATCAACCACTGCATTTTCTAGTGGAAGCTTTTTTTTTCCAAAGTTTAGCAACCACTAAGAACAAGCTGTATACATAACGGGATAACCAAGGCATTTTACTATCATCCACCACCGAAATATTACCAAATGCAAAACCCAGAACAATTTATAAGGGTGCCAGGCACAGACAAGATCATACAGTTTATGGGTAGCACCTGTAAAACGTTTTACCTGGATCCAAGTGTGTGAAAGACCCGACGACGAAGTCCAGTGTGGAAACGGCTAGGAGTAAAAGCAGCAGCAACTGGAGTCGAATTATCCATTTAACGCCTGCCAGGTTAATTCCCAGCAAGCCCAACAGCACCGCCAGAGAAACGCCTCTCACTGCCCAAATGTTACTGAGGTTCAGCAGGTCGGAGATGGACTCAGCAAAGCCCGTGATATACATGGCACCTGCAACACACTGAAGGCGAGTTACTGTTAAACCTGCTGCAATCGCAGAGAGGACAGACTGCCCGTCATGTGGCTTTCTGAACCACTATCCAGTGCACTGTGTATTCGGGGTTTTTTTTTTTTTAAACATGTTTGCTCTTAACAGCAGCATGTCCATCGCTCACCTGTCCGAAAACATAAAGGAGGCCAAAGGTGCCGCCAACCTGTCCCCCGAGGACGTTCGACATCATGGAATAGACGCCTCCGCTGCCGATGTTGCACCGCTCGCACACCCCAATCCCAGACAGAACTGTTACCAGGGCAACCAGGATGACGAAGGACACCAAGAACATCCCCAGCAAGACGCCAGTGTTCCCCTAAAACCGTGGTAAGGAAGCAAAGCAGAAATGGGAAATGAATTAGAACACGTCAGCACCACAAAAGCGAGGGAGGGCAAATTTATCTCAGTTCTAGGCCACGATATAAAATCCTGCCCGGAGCCGCGAAAAACGAGCTGAGAAAGTCAGGGGGGAGAGGCTGCCAAAGCCCTGCCTGTATCCTACCTTTGTCTGCAACTCATTTTCCTGCCGCCGCTCGAATAATGGTCAGATTTAAGGACGTCATCTAGAAGTGAGATTTTGCCTAAACTGCACGTAACTAACAAAGCAGGTCTAATATACACCCTTAGCCACTGGTTTATTGCAGAGCCACTGCGGACAGCGCGGGCCCCATTCAAACTTTTCACGTGGCTGAAAAGGTGGCACACCTTGGGTCCTGGCTCACTGGAAAACGGCCAGATCAGCCCATCAGTTCAGACACGGCCAGCACAGAGAGCCTTAAAGGTAGGAGGGTAGGATGGGTTCTCCTGTATCAGGGTTTCCGACACACCTTTTAAACTGTAGAATACCTAAATTAAACAATAGCGCTGGAAATATGCTACAGAATCCATCTGGATGCTCTTGCCTGCTTGGTAGCAGAGCGAGGAGCATTGCAGAAAACAAACAAACAAAAAAACCTGTTACAGAACCAGTCAGTCAGTGACTCTGTTACAATCTAATTCCATTTATAGGCCACATGCGACTCCATCACAATCACTGACACATCACCAGGAAAAGGCTAGCTATGTTGTCTCCTGCACGGACGTGGCACAGAGCCGTACACCTCTAGTGTCACAAGGCACCTTCTCCTGCTCCCCGTTAGGTGGGGATCTAACCGGCTAATTCACTAGCTCCTTATCTAGCTCCTTTGGCTAACGGCCCTCCAGCCGCCCGTGTCCTGTCTCATGACATAAGGGCCATGCACACACACATGCGTTCAGTCTGTACGGATTATCTGCATCTACAGTAACGTAAGTGCGATGTACTAGGGTGTCGGGTGAAAATACAATTCGTGCTTTAACAAAGCATAGTTCTGGAGCTTGGCACATGCCAGAATCTCTTTCCCCCCTTCCTGACGGCGGGTCATCCGCGTGCTAGCTCTACAGAGGAGCACGGGGGCCCACGGAGCAGCAATGACAGGCCCCCAGCAAGGAAACAGGTGTCAACTGGACGGGCAGCACCAATACAAGCCCTTCCACAACTCCCCCCCTTAGCAGCACAGTGACCTCTTTAAAATGTTAGGCGCCCAGAAAGCGGGCCGCAGCCTGGCCAACGTTTTGTTTGAAGGGAGGGAAAACGTTCCTTAAACCACGGCACGACATGCACAGCGGGGGACTTCACTCACCACAAGCCATCCTGTTCTCAGAAACAGCACGACTCCAAAAATATTGATCATACAGGATGTGAAGACTCCGTCCCAAGTCCCGAAGAGAACTGGCTCCCAAACAAACAGCTGGATCTTCCACCATGGTTTGGTCTGGGTTTGAGACACCTAAGATTAAGAAGCAAACTTGATTATATCAGATCTGATCAAAGAAAGCACAGGAGGCCAGAACTATAAAATATAGGGAAAAAAAAACCCAAACAGGTTGTCAATCTATTATGGGAAGTAGTTGAACTAAGTCAGTTTTTATGGTTATGAAACTCTCTTTCTCCTGCAGAACTGGTTACATTCTGTCTCCCCGTTTTTTCCGAGGGGTGAGTGGATCCTGTCAGCACCGCTCCCTGCTCCTGGATTATTTTTAGTTACCCTACGGATGAGGTCCTCTTTCATCGAATGATATCCACCAGCTTCAGGTGGGGTAGAGGCTTCCTGATCCTGAGGCCCAGAAACTGAGTTCCCGACCTCCCCGAGGGACCGGTCTGCAGCCAATGCCTGGAACCATGAGAAGGCCAGAGGGGGCTACTCATCTCAAAACAAGCACACGCTCAGTCAGTCTGCCCATTATCCCAAAATGTATATGTAACATCCTGCCCTGCCCTTTCAATCCAAGGCGACTTACAGTAATATCATCAGAAACAAAAAGAAACCATTAAATATAAACACATAACTAACAAGACAATTAAGTCCTAATATCCAAAAAGCCAGCCTAAAAAAGAATCCCGCCTGCTCTGCAATAAACCACATCAATGGCCAAAAGCCATCTTGCACAGCCGTATCTCCAGACCCTTTTGAAAATATAGACAGCTAGGGGGGGGGGGGGCCCGGCCCCCCCCGGCATCATATCACAACAGATCCTTCCAAAGCGCAGCAGCAAAACCACCAAAAGCATGGCCACACACACACACGGCAGTCAGCCGAGCAGATGATGTAGCTGTTATATAATTACAGCTGTGAACAAGTTAGTAATATACTTAACAGATGCTGAAATTCTCCCTGAGGTGACAGGAAGATTTTTGCAATATCAGCGCTGATTTCAAGACAACAACTGGCTTGCTACATCCGAGAGGAAGGAGGATTTCCGAAAACCTGCAGAGTCGGGCATTTATGGCAGCAAGCGGCATGAAGACCTGAAAGGAACCCTTTGTCAGGACGGCCATTTAAACAGCCATATCGGCACATTGCAAACTAGTACCTGAGAGGGAACTTCGTTTTGGAACGTCATTCAAGCGGCATTCTACAACGCATTAATGTGGAAGACATTTCTCAGTCACCATTCTCAAGTTAAGTATATTACTAACTTGTTCACAGCTGTGATTATATAACAGCTACATAAAAGACACTATATCCTTAAGCAACCGATGATTAAATCACAAGCACGGTGAAGCATCTATAGCTCCACAGAGGTTACCAGATACATATAAGGGAACCGGTGTGCATGTATGAAGGTTGCAGGATTCATTACTCAATTTATCTGTCTTATCAAGTCCTATTTGTAAGTGAGAAATTAGGATTTATGTGGAATAAAGACGTGCAGGAAGGGGAAGAGGCGAGTCCTGATGGGGTGAGAGTGAGGGTAGGGGGTGGGAGGGGTCGCTACTTGCTTTAACGCTGTCAACATAATTGCATTGTTTGTAATATTATTGCTCCATAACACGCTTTGGGATTTGTTGGACCAACAGTGGGAAATCAACTCAAAATTATAAATAAATAATCCAAGCGGCTTGCTATTAAGGCATGGATAAATAAAGTTTGGTCTTTCCTGTCGAAAAATGAGGAGGAGGAGGAGTGGACAAATTTGGCGCACACTCAAAAATGTATTTTGAACCACTCGAGTCTCCCGCCTCTGCGTCGACAGGTGTGCATCTGGTTTCACCCTCTAATGATGCACCACAACCTTTGCTGTTAAAAGCTAACCCCAGGCCCCGTAGACAGTAGAGCAAACACTTCAGTAAAGGCAGAATGCCCTAATTAATTCCTGCGTCCGCCCCATTAGACCTACAATACGTGGCAAACCTATTCTAATGTCACCTGACTGCAGGGCCAAACGGCGTGTGCGACCTGCCAAACTGCTTAGCTTGCCAAGGCAGATGATCTCCAGATTGTGATCCCGGGCCATGCACACAATAGGAGAGTCACAGAGCAAAACGCCGTTCCAAGGAGAGAGAAAATGCAGCCTACCTTCTATTATTTGATAAAATCAACAGCGCCAGCCTTATGATTAGTGCTTTGTTTGCCACTGCCAAGTTCAACATCATTCCTTCAAACTATGCCTGCATTACTGCAGGGGGCCCGATTTCTAGCTCCTCAGAACACAAGATCCTTCATGCATATTCGGGAGGATTTTTTTTTTTTAATAGAATTGCAGAATTGTTAAAAAAAAAAAAAAAATTGCCCTTATGTGACCTCAAGAGGTCACCCTGTCTCCAAGATATGCCATACCAGGTCAGACCACGGGTCCATCAAGCCCAGTATCCTGTTTCCAAGTCACACGTACCTGGCAAGTACCCAAACATTAAATAGATCCCATGCTATGAATGCCGGCAACAAGCAGTGGCTATTCCCTATTGATTAACAGCAGTTTATGGACTACTCCTCCAGGGATATATCCAAACCTTTTTGAAACCCAGTTACATTAGCTGCTTTAATTACATCCTCTGGCTACAAATTCCAGAGCTTAATTTTCCCCGATTTGTTTTAAATGTGCTACTTGCTAACTTCATGGAGTACCCTAGTCCTTATCCGAAAGAGTAAATACCATTTCACATTTATCCATTCAAATCCTTTCATAATTTTGTAGACCTCTATCATGTCGCCTGCATGCCCCCCCCCCCCCCCCCCTTTCCCGGCCGTCTCTTCTCCAAGCTGAACAGCCCTAACCACTTTAGCCTTTCCTCTTAGGGAGCCCTCAAACACCTCCAATGATGGAGCCTTCATCCCCACCTTAAAAACGTTCCAGTGCTGGACTAATTTTGCAGACAGAAAGTTCTTCTGACTTGCATACGCCCTGCTCCAGTTTCAGTCGTTTCTCTTTTGCCCTTTTGCCATGGGGGACACACAATTGATTAGGATCCTCCTTATCACCTACCATTTTATATTTGATTACTGCTGAGCGTCAAAGGATCACGGAAAAGAACCGTGATCATTAGAGGCCGCATAGGTCCCCATCTTCAAATGTTATCTATGCGTCAGCTACATCTGAAGACCAGACCCTAGGCGGTCTGGAATACTCATCGACGACAACCTCCTTGGCTAACTCTTATGTAGGTCCAATGCAAGCTCCGACAGCCCGCAGAGATTCACATTCTTTCTAGGACCAATGTGGCTTCCCGACCTCTGCACTGGAGAAAGTAACATCACCATAACTGTGTAATACCCTAACCAAACTTACATCATATGACAGACAGTGACTGATACCAGCCCGCGGGCGCACGTGTTTGCACATATGCTGCCTCGTGCCAGAGGACGCATCCATTTTATAACAGGCACACATATACGCACACATGGTATAAAACAGGCTGAATGCACGTACTTGTGCGCACAATTTATACAGACACGCTCACAGATGCCGCTTCTACTGCGTAAGGGAGGGAATTTAAAAAGGGACATGCACCGACACCATTACTAAATTTTCCCAGTTCATTCCCAGTTTGCCTACTTGGGATTGGATTTTCAAACCCTCCTAGGTTATTAGCCTCCCTTGCCCCCTATTAGCACCAACTCCTAAAACCCAGCTGACTAGCATAGATTTTTTTTGTTTTATTATCGGGCGGATTTTAAAAGCCCTGCTCGCGTAAATCCGCCCGGATTTACGCGAGCAGGGCCTTGCGCACCGGCGCGCCTATTTTCCATAGGCCGCCGGTGCGCGCAGAACCCCGGGACGCGCGTAGGTCCCGGGGTTTTCGGAAGGGGGCGTGTCCAGGGGCGTGGCCGCGCCCTCCGGAACCGCCCCCAGGTCGAGTCTCGGCGCGCCAGCAGCCTGCTGGCGCGCGTGGATTTACATCTCCCTCCGGGAGGCGTAAATCCATGGATAAAGGTGGGGGGGGGGGTTTTTTTAGATAGGGCCGGGGGGGTGGGTTAGGTAGGGGAAGGGAGGGGAAGGTGAGGGGAGGGCGAAAGAAAGTTCCCTCCGAGGCCGCTCCGATTTCGGAGCGGCCTCGGAGGGAACGGTGACAGGCTGCGAGGCTCGGCGGCGCCAGCTGCCCAAAATCGGCAGCCTTGCGTGCACCGATCCAGGATTTTAGAAGATACGCGCGTATCTTATAAAATCCAGCGTACTTTTGTTTGCGCCTGGTGCGCATAAATACTTATGTGCACATTTCATGTTAAAGTCCCCGAATGCCCATGTCTCGCTTGTGCAAGAACAGGGAGATATGCTTTTAAAATCCACTCGGTGCATGCCAGCCGAACTCGCATATTTTGGCGTGCACTGGACTTTTAAAATTCACCTAATGAAGGTGTGATGCCACCCCAGGGTTCGCTGCCTGTCCCTGTCTTCAGGCAGCACAGCTAATGGGTTTCACAGCCCTCCTTGTGATCACGGATAATAATTTACTTGTCCAGGGTAAGTCTCATGTGTCCTCCCAACCGGGGTCTCGAACCCCCTCTTCACCTGGTCTCCACAGTCAGACCCTTCTCCGTGGAGCCACCGGAGCCCCATGACTTAACACTGTTTGTTTTATCACCCAGTTGTTTCACAGGGTAGTGAATTTATAAGTCTTTTAGTCTCGGTCCACAATTTCAGCCAGTCCAAACAGAAATAAGATGTTCAAATCCCAAAGAAAAACTAAATGCCAGCAAACCTTGCTCTTTTCTTTAGAAGGTCAAGATTCTTGATCCCCTCAGCCTTTACTGCTCCAAGAGTTCTTTCCATGGGGAGTCCTTGTCGCCTGCTGAGCCTCTTGAGGGAGACTGAAGTAGGCATCCCGAGGGTCCCTTTTTATAGGCCCTAGGCCCCTCCCCTGAACTATCCCGATTGGCCCAGTCTTCCTGCCTGCCCCCTTCCCACAGCTGCAACTGCTTTCTGGACTCTCTTGGTGAAAGAAACCACTCTTCCTGAGAAAGGCTGGATCTCTTCACCCTCCCTCTTGAGTTTTCCCTCGATTGATTCTTTGGTCCTCAGCTTGGAGACATACACTCCATCACATACCTCCCCCCGTTTGTTGAGGAACCTCATGTCCTCTGTCGAGGTTCCAGCCCCCTCCCGAGACAGGAAATTGGAATCATCATGTTCTTTTCCAGCCCTATGCGTAACCATGAATTGATAGGGCTGTAGGGCCAAGTACCATCTCATGAGGTGGGCTTTAGTATTTTTCATTTGGTCTAACCATATCAGTGGGGCATGGTCAGTTACTAGTGGAAACAGTCACCCCAATAGATAATACTGAAGGCTTTCAACTGCCCATTTAATGGCTAAGCATTCATTTTCTGTGGTCAAATATTTCCACAGAGAGATTTCGGTTTAAGTATATAACTGGATGTTCGTCCGGCCCCTCCCCTTGGCTGAGAATGGCTCCGAGGCCCACGCCAGAGGCATTAGTTTGAAGGGTGAATGGGCGAGAAAAATCAGCATTACGGAGGATGGGATGGGCACACAGAGTTTTCTTCAGGGTCCAGAAAGCTGTTTTTTCCTGGTCATGCTGCCATGTGACCTGGTTTGGCTGAATCTTTTTTAGGAGGTCCGTTAACAAGGCGGTGATCTCGGCAAAAGCCGGGAGAAAATTCCAGAAGTATCCCACCATCCCTAAAAGTGCTCATACCTGTTTCTTAGTTTTGGGGTTGGGGACTTTTAATACTGCCTCTACTTTAGAGGGGACGGGCTTTACCTTTCAATTCCCTATGATATGCCCTAGGTACTGAACCTCCTTGCAGCTTCACACACACTTCTTTGGGTTTGCAGTGAGCCTGGCCATACGCAGGGCCTGGCAAACGCTTCTCAAGTGGGCTAGGTGACTGGACCAGTCAGGTGAGAAGATTATGACATCATCTAAATAAGCTCTAGCGAAGGTCTGGTGGGGGTGGTGGTGTCGAAGAATCTGATAAATAACTCTGAAAGGTTGCGGGAGTTCCATGGAAGCCAAAAGGAACAACCTTTTTAGGGTAATGAAGGACATTTTTGGCTTCGATTCTGGTTCCAAAGGGATTTGCCAATATCCTTTTGTTAAATCCAGGGAGGATAGATATTGGGCATTCCCCAATTGCTCAATTATATCTTCCACCCTGGGCATAGAGTATGCATCAGATTTAGAAATGGCATTCACCTGGCGAAAATCTATACAAAACCTGGTAGACCCATCGGGCTTTGGGACAAGAACAATGCGGCTGGCCCATTCGCTTTCTGATTCTTCGATATCCCTAACTTTAGCATGTCCTCCACGTCTTTATTTACCAGTTCTTTCTTGGCTTTGGGAAGCTTCTAGGGTTTCTGCCTTACCAATTTCCCTGGGTCAGTTAGGATCCTGTGAGACCCTACTCTTGATTTTACGAGTATTGGAGAGAATACATCTCTAAACTGCGCCACTAGGTGCTCGAGTTGCTGGCGTTGGGATGAGGAGAGCGACTCGCCCAGTTTAACCCGTTCCTCCCCTAGCCCTTCGGGAATAGTGGGACCTAACTCTTCTTCCCTGTTGGAGGTTTTGGCTACGAGGCCTTCCCTACTAATCCAGGGTTTCGGTAGATTCACATGAAAGACCTGCAACTTGAGACCCCTCCTCCACTTTCAGGATTACCGCATGGTGCTTCAATCCATCATCTTTTCAAAAATCGACTATTGCAACTCTCTCCTTCTCGGACTTCCAGTAAACAACATCAGACCCCTACAGATGCTGCAGAACTCTGCCGCTAGGATTCTGACCAACACTAACAAAAGAGAACACATTACTCCCATCCTTTGGAACCTTCATTGGCTACCCATCAAATTCAGAATTCTCTACAAAGTCCTAACGATAATTCACAAAGCCATGCACAATCTCACCCCACTTGATCTAAGTATCTCTCTTCGACTCCACTCTTCCTCCAGACCTGTTAGAAGTGTCTACAAAGGCACTTTTTACGCCCTCCCCCCCCCTCAGCCAAGACCACTTTAAGGAAACGCGCCCTATCAACAGCTGGTCCCCCACAATGGAATGCTCTCCCCCCGGACCTCCGTCAAGAACCATGCCCGTTGACTTTCAAAAAAAAGCTCAAAACGTGGCTATTCAGTCAAGCATTTCCCTAATTAGATGAACGCTGCTCCCTATCAAAACAGAACTATTAGAAATATCTTGGCTATTCAAATGAGCTTCACTCCCTTATGGACGATCATTCGCTCTCCCTAATGGACGAACGTGCTCCTTCTCATAACAGGACACTTATACTGACCCTGATCAGGGCGTACCACCTGCAGCCAGGTCATTCCGCGTCTTATCTTACATTGCAACAAAAGATTTCACAGACTGGTTTAATTCTCTACACTTTCCTCCCTTTCCTTTACTTTCCGTCCCTCTCGATATCCTACCCCATTTCAGTACCCTTAGCCGCCTTTTGTAACCCTTATGTTAAATCCCTTCTTCTCTCTCAACTGATCTTACCTGGTATGCTAATCTACATTTAATAAATGCCCCCCCCCCTTCTCACCCCAGATCCTCTCTGATCCATCTCCCCCTCCCACCACTGTAGTAACTACGAGCTTTTCTCTAAAGTTAATAGCATTTTCATTTCGAGTTTGGCTCCATTTCAATGTATGCTCTTTAGTTTAATCTATTATTTGTTCGTTATTTTTAATTTAACTTAATGTTTGTTCTATACTTGAATGACATATTAGCAGTTTATATTTAACCCCATGTATTTATCTTCATGGATCCCAGTTCCTTATAACCCTTGTTCTATGTAATGCTTTTATGCAATAACCATTTCATTGTAAACCGATGTGATATGTATTTTTTACATGAATGCCGGTATATAAAAGTTCAAAATAAATAAATAAAACTTCCACTCTCCCATTGCTACTTCATAGTCTTCTCCCCAATTTTCCTTTTAATCAAAAAAGGGCCTTTCCATTTAGCCAAGAGTCTGTTGGTAGATGTGGGCAACAGGACTAGTACTGTGTCCTTTTCCTAGAAACTCCTAAAATGATCTCCGAATCATAGTAAAATTTCTATCAGGTTTGGGCTTGTTCTAAATTCCCTCTAGCCTCTTGTGTGAGCTCTCTGATTCTACGCCCCAACTGTTGGACATATTCCATTACTGGGACCTTGTCTTTGTTATAGTTAGTGAGGTTTGGGTGGACCCTTGGACACTGTGGCAGCTGACCATGCCCACCCGGGGGGGAAGTCCCGTGAGGGGTCACAGGTCAGGCTCAGCTCTGGACACACAAACACAGAATGTTCTTTATTTAGACAGTTTGAGAAGCCACCAGAGGTGGCGGTAGTGAGTAGAAGATGTAGCCCGGCTGGGCTAGTATTCCCCAGGGCACTGGAACAGCAGCTCCTCCGGTACCAGTGCTGTAGTGGAGAGAACTGAGTACAATAGAACATTCACAGAGTCCCAAATATGGAGAAGCCCCGAGATAGGGAGAGCTGGCCCTCGAGGAGCGAGTACCAGATCCTTGGAGGTAGAGAGACTTGTTGGCAAAGTACTCACACAGCAGTTCCACGTAGGAGATGGCACTGGCGCTGGAACGGGGGCAGGCCCTCGAGGTGAGAGTACCTGGTTCCAGGGAGACAGCTCTGAGGAGTGGATGATAGAAGTACTCACTGATGGTGTCTGTAGCGAATTCTTCCAAGTAGAAGAGGAGATTGATGCAGGCAGTGGGTCAGGGAATATGGGCCCTCGAGGAGCGAGTAGCGGTTACCTGATAGCGACCTGAAAGAAGGAAAGAGGCCCAGATAGCAGAAAAAGTCCAATGGAAGTTGGAAGGCAGAGTAGCTGGGTACAGAGAGCGAATCCCATCTGTAAGATCACCCTTGCTAACTCAATGGCTAGCAATAAACTGTAGGCTTAAATATCCGGGCAGTGTGACGTCATCACAGGGGGACGCCCCTGAGGAATGCGCCAATGAGGAAATAAGAATGAGGGCTGCGCATGGCGGGAGGCAGCACCCAAGCCGGTCCGGGGATGCCGTAGAGGACGGCAGGCGGACGCCGCGGCAGCCAGGCATCCATGAAGAGCAGGAGTCGCCGCAAAAAAGGAAAGGTAGGCGGAGTGAAGCCGTCGAGAAGTGACGGTCGCAACAGTATTCTCTGGAGTGGCTAGACCAAAATTCCTGGATTATTGTAAACAGACCCTGGGGTTGTCGCCCAAACATTAATTCAAAAGGGGAGAAACCTAGTGATGCCTGGGGAACTTCCCAGGCTGAAAACAGCAGGAATGGGAGTAGAGTATCCCAGTCTTTGGTTCCTTCCCCGTTGCATTTCCATATCTCAACCAGACCATCAGTTTGGGGATGATAGGCAGCTGTTTTCAATTGTCTGATGCCGAACAGACTCCATAGGTTATGTAACCATTTACTCATGAAATTAGTGCCCCTATCTGTTAGGATCTCCCTGGGAAATCCCACCATGCAAAATATTTTTATTACCTCCTGAGCAATCATTCGGGCCATAGTGTTCCTTAGGGGAAAGCCCAGGGAAACAGAGTAGCATAGTCCATCAAAACTAGGACATATTGATGTCCCCAAGACGTGCAATCTAAGGGCCCTACAATGTCCATAGCAACTCGTTCCAGGGGTTGACCTATGGTGGGCAGAGGCACTAGAGGTACCTTTTGGGGCAGATGTTGTGGCACCAACTGGCACTGTGGACACGACTGGCAGAAATGGCGGATGTCTTGATACATTTTCAGCCAGAAGAAATACCGCAACAGGCGTACACCCGTGCTCTGCTCCCCTAAGGGTCCCGCTAATGGGTGTGCGTGGGCGAGGTTCAGGAGGGCTTCGCAGAAAAGCTTGGGAACAACTAGCTGCCAGGTTCCCTTTTCTCCCCTTGGGGCTGGTAGCAAAAGAGCAAATTGTCCCTCCCACTTGGAGTTCGTGGCCTGGGGGGGGTTCCCTTCCCTCCATATCTCGGGCTTGGTCCCAGCCCTCTTGCAATTTCCTGTCACTCTGCTCTGTTCCTTAAAGCGGGGGAATTGTTCTATTATCTCTTTTCCTAAGGGTTCTGTGTCTCCGGGAGGTAATACCCCTTTCCACTTTTCCCCCTTTTGGGTGGCGCGACTCTTCCAGTCTTTTCCTGGACTTCTGGATCAGAGAAGGGGGAAGTGATTCTCTAGGCGAAGCTCCTTGGATTCCGATTCCAAGTATTGCCAGGCCCTAGTTGAGCCCCATACGTGTCTCCGAATTTCTGTAACCAGTCCCTTCCTAATAATAAGGGAACAGGAAGGTACTGTATTGTTGTTATACGAACAAGGTGGGTCTGCATGGCCCAAGTAACAGTGGCCCAATAAGTGGTCTGTGGCTTCCAATCCCCAGGTACACATCGCACTGCAACAATTCCCCCAAAATCTTCTTTTATTTTGTGTAGCTCCAACACTCGGGCCAACGGTCTGGACCTCAGGGTTTGATTGCTCCCCATATTGACCCACGACGTGAGAGTCCTGCCACTAATGTGAACTACCTTTTGTGGGGGCTGCATTTCTATCGGCCTGCGCCCCCCTCCCCCCTCCTTCCGCTTCTAATACTAGAGCAGTCCATCTTTGGGCAGTCTTTTTGGAAATGTCCGGTCTCACCACATGCGAAACACCAATATAGACCGGTAGACTCAAGGGGGGGCTTTTCCGTCCCAAAAAGGGGGCGGCTCCTTCGACTGTTCTAGCAGCCCGGGAAGAAAAACTCACCTGGGAAGTTTATTATCTTCTTCTTTCCCTCCACCTGGCTTTTTGGGGTTGAAGTGACTTTCCTTTGGCACCAATCCTCATCCGCTTCCAGGTAGCGTTCGGTAACTTGATGGCCTTGGCCAGATTAGTAGGGCCATGTCTGGTTACCCACATCTTTAAAGGAGGAGGAGTCAATATAGTCAAAAACTATTCCATGACTATCAACTGGACTAAGTCCTGTGGAGAATGTTCATTAGGCTTTAGCCATTTGAAAGCCCAGTCTTGTAATTGTTTGGCCATGGCCCGGGGGTCAATCCTCTTTTTTAAACGCATGGCCTCGAAATCGTTTACGATAGGCCTCCGGTGTGAAACCTAGTTGGTCCTTGATGATCGCTTTTACTTCCTGGTAGTCCAGCAGCACTGGCCACTCTCTCAAAAGGTAGTGATGAAGGTCTCCGAATTGTCTTCGTGCCCTATAGTTATAGTTCATTGCTTTTCTATACCGTTACATCAGCAAGGCCTTCACAACAGCGTACAATAAAAATAAGGAAAATACAATAAATTCATAAAAGAAAGCTAACAGCTAATAATACTAAAATATAAAGGATATAAAATAAAAATTAACTGTTAAAAATACATAATAAAATAATATTAAAATATCCAACTAAAATAGAATTCAATAAGAGCAAATATTAAGAAGTACAAATAATATACTAAAATTAATATTAAGTAAAACAGAAAGAAACAGCCCTTACTTTACTTCAGCTCAGCCTCCGAGTAGGCACATTTAAACAACCATGTTTTTAGTTCCGCCCTAGTTTGTTAAGACTAAGGCCACTGATTCCTTGGTCCACCATCAGTCCCTCCAGCCATCCACTGGCTCGGAGGTGTTCTTGACTGTCCCAGACTGTAACCATTTTCTCGGTCCCCTTCATCAGGCTATCTAGAAGCTGTAGTAATGGCTAGTCCAAGGTGTGTTGGAGAAATTGAGCTGACGCGGCTTGCTGCTTCTGCATCTTTTCTACTGCCCATTTCAGCAGTTCCTCGGAGGCCATCCTTCTCTGGGGTCCGATGGATCTGGGGTCCGATGGATCAAGCCAACATAAACAGCGATATCCGGGTCATCCTGGGTCTGCTCCAGAGCATCAGGAAGACTGTTTCAGGATCCCACTGCTGCCACCCCGGGGTTTGCTGCCTGTCCCTGTCTTCTGGCAGCACGGCTAATGGGTTTCACAGCCCTCCTTGTGATCACGGATAATAATTTACTTGTCCGGGGTAAGTCTCAAGTGTCCTCCCAACCGGGGTCTCGAACCCCCTCTTCACCTGGTCTCCACAGTCAGACCCACTGGAGCCCAGCTGTTTCACAGGGTAATGAATTTATAAGTCTCTTAGTCTCGGTCCACAATTTTAATCAGTCCAGACAGAAAAGAGAAGAACAAATCCCAAAGAAAAACTAAATGCCAGCAAACCTTGCTCTTTTCTTTAGAAGATCAAAATTATTGATCCCCTCAGCCTTTACTGCTCGAAAGTTCTTTCCATGGGGAGTCCTTGTCGCCTGCTGAGCTTCTTGAGGGAGACTGAAGTAGGTCTCCCGAGGGTCCCTTTTTATAGGCCCTAGGCCCCTCCCCTGAACTATCCAGATTGGCCCAGTTGTCCTGCCTGCCCCCTTCCCACAGCTGCAACTGCTTTCTGGTCTCTCTTGGTGGAAGAAACCACTCTCCCTGAGAAAGACTGGTTCTCTTCACCCTCCCTCTTGAGTTTTCCCTGATTGATTCTTTGGTTCTCAGCCTGGAGACATACACTCCATCACATAGGTTTTCAACGGTGAAAGTTATTAGGTTTTAGTAAATGAAGAACTTAACACTCAGTTAATTAATAACGTCCAAATCCAGAGACAATTAGTGGTATTAAGATGTTGACAAAGCTTTACAATACTTTAACAAGTGTCATTTTTCTTTTTTCACTGCAACAGTTGTTTTTATGGTAGTTAATGTGTACGGCAAGAAAATAGGATTCCTGTCCCATAATTCCATTTGGTTTGTAATGTTCTACCATATATTCTATTCTATTAAAAAAATAAAATCATTTTTTCATAGGCAAAAATCTGTTCTGCAGTCTACTCAACACACCTGTGCATCCTCATGGAACAAGTCTTTGATGTGGCCCTCCTCTCTCAGATTCGTGCCAGCCTTCAGGAGACACTTTTTATCACTTTCTCCAAGGCTGGAGATAGAACATGAAGCCATGGCCCCAGCGAGCTCTGGGAGGGAAGAAGAGAGTGTGCACAGAGGAGGATCAGCTTTCTGGCTTATTCAGATTCCTAAAACCATGAAGAAACTGCTCCATGATCTTCCAAGCACTATGAAGGAAAAAGAAAGAAAAAAGAACACTTGTGATAAAAAACAAGCAAAGGGGATTTCCAGCTGAACCCAAACCTTAGTCTAATGGGCCATGAGCTTTCATTTCCTGGGTTTTACTCCAGTTTTTCACCTTCTCCCCTAATCCTGTCCGACCCAGTCATCCCAGTGACAGTTCACACTCAGGAGTGCAGACTCAACCTAGTGTATGTGTGTCCCCAGATCTGGTCACTAGATGTCACTGTTGTGCAATGTCCGAGACTCCCCTATCCACTAGGCATTACGAACGCTGCCTCCGCCATGGCCAGTCTAAGGAGTAGAAGCCGGGCTCAGGAATCAGATCTCCTGCAAGGCAGTTACTGCCACAGAACTAATGGGCAGGCTGTCATTAATGTCAGGGCATATCTTGAGCTGTCTATGAATCTTTTTACACAGTGTCTTTGCTCAAACAATTTAATCTTGGCCTAAGTGTCGTTTATGGTTTAGTGAAATAAGAAAGGCAAGATAAAGGGCTACTCTCAGGTATGTTACAGCAAGAACAGCAGTCATTTAACACTACAACAACAGCAACGACATAGAAATGTAAGCAACATTGAATCATCAACAGCAGAAGTTGCCCAGCAAAATGCACCAATCTGGCTGCTTTAAGTCACATATGTAATCCAATTTAATTTATTTTTGTTACACACTTACCACCGAAATGATCAAAACATGCTACAAGTTCAATAAATCAGAAGTGAACTAGCACGGCGACTCTTTAAATGTAATGTTGTTAAGCAGAGGGACGGTGTGCTACGTGGAAGAACTCGGAAGTCGGGGGGGGGGGTGGGGGGGAGTAGATTATTAACTAGAGATGTACATGTTTTGGAGAGCCCGAAAAATGATTGGGATTTTCCCGTTTTTTCACGAAAAATCGTTTTTTGGGTTAGAGCGTGCTAACAAAAAATAACAAACTCTAACAGTTTTTGTTAGCGTGCGCTAATCTAAAAAATGATTTTCCGCAAAAAAAAAACAAAAACAAAACCTGAACCGCAAAAAATGACATTTCTTGCGGCGGCCGAGAAACGAAGAACGACACAAACACAAAAAACGATTCACATCTCTTTTATTAACACAGCTTGTAGGGGCAGCACATAGAGAAGATGGCCTGAGCTGCAATTTTTACGTCACTCCTACAACTAAGGACTCGCACACACTGATGAGCCAGTGCTCCTGACGCAGCAAATAGATACACGGCCGTGACCAGGGCTGGTTGCAGCCTTTTCTGATTACGGGACATGATGGTAAGATACCACTGTAAGGTTTTATATAAGATAATGATCTAAACTTTTAAAAAGTACACAAGAAAATCTGGGACCAGGATTACAATTTAGTGATTTTCTCCGCAGGCACAGACCCGGGAGTTTTTCCAAATAAGACATTAGTTTTAAAGGAGTTGCCATGCTAGTCTATTCCTGACTGTTGGGACACTTTCCTAGCTATTTGGATTGTTTGTGATTCGCAAGTTCAATAAATGCAACCGTAAAATATATTTTTTTAAAAATCAGGCAATATCATCAAACTGCGCATCCCGCTCAGTGCTCTCGCGTGGAAATCCCATGCAAATGAAGGCATTAGCTATTACCCCCCTAATGCAGAGAGGGATGCGCTGGCTTAACCCAGGTTCTCTTAGTGCTGGAAATTTTACCCCTGATCCGAGATGAAGTAAAGTTTCCGGCACAGGCGTCAGCCTAGGAGCAGAAGCCAGAGCTCTGGCGCCGGGACCCGTAAACTGGATGTATGTGCGGGAAGCGTGCTTTGCGCACTCAAGTCACGCTTTCTGTGCATAAATGGGCTTTAAGGGGCACAAAAACCGGTTTCCGTGCTGAAAGCATTTTTGTGCGCATTCATCACGGCTGTAAGACTTACCTGAGTTTAAAGTACGCGTTCAGCCTGTGCTGAGCGCACTCGGGTTCGTGCGCACATTTTCCGGTCAGCGCACTGTTTATTTTTAAACTCCCGATGCTTAGCTTACAACTTCGAGGACTTAAATGTTTTTTAACCTGGGCACTGAATTTCAGCTCCCCCGTTTTAACCCACACATTATGGCATTGGCCCCTCCGAATGCTGAGGCATTCCCCACCCCCCACCCCCCTCTCGTGGCTGCAGTTCTTTTCCAAGTCTCAGACTAATCCCAGGTGGTTGCCTTCTCCTCTGCTGGGCAGACCAGGGCACCGCTGGCTCCTGCTCTCCTGGGCCATGGGGGTCTAGCTGCCTCCTCCAGGGCTGGGCCCTGTGGGCCACCACCGATTACTCTAACAAGACTTGGTGGTGGGGCTGATGGTTCCCCTACTTTCAGGCATGGCTGCTTCCTCCTTTGCTGCCAGTCCGGAGGATGCTGCTGCTGCTGTCTCCTCCCTCTCCAGTTTCCGGCCTAGTTAGGATGAGGTAGGTTCTGAAATTAAAAATGTATCCAAAAAAACCCCAAAAACATTCAGCCCAATAAACGTAATAGGAGTTGGAAAAACAATTTGGGAATTTTGTTGATTCCGGAAAGAATGAAAATGGATGACTCGATGCAATTTCTGGAGATATTTCGGCCAAGGCTACTGGAATTCAGTTTATAAAGGGCTTTGAGACTGAAAGAGGGCTAGTCCGGTGGCTCAAGAAGCTCTGGTTTGTTCCTGGGTCAAGGCGTCTGCTCCCCAGGCTGGCTGGGGCTGGAGACACCGCGGAGAGAGCATGCACAGTCCTGGGGGGGGAGGGAGGGGAGTCCCAATCACTGCATAATGGCAACACCTAGCGCCCGCATTTCAGGCTCATGGACTGCGAAGCCCCTGGCTGAGGCCAGTCTGGGCGGGCATACAAAGCGGAGAAAAAAATAAATCCCCGGGGAGTCGCAAATGAAGGCTCCTGGTACCAGATCCCAGTCCTAGGATGCCGACAACATTAGAAGGCCAAAAGAGGGGAAGGCTGCACAAAAGGTGAGACAGCAGGCCCGGAGGCAATTTTCAGGGCTACCCAGCCAAGTTTAGGCTCATTTTTTTCAGCTCCAAAGTAGCTGGGCTAGCCTCTCCCTCCCTCCCATCTTCCCATCCCTCGCTCTACCTTCTCCCGATCCCAGGTCCAGATGTCACTTTTCAAGCCCCCCTCCCCCTGACTCTGAACTTTACAATGGGGAAACTCTTTCCCCCTGTCCTCAGTTTCTCATTGAAAACTGGCTACAAAGCTCGCCACTGGAAAAACTACCTCCTTTATAGGCAAATCCCATTCATTTTTTTCTTCGAAATGGAGCCCACCAGTTTCCTCCCATTTCCCTTGGGCTACCATCTCAGTCAGAACCAGGGCCAGGGTCCAGCACCATGAGCCAACCTCCCAGGGATCTTCTTCCAACTCACTTAACCTAAATCACCGCGGTAACCGGCCTCAACCAGGGACCATGCACCAGAGCTCCTACAGAAACCTTACAACCATGAGCCCTAAATTCAGTCACTAGGTGTCACTGTTGCACAATGAGCGGGACTCTCTCTCTCTCTAGCGCTACAGATAAGCAGCTCCACATTTAAGCTTTAAGTGTTTAAGCATTTCCGCTGTACCCGTTCCATGTAAATAAGTCATAATTTTAAGCTTACACAATAAAAACAAATAAATTAAAATACCTACAGTACCTGAATGTAATCCGCTCTGCAGTGCCGAAAGGTGGAATATAAAAATCAGACTTTTAAAGCTTTAGAGATAAATTAAAAATGTGAATTTTGAAGAAAAGTAAAGAAAACATTGCCACCTGTGCAGTTATGCATGTTTATTACTGTCAATCAAGCAAGTCTTTAAGTTTATTGTAAGTATTTAATCTTACTGAAAATAAACCTGCATGTAAGCCTGCAAACAAGCAAACAAACTGGCATCCCAGACAAGAAAGCATGCATTTTAACTTACTGCAGGCAAGTAAACATTAAAACCTATTACAAATATGCAGGCAAAACCATTCAGCTCCTATGGATAAGCAAACAATTTAGCTTTGCTCTAGTGCTGGTGAATACAAGTCTAAGGAGAAACTTGTACAACAGGGTTATCCAAAATATCTTGTTCAGCGGGCATACAAGCAAGCCTTATACGTTAACAGGGATTGGTTGTTTTTAAAGACCTCTAGGATATCTACACACCGCCCTGTAGGCGTTACCCTTTACTGTATATACCTCTCAGGTGGTTCGTATTATAAAGTACTAGAATACTGGCATTTACTTCAAACATGGGACATTTTGGCAAATCATGTTCCTCTGTTTGCCTTTAAGAGAGCCTATAATCTGTGTCATCAACTGATATCGTGACGGTTTTCTAGAGGACGGGCAGGGGTCCTGTTATTTGGGGTGACAGGAGTTGAGGCCACTGTAAAATATGTCCTTTTATATTTAAGTCTGGGGAACTTCATGCATCCCAAACACTGGGAAATCTTATTTATTGCAATCCGATACAAACAGTGACTCCTCCCAGGTAGCATATATGTGATCCTATGCCCCTCTAATAAGTTGTATTTGGGGAAAACTAAGAGAGTGGTACAAGTTCATATAATGGGGCACTGTTGTGTCTATTTCGTGCAGCCGGTTGGAGGCCCTATTGGCTGGAACATAATCCCAGTGTAGATGACCTCTGTTTTTTTGCAGGGTGAACAACGTATCGTATTGAGTGGGCTTGTTTTGTTTTAAAGCTCTCTTTGAGAATATTCTTTTATTTTGATGTCTTTATTTCTGAGTAATTGTATTGGGTTTTACGGTGGCTTTTATGCATGATTGACGTGCCTGGCTGTTTAAAAGCGCTCTTCTTGTGGGTGTGTTATGTATGTCGATGAGGGTGTGATGTATGGTGCTGAGAGGATGGCATTGTGAGAGATAAGGAACGCTGCTCAAAAAGATCCTTGTTTATTTGTGTCTACCAGTACGTTTGCTTATTGATGACATACTGTGAAGGCAAGCAAGATCTGTTTTTGCCTTCTGATTTGTTTTTTTTGGGCGATTCTTATTACGGCAGATGTTATTAGATTTGGCGTTTATGTTGGAAATGTTACAGTGTGTGTGATGTATGCCGTGTAAAGATGAGGGCATTGTATGAACGACAAAGTTCGCTGTATGCTGTTGCGGGGATAATGGAGTGAGCCCTTTATGTGACGTAAAATGGAGTTTAACCCTAATGTGGACAAGTGCAAAGCCCTGGGGGTAGGGTGGCGGGCCGGTGGCAGCAGTAGAGGCTGCAGGTCACCGGCGGAGCCCAAACCACCGGTGGCCGAAGGAGAGAAGCTGCAGGCCGCCAGCACTTAACCTGCTGGCGGCCGAAGGAGGAGAGGCCCATCTTCCGTTTGCGTGTGAGTACGCCCACGCACAGTTTCCGCTCCTCCCCCCACAAGCAGGAAGATCAGTGGGCCGTGGTGGAGCTCATCCCAGCATTGCCCGATGTTAACAGACCATGTGTGTGTGTGTGAGCTTGTATATGTGTGTGAGAGCCTGTATGTGTCTGACAGCCTGTGGGTGCATAAGTGTGTTAGACTGTGTGAGAGCTTGTGTGTTTGTATATATGTTTGTGTGCCTTTGAGAGCCTGTGTGTCACATGTAGGCTCTCACAGGCATGCACACAGATACACACACATCGTATCTGTGAGGGAGAGAAAGGGGCAGATTTTAAAAAAGTACGCCAGATTTTAAAAGGTACACACGTAGCCGCGCATATCTTTTAAAATTCAGGGTCAGCGCGCACAGCCTGCCTCCGTTCCCTCCGAGGCCGCTCCGAAATCGGAGCGGCCTCAGAGGGAACTTTTTTTTTGTACCCCCCCCCCCACCTTTCCCTCCCTTCCCCTATCTAGCCCACCCCCCAGCCCTAACTAAATCCCCCTCCCCTACCTTATTTTGTTGAGTTACGCCTGCCTCAGGCGTAACTTGCGCGCGTCGCCAGCTCCCTGGCCCGGCACAGGCTGCTGTGCCGGAGCACTCAGCCCCGCCCCTGGACCGTCACACCCCCGAATGCTGTGCCGCCCCCGACACGTCCCCAAGCAAAGCCCCGGGACTTACGCACGTCCTGGGGCTTTGTGCGTGCCGGCAGCCTATGCAAAATAGGCACGCCGGTGCACAGGGCTTTTAAAATCTACCCCAAAGTGTGTGAGAGAATGAATGTGGTATTGTGCATGTGTGAGAAAGAAGATAAAATTTGGGCGTCCCTACCTCCCCCAATCCACGACAATCTCAGGGTGACTGGAAATTAGAAGATCCCAGGTATGGAGAGCAGAAGACTTTTTAATCCTTAAGTTTTAGTTATTGGGTGTAATTTGATGATTCTGCTCTTTCAAAATGCTTAGTTTTTGGGGAGGAACATAACATTTTCTAATTATTGGATTTTTTATTCAGATGTTTTGAAATATTTTATTGGTGTTTGGGAAATTTTCAATATTCTACTCATTAACTGGTTTGAAATATTTTTATGAATATGATTTTACTATTATGATTAATGTTTTATATTTCTTGATTGTATTTAATGTTTTATGAAGAATGGTAATGTTTCTGTTTTTCTATTCTTGCTCAGTACATAAAGGCTGGCTTGTTGTGGGTTCCAGTTCAGTTCTTCTCAGCTTGTTTCTGTTGAACTTTCTTATCTCTTTATTCTGTATTTGGTCAGGGTCTCTCTGTGTTCTGCATATGTGACCGAGGTGAGCTATTTTGCCGGCATGTAATTTCTGTGAAGTGATCTATAGCAGCCTGGTTTCCTAATAAGAATGTTATTGGTGTTCTGGAGCCTGGTGTAATATGTGCAGTGTTGCCTTTTCATATATAAGATTGTCAGGGTTGTTTTGAAATGGGAGGTTTACTATATTGTAATGGTAATTCAGCTTATTCATTGCTTTCTGAGGGCCAAGCCCACATCCAGCACACATTATTAAAAGTCTAATTCCACAGGAGTTCCAAGTGTCTTTTCTGCAGAATTTTTTAGGCTCCTCAGGAGTGCATGTAAATATAATATGCAGGTTGTAAGTGATATTTTTGCCTCAGAAGACTGTACTTTTAAATGTTCTTTTTCATGTAAAATTTGTTAGAAATGCATAATTTAATTGTGTCTGCAAAGGGTGTGGGAGTGTGTGTGTGTGTGGGGGGGGGGGGGGGGGGGGGGAGTGGCGTGTGTGCAAGGCTGTAAGGGTCTCCTATCCATAGGTTCTGGAGGAGGCAGCAAGTCAGTTTTTTGAAAATATAGATTGCAGGACGGACCTCAGCTATATTTGATGGGCCCAGGACAGGCACTGAATGAATTGGGAGGGAAGCAAAAAACTAGCACCGGCCCTGTGTGTCACAGCCCACAGCTCTACTATTGCAGGCCCCCTTCCTCTAGTCTGGTAGGAAGTAAGCTGGAAACTTCAAGGTCACACACAGAGAAGTACAAAATACAAAATGGAACAAGACCTAATTAGAAAATAAGAATCCCACTTAAAGCCAGCTAGTAGGTAGGGGGTTAAATCTTGTCCTTGGTATTCAGAGAAAAAGTAGAACCAAGTAGCTCTGCTAGTGCTGAGAACTGGAAAACACCTGGCATCTACTCAGAATTAGTATATAGTAGAGATGTGCATTGTTTGTTTAGATCGGTTCGGGCTTCATTTTCAGGCCCCTACGGGAAATTTTGTTTTTCCCACGGTTCGTTTTTTTCGGGGGTCCCGATTTTCGAGTTAGTGCGCACTAACACAAACTACAAATTTTTCCGAAATTTTGGAAAAATTACATTCTTTTTTTGGTGCCCCCGAACCATGATGAATTAGACAATTCTAATTCCTGAAAAACTAATGCACATCTCTAGTATATAATTTAAACTTTTGTCGTAGAAACCTTATGGATACAAGTACACTTTTAGATTTTGGGGCACATGCATTCTTATCTACCTTGGTATTGGCATCACAGTAGTGCTTGCTATCTGAATTAATTATATGATATTGATGCAGATATTATTATTATGATTACAGAATGTGTTTAGATTTAGAGAATGTGAAGGGCTAGAAGAGAATGATGTATAAAATGGTGAAACAGGGAATATGGAAAAAACATTTGAAAATCCACCACTTCAGAATAGAGAGAGAAACGTGCAGTAGTAGTGCCTTAGCAGTTAGTTAGGCAATAGACAAAGAAACCTCTTCAGCACATGTGCCATCCAAAAGACATAAACCTCTGACACACAGTAGGACGAACAAACTCCGGGTCAAAGCTGAACTAAAAGAGATTAGCATGACAAACTCTGCAACGTTAAGGAGATCCCAGAGCTGTTTAGTCTCCAAAAATAGAACCTGCTTTGATGATTCATCATGTGGTGGGGCTGGAGAGACCTGACCACAGGCCTTTAAGAACATAAGAAATTGCCATGCTGGGTCAGGCCAAGGGCCCTTCAAGCCCAGCATCCTGCTTCCAACAGAGGCCAAACCAGGCCACAAGAACCTGGCAATTACCCAAACACTAAGAAGATCACATGCTACTGATGCAATTAATAGCAGTGGCTATTCCCTAAGTAAACTTGATTAATAGCCGTTAATGGACTTCTCCTCCAAGAACTTATCCAAACCTTTTTTGAACCCAGCTACACTAAGGGGCGGATTTTAAAACCCCTGCGCGCCTATTTTGCATAGGCCGCCGGCGCGCACAGAGCCCCGGGACGTGCATAAGTCCCGGGGCTTCCTGTCAGGGGCGTGGCGGGATGACACGGTGTTTCGGGGGCGGGGCGCGGCATTTCGGGGGCGGCGATGTGGGCGTGGTTTTGGCCCGGGGGCATTCCGGGGGCGTGGCCGCGGCCTCCGGAACAGCCCCCGGGACCGGACCACGGAGCGGGGCAGCCGGCCGACAGGCGTAACTTTGCCGACAAAGGTAAGGGGGGGTGGGTTAGGTAGGGGAAGGGAGGGGAAGGTGGGGGGAGGGCGAAGGAAAGTTCCCTCCGAGGCCGCTCCGAAATAGGAGCGGCCTCGGAGGGAACAGGCAGCGCGCGCTGGGCTCGGCGCGCGCAGGTTGCACAAATGTGCACCCCCTTGCGCGCGCCGACCCCGGATTTTATAAGATACGCGCGTATCTTATAAAATCCAGCGTACTTTTGTTCGCGCTCGCGCAAGTATTTAAAATCTACCCCTAACTGCACTAACCACATCCTCTGGCTACAAATTCCAGAGCTTTATTGTGTGTTGAGTGAAAAAGAATTTTCTCCGATTAGACTTAAATGTGCCACATGCTAACTTCATGGAATGCCCCCTAGTCCTTCTATTATTCGAAAGTGTAAATAACCACTTCACAAGACCTCTATCATATCCCCCTTCAGCCGTCTTTAGCCTTTCGTCATAGGGGAGCTGTTCCATTCCCTTTATCATTTTAATCGCCCTTCTCTGTACCTTCTCCATCGCAACTATATCTTTTTTGAGATGCGGCGACCAGAATTGTACACAGTATTCAAGGTGCGATCTCACCATGGAGTGATACAGAGGCATTATGACATTTTCTGTTTTATTAACCATTCCCTTCCTAATAATCCCTGTTTAGTTGGAGGAAAAAAAAAGATATTTATTCTGCTCAAGTACTGTTATTTAACCTGTTTTTGTTTGTTATTGTCAGACATTTTACAAGCATATGTTTGTGCATATATTATACAGAAAAATATAGTTTTTCATATTTTCATGTAGGCCATAGTCAGGTATCAATATTTTCTTAGCGTGTTTGTGTGAGTCAGACTACATGGCCCCTCCTACGGGTGGTCAAAAGGGCAAAAAGAATGTTGGGAATTATCGAGAAAGGCACAGAAAACACAACTGCTATTTTCATAACGTCGCTGTACGGATCATGATGCAACCACAGCCCAAGCACTGTTTGCAGATCCAGCCACCCCATCTCGAAAAAAGAAATAGCAGAACTAGAAAAGGTGTAGGGAAGAGGAACAAAAATGATAAAGGGGATTGTACAGTTCCATTATGAAAAAAAGCTTAACAGGTTAGGCAAAGACAACAGAGAGAATATAATTTTTTTTTTGTTGGGGGGGGGGGTTCCCTCCTGCTCCTTTATACTTCCAGCTAGATTGGAATTTGGGTTTGGATTTGGGGATTTTTCCTCTATTTTAAATCCCCCCCCCCCCCCCATACCTAGACTGGTCATTTCAGTGATGGCCCTGGGGCTATGCCCAGGGCTGCTTCGATGGATCATTGGTCTGACCCTACATGACATGTCTTATGTTCTCAGTAGTGGGCAAAGGCATAGAAACAGGACAGAAAGAAAACCCTACTGCAATATCTCAAAGCAAATCAGATGATAGGACCCCAGGCAACATGGCTTCACAAAGGGGAGGTCTTATCAACCAAACGATCAAGGTATTTGATGGGGATAAGGGAAGGAGCAGTTGCTGTGATCTTTCTAGACTTCAGCAAAGCTTTGATGCTGTTCCACACAGAAGAATGAGAAAGAAACCAGATTATATGGGGGGCTAAGGCAGAAATTTTGGTGACTGGGTATGCAATTAATTAAGCAAAGAACGTGGGCCCCCCAACGTCAGAATTTGCACTCAGCTCATGTTAGCATGTGATTGTGCACATGTTCCTGTGCATACAACAGTCCTCACGATTTAGCAAATTGTTTAGCACTCAAATAAATTGTGCACACAAATGGAAACAATAATGCGTGCACAAATTAGCAGCCCTCTGTGCAAATCCCAGGCATTAGCAATTACTCTCCAATGCAGAGAGATGTGTTGGCATAACTCCTGTTTTAGGTATTTAAAACATTATTTGTGCAAAAATTGTGGTTTATGCACCTAAAGCATGTTTTGTCCTTACAGCCTTTAGGAGCCCAACTTTTTTTTTTTTACCGTTTCCAGCTTCTTTATTGGCGCTCATAAGAAGAGACTGGGGGCTTATCCTTCCCCACTACTGAGAATCCACCAGTCAGGGTGAAAAGAGAGTTAGCCCTGATACTGAGTGTGAGTCAGGATACACCTTAAGGAGTTGCTGGGAAGTGCACAGAACACCACGAAAATGATCTGAGAACGCCCCACACTCGGTGATAAAAACAATGTGTGTCCTTTTTGCTGTTAATACTTGGATCATGTGTAAGTCTAGCAATGTTCCCACTGAGCAGGTTTCTGATACTATGTCTGGCTGGACCAGTCATAACAAACTGAATGCTGCAGCACAGTTACTGAGCCAAACAGAGAAAAGCTGATGTGACATCGAATACAAGGCTGGGACAGAGCTCTGACTTGACCTCTGAAATAGTTACCTGCCTCTCCTCCCGGTATATGTCGGAAGGTGTCACGGACTGTTTGAGGGCATGTTTGATGCTTTTGTCTGTCTGCCGCCATTGTTTTAATTGTCAGGATACACTTAAGAAGGGTGTGACTGACTTACAGCACCAAGCTGAAGAACTGCTGTCAAATCCAGGAAACTGTGCTCAGTGTCCCTGTGCATTTGAAACCCATAGTCATGCAGAAATGCAGAATCTGGTCACAAAGGACAAGAAAAACCCTCTAATGAGGACACTAATAATTCTGATACAGTAGAGTTGATACCAGTGCTTTAGAACCTGAAAATAAAGACACAGGGAGCTGAAGAGTTAACTGATAAGGGGAATGGAGCTAGGGAGGAAGAGGGACAGCGGGAGATAAGTAAGTCTGACTGTGCCTTTCCTACACAAATACAAACAGAAGAAAAATTGGCTTCTATAGCTCAGAATTTGCTTTTCTGTTTAAAAGTCATAATTTATTTATTTAAAAACTTTTCTATACCGTCGCTAAGTTATATACCATCACAATGGTTTACAAATAGGCACATAGACTAAGGTAAGTAAATGTAGGATATCGTACATTCTATCAGGTGCCAATAAAGTTTGGTTACAATTTCATAAATAAAATCATTATTTGAGTAATGTTGGTCACGTCCAGGTATATTATTGTGTTACTATCTCTTTGAGATATTACTTCTTAAATGTAGGATTGAGTAAATTCATTCTCATCTGCATTACCCTGTATTTTCATTCTCTACCCTCCACACTCTTTAGTGAAGGCTTTTTTAAAGGGCCATGTTTTTAGAGTTTTCTTAAAAGTTTTGAGATTATTCTGTAATCTGAGTTCAGGGGCATCGTGTTCCATAGTATGGGCCCAGCCAATGATAAAGCCCTTTCTCTCACTTGGGTTAATTTTGCTGACTTTACTGAAGGGATTGTTAGTAGTGCTTTGTTTGCTGAGCGGAGGTTTTTTTGTGGAACGTGTACTCGTAAGGCTGTGTTTAGCCAGTCTGCTTCTTTATCATATATTAGTTTGTGTATGGTGCATAAGGCTTTGTATTTTATCCTGTATTCAATAGGTAACCAATGTACGGTAAGTCTGCTAGAGTTTCGGTTATATGGTCCCTCCTCTTATCGATGTGCTTGGGAGTCCTAGTAAGAGTGCATTGCAGTAGTCAGTGCTAGAAAAGACAAGTGTTTGCAATACTGTTCTGAAGTGGGCAAGTGTGAGTAATGGTTTCAATCTTCTGAGGACCATAAGTTTTGCGTAGCCTTCTCTTACTTTTATAGATATGTGTTGCTTCAGGTTGATTTCTGGGTCCATTATTACTCCCAGATTCCTTACTTTTTCGGCTAGCTCAATTTTTTGGTTATTTCTTAGGGTTATCGGTGTTTGAATGATTTCAGTATGTTTTCTCTCAAGAGTTGAGAATGTAAGTTGATTTTTACTGCAGATGAACTGAATTTAGGTGAATTTCCTAGGCACTTCCAACTCTGCTTGGACAAAAGTAAGATCTGCAATTTGTCAAAGAGACAAGGAGGAAGCTGCGCTGCAACACTCTATGCGGCCAGGAGGCCACTGTCAGCGTCACCATGTGGCCCCGAGGCTACCAACCTTACCTTGGACCCTCCATGGCAGAAGGCCTGCATCCCCAGGCTCTCATGCGGCATGAAGCCACCAGCAGTTCACCTGTCGTCGCTCAGGATGCTGCTTCCAATGTCGGGCCTGCTCGGGGCCTACTCCTCCATCTGCAGTCTTCAGCATCGCAGCAGGGTCGCTGTCCAGGGTCCTGCACAACCTCCTGTTTCCTCCTAGGGAGGGAGGCCAGCTCTCTTTCCCCTTCTGAAAGGGATAGCAAGGGAGGAAGTCCACCAGTGATGTCATCGAGGGAGTCGCCTCTTCTGCCTATAAAAAGGTCTTGTCTTCATTCCTTCCTTGCCTTCGCAAGGAGCCAGTCCTCCTTAGGGCTTCTTGTCATCAGCTTCTCAAGGCACTTCGTTCTTTGTGGGATCTTGTGTCTTCGTGATGTCCTCACGCTACGTCTATGTCTTCATTGTCTCAAGGTCTCCAGATGTCTCGTCTTGATGTCTTCTTTATCCGGTTGATCTTCGTCCTGGCAGCGCAAGTCTCCATAAGGTTCCAGCTTCTTATTTTAACTGTCATCGTAGAGGTATCCCCTCGAATCCTGAACCTTGCCTCAATCCTCGGAGTCTGCACTCTGCCTCCACTTTACGAATGAACTCTGTTATCCGATCCGTTCCAGCATGGCCCTGCCTGGCATTTACCAGCTGTGCAGGGTGCATTTGGAACAGGCTTCATCGAAGTCTTCACTTCATTCTCTTTCCTCCCTGTGTGAGGAACCACCAGCGTGGTCCGTGACCTGTCTTCATTGGCTGAGTATATGGGCGCGTGATGTGCAGTACAGACTCAGCTCTGTTAACGTGTGTGGGGAACCACTAGCGTGGTCCGTGACCAGCCTACCCTGGCTGTTTAGGGCACGCTGCCTACGTGGTCCGAGACCAGTCCAACTAGGTTGTATAGGACGCATGATGTCCAGTACCGACCAAGTCCTCTTCAAGCAACTCATAGCCTTCCAGAGTTCCTTCATATATATGACCAGAGTTCCTCTTCACTCCACGTATCCAGATTGCATTTCTTCATGTTTCAAAGTCTCATCTTACTTCACGTATCCAGAGTGATGTTCCACTTCATGTATCCTGAGTCTTGTCTCACTTCAAGTCTTCATCTTTGATGTCCTCATCCTCTGACCACTGTCCGCCCTGTTGCAGTTGCTGCTCCATGCGGCAGGTCCGAAAGGGATTAGAGTAGTCGGAGGACCACTCATGAGACCAACATAGCATTGCTTGGGTCTCTCTGCTGTGTACAGGTGTGGCTGTGGCCGAGGTCATCATTCTTCAATCTTCAGCCATGCTGGGGCACCTCTCACCTGCCTCAGTGCTTGCCAGAGCTCCTCTGCAGCTGTATCGGGGGCCAGGGGCACATGAAACCACCAGAGATGGAACCGCTACCCGCGTTTCCACATCACCAACCACTCCCAACTCATTCCCACTACACTTCTTTCCCCTCAACCAGCCTGTCAGCTATTACCCCACCAGCCTGATAACTTGGCTCCCTTTCTACCTCCTCTCCCCAGCCAGCCATTATCTGTTCCCCTCAAACAGGTAATCCCTTCCCACCTTCTTCCACTGTTCACAGTTACTCCTGATGCTTCCCCCTGGAGCGGCTGTTGCCTTTTGGCACCATACAGCTCTCAGGGAGTTTGAACTACATACTGCTCATACTTATGCACTCTTCTTCAGTGACTGAGACCAGCATGGAAGTATAGGGGGAATGGACAAGCTGACAAGAGTGTAAGAACACATGGTGTGCGAAGATTTCAAGTTTTGCAGGACAATGTTAATTCTACTGAGGAGGTGAATCCTGCACAAAGTGCAATTTTTTTTTAACAGGGCTATGAAGTCCGAGGTACGAGAAGCAAAAATTAAGATCTGCAAAAACTGGAGGAATCTAATGAGTTTGGAAGCTGCACTTGAATGCCAAAAAGTCCATGGAGGAAGGAAGGCTCAGAGGAAACATGAGGAAATATTTCTTTACGGAGAGAATGGTGGATGCTTGGTATATCCTACCAGGCCTTCTCCGCTCCCAGTGGTGCTGCCAATTTTTTTTTGACAGTTGAGGGTAGGAGGGTTTGAGGGGGCTATACCAGCCTAGATTTTTAATGGAAAGAGGGAGGTGGTGGGGGAAGTCACTATTTGGGAGGGGTGTGTGAATACCTCAGGAGGTGGCTGGCTGGGAAGGGGGAGGGACGTCATCATGCTCCACTGTTTTAATTTCTTTTTTACTTTTTTTTTTTATGAGCCGCCTCAATTAGTGGCCCTCGAATGGGCAGGTTCTAATGAACCTCCCCCCATGATTTTTTTGGGGGGCTGACATGTTGTGTGGCTTGGCCTCTTAAATCTACCACAGGAGCATCAGGACTCACATTAAGGTCTCTGTGCTCCCACAGTGGATTAACATTTTAGAAAACGGTGTAGATAAAATAATTCTAGACAAATTTCTAAATTGGCTGTTTTGTTTTATTTACATAGGATTAGGTATGCATCAGCTGCTTTGCATGGATTTGCACAATTCATGGATGCAAATGCCATGCAAAGCAGCTCATTATACAGGGGCGGGTTTGTAGCCTAAAAATTGCACGAGATCGTGAATATCGCACAATATCACCAAGATAGCACTATAATCACATGATGCACAGCATTTATCGCACAATATATGCTGTTTAATGCACATTATATTCCTATTGCAGCTTGAAAATTCCCCCCTTAGATTGTGAGCTCTCTGGGGATAAGGAAATACGTACATTACCTGAATGTAATCCTCTCATAAGTGGCGAAAAGCAGAATATAAACAAATAAATAAATAAAAACAAAGGGAGGTCAAGCAAGAAAGGGATTTAACTATCTCAGATGACCTGAAGGTTTGTTTATTTATTTATTTATTTTTATATACCGATCTTCTTGCATGGGATACAAATCAAACCGGTTTACAGTGAAACAATAACCTCGCATGAAAGCGTTACATAGAACATGAAACATTGAGTAAACTTTGAATAAAACATTAGGAATATAGAACATTAGGTAAACGTTACAATAAATTAGAATTATATTAAATATAATATAGTATTAGACAGTGGATAGCATTGAGCAGTTAGGGCTAGAACGGGCCAAATATAAGCAGAGAATGAAATAGATGGAACTTGCTAAGTTAGGTGCAGTAACATGGGGATGTGTGAACTTAATCAAAGAAGGTTGATGAGAGCCTTGCTTTAAAAACCTAAGAACTGGATAAACTGCTTGTTGGATGCATTATGAGCTATACTTGCTGGATGACATAAAAATTATGGAGATTTAGTTTGGTTTGGCTTGTTCGGTGGTTCTGGGTAAGCCAATCTAAATAACCATGTTTTAAGTTTTTTTTTGAAGGAGGATGGACAAGTGTCTTGTCGTAGGTCTGGTGGGAGAGAGTTCCACTGTGTTGGACCTGCTGTAGATAGGGCTCTTTTCCTTAGGGACGTTTTGGCTTGGGGGGTGTATAGTGTGCCTTGATAGGCTCTTCTAATCGGTCTGGCTGAGGTGTGAGGGCGTAGCTGGATTGTGAGATCAATTGGGGCGAGGTTGTTTAAGGTTTTGTGCATGATGGTCAGGACTTTGTAAAGTATTCTGAATTTGATGGGGAGCCAGTGGAGATTGTAGAAGATAGGCGTGATATGATCATTCTTTTTTGCATTTGTCAAAATCCTGGCGGCCGCATTCTGTATCATTTGGAGGGGCTTGATGGTGACAGAAGGAAGGCCGAGTAATAAAGCGTTACAGTAGTCCATTTTTGTGAGGATGATTGATTCTAATACCAAGCGGAAATCTTGTTGGTGAAGAAGGGGTTTCAACTTTTTTAAAACTTGTAATTTGAAAAAGCATTCCTTGGTCGTATTGTTAACAAATCTTTTAAGGTTAAGCTGGCTGTCTAAGAGCACACCCAGATTTCTAACATATGTCGTGTTTTTGAGGTTGCCTGGGATAGCTGAAGGGTGGTTGAAGAGAGAGAGGTTGTCCCCCTGGGAGATGATGAGGATTTCTGTTTTGTCTTTGTTGATGATTAGGTTTAGAGTAGAGAGGAGTGTGCTGATTTCCTGAAAGCAACTATTCCAGAAGTTTAAGGCTTTAAGTATCGAATATTTAATAGGGATAAGGATTTGTACATCATCGGCATAGAGATAGTGTTTGATCTTTAGTTTGGTAAGGAGGTGGCAGAGAGGAAGCAGGTAAATGTTGAAGAGGGTTGGTGAGAGGGAAGATCCTTGAGGTACTCCCAGGTTGGAGCTGACCGGGTGCGATTCTTTGTTGTTTATTTTTACCTTGAAGGTTGACAGTGATGAGTAAGAAAGCAGCAAGGAACGCTAACAGTATACGCGGATATAACAGGAAAGGCATCCCTAGAAGAAACAAGGAGGTAATACAGTGCCGAGACCCCCACCTCGAGTACTGAGTTCTGCTCCTTCCGTCACAAAGCCTCCGATAGGATGGAAGTGGTTCCGAGAAGGACTGACAAAAACGGTACACGGTCTGCGACAGAAAGCCTAACAGCGAGGGGCTTACAGGACTCAAAACGTCCTCACTGAGCGAGACAAGGGAAAGGGCGATACAGCAGAAAGCAGGCAAATATTTAGCAGACTTCAATTAGGGACAAAAATTCCGTAACAAATAATATTCACGGACGGGGCGAGGGGGTGTCACGAAATGAAGCTGGGGAGAGGGAGGAAGGCTCAGAGGGAAGACGTTTTTTTACTGAGAGGCGGCGGTAACCTCAACAGTGGGCAGGAGGTAAGCAGGTCTAGGAAGGCGACAGGAGGCGGGGCTAAGAGGCGAGCCGCAGGTAAAAGAAAACGCGGAGGAGGGAGGCAGGCCTTGGCACTGGGACTAGTTTGCAGAAACCTCTACGCTCAGTCACATGCAGGGCACCAAGAAGGGGAGAAGACAAACCCAGCTTGCACAGAATGGCAGTTCGGCCACATCAGGTACCCAAGAGGAGGAGGGGAGGAACAGTCAATGGATATGAAACAGCGGCACGGCTTTCTAACCGTTCTGAGGGATAACCGGGACGAGGTGGCTCAGGCAGGCTTGGTCGCGCTTCGCAGCTGCGGGGAAGGAGCAATATCCCGCAGGCGGTCAAGCATATGTGGCCGACAGCTATGAAACACCCTCGCTTAGATTAGTGCAGGCAAACTGGGTTGAGCCAAGTGAGTCACACCTACCTAGACCCTAATACGTTTCTGTTCCTTCAAGGGGCAGAGAATACTCTACAAAATTTGGAGGTTTGTTTTTTTTTTAATTTCCATTAATGTACAGTAAATATCACAATAAACCTGAGAATATCTGAGGGGGACAGAGAAAGCTGGAAAACACGTCTGGAAAATCAAACAGGAGCACCTAAGTAATAAGAACATAAGACATCGCCATGCTGGGTCAGACCACGGGTCCATCAAGCCCGGCATCCTGTTTCCAACAGAGGCCAAACCAGGCCACAAGAACCTGGCAATATCCTTCGTCACCACCAAGTGCCGACTTCCATACTAAGCTTCCCTGTGCCAGTTCCCTAGGCTCCACCTTCCTCTTGGTTTCACCCGAGCTTCCAAACCTCCACTTATTTTTCATGTTATTACCCCAATTGCTCTTTGCTTTTTTTTTTTTGCCTTCTGTCATGGCCTGCAGTGTTTAATTAGTTAATCTGCCTCCAGCACCTCAGAATACACAGACTTCAGTGCTTCTCCTAACAACTGGTTTAAACCTGCCTGTCTGAGATTACTGGAAAGGAACAGAGCGGCCAAGCTAAGCAACCATTCTGTATAGGGCCGGATTTACATTTTGAGCCCCCACAGGCAGCACAAGGGTGCCCTCCCCAAGATGCAGGGTGAAGGGGGGGGAGGGAGGACTATTTCCACTCCCACTCCTTCAATGTCATAAAATGTAAGGGAGGGGAGAGGGACCTCAGATCGTCCCATGTCTCGATCGGCCCCACCTCCCAGCCAAATGTTACCTAAAGCGGCGGCGTTCTGATTGGTGGCGGCGACGGCAGCAATTTGGAAAGAGGAACTCGGCGCGGGGGCCTCCAGCCACCCGTGGCGCGCTCAAGGCCCTGCGGTTTCCCGCTCCTCCCATGCGGGTTTCCTGTTACTATGGAAACCCATGCAAGGGGTGGGGCTGCGGCGGGGCCTTGAGCACTGAACGCCTTTTTCAAATTTGCTGCTGCTGCTGCCACCGCCGATCAGGTGTGAGGCAGCTCTAGGTAGCAAGCAGCTGGGAGGCACAGCCGGTAGAGACGGGGCAACGGCGGCAAAGCTCCCGGCGCCTATCAAGATCTGGCACCAGAGGCAGTTTTGCCTGCCCCCCTAAATCCGAGCCGATTCTATACACAAATGAGGAAGGTTAGGAAAACGTGTTTTTTTCCCGCACACAAAAACCTGAAAAGGTGCAGTAGACAGGCGTAAGGTTGAAAACCCCCCGACGCTCCAACAGGAAACGGACGTCTTTCTGCAGGCCTGCCAGAACTCTCAGAACCCCTCAAGCGGCCTCCACAATGACCCCGTCCACAAAAGAATTCAAAAGAACGGATACCCGTAGACGGAACTCTCTCCCAAATACCTCTGCCGGAAACGCACCTGAAAACCTGACTCTTCCACCAGGCCAGTGACCCAGGTCCTCTCTTATCTGGAAGCAGATGTCACCTGCTCCCTTCCAGCATTAGAGCTTAAACTGGAATCTGCTAGGAATTCCTTGAACGCACCGCACCGCTGCAGCCTATTGTTTTGTGTTTTCACCTGACGGAGTTCAAGTTTAGCCCTTCTTTGCATATTTATCTGCTTTAGTCCTGTTGTTGATTTAATCATGTCAGTCCTTTAGGGAACTCTCCTTCAGCTGCTACACCTACTGGTCTCCGACTGAATCCTACCATTAGAATAAGCAGCGCCCTGACTTCAGTGAATTTCTTATTCATAAAGGCGGGTAGTTAATATTTATAAATACATTTTCAAAGGTGGTTCTCTTTGGGGTAGGCAGTTACTTATTGGCAAAATGATCACCACTGGGTGCAATTATATTGTTTAGGAAACTTGCCTGGGTAGGTACTTTTTGCAGTACAATAGTTATATGTACACCCATCTATCATTATGTAAGCTCTTTGGGGAAGGTACTGATAGTAGCACAATAGACACCATCATGCAGTATGGACAACTGTGTTGCTGTTGCCTCACGCTGCTCCAGTCTGCGGCCTTGGGCACGCCATCCCGTCATGCAGCTCCTGCCTGGCCGCTAGTTCTGCTGGCAGCCAGGCTCAGACCTTATACACAAGACAAAGCATAAGGCAAGAGCAATAAAACAGCTGCACTTACCGCAAGAACTGCACCATGCCGACAGCCATGCTGCTCTAACAGCTACCCCAAAGCAGCTTACGTAACAATGGACAAGTGTACGTACGACAAGTCTGCGCCGCTGACTCTGGGGTCTTGGTAGCAGTATCACTTTGTTGGGGGCCCTGGACTCGGGTACCCCAATACTTAGCCTTTTTAAACAAACAAAAAAAAAAAAACAACACTGGAATTTAACTCCCGGGTCACAAGTGGAGAAAAATGAATCCACAATTCTGGAGCCAGTACTACTCTATGGTGCTGTATCGGTATGGTCCACCTGCCCGTTCGGGACCCCAGCAACCAGGAACTCCAGGTGCAGGACCATGCTGGCACGGGACCATAGACTAACACTAGCCCCACAAATGTGAGTTAACTTTACTCTTACCTGTGACTCATGAATTAACTTTCCAGAGTTAAGAAAACAGGAGTTAAGCCTTCAGGGCTTTAATGTACTTCCCTGCATTGGTAATAGCTAGAACCATCATTAATTAACATGGGCTTTGCATGGAGGAGGACTAATCTGTGCACATATTGAGGCCAATGAAAAAAGCTGAGAGTTAAAATTGTGCACTGAAATTCAGCACACAGTTTAACAAACTCTTTTTTTTTTTTTTTAACTCCGGATGCAGCAAGCTAATGGTATGTCAATGATAAAGAGTTAAAAATTGTGGCATAAGATGGAAAGTGTACACAAAGAAAAGACATGGTGCACAGCAAAATGCAATGTATGTACATAACTCATATTTTATGCAAAGAAAACAGGCTTTGTGCACAAAAGGCATGATTTATGCACAAAAAAAAAGCTTTCTGCAGTAACAACAGTTTGTGTGTGCACATAGCATATTTTCTGCATACAAATCCAGAGTACAGGTCCTGGCACTCGAGTATAAACGTTATGTGCACAACAAACGTTTTGCTCCTAACTCTCTGCTCCTACCTACACAATTTTGTGTACATAAAGTATACTTATGTGCGGAAAACATTATTTGTTTTCTGTGCATAGAATCCGGACTGCAGGTACCAGCACAGGAACTTCAGCTCCAGCCCGTAGACTAACATTAGCCCTGGAAACTCTAGTCCACCTGGGACTAGGAGTTACAATTTCAGCCTTAGGAAAACAGGAGGTAAGCCAGTACACTTTTCTGCATTGGTGAGTAATAGCTAATGTCTTCATTGGTACGGGATTTGCATGAGAAGTCTCCAAGGAAAAGGCACAGTTCTACGTGCACAACTCCTTCGCCATCAGCAGTACAGTTTATGCAAAAAACAAACAAACCCTGTGTGCTCTGCAGAGCGCACCTTATTGCATCAGCCTGATTTTTACTTTCACTGGTACATACCATCTTTTCAGGCCGATATGGGTGCACGTCCATAACCCCCGATGCAAAAAGGGGGTTAGTGCATCCAAAATACGCGTCCAATCAAGTGCGTAGCTAATAGCATTCGTCACATGTAAATTCCATGAAGATGAGGCCTTTAGCTAATCCCTGCGAAGCAAAACATTTTCCGCACAGTCAATGCGACCTTGCACTGCGGCAAATTTCACTCCAGCCATGGGCTGGCGTAAAGGTATGCCACGCTCAAGGGTGCAACGAAAAAAAAAAAAAAAGGAAAATCCTGCTTTCTGTGATTCCTCCTAATAGTATTGTCGCCATACAAGTAGGAGGAACAAAAGAAAGCAGATTTAGGTACAAAAAACCCAAAAACATTTGGGAAAAAAATAATTCTGGACACCCAATATACACAGTCCAGGCTTTGTATCTTGTGCGTGTCTATGCCAGTAGCAGGAAAAAATGGACACTCGTAGATTGAGCGTCCCTTTCCCAAACTGCAGCTCTCCTGTGCACCCAATGCTGAGGAGGTGCTAGGGGCGTACAATTTTCCCTTGTGCCTCCTTTTTGGCGCAACCCCTAATTTAAATATCACATCACGTACCCAGGAGAGGTGGCTGGGCGCGCATTAGGAAAATGGGTGCTCAACACAGAGCGCCCGTTTTCTGCGCACAAAGAGGCCAATGCAAGCAGCTAAGTGCATGGCTTGATGCGCGTCCATAACGATGAAATACAGGGATTAGAGCATCCAAATCACCGCGTAGCTAATAGCGCTCCTCACATGTAAATTCATGTAGATGAGGCTATTAGCTAATCCCCGTGATGCAAAAAATGTCTCACGTGGCCAACGCGTCCATTACAACGCAGCAAATTTTACGCCAGCCCAGGGTTTGCCATGCTCAAGGGTGCATTGAAAAAAAGAAAAAAATCCTGCTTTCTGTGATTCCTCCTAATAGTATTGTTGCGATATTAAGTAGGAGGAACCAAACAAAGCATATTTAGTTTAAAAAAAAAAGTTTTGGAAAATAAAATTTCTCGATACCAAATATATACAGACGGTCCAGGCCGTGTATCTTGTGCATGTCTATGCCTGTATCGGGAGAAAATGAACGCTGGTAGATTTAGCGTCTGTTTTCCCAACCCGCTTGACAGCCACCTCTCCTGTGCGCTGGAAGCTGAGGAGGCGCTAGGGATGTACAAATTTTCCCAAGTGCCTCTTTTTTTTATTTTTTGCACACTAATTTAAATATTGCATCAAGCCCCCAGGAGAAGTGGCTGGGCGCGCACTAGGAAAACGGGTGTTCAACACTGCATCGGCTCCTAAATCGGATGCCCCGGAGAGGTGGATCGGCGCGAGTTCAGAGGGCGGGCAATCATGAGCGCCCATCTAACGCGTGCTGATACTGCATCGGTCCGAAGTGCGCTACAATCCGTATTAAAAGCACCAGTACAGTTACATGCACAAGCATATGTTCAGCCTAGCGCACTTTACCGCACCGGCCTCAGAAGAGCGCCCTGCCTTTTACCTCGCTCCTCCCAATGCAAAGAGAAGGGCACAGAAATCCCAAAACAAACTTCAGCAGTCCAGTGTGCCACCTGCCTCGCCGAGTTACACAGACTCCGTTTCCTGCATCCGGGAGAAACCTGTTTGCTTTTCCCCTCCCAGCCGTCAGATCCCCAAGGCTCCTTTCTCCTGATCTGAATCTCCTGTAAGTTATTATAGCGCGCTGCAGCGATCCTCGGTCCCGCTCGTCGCTAGTTTCAGCGGGGCAGCCCCCTCCCTTCCCTCTCCATCTGCCGGGAGCCTCCTCATAATTATTATTATTTTTTTTTCTTTTTTGCAATCTCACCTGCTTTTTCGTTTTCTTACCCTCCGCTGTAGGCGCTGGTTTATCGCCCGTGGTATTTCGGGGGCGGCTGAAAATCGAAGCTGGACGGGAGGAGCTCGCCACGTGGAGGGGGGGGGGGGGGGATCCGCAGCTGGTAGGACCGGGACTGAAGAGATCCTCCCCCGCTCCCCGTCGGCAGCAGGCACGAGGAAGTGGCCGCCCCACCCCCGGGGCGGAACCCTGTGCACCGTCCAGCCGCCTCACCAAGTGCCCCTGCCTTGTCCTGGCGGGAGAAGCCTGCGTCCCTCCCCGCCTGGGCGCTGGAGCTGAGAAAACCTGCAACGCATCGGATCTGCCTCTTAGTCCCCACCCCCGGAGAGCGCGTGCCACGTGCAGGGGGTAGAAAGGCCCCGGCGGCTGGGGGCAGGCCTCGGAATCTGGCACCTGCTGCGGGCACGGGGAGGGGGGTGCACCCCTTCTCCTCTGCCCCGGAGGGTCCCTGCTTCATCGTTAAGCAGCGGGGCTGCCTTCGGCCGAGACGCGGCCGTTTTGGTCCAGGTCAAGAGCACCGCTTTTTTTTTTACAAAAGGGAAGGTGAAAACGAGAGAGGGAACGGCAGGGAAAGACGAAGCTGGAAACTGCTGCTTCGCTGCAGGAGGCTTTAGCAGGATCGCTGTCCCTCGGAAGCCTTCCTGAAAAAGGAGAGCTTAAGAGCGAAGGAAGGGAAGGTGGTCGTGAATCCCAAGTGGAAAAAGAGGCAGCCTCCCGCTGCACCACTCACCTCCACGAGCGGGGAGACTCCGCTTATGACCGATGAATAGACAAGGCTGGGAGCCCGCCCCCCACCACCCGATGCCAAGGCAGGGGACGTCACCTTACAAGCAACAAGTTTTGTTACTCCTTGTGACCGCGGGCAAGCCCCTGACGGGGCGCTGCAATAGCAGGGCGCATAAAACGGGGGCTTATGATTGAGCACCAATCCACCTCTCCCGGGCTTCCGATTTAATATTTAAATTAGCTACCCCCGTGAAAAGGAGGCACTAGGGGAGATTGTGCATCCCTAGCGCCTGCTCTGTATGAGACACCCGCTACAGTAAAAATCGCGGGAGAGCAGGCGAGCACCCACTGTCCTGTGCGCTCAATTCAGTAAAACAAATTCTTCAAACTAGGGCCGACTGTAAAAAGAGGCGATAAGGACACTGGTGCGTCCCTAGCACCTCTTTTTTGACAGGAGTGGCGGCTGCCAGCGAGTTTGACAGCCGACGCTCAATTTTGCCGGTGTCGGTTCTCAAACCCGCTGCCAGTCACGGGTTCGGAAACCGGACACCGGCAAAATTGAGCATCCGGTTTTCAACCCGCGAGACGATTTAAAAAAATTTTTTTTTTAATTATTTTTAACTTTTGGGACCTCAGACTTAATATCGCCATGATATTAAGCAGTTTTCACTACTTTTCTGTGCACTTTCCCGGTACCGGCAGAAATTAACGCCTACCTTTGGGTAGGCGCTAATTTCTGAAAGTAAAATGTGTGGCTTGGCTGCACCATGCGCTGCTGAGCGACTGTTGGTTTTCCCCTTTGTTCTAGTTTAAAAAGCTGCTCTATCTCCTTTTTAAAAGTTAGTGCCAGCACTCTGGTTCCACCCTGGTTAAGGTGGAGCTCATCCCTTCGGAAAAGACTCCCCCTTCCTCAAAGGTTCCCCAGTTCCTAACAAAACTGAATTCCACTTCTTTGCACCATCGTCTCATCCATGCATTGAGACTCTGGAGCTCTCTGCCTGCCTCTGGTGATCTGCGCATGGAACAGGGAGCATTTCAGAGAATGCTACCCTGGAGGTTCTGGATTTAAGCTTTCTACCTAAGAGTCTAAATTTTGGCTTCCAGAACCTCCCTCCCACATTTTCCTATGTCATTGGTGCCCACATGTATCACGACAGCCGGCTCCTCCCCAGCACTGTCTAAAATCCTATCTAGGTGATGCGTGAGGTCGCCACCTTCGCACCAGGTAGGCATGTTACCACGCGATCCTCATGCCCACCAGCCCCTCAGCTGTCTACATTCCTAATAATCAAATCACCAACTAACCCTTCCCTCCTGGGCAGTAGGCCTTGGGGAGATATCCTCGGTGCGAAAGGACAATGCATCACCTGGAGAGCAGGTCCTTGCTACAGGATCTCTTTCTGCTGCATCGCATTGATGCTCTCCAATCATGAGACCTTCTTCCTCCAAGGCAGCACCAGGGCTGCCAGTCTGAAGTTGGGACTTGACTACCATGTCCCTGAAGGTCTCATCTATATACCTCTCTGTCTGCCTCAGCTCCTCCAGGTCTGCCACTCTAGCCTCCAGAGATCGGACTCGTTCTCTGAGAGCCAGGAGCTCTTTGCATCACATGCACATGTACATGTACAATTTCTCACCAGCGGGTAAAAAATCATACATGTGACACTCGATGCAAAAGACTGGGAAGCCCCCCTCTTGCTGCTGGACTGCTGCCTTCATCTCAAATTTGTTCAGTTCCTACTTAAGTTTTAGATTGCTATGGGAATAGGAATGTCTCTAATTAATGTCCTTTAAATGTATTAGTGAATTCACTATATGTCTGGTAGTGGCCTACACAGGAATGATCAAACTCTCAATAAGGTGTTTTTTTGTTTTTTTTTAAAGTGGCACCTGCCTATAAATTAAAGGATGAGCTAGGGGTGGGTTGAGAGATACAAACAGTCTAACTTCAGTTAGTCAGCCAAAGTGACTCGCTACTCTCTTGATTAATTAGGAGGAATAGCCTAGTGGTTAGAGCAGTGGACTATGAACCAGGAGACAAGGGTTCGAGTCCTGCTGTCACTCCTTGTGACCTTGGGCAAGTCACTTTACCCTCCATTGCCTCAGGTACAAAAACTTAGATTGTAAGCCCTCTGGGGATACATTTACAGTACCTGAATGTAAACCGATCACACTACCTCAACACTTTTCCAAGGTGAGTAACTGAACTTTTCAACCTTTTTACTTAGGTATACACTGATCCTAGCTTATTTCTAGTTTTGGAACTATTGAGGGCCAGATTCAGGCTGGTGAGGAGGCTGTTGATCAAAGATAGGGCGTTTTCCCAGGTTTTAAGGGTGTTATCTAAGGAGTCTGTGATGGGGACGTCGTCCACATATATAAAGTGAGTGAGACCTAAATCGGAAAGGAGTTGGCAGAGTGGTAGCAAGCAGATATTGAAGAGGGTGGAGGAGAGGGCGGATCCTTGAGGAACACCCCTGGATAGGTGGATAGGGTTACATTCCTTGTCATCTATTCTAACCTTGAAGAGTCTATTGGTTAGGTATGATTCAAACCAATGGAGGGGGGTTCCAGATATTCCAATTTCTTTGAGATATTAAAAAGGATATTGTGGTTTACAGTGTCAAAGGCAGAGGATATGTCAAGAAGAGCAAGTAAGGATAGCATCAGTGAGGGAAATTAGGAGTGTCTCAGTATTGAGAAATCTGCAGAAGCCGAATTGTGATGGGAAGAGGATATTATGTTTTTCAAGGTGTTCTGAAAGCTGGATGTTAACTACTTTTTCAAATACTTTAGCCAGGAATGGTAGGTTTGAGATGGGTCGGAAGTTAGAGGGATCGGTGGGGGTCAAGATTGGGTTTTTTGAGTAGGGGTTTGACGGTGGCTTGCTTTAAGGGTGATGGTACGTTTCCGAGGGTAAGGGAGCAGCTAATAATATCAGCGATGGGTTTGGTTATTTTATTGGGGATGCTCAAGAGATATTTAGTGGGGATGGTATCGGATGGTGGCAGGGGTGCAAAAAGTGATGAGAAGCTACACAGGTTAGGGTTCTTCAGCTTTGAAAAGAGAAGGCTGAGAGGGGACATGATAGAAGTTTATAAAATCACGAGTGGCGTGGAGCAGGTAAATAAAGGAAGGTTATTTACCTTTCCAATAATACTAAAACAAAGGTAAACACCCTGAAAATAACAACCAACAGATTCAAACCAGATCGTAGAAAGCACTTTTCCTACTCAGCACGTAAAATGTGTGGCTTGGCTGCACATTTTACTTACTGAATCGCGCAGGAATAACTAATAGGGCCATCAACATGCATTTGCATGGATTTTTTGTCTGAACACTGCACATCCGAAAGGTTTAAATGCTGCTGTGGAGTGGTACTCCTGTATTTAATACTAATGGATTCTCAGTCACAAGTGGTGGGAGGTGGGCGATCTATAATATTGGAGAATTTCAGCCTTTTAAATGATTCAACATACTCAGAAATTTTCAGTGCATTTTGCGTTCATACTATTATAATTTACAGCTCTCGAAAGTCTTTTTGACATTTCAAAATGGCCGCCGAGGTTTTCTATCCCGTCAGGTAATTTTAGCTTTGAATATCATTACTACAGTTCTCCATCACGTCGGCCTTCTGATTGACAGCTTAGTCCTTTAAAAATGGCGCAACAATGGCAGTCTTTCCGCTGATAACGGAAACTAACGCCGCCAAGCCATTATGTTGTAAGCGGACAAATTTAGTGCATGAAAGTAAGTTTGTTCCGGACTTGTTTTAAAGTTTGACGTTCTCTAAACATCATGAGTTATTTTAAAGTGAATTGTTAAAAATACTTTTTTTCATGAATCACATCTGAACCTGTTTATATTTCAGTAAATGAGCCCTTGAAAAAGGATTGTTTCGACATCCGAAACACGGTCCTGTGTCGGGCAGAATTTACCGGGCTATGTGAACAATGTGGCTTCCATTTACAAAGCTAAGTAACATGACTGTTAAGATTCGGCATTGCGATTTATAAGAGCACATCACAGGTGGCATTCACATGAGAGAATTTTCAAGTTAAAAATATAAGAAAAATTATACATCAGTATTGACCAATGATTAAATATAAGGCGGAGTGTGAAAGTGAAACTGCTATGCAATGAAGCCTGTTATGAAGGTCAATGAAGCCTAGTATGCATATTCACTTTAAAGGTTCTTGGTGAAGGAAATATTAATTTGGACACTTTTGGTATTCTTTGCGACTGTGGGTGAATATTTCCCATTGGTCCTATTCAGAATTATCATTGATTCAAGGTATGGTTTTAGTGTTGGCATATACTTATACCAGGCTACAATCTTTTTAGGAAGGACTGGGTTGGATGTAGGGATGCACATTAGTTACATTCAAATTAGGAAAACTAAAAAATAGGGCCAATCTCTTTTGGAGGCCCCTCCTAAATTAAACATATCCTGTTCATTTAATTTGTTTGAAACTTAAAAAAAAAAAAAGTTATCCTTCAGGCCTAGGCCTCAACTAGGAAATAGGCCAAAGCGCAAAGCAGGGGCCGAGGACTATGCCCAAGTATGAATCTGGCACCTTTGGCCTAGGCCCGGGTCTGACACTTAGGCCTAGGCCAGAGCCAGGGCCCACGTCCAATGCTTAGGTCCAATTCGGAGACCGGATCCTGATGCCTTGGCCCAGGCCTGATGCTGGGACCCAGCCCAGAGGCTGTATATTGGAGGCTATGTCCCGATGCAGGGGCCGGAGACTGGGTTCTGATGCTGGGGCCTTGGCCCTGGCTGTAGCCCAGGCCATGGAGTCTTCTGTCTTCTTGAAATGATGCCGTTCTGTTGGGGAGAAAATTTACTTCAGCGCATTCTCCTCAGCGGAGGGCACCATTTTGCTGTATGGGAAAGCCATATCAAAATGGTGCCCTCCGCTGTGGAGGATGTGCCATAGTTAATTTATTTTGGCATATCCCAGCGGACAACATCATTTCAAGAAGAAGCCCTAAGACAGAAGAAAGAAGACCGAAGACTCTGAGGCCTGGACCTGACCCTGACAAAGCTCAGGCATTGGGACCCAGCCTCCAGGCCAGGCCCTGGCATCAGAACCCATGGTCCGTGGTCTTCGTTCTAAAGCAAATGGGGATAGACTTAGAGATCTAACATGTATGACCTAGAGGAAAGGTGAGATAGGGAAGATACGATAGAAACATTCAGATATTTCAAAGGTTTCCATGCACAGGAGATGATCCTCTTCCAACACAAAGGAGGCTTGAGAATGAGGGTGAGGGTGAAAAGGGGTAGGCTCAGCTCATGAGTAATTTTAGCAAATATTTCTTTACAGAGAGGGTAATGTATGTATGGAACAGCCTTCCAGTGGAGGTGGTGGTGTTTTTATTTTATTTTATCTGACGTTATTCTAATATTTGTAAACCGTTTTGGTCAAATTATTATTTGTGAAAGACGGTATAGAAATCTTTTAAAATAAATAAATAAAAATAGTATTTGAATTCAAGAAAGCATGGGATAAATACAGGGGGAATTTTGGAGGAAGCGATGGGAATTGTAAAGCTAAATTAGTTGGGTGGATTGGCTGACTAGATAGGCCGTACAGTCTTTCTGCCATCATGTTTATGTGTTTCTAAAAGGCAGAGAAGACATCTTCCTCTCACAGAGCAGACTCTACACTTTTATTTTCTTATTATTTATCTTTATTATAAGTTTTGATATTATTTATTAACCCCTTTATTCTAATAGATCACAACACCAAGTTGCTCAGCCTGCTTTATATCATTTTTGTGATTGATCATTGTTCACAATTGAAGATACTTACCAAGGATAGGTACTTACCTCATTTTTCATTCCTTATTTGCTGACCAATTTTCACATTCATTATATGCTGTGTATTATAAGTGCATGGGTCTACGTCTTTGATACCAAGGTTTATACATATACGAGTGCATCCATTGTTTATTTCCACACTGTTTTTGTATGTCATTCTTTATATATGTATTTTGTCAATATGTTTGTTTATATTAATTTTTGTAATTTAATTTATTTTATTATTTTTTTATGACACCTATCTATGTAACATATGTATGTGTATTTTAAATTCTAAGAGTTATATTTCTTGCCCTTAACAGCCCCTGAGGCAGCTCCTTTGGGAGCGAAACTCGGCCAGAGTCGGGCTCATTTTAATAAAGGCTGCTTTATACCGATCACCTTGTCTCTCTTCGCTTACCTGACATAGCCCTTAATCATAACTAACATGGCTGGATTCTGTAGCAGTTATAGCAAATCTGCATGCTGTTTTACATGATTAAATATGAACACAAGGCCAATTTAATCGAAAATCAATGTGCTTAAATACTATTTAAACTATACAAATATTTTTGTGCACTGCTTGTTGCCCTGTGTGCCACAAAGTGCGCGTAGGTGTTGATATTCTGAGGAGGTGTAACGTAGTTTGAAGATTTTCCTCTTAAGGGAAGTCCGTGTTTAAGGTTCCAGTGAAGTAATGCTATGTGTATTGTTCTAGTGCAAAGGGATCCTCTGTTGGTGAGCGCATGTTAGAAACTGCTGCTTTGACAAACAGTTTGGTACAGCCTTAGGGGCATGGTGGTTAAGGAGGAGGTTATAAAAACCCTGACTATACTTAGTGTGGGGGTAACAGATCGGCAGAAGGGATGCAGCTGGGATCCTCTCTCAGGGTTACAGGCAGGGGAGAAGCAGAGGTACCTCTCCCAGTGTCTCATAATGCTTGAGGGGCATAGAGAGAAATGATTGTTGCGTTTGAAGAATAAAGAAACAAGAATATTTTAACTGGGGTAGGAACTTGCTTGAACCAGGAAATGAACTGTGTCAGCGGCAACTTGCTACAGGGCTCGGTGGAGTCCTGTGTGCCTAACTAGAGGGATTTCTTCCTTGAGCTGAACAGGATTTTGTGAGTAACTTAATCTGGGAACAGAAAGAGAGGACCAGAGTAGACTGAAGAAGAGATTGCGCTAATGGAAGTTTAGTTTCCTGTTTATTAAGGAAGAACATACCGAATATGGCCTGTGATTTCTTTTACTACTGTTGCTATGTGTATTGTCTCATAATGTTTTACTCTGCTTCAATTTCAATAATCTGTTTTCCTGTTCGAGCGCACATCTGGAGCGGACAGTCAGTTATTTCATTGGTGTCCCCTTGGCCTAGTTCTGGCCCTGCAGGGTATCCTGCCCCCAAGCCCGGGGGGTTCTGGATCTTCAACACCACGTTTCCCTTGAATTAAACAGTGCAACAATTCTTTATATATTTTCCTAGAAAAGTTCTCTTCTTTCCGAGTATACAATTTTATATTATGCTGAAGCTGCACTCAGCATCAACAGAATTTGTCATAATAGTAAATTAATTTGTTATAAATGAATACATTTTGAATAGAACAAACAGCAAAACAGCAAGAAAAAATATTGTGCATGAAATACACACAGCACTGCAAAGGCATTAGAAAAGTATTTTAATAAATATTTATGTAAACCACCTCTAGGGTTCACTATGAAGGAGCTATCCTTTAAGTGTGGGATTTTCTAGTCGTGGGAGGTGATGGCGATTAGTTAGGACTGGTTGGAAAGGATTATAAAAGCGCCTTCGATGAGGCATGAGGGGGAATCTGGAGTCAGAACAGTCGGTGAGCGATGTTTAGAGGAGACCTTTAGAAAGAGTGGTGAAAGGAGCAGTGGAGTATATTTGGATCTGCTGGAGTGAACATAGAGTGTGGTTCCGGCTGTGGCCAACGAGGAGGATAAGGACCCCTCAAGTCCATGGGAGCACTATTCTGGCTGGGGAAACTTTAGTTTGAGAAGCAACTAAAGAAAAGATCTGGGGGAGAGGTGACATCATCGCCCGAAATGGCCGCTTAAGCCTGGAACTCCCGACCCGACCATAACGGGATCCCTCGGTATCGTTTCCCCGTGGTGCATAATTGTGTTTACTGAACACTCTTGCTGCTCTCTGGTGGCAGAATGATGTCTCATAAAAAGAAAGTAGATTTGCAAAAGCTTTTGATCACGAACGCTGCTGCAGCGCTAATGGATGCAGGCCCTGATGGTGGTGAGCGGTGCAGCTGGAAGCGAGGCAGGAGAGGGCGCGCTGACCCGGGCTGATTTTTTTTACACTGGTTCGGGGCCTTGTGCGAGCCTGAAAACCAAAATGCAGGGCATGCTCTCGGAATTGAGGTCTGATGTCACTCAGTTGGGGAGGCGGGTGGATGATACTGAGGCCCGCCTGGAAAACCAGGCTTCAGAATTGGCAGGCTGTAAGATAGCACAAGATAAACTTGTGCAAACTAATACGGATTTGTAGAACCGTACTGAGGACCTGGAAAATAGGTCCAGAAAAGCGAATCTCAGGTTCCGCAGGATACCGGAAAGCCCCAAATTCATTGATTGCAAAAAAGAAGTTGTCAGCATCTGCAAGTTCTGGCGTCAGACATGGAAGAATCGGAGATCCCGGTGGTGAAACTGTAAAGAGCGCACCGCGCTCTAGGGGCTGTGCGCAATGATCGTCCACGCGACATCATAGCCTTTCACAGTTTTTCAGTAAAGGAGGTTATCGCTGCAGCAGCCCAGAAGTCTGGGTTTACAATGTGGAAGGGCCACAAAGTGGAAATATATCAGGATTTAGCGATCTCAACCATATGAAAGCGCAGAGAGTTAAGAGAGGTTGTCTCTACGCTATGTGGACATAATGTTAAGTACCGGTGGCTGTTTCCATTTGGATTGAGCTTTAGCTTGGCTGGAGTGGCCTCTCGTGTCTCCACGGTGTCCGAGGTGGTGGATAATTTACAAGTTGTGGGTCTGGAAGTTATTTCCTCTGCTACCAGTGCACCTGCTTTCGGAGGCAGACGACTGCCTAATGAGACTCCAAGATGGCAGCGAGTGGACAGGGGAGGTAGATGCCTTCGGAGACACTCCGGCAGTTCACTTCCCTCTAAGAAGCCTCCAACTTGAACTGCTTGTTTTTCTGAGTTGTGGACTGGTTGATTCATACGGAGACTTAAGTGTTCCTGATTCTTTGTATTTTTTCAGATGTTATACCATGGATCTGTTTAGCATTCAGTTGAATTAGAAGGAGGGTTCTCTTAACAATCTATGTTTCTTTATTCATAGCTGTGTCGGGGTGGGGTGGAGTGGCTAGTTGGTATGACGACTTCATTCCTCATGGAGGGGTTCCACCAGCGTGGGGGGTGGATTTGTATTGGGGGGGGGGGGGGGGGGGCGACGGGATGGGGGGGGGGTGGTATTGGTGGGTTAGGTATGGGTGATTGTATAGATGTTTCTTTGATCTGGTGGCTGGTATTTCTTTAGGTGGGATGGGCCGAGATGATACATATAGAATTTGGACTGGTGGTGTTCAATTAGTTATGAGTTTCTTACATAATGGCAGGGCTATGCATAATCTCCATTAACACTAAGGGTTTAAATACCCCATTAAAGAGGAAATTATTATTTCAAGAGTCTAGAGATGTATGAGCCAATGTTATCTTTTGCCAGGAAACTCATTTGCTTAAACGCACGGAACGGTTGTTATGGGATAGGTTTTTTCCTCAGCAGTTTCTGGCCTCCTCTATAGTTAAAAAGAAATATTGTGGCGTGGGTATTCTGTTTGTGAGAACATTAGTAACAGAGGTCAAGGATACTCTGAGGGCAGATACATTGCCCTTAAAGTGATGCTGGATGGAGAATTGTTTGTTTGTTTATTTATTTATTTTGAATTTTTATATACTGACATTCCTGTAAGAAAGTATACAGATCACACCGGTTTACAGTAAAAACAGAACTGCCACCGGAGGGCATTACATAGAACCTCTCTATATATGTGTATATATGTGTACATTTTTGAGTGCCTGATGGTGACACCGGGAACCCCCAGCTTCTGAATGAGAATTATATATATGTGTATATATATATATATATATATATATATATATATATATATATATATATATATGTTTACACTCCTCTCTATATATGGTCCGAATACAGAGCAAGCCCCTTTCTTTAACCGTATACCTGCTCTCTTGAAGGATTGGGCGGAGGGTCATGTTATAGTTGGGGGAAGATTTTAACATAACTGGATACCTGTACCTAGATAATTCTCATTCAGAAGCTGGGGGTTCCCGGTGTCACCATCAGGCGCTCAAAAATGTAATCTCTGATTGGGGATTAGTTGATACATGGCACTTGCGAAATCCTACCCTGCATAATTATACTTACTTCTCCCATTCACACCAATCCTATTCACGTATAGATTTTTTCCTTATCGATAAATCTTTGGTAGAATTGCTCTCCGAAGCTGAAGTGGGTTCCCCTGCCTGGGCTGGATGGCATTGGGATTGAAGAGCAGTGGAGATGGGCAACATTTTTGGCATTTGAATGACAGCTTGCTGGATGATAAATCTTTTACTGACTCCCTCTCCGATGATATACAAGCTTACTTAGACCTTAATCAGACTGGGGACTTTTCTCCTGGTACGATTTGGGATTATCTGAAAGCTGTGGTTAGAGGTAAGCTTATATCAAGGGCCACTTATCTGAAGAATGAAAGGGCCACCATAGGTTGCACCTTATGCAGCATATTGCCAAATGGGCGTTAAGCCATAAGCGCACCTTGGACCCCCAGAAGCTAGCGGAAATGGAGGCTGGAAGGAGTGAACTACAGGAATTAGATCTAGCAAGGATGGTGTTCCAGTTAGACACGCTTAAATAGAGACACTGAGATTAGCAATAAAGCGGGGTGGCTGCTCGCCCGGAAATTAAAGGAGTGAGCTGCGCAATCTCTTATCACAAAAATAAAGGATTTATCTGGGTCTTTTCTTTATGATTCGGGGGATAAGCAAGCGATTTATGGCTTTTTACGAGGAGCTTTATGCTTTTGATGATTCACAGGCCAATACAGAATGGTGCGCTCAGTCGAGTGCACCGTTTAGCCTCCTTTTGGCTCTGCATTTTAGATGCGCTATTATTACCCCTTATACTGTAATGGGTAATAGCACGTGGAAAACACGCGGCCAACCACCCCAAAACTAATAGTGCTCATCACATGCAAATGCATAATGATGAGTCTATTAGTTATTACCCCAGAATACTGAAAGTAAGATGTGTGGCCAAGCCACACATTTTACTCTCAAAAATTAACGCCTGCCCAAGGGCAGGCGTTAATCTTAGAAAACACTGGGAAAGTGTACAGAAAAGCAGAAAAAAATGCTTTTCTGTACACCCTCCGACAATATCATAGCGTTATTAAGTTGGAGGCACCAAAAATTAAAAAAAAAAAAAAAATCCACTCGCCAGTTGGCAGGTTCAAAAATGGATGCTCAATTTTGCAGACGTCCGTTTTCCGGACCCTCTGACAGCTGCCACTTCTGCTAATAAGGAGGCACTAGGGACATGCTGTTGCCCCTAGTGCCTCATTAGTGTGACACCTAATTTAAATAGAGAATCGCGCACCCAGGAGAAGTGCCTGTATGCGCGTTGGGAGAGCGAGCACTCAACTCAGAGTGCCGGCTCTCCCGCATGTTTTACTGAATCGGCCTGTCAGTGGGGGAACAGGACATTGAATCTTATCTTCGGGGGGGGGGGGGGGGGGGGGGGGGGGAGCTGCCCTTCCTTTCAGATAGGGCTCATGAGCTTTTGAATAAAAAAATTATCCATGCTAAAGTTTTTCACACTATTCAGGGCCTAAAGTTAGGGAAATCACCGAGGCTAGATGGATTTATGGCCAAGGTTTATAAAACATTTCATCATGTGGTGATCTCACCTCTTTAGATATGTTTAATGCCCTTAGGAGTGAGGCTGGATTTCGCTGGAATCCAATCTGGCTGGAATAACTCTCCTGGCTAAAAGTGGGAGGGACTCTACACTCTGCGGGTCGTATAGTCCAATATCTCCGATTAACGTGGATTTAAAAATTCTAGCCAAGATTTTGTCTATGCGGTTGGGGATGGTAGCTCCCTCTCATTCATGAAGAACAGTCAGGGTTTGTACTTGGGGGACTGGCCTCAGACTGTGTGCGTAGGGTTCTGGAATTGATTTGGCGAGCACAGCATAGTAATACTCCCTTGGTAGTCCTAGCCATTGATGCTGAGAAGGTTTTCGATAGGGTACACTGACCATTTCTATTCAAAGTTTTGGAGAAAATGAATTTAGGTCCTGACTTTATTAGGTGGCTTCAGTGTCTATACGCAAACCTCAGGGCCAGCTTAAAAATCAATGGGGGTTCTTCCTTGCCTTTTGTGGTCAAGAGAGGTACTAGACAAGGTTGTCCCCTCTCGCCATTGTTATTCACTCTGTCTCTAGAATCATTCTCAGACATGGTGAGGCGTACCGTTCAGATTCAGGGCATGGCCGTGCAGTCCCATAATTATAAGCTCAGGACCCAGAATCCTCCCTCCCAGCTCTGTTGCAGGCCCTGAGAGCCTTTGGTAGAGTTTCAGGTTTTAAGGTTGATGAAGATAAATCAGAGCTCTTAAATATCTCAGTTCCCAGTGATTGTTTTGCTCGGATTGCATCTCATCTCCTCTTTCATGTGGCTAAGGGATGGGTGAAATATCAAGGGGTTAAAATCGGTCTGGATATTAAGAGACTATTTGACCTTAATTATATCCCCCTGTTGACTAAGATTCAAAGTGATCTGGATAGATGGGATAGGATGGCCTTCTCTTGGTGGGGGAAAGTAGCCATCATCAGATTGAATGTGCTGCCACATTTTTGTTATTTCTTTCAAACCCTGCCTATCTCTGTACCTGCTTTCCTGTTGAAGCAATAGCAATGCAAGCTTCTCCGCTTTATCTGGAGGCTTAGCCTCCTAAAATTGCCAAAACCGTCTTGTTTTTGGACAAATTGAGAGAGGGGTTGCAGGTACCGCATCTGGAATGGCACTTTGCTGCATCTCAACTTAGTGCATTTCTACACTGGCATAGGGACGACGAGCTGAAGCCCTGGGCGCGAATAGCGACCCAAGGTGCTGGGGATTAGAGCTTGGCATAAGGGAGAGTTTAATCTTTCTGGCCTTTCCCCCTTCTCTAGTTTAGTCTATAAGGTTTGGGACAAGTGGAAACAAACCCTAGTAGGTGATAAACAGGCATATCATTTAACCTCTTTTCTTGTATTAGATCATTTCCTCCAGGGAATAAACAGAGTGAAATAGAAGATTGGAGAGGAACGGGTTTGTTTAAATGGGAGCAATTCTGGGATGGTCAGAAGTTGTTGCCGTTTTCAGTATTGCAACAGTCTTACCCGGTTACAGAACTGGATCTTTTTGCCTACGATCAGATTATCCATTTTTTCACATCTATAAAGGTAGGCTGGGTTCTTAAGAAGGGCAGGTCTCTATTTGAAAATTATTGTGCTCAAGCTGATAAAGTGACCAAGCCCATCTCTAGGATCTACGCATTGTTAAATCGGGATCCCCAACAGAAAATGGCTTTCCAACTTGCCTAGGAACGTGACTTGGGGGGTAGGTTGGAGGACAGCGATTGGGATTGATGCTTTCTGGCTGTCAGTAGGAACTCAGTATCATCATTGCTTAAGGAGAACAGGTATAAAGCACGGTACAGTTAGTATCTCACCCCTGTTTGCTGGTTCGGACAACAGGTGTTGGACAGGGGCACCTTTTTGCACTTGTGGTGGGAGTGCCCGGCCATTGGGAGTTTATGGGATGCAGTGTTTGATTTCATTTGCTCGTTGGGTGGTACTTAGGTCCTTAAAGATCCTAAAGTCTGTTTATTATGCTTGTGAGCTTGTGTCGGGACAGAGTATTTCCAGCGATGGGTTCAGCATGGGGTCACAGCAGCTAGATGCGAAATTGCGTATTGGTGGTGTAGGTCCTTCTGTCCCCTCACTACGTGACGTGGGCGCCAGATTAGATAGGGTGTTCTATATGGAAAAGCTAACTGCTATACGCAATGATAGGGTGATCAGGTTTGAGAAAGTCTGGCACCCTTATATACAATGTAAGTCTAAGGGGCCCACATAATTTCCGCACATTGATGATGGGGGCCTGAGGGTGGGGTGTAATTTTGTCCCTTACTTTTACGTCTTGGGGTATATATGCATGATCTGGCTCAACTTCTCTTTTTCCTTCTACTGGCCATAAGTGTTGGATAGCATATACACTACTATCAATATTTGCTTTTGGAGCTAAGTATCTTTACTCGGTCACCTTTGGGCTGCAGATGGGGGGAGGGGCTCATGGGTGGGGTATAATTATAATAAAAACGCTCAGAAGCTGTGTTTTGAAAGTTTATTACAAAGCAGCATGTTAATACAAATGTGACACAGTATACTAATTGTTGCAGAACTGAATGATGTTTTATTGCTGTAGTTTATTTGCTATGTTCAATAAATATTAAATTGTAAAAAAAAAAAAAAAAAAAGGTCTGGTTTCTGTTTCCAGTTTTCCTCTTTGGAGAGCCTGAAAAGCAAGGAGGAGTCCAGTTCTCATGTCTCTCTCCTCAGTAGGAGATGGCAAGGGAGACATGAGAACTGGACTGAGCTGAAGCAACGATAGAGTGAGCCGAGGTCCTAATGCGATCCATATAAAGCATCTGCACTATAAGCAACTGTAACTTCCAGTCTACCAGCCTGAGCAACTTCCTCTTCAGAGAAAACCAGCCCTGGTACCTGCAGACCCTGCAATCTGATTTGAAACTGCCTGCAGAGTTTCCTTTTGAAAATTCGGGCTGGCGGGAGAAAGCCAGCGCTTTTCTTCCTGCGTCCTTTGCACCGCCTTTCAAGCAGATGCATAGTGCATACCTGAAGGTTTGCACCAGCACTTCAGAATTACATCTCTGCATGTACTTTCCCTTCCCCCAACCTAACTCTGCTCCTTTTTTTACCTCAACGGCTAAAAGTCGGCGTGCTGTTCACAGTGTGGGCACTTTTACCCTCAGTCATGGGAAAGACTGATTTTCAAAAGGGACATGGCTGTGTCTCATCCTCTCCTCCTCAATCTCTGGTGGCCTTTTCCCTCTTCTCTCCTGAATCAAGGTGGTCCTCTATCCCTCCCCTCTCTGTCTAACATGATTCCCGGGGGGTCCGTCTCCTTATCTCCCCTGAAGGGCTGCCATCCACTCTCACTCCCCTTTAACCATATCATGGAATCCCGTTTCCCTCTTTATTCTCCATTTCTTCCTTCATTCCTGTCTCATGCCTTCTCCACTCTGTCTCTCTCTCTTCAAACTGCCAATATCCCAATCCCATTTCCATCTTTCTTCTTTTCAGCCATTCTACTCACTCTTTTGCTGCAGCTCTCCTCTCCATATGCCAGGCCAGTGGCAGAGCATGTGGCAGTGGCAGGAAATGTTTTCTCACCGCTGCGATAACCCAGCTTTCCTCAGCTTTCCTCGGTGTGCAGCAGAGGCTGCAATCGGCTCCTCTCTTCCCCACATCCTCATGAAGTGCAGAATTGCGGCTTATGATTCTCAAGGGCTGCAATCGGACCCTCTCCCAACTCCGCTAAGCACGACGCAGTGCGCTTTGAGGCTTTTAATGAGTGCGAATGGCCTCTCCTGGTCTGCAGCAACGTGGGGTGAGGTTTTCAGGGCCATGATAGGCCCCACGCTCACTCTCCTAGCCTGTGGCAGCAGCTCGACTAATCACAGATAGCAGTGTGCTCATTTTCTCCCTAGCTAAACTTTCCCGCGTCCGTTCTGGAGGACCTCAGGTTGGGAATCACTGCTCTAGGGTATTAATGTCTACATCAGCGGTTCTCAACCGGTGTGTCACGTCTCTTCCTGGTCCCCCCTGCCCCAGCAAAATAGGAATTTATCTTCCGCCCGGGCTTAAAATGATGATAGCCCGGGCGGAACACGGCAGGAGAGCCGGAGTCAGCGGCACCAGCACGGTCTCTTCTTCCCGTCCCGTGGCCCGGAAGAGGAAATGGTATGCAGTGGCCGCACATGCGGGAAGAAGAGACCATGCTAGTGCGGGCAGCATTGACCCGAAGACGACAGGCGCGGCCTGAAGAACAAGCAGCGCAGGTTGAGCAAAAGAGGAGCAGCGTCAGCCCCCGCGGCCGATGGGACTCCTTTCTCGAGGCTGCTGCTGTTAGTTCGGTGGGGGGAGAGTGAGAGAGAAAGCATATATGTTTGAGATCCTGTGTGTGTGAAAGAGACAGCATGGTCTCTTCTTCCCACCCTCCCCCGTGGCTCTTAAGAGCCTGAGTGTATAAGTGTGAGAGAGAACATGTGTCTGTGTGACTGAGAGCCGGTGCAGGTGAGCGAGTATGTGAATATGTGATTAAGAGTCTGTGTGTGAGTGTTGCGTCCGTCGCTGCTCGACGCCCTCACTCCGCCCTCTTTACCTCTGTGGCGACTCCCTCCGGGTCTGATGGAGGGCTGGCTACCACGGCGTCTCCATGCCGTCTCCCTCCGGCGAACCCGGACCGGCTCGACGCTGCAACTCCGCCATCTTGTCCTGATGCCTAGGGCGCACGCGTCTCGACTCTTGTACCAGCAAGGGTGCGAATCTCAGGGGCGTCCCCCTGAGATGATGTCATCTGCTTCCAATATTTAAAAGATCTTTGAAAACACTAACAAACCGAGTTAGCAAGGGTACGGACAAGGATACGGATACGGTTAAGCTTTTGGCTACGTGCTCACTTCGGCTATCCAAACTACTCTGCCTCCTTGGACTTACCATAGGTACCCGCTCCTCGGGGGCCTCGCTCTTTTCTTTACTTTCAGATTACAGATAGGAACCGGTACTCGCTCCTCGAGGGCCCATGTTCCTGGACACTCTGAAGATTCTCTACTGCCTGGAAGCTATCACTGCTACAAACAATTGTGAGTTACCATCGCTCTCTCAGAGCTTTCCCAGGTACTCGCTCCTCGAGGGCCTAAACCTTTCCAGCCCCTGAGCTTACTTAAGACCTTACGTGAGTTTTGTCATCTAGTTCTATTCATGAACTCTGCCTACTCTGCCTACTCACTTTCTACAGTTTCTCAACAGCTCAGCCATCCTGGGATCGCTGTTCCAGTACCTGAGGGACTACAGCCCTGCCGGGCATATCAGCTCACTACTGCCACCTCTGGTGGTTTCTAATAACCTGTTTAATAAAAGAACTAATGTGTGTCTGTCTCCATACTCCAGCCTAGCCGGTAGTCCCTCTCGGGGTAGCCTCCCGAGGGCGTGGTCATCTGCCATCGGTCCAGGGATCCACCTACAACTATATCAGATTCATTACAGATTGCTACACCTTAGCAAGACGATATCTGAGACACTACAAAATTGCTGACTCCTCCCTCTCCAGGAGCCTGCTACACAGAGCTTTCTCTACAGATTGCTCCTCCCATCAAGCATCTTCGCCATAACAGACTGCTAATTCAAGCAGCAGATATACAACGAATTGCTAACTCCCTAGCAATTCGCTAACAGATCACTAACAGTAAGAGAAAGAGCATGTATGTGTGTGAGAAAAGACGGACAGCATGTGTGTAAATGTGTGCTTAAGAGCCTATATAAGTGACAGCGAAAAAGCATGTATATATGTGTGTGACTGAGAGCCAGCGTTAGAGAGAGCTTGTGTGTGACAGAGGAGAAAGTTGCAAGCAAACCATCCCCCCTCCTGCTAATTCAAAACAATCTCAGGGCACCTGGATATCAAACGTTCCCAGGTATGCAGAGCAAAGCATTTTTTTTATCCTTATTTTTCATTATTGGGTCTTTGTGCCTGCTATTTTGAAATATGGATATTCCATTCATCAGCTGTTTCAAAATAATCATTTTCTATTATTATGGTTTTACTGCTATTGATTTTATATTTCTTGATTTGTTTTGAGGACTAGTGATGTTCTCTTTTTCCTTTGTTACACTGCATACAGAGTCTCTGGCTTGTTGCGGTTTCCAGTTCAGTTTTTGTCTGCATGCTTCTAGTTATGCTTTATGGTCTCTTTATTCTTTGTTAGTGAGGGGTCAGCACATGTGATTCAGGTGAGGTTTTCTGCTGGCGTGTAGTTTCTGTGTAGGGCTCTCTAGCAGCCTGTCTTGGTCAGTTTTCCTAATAGGAGGGGAATTGGAGTTTTAAGGCCTGGTGTAATATTTTCAGTGTTGCCTTGTAAGATGGTTACTGTTTGAGTGCTGGAAATTGGTGCTGTTTTGGTGTGGGATGTTTACTATTTATGCAATTTCTGTCCAGAGTACTTATCTTTTCCTTGTGTCATTCTTAACAATAAAAATAATACTGAGCCTTTATTTTTTATTTCTGCTGTGAATTGTAATGAGCAGTGTATCACACAGGTGAGTGTGGTCTGTCAGGTGTGTCACGATGGGAAAAAGGTTGAGAACCACTGGTCTAGATTTTTAAAGCAGTCTCCATATATGCTTTAGAATGAAGACCACTGACCATTTCAGAGCCACCCTCTGGGCCAACTCAAACCAATTTCTATCCTTTTGAAGATGTGATTTCCAGAATTTTACACTTTAAAATGATCTCACTAGGGATTTATATATGGACAATATCACCTCCCTTTTCTGCTGACCATTCCCTCTCCCTACACACCCACACATTTTTCTGGCTTTTGCTGTTGCTTTATCCACCTGTTTGACCACCTTAAGATCATCAGATACAATTACCCCCAGATCCTGCTCTTCTTTCGTGCTTAGAAGCTTAAATACGTAACTTTGCATTTTCTAGTGTTAAATCATAGCTGCTAGACACTAGACCACTCCTCAAGCTTTATTAGATACCACTACGTTTTCCATACCTTCCTGGCTGTCTGCCTTGTTGCAGATTTTGATATTATTAGCAAGATGATAAAATTTTCCCGATAACCCTTCTGCAATGTACCTCATGAAAAAGTAGAAAAGAACCAGTCCAAGTATGGATCTGTGAGGCACATTGCTAGTAACATCCCCCCTTCCTTGGAATACACTCCATTTACTACTATGTCACCCTCTACTCAATGATTCTAATTCAGACAGTCACTTTAGGGCGCTAAAATTTATTTATAAATCGCCTATGCAGAACTGTGTCAAAGGCCTACTGAAATCCAAGTACACTACACATCTAGCATTATCCCTCCATTCAAAACCTCTGGTCACCCAATCAAAGAAATGGATCAGATTCATCTGATAAATTCTACCTGTGGTAAAACTATGCTGCCTTGGATCTTGCAAGTCACTGGATTCCAGAAACTGCACTGTCCTCTTATTTTAGCAGTGATTCCATTAATTTGTACACCATAATTTGTACGCCTTCACACATAAAAAAGACCTATCAGATATAATTATAAAGGTTCTTTATATGCTCCCCCGATTAAAACTTCGCTAGCTAAAAGGGCACTCTCCACAGCCGGACCCACCCTTTGGAACTCATTACCGCCTGATCTGCGACTTGAAACCTGCCATCTAACATTCAAGAAAAACCTAAAAACGTGGCTCTTCCGGCAAGCCTACCCGGAATCGCAGGAACACTTCGACTCCGATCAAAGAGCAAAATAGCTCAATACAAAGCCCAATACCGACCTTTTACCTATCATTTATTCATGTTATTTGACAATATTATTGTCATATATTGTATATATCTATCACATCTAATTTTTAATATTTATTGATTTTCGTTCTTTTGTTCAATATGTGGATTGTTTAATGTAAAGCCGCACATTACCTGTTCAATACTATATCTATTGTTTAATGTAACGCCTTACGGCGAAAGTTTTGTTCTTTGGAAACAGTCTTGATTTGATTTGTATATCGAGAAAGTCGGTATATAAAAACCCTAAATAAAATAAATAAATAAATAGAGCTCAGACTAACTGGTTTATGGTTCCCAACCACCTCCTCACAGGAACCAGATCCGCCCATCTCCAGTCCTCTGGAATTACTCCTGAGTCTAAAGAAGCTTTGAAAAGGTCACCAGCAGAGCTGCCAGAACCTCTCTATGTTCCCTTAGTACCCTCAGGTGTATCCCATCCAGTCTCGTCACCTTATCTACTTTTAAGTTTAGTTAGCTCCTCAAACACACTTTTCTGAAAACTGATTATCTCACTTCCAATCTTATTTGTGTTTGTTTTATATGGTCCTAACTCCAGGACCTTCCAGAGTGAACACTCAACAGAAGCAATTTTGCTTTTTCCTCTTTTTTTTTTAACATATTCTTCCCCTTCACCTCAGAGTTCATAATGCTCTTTTACACTATTTTCTATGGCAAACATATCTAAATAAAAAAAACAACTTGGCCCTCTTTCGCCATATTTGCTTTTTTTTTTTCATTTAAATTTGTGCATTCCTGATTACTTTCCCAGCTTCACTAGATATTGCTGCCTGTCTTATTCTTTATGTGATCTTTTGTAGTTTATGAACACGAACCTATTCCCCCTAACCTTTTCAGCTACTTCCTTCAGAAAACCACAGTGGCCTCTTTTTTCTCTTTCCTTGATTTACTTTCCTAACAAAAAGATTAGTTGCTCTTTTAGCATCTTTTAGGTTCACCCACTACTCTTTCTAGTTTCCCTAGATTTTCCCATCCAGCTAATGGACTCCTTGAGGTACTCTCTTATTTCAACAAAGTTAGTTTTCTGGAAGTCTAGGACCTTCGCCTTGGAATGAACATTCATCTCCTGCAGTCTAATGCTTTTGGTTCAGAACAATAAAATACATAAAAATACATCACTGTACGCTGAGCCACATCATCCGGTAATCACTGGATCCCAGGTGACCATCCACTATAACATGAGACATACTGTTCCCATTGGTAAGCACCCTGTCTCCTATGTGGGTTTCATTACCAGCTGACAGAACAATTCTCCTTGCAGATAATCCCGGGAACTCCCTGCTTCTAGAAGGCACCCCAGCCAGAATTGTCCCAAACATCTGGCAGATAATTCCCTAGCAAGAGTACCTCCCCTGTCATAGCAATTTTGTGAACATCCTCCATTAAATCTCTATGCATTTCTTCTGTCTCTGATGGAGGTCTGTATATATTATGCTAGAATACGTTGAGCTGTACAAAGCAATATCCTACACAGTAAAAAAGCAAAAAGTATAAAATTTGAATGTCCATAAAGGCCTTTATTACATAAGTTTAAAACCATAAAACATATTAGAAGCAGCCCGATATGGCCATGTTTCAGCTAACGCCTGCATTAGGAGCCTGGACAATAAATCTACAAAAATACAATAAAAATGAATCAATATATAAATAAATATATAGCATCTGGCAAACACTGACATTTTATATAGGCAGGTATAAGTAATAAAAAACCCAAAAAAAACACACAATACCAAATAAGTATTTAAAGGGAAGAACAGCGTAAGACAAAATGTTAGAACCCTATGATACCTGTAAAGGAAAAAAACGGAATAAAAAGATTGATAAAAAAAGTTTATAAATAATAATTTAAAAAGCGTGTGAACACGAACAAAGCCAATTGGTTCAAACAATTAAAAACAGTTGCCACAAGGATGTCATAGGGGTTTTATTCACACGGAGTACAACAAATGTCTAAAAGAAAAAAAGAGAGAGAGGAGGTAAAGAGGAAGGAGGTAAAAATGGGGGAATAGGAAGGGAAAAGGATGGAAAGGAGGAGGAGAGGAAGGGGAAAGGGAAACGAGAGGAGGAAAAGGGGAGGTGGGAAGGAAAGGAAAATATGAAAATGAGAGACCCCCTTTAAACTTTAAAAGGAAGCAGGACATTGAGAAAACTTTTATTTTTTTTACTGCTGTCTCATCGCAGAGAGTAAAATAGCTCCCCCCTGCACTAAAATGTTTTTTTTTTCTATACAATTATACACCACTTCCTGTGACAAAAAAAATATTCAAAACAAAGAAAACCTAAAATATCCAAGTTAAAAACATGTATTATATGGCACAGAAGCTTTGTTAAGATGCAGCCATTTTGATGCCTAAATTAGAGAGAAACAATTTAAAATATATCATATGACTTTCATACTCCTTGGTACCACAGAGTCACAGGGACAGTAACTGTGCAGGCACACGTTTCGCCATGTGCATCGGCCCGCAGCTATCTTATAACATACGCGCGCATAATATAAAATAGCCTGGCCACGTGCACGCCAAAGTTTCAGTGGGTGCATGCACGTGCTTGCAAATCCCGCTTCTACTGCATAAATCGGGGGATTTTAAAAGGGACATGTGCCGAAGCTATTCCCAGTTTTACCAGTTCATCCCCAGTTTAGAGATAGGTACTCCAACCCCCCCCCCCCCAGTTTAATAGCCTTCACGCCCCCCAATTAGCCCCGACCCTTCAAACCCCGCAGATCTGCCTTGTTTCATTTTTGAACTTACATGTCATCTGCGCCCATGCATTGCCCCTTTTTCTGAACAATTTCGAGATGTGGGCACTGCAAGAGATACATGCGTATTTCAGCAGCTTTTAGAATCCACTCGCCGGGCGCAAACCCAACTTATTTGCGCATCCCCCAATTAATGCGCACGCCAAGCTTTTAAAATTCACCTTTTAATGAAAATTTGGTTATAAAATGCATGGGTTTTTTTGTGACACTACAGCCACATATAGAAGCAGACAAAGATTTGTATTCCTGTATGCCTTTAAAGGATTTGTGAATCTGCGAGAAATCAACCAAGCACCTCAAGGCGAGTTATACTATCTGAAACCATTACAAAAAATGGCTGAAAACCACACAGTTTTGTAAGGTTTTAGACTGGTGAAGCAAACTATAGAAAATAGTGGTGGTTCAAAATACAAACAATAAGCTTTAGTGGTTCACTGAAATAGACGCTTAGAACCAACAGCTATAGGGAAAAGCATTTTATTTAAATGCTATATAATTAGTATCTCACCGCACACTGCATATTGTTTTCTCTGTATTGTTGACTTCTTTAACAAACAGTTTCAACTTTAAAATATAATACGATCTTATGGAGAGAGAGACTGGCAGAGTGCTATGCAAAGCACCAGCATTAAACACTTTCTCAAATGATTTCACTGATAAGATGTTATACAGGATTTTACACTTGTTTCTTTCCACTCTTAAACTAGGTTACATACATAATTGTCAATTTCTATGACTGAGCTTCTACTATAAACAATTCATTTGAATGGCCATATGTTAATTTGATCTCGCTCTCCTTGTTAATTAATCTTCGCTTTGTATGCAAATGTTATTTCGGGGCTTGCTGTTAGCTGCAGTGTCAGCATGGCCCCGAGTCCATTCTAAATATGCTGGCCCAGTTCTTTCTGTTAATACAGCATTCCTATCTAGCCTCTCTCCTCCTGTGGCTTCTGTCTGTCTAGTAAAAGCAAAGGAAAGTGTCATGCTATTTTTGTTAGTAATTATAAAGTTACTTATCAAAAATAAAAAAACAAGAATTACTTCCTGTCTGACATGTCAAAAAGTGTTTCATTGCCTCTTCACCACTTTCCATCACGTTTCGGTGCCCTGAACACCCACAACAAGGCTTAAAAGTAAAAATTATTCAAATTTACTGAAAAACAAACATAATCAAGGGCTTTCACACTACACACACTGAAAATGTTATGCACAAAGTTTAACAGCCTCTGTATTGTAACACTGGCCACATTCAAACGTACTTAAAGAGGCGTAACAATGCTCTTAAGAGATATATAAGAATCTGGGAAATCTAAAGAAGGATCACAATCTGAAGCCACAAGAAACTTCATTGTAGAGAAATTGCTGAGCAGGACACGTCATTTTTAAATATCTCCATTGGATTTGACATATGTCAGAAGAGTAGATAGGGGGCTAAGCTAACAATAGCTAAGTGACTAAGAATAATGTAAACTATGTAGGTTAAAGAAGTCATAATTAATACAGGGGAGGAAGGGGAGGGAAAAAGGGATCCTGAGATGAAGAAAGGAGGGGAGAAGGGGAGGAGTACGGGAAGGGATAAGGAGGGAAGAGAAGGAGGTGGGACAAAGGGGGAAGGGAACAAAAGGGGAAGGGGAAAGGAATAAATGGGGAGAGGGAAAAGGGGAAGCAGTGGGAGAGGAAGGGAATAGTTATAGGGAGGAGGAGAAGAGGAGGAAGAAGGAAAAGGAAGAGGATATACAGGAGAAAAAAAGAGGGAACTAGAAAAAATAAAGAAGTGAAGACATTCTTGAGTATGTTGTATTTTCATACATCTCTCTCTTCCATAAATTCAGGAGCAAAAATTGGTATAATTATATACATATATTTATAAAATATTTTTAAAAAGAACTGAAAATCCAAGAAAATAGAAAAATTATAAATAAAAAATAGAAAATAAAAGCAAAATAAGATGAATAAAATTAAGAGGGGGCCAATAAAGATGAGTAATATAACTAGATCAAAATAAATTAAATAATATATATCATATTAATAAGTAATAAATAATAGAATAATAATAGCAATAAAAATAAAGGATCAAAAATAAAGTTAATAAGATAATAAAATGGATTTTAAAAGAAAACCAAATAATCAATATCCAGGTTTAACTAAATGAAAAATAAGTTGCTGCTCCTCTTTATCAAATACAAATTTACATTTCCTTCTTGCCATTTGGGCTTAAATTATCTTTAATATACAAAATTTCATATCTACAAACACATGGTTAAACCTTACTCAATGTTCAACAATGGTGTTTCCACGATTTTCCTTCTAACACAACTTCTATGCTCCAACAATCTGGTCTTCAATTTCCTTTTTGTTTTACCAATATAGAGTTATCTTGCATGGACATTGGATGACAAACCACATATTGGTTATTGCAGTTTGAAAAATCTTTCAAAATAAACATCTTACCAGTAATCAGATATACAAACTGATCGAATCTCATTGCTTGGGACACTAGCAACAACTTCCATGATGTAAGGTGACCACGCAACGTAGCATATATAGAACTATTCATTTCTTGCAAAGCTGATGAAACCAGTCATAGAAAATTTAAGAGTTCACCTGAATTGCCATTCCATTAAAGCAAAACGTCATCAATGTGTTTCTTCCATAAAAGTTTTTCTTTTGTATTAAATGTTTCAAAAAACACTTATCAAAACTGAATACATAAAGGTTAGCTATGTCTGGAGCTTTGCTGTTGCTGACACCTTTATTTGTTGATAGAAGTTGCCCAAAAATGTAAAATAATTTTTTGTAAGCACAAGTTCAGGCAATGCACAAAATGGGTATCCGTAAATTGGTCTGTCTTTTACTCAATGTTTCTCTAACCACATTGATTGATTTTCTCTACAAGCTATTTGTGCAAAATAATTATAAAGTCACCAAAATCAAATACAAAATATCATGCTTGATGGACCCCAGAATGTTGATAATACAAGAGAAATCTCTAACATAAGAAAGGGCCACTTTTACAAATGTTTGCAAAAAAAATCTATGAAAATAGATGTTTCTAATACTGATCATATTCCTGAGACTATTGGACAGCTGTGGGGGGGGAGGAGGGTTCTTCTAGAGATGTAAAATAGTTGGAATAATAGGATATTCTGCTGCCATTCAGAGCATTGTGCAATTACTGCTGGTCAAACCCTGTGTCTTGGATGGGGAGGAAGGGGACACTGACCTGATGATGCTGCTCAGGCTAGGAGATGCTTGAGACAGAAGCACCCTCTAGATTATGCGGCACTCCTTTTTTGGTCACAGCATCTTTGGAGGGGTCACCCCTTCCAGGGGCACCAAATATGTTAATCCAAGCTCTGGTAGTCCACACTGGAGGATCCAAGTACAGCAATGGTATTTGCTCCTAGCCCTTGAGATCTGCAAACAGGCCAGGTTTCAGGATATCCCTAATGAGTAGGCATGAGATAGATCTGCATACAAGGGAGGCGGTTTTGTATGCTCTCTCATACATATTCATTAGGGCAGCAGTTCTCAACAGGTGAGTCAGGACACACTGGTGTGTCACGAGGTTATGGGAGGTGTATATTGCAGGGCCAGCTGCCTCCTTATCAGCCCGGGTGGGAGTTGCTGGACTTCTCTTATATTTGGCCTGATGGGAGATTACTCTCACTTCCTTCTCTTCTTTCTGGCCCAGTGGGAGGCTCTTTCCTCTTTCACCCAGATCAGAGCGCGATATTGCCAGTTCCTGCTGTTCTGGGCCTGGATGGGACACAAACTTTACCTTCCCCTGCTGAGGCTGGGAGTGATGCTGCTGCTGATCTCTTCACCCTGTGGAGGGTGGGGGAAGGGAGGCTGGGGATGCTGGGCAGACAGAAGTGGGAGAGGGTGTGTGGGGGCTGCTGAGCAGGAAGGGATGGGAAACAGGGGGTCGGGTAGCTGGGCAGGGAGGGGGGAGAGTCAAGCAGGGGAGAGGGAGCACTCGGAAGAGGATGGGGGGTCGGGAATGCTGGACAAGGATGCGAGTGTGAACGGATGATTGAAAGGGAATAACTGGGAGAAGTGAAGGATGATGGAGATGTGCAGGGAGAGCCATAATCTGTCAGTTTGGGGAATGCGCATTTCTTCTATCTTTGTTCTTAGTGTAGGAAGAAATGTATTTCTGTTTCTAGTTCTCCAGTTTTGCACTGCATGCAGAAAGGCTTTTTGAGATGTCATTCCAGTTTTTTGTCTCCATATTTGTAATTTGTGGTCTTTTATTCTTCATTTGGTGACCGATGAACTGTGTGTGAGTGAGATAAGGTATTGTACACTAGTATGTAGGGTCTTATTTCTTGGGTTTTCTCCTTCTCAATAGGACATGCAAAGATATTAGGATATTGCTGTCTGAGTTCTTAAGAGTTAATATTGCTATGGTATGGCAGGTTTGCTATACATGTGCTGAGTGGTTTTTTCAGGTTTTGTATTTTACAATGTGCCAGAATCAGAATATATTTTTTATATGGCGAGCTGTATGGGGAAAACTCTGGATCCATTGTTTGGGGACTTGGGGGAGGGGGGTGGCAGAGTATATGTTTACATTTAGCCCCATGATGCATGTAAGCATTATTTGTCAAGTGTGTCCCAACAGAAAAAGAGGTTGCATTAGGGATATTCTGAAAACCTGATCTGTTTACAGCCCTCAAGGGCTAGGAGTGAATACCATTGAAAAGAAAAGAAAAATAAGAACAATCACCTAATTAGGTAATATGCAGCCCCCTGAACACTAATCATCAAAATGTGATTATGCAGACATTGAATTACATGAAATCTATACTCATCTCCTCATATTAAATCAATGAGTATAATGGAGACAAAGAGCCAATCCCAGGAGGAGGAATACCAATACCATTTATAAAGAATCTTAATTGTGTAGGATAAGAAAAACACATATCACAGAATCTTTCAAGGTGCTTACAGGGAAATTAAAGACAAAAAGGTGTTCCCAAGCCAAATTACTTCCTGGCATGCAAAAGAATAATTGCCTACACTTGACCTGGGTTGTTCTGCAAATATTTGGAAGCATACTTATTTTCTGAGCAAGAAAAAAGATTTTCTGTGTCAGAAAAAAAAACAAACCAAAATCCACTCTCAATCCAGTTTCAGCACATATCATACAATCAGGGTCCCTCTAAGAGTCTTCTGGTCCAAAGATGTTTTCATAACATGGCTGAGGTTCCAGCTATCCATTGGTGGTATACCCACTGGAGGTTTCTTTTTAACCACCCTTACTCCTCGGCATTTGCCCAGGGGTAAATAGTAAATCCTAGATGTCCAAGGAATAGCCTCAGTGGGCACTCCCCTGATTTCCAAAATATATTTTTTCCATGTCTCTAGGAAACACCACGGAAAACCTAAGGAAATTCTAGAACTTCAGGTACTGATTTACTAAGCTTTTTTTCCCCCAACAGACACAGAATGGGGAAAAAGTAAATGAGACCCTTACATTGAAGCACCTGTCGGGTCCTCTGGCTTCAGCCTAAGAGCCACCTAATCTTGTCACATTAGATGACGGTAATGGGTTCTGAAGATCCAACATTACAGTAGAAATGTAATCCAAGGCATCGATTTTCAAAGAAGCGTGCAGCCATCCATGTGCGCGTAGTTCCCAGCAGGCGCACATGCACGCGTGTTATAAAACACGATATCCACGCACACATGCGAGCCGGATTTTAACATCTGTGCGCGGGGAGGGAATTTTAAAAGCCCTTGCTCGGCGACGCAGTCAGGCCTCCCCCAATTCCCTCCCAGTCCACTCCAATTAAGGAGTGGACTGGGAGGGAACTTTCCTATGCTTAACCCTACCTCTTCCCCTCTCCTCGCCCTACCCCCTACCTAACTCTTAAATTTTTTTTTTTTTTTAATTTCTTACTTTGCTGCCCCTCTAGAGCAGCAGTAAACTCTGCTCGCTGGCCGGCTGCCAGCACACACTTCCCTGGGACAACTTCGAATGGCACTGTCCCGGCCCAACCCTTCTGAGAGGCCTGGTACTTGTTTAACTACTGATTATATCACATTTCAGATTAAATCAAGAGTTCTCAAGAACCTATGTCAGACTGGACTGGAAGCCAACAGCTAGAGGAAAACCAAAGGGAACCACAACTTAGACACCAGTCACCCCTGAAATCCTAGCCAAATTCAAAGATACACTCACTATAGCGCTTTCTGCTCAAGTAGTTCCTCCTGACTGAATTTTCCCTCCTGGGGAACTTCATAACTCCACCCTAACTTTTAACACTTTTTTCTCCTGTCTCTGCAGTAATTTGTTACTTCCAAAAGTAATAACTGCAAAGAAGGTACCTGAAGAAAACATGCTGCATTGGTGGGGCAAGGGATAGTGGAAGGAGGGAAAAATTGCTCCCCAGGGCTCAGAGAGAGAGGTCCGAATCCAGCAGGGATGCTGCAAATGCTGGTGCTTCTACCACAAAAGCAAATGCTCTGAGAACTGTTCTCTCCTACCATCAGCATGGAAGAGGAAAAGAAACACCCTGGCATCTGAGAAAATACGTGGCCTGATTAAAACAGGAAAGACTTCATTTCATAATGCGAATCACTAAACAAACCCTCTAGGAAGCTGATAAACTTCAACAGACTTAAAATTTTGTGTACAGTAGGAAATTAAAAATATTGAGCCATTGTGCCTTTATGGGAAAACTTAGATCTAGGTGTAAAAGATACCCAGGGGTCTGCCGTCTTTTTGCTCTAAATAGACACACACACAAAAAAAAACCAAATGAAAATTTTAAAATAAACGAAAAACCGAATCCAGAATCCCTCCCCCCCTCCAAGGGTTTGCTTTAAAAAAAACGACAAGGGCAGAGGCCAGCACCACAGATAATTTCTTCCATACAAAATGATGGTGATTTGGATCTGTCAGGCGCCAGCACCTTTCTAAGCAAAGGTTACCTGGGCTTGCCCCTGCCCCATGAAGAAAACTAAAATACAGTAAAGGTTTGGGGATAGGGGGCAGTGTTGCCCAGGAAGGTTTATTCTTTTTGTCAGTGAAAACGTTTACAAAATGAAACAAAGGAAAACAAAATGAAGGTGGCTTGCACAATGACAGCAGCTATCTGAGCCAGATTTATACTCGTCAAAAATAGGTTTAAGTAAAAACCCCCCCACTGTATCTCACTTTGAAACATAGAAATGACGGCAGAAAAGGACCAAATGATCCACAAAGTCTGCCCAGCAAGCTTATGCCAGTGTCTGCTGCACCGTGCAGGTTACCCCCATGCTTATCAGTTTCCCAGACCGTAAACGTCAGGGCCCTCAGATGCTGTTTGAATCCAATTTCCCTTAATTGCCGTGAAAGCTGAGAGCAATGCTGGAGTTGCATCAAAAAGTATCTAGAGCTTGATCGAGATTCTCTCTCAGGTGACACAAAATATTTTGTTTTGATTTTCAAAGTCACTGTTTTTCACAATCAAATTGTGTTATGAACTGGACATTGAAATTAGCGAAGTGCCCAGTTTTGCTCTGTTAATGTCCATTTCCCACTTTCAGCAGACTCACCCAGTATAGTGCACATACTGCCTTTCTGATTTTATGAATGTGCATTTTGTACATTCACAAAGCATCCATAGTTCTGATGGACTACCTAAAAATGATAATGTACTCAGATTGCCAGTTTTGTTATTATCTGGAATACCAGAGAAAGGTCTAGGACTGTACACAAACATCTAAGTATTCCGATACCATTTGTTTTTTAATCAGTGCCTGTTCTTTGCCTTTACAGTATCTGAGTGTATTGTCATATTTATACTGTTTTCAGTATCTCAATTTAATTTTGCCATGTTGTGATTTTTTTTGTAAGATTACAGCTATACAGGATGTTGTAGAAGGCACAATATATTTTTAAAGAAAAAATCCCTATTGATCAGTATTTTCAGGAAATTGAAAGTTACACATTCTAGCAGGTGTTATCCGAGAACAGTAGGATGTTGAGTCCTCAAAGCTGGGTGATACAATGCGACAGAGCCTGGGTCGGTGAAGTTTTATTTCATAGCTTCTAGAAGTTTTTGGCAAGCTCCACAGAGCATGTGCTTGCCGTCCCATATCATAGATACTGCATGGAAGCACACCAACTCCAAAGGGAAGCGGGTAGGGTCTTGGAGAATATCTGTTACAGGTAAAAAAAAAACAACTTTTGGCTTTTTCAGAGGACAAGAAGAATGTGAAGTCCTCTCAGCTGGGGAATCCCTAGTTGTAGGCTGTCCCTAATAAAAACAAAAAAAAAAAGGAAGAAGAAAATGCAAACAGAAAAACAGTGTCAATGGGCAGAATCACTATAACAGAAAGTGAATTGTAAATGTAGATCTCAACTGTTCAACCATGATATAAATTTGTCAAAGAAACTGCGACCGCCTAACCAAGTAGCACATTTAAGACTAATCGGAGAAAATTCTTTTTCACTCAACGCACAATTAAGCTCTGGAATTTGTTGCCAGAGGATGTGGTTAGTGCAGTTAGTGTAGCTGGGTTCAAAAAAGGTTTGGATAAGTTCTTGGAGGAGAAGTCCATTAATGGGTATTAATCAATTATACTTAGGGAATAGCCACTGCTATTAATTGCATCAGTAGCATGGGTTCTTCTTAGTGTTTGGGTAATTGCCAGGTTCTTGTGGCCTGGTTTGGCCTCTTGGAAACAGGATGTTGGGCTTGATGGACCCTTGGTCTGACCCAGTTTGGCAATTTCTTAAGTTCCTTATTTTTTTGCAGCAACAAGCTTTTTGTGCCATTTTCTCTCTTCTCTACTCATCACCCCTGCCTGGAAAAAACAACGGATCTTAGGGGAGATGGAGTTGGATTCTAATCTTCAAATAGCTCCCACAGGACAAAACCTACTTTGGCAACGGGAATCTTTAACCAACAATGAGATATGAATCTATGGACTGAACTCCACATTGCAGCTTTGCAAATCTATTCTATGGAAGCTGAGCTCAGGTGGACAACCAATGTGCACGGTTCCAACACTATGAGCTTTAACATACCCCTGCAGAATCAGACTTGCCTGAGCATAGAAGAAAGAGATCAACTCTGCTATCCAAATAAAAACTGTGTGCTTGGCAAAGACAATTCCTAGAAACAAAAAGCTGGGTAGACTTTCTAAGGGCTTAAGTCCACTCCAGACAGAAAGCAAGGTTTCTTCACTTTCGTGGACATGTGGCCTGGAGATAAATGTTGGAAGGACAATTGATTCAGTCAGACACTACCAAGGGCAGGAACTTAAGATATGGGTGCAGAACTACTCTATTATGAACAAACAGCATAAGGCAGATAAGTCACTACAGCTTGGAGCTCACTCTATATGCCAAAATCATTGCCACCAAAAATATGACCTTCCAGGTCGGGTACTTCAGCTCACTGAAGTGAATACTACACTGAGGTCCCAAGACACAGAGGCTTCAACTGAAGCAAGCCCTGCATGAAACGGACAACTAAGGGCTGTATAGAGATGGGTTACCTTCTACATAGTGGTGATAAGCACCAACTGCACTGAGATAAACCCTATTGGAGTTAATCTTCAGACCAGAGTCTGAAAAATGCAGAAAGTATTCAAGCAATTTTTGCATGGAAAAAGAGCAAAGGCCTAGGTTGTTCCTTCAAACCGTAAGGCAAATCTCCTTGTTGAATCCTTCCTAGAAGCCACCAGAAGGCTGGTGGAGTTTCCGAGCCCCACCAGCAGAAAAGAAAGCGAGGTTGTTTACTTGTAACAGGTGTACTCTGTGGACAGCAGGACAAAGCCACACAGGTGGGTGACATCATCTAATGGCACCGTGACAGAATGTGCTCTCTCTTAGCCCACAAAGAAACAGAAAAACTTTCTGGGCATGCACAAGATTTCCCACGTCTCCATGTGAGTCTTCTCAATCTCTTTATTAGTTGAGCTTCAACTAAGGGGAGGAGGGCTGATTTGTCCTTCTGTCCACAGAGAACACCTGTTACAGATATGCAATTTAGCTTTCTCTGTGGACAAGCAGGCACAAATATAGCCACACAAGTGGCAACTTCTAAATTGAAGGTTCTGTTAAGTGAAACGTTTATTGCTGACAGAATTCTTTGGAATCCAGAAAATGTTTCAAAAGTGGAGGGAAAGTTGAAGCTCTTATCTGAATAAGTTCTGTAAAACTGCCTGTCCAAAGTTATTATCGATATGAGTCTTGGTCCAAGCAATAATGTTTAATGTATATTGAAGACCACATGGCTGGTTTGCATATGTTTTGAACTGAAGCTGAGTGAAGAAATGCTACTGAAGTTTCGGTTGCAAGTACTTGATGTGCCCTTATTTTTTTGTGGAAGATGAATGCCAGTGTTAGCAAAACCAAAAAATAAATTGGGAAAGCCATTTTATTAATATTGTTTGCTTTGTGACTGGAAGACCTTGCTTAGATACATCATAAGATACAAATAATTGAGGGTTTTTTTCTGGAAGGCTTTGTTCTGTGCAATCTGGAGAGTGAAGAGAATGTTCTGAGGAAAAATGAGCCTTGGAAAAAAGTAGGAAGCTCAGTGGATTGTTTTATATGAAATGTTATCACTTTTGGTTAAAATTTCAGATGACTCCTAAGAACCGCTATTTTTTTTTAATTTGTATGTGAGGAAAACAGACTATTAAAGCTTGAAGTTCACTTACTCTATGTGCTGGCAATACTGCTATGAGAAACAAGAGTTTCCAAGTTAGGTATTTAATGTCTGTCACTGCTATAAGTTCAATTGGAGATCTGAAAGAACTAATTGAGGTCTCATGCTGGGGAAACTTTAATAGGGGGACATATGTGGTATAGTCCTTTGATGAACCTTGAAACTAAAGGAGGATGAGATACTGGTAAGCCTTGACAGTGTTATTGGCATGCTTCTGTAGTACTTAAATGGACTCTGACTGAATTTGATTTTAACAATCAAAACCCACAACAAGAGGTGAAAGTATTCAACTTGTTCAAAAATACTCAAAAATAAAAATTGTTTTTCTTAAAAATGATCAATACCCATCTTTTTTAGAGAAAAAATGGTATCAGAAAAAAGTGGGTGCATATTTTAATCCACTGTCTCTTGCCCACAATGGGTTTCAGGTGGTATCAGTGTAAAGTACCTCTAGATCAAATCTTTTACCATAATTTCTCATTTATTATTTGCTTTTATACAACTTCCTTTTACTCGTACACATCTTTCATTTAATATCAATATAGCAAAGTTATACTTAACTTTAAGCAACAAAAGCTGATCCCAAACTTCTAAAGAAGTTCGAACACGATTATTTTTCAAGCTTTTTTTGTTGACAAAATATTTTTCAAACTTTTTACTGACTCTGACTCATGAGAAATTATGGTAAATGATTTGATCTAGAGGTGCTTTACACAGATATTGCCTACAGACCATTGCGAGCAAGAGACAGTGGATTAAAATATGCATCCACTTTATTCCAATACCATTTTTTCTCTAAAAAGATGGGTATTGATGATAATTTGTAAGAAATTTTTTTTTTACTTTTTAGTATTTTTGAACAAGTTGAATACTTTTCACCTCTTGTTGTGGGTTTTGATTGTGGACTGGAGAGGTATTGCTCTTTTTGTATTTACTGAATTTGATTTTAAACCAGATTCTGAAAGATGAAGATACTGTAATAGCACAGAAATTGAACAGTTGAAAAGATCTTCCCTTTCAGAAGTACACCAAATACAAAATCTTTTCATTTGAAATTATAAGACTTTATGGTGGAAGGTTTTCTTGTAGCTAAAATGACCTGTTGAACTAGAACAGGAATAGACACTGCTTGGACTACTTTGCTCTCAATATCTAAGCTATGAGCGCTAGAGATGAAGGTTGGGATGAAGAAGAGATCCATTATTTTGAGTTAATAGATTTAGAAAAATCTGACGGCAAAAAGCTTTTTGAAGTTATGGAAACCAGACTTGATAAGGCCAAAAATGGGCTATGAGTATTAACATGTCCTTTCTCAATTTAAGAATTATCCTTGCTATAAGAGGAACTGGTGGAAATGCATACATTAGCCACGGAACTGAGAAAGCATCCCTCACCAATGAATCTTGAGCTGGTATCTTGGAGCAAAGAAGCAGTAGCTTGTGTTTACTTGGAGACATAAAATGTGCGGTGTTTCCCACATTTGGAAAATAAATTGTACTGAGTTGGGGTGAAGAGACCATTCATGAGGTTGACGACTGCAAAGTATGCATAAGGACATCATCCTTCCTGGGTGGATAAACCACTGATAGCTGTAACTTTCTTGCTATTGCCCAATTTCATACCTTGAGAGCTTACTTGAATACTATGGATCCCTCCTTGTTTATGTAGAACATGGTTACTTGGTTGCCTATCTGTATTTGAACCAGATTGTTTAAACAGGGTTTGAAAAACAGGAGTGCCTTGAAAATTGCTTTGAGCTCTAGAAACATAGAAATGATGACATAAAAGGTCCAAATGGTCTATTCAGTCTGCCCAGCAAGCTTATGATAGTATTTGCTGCGCCATGTAGGTTATCCCCATGCTTATCAGTTTTCCAGATTGTAAAAGACGGGGCCCTCGTTGGTTGCTCTTTGAATCCAATTCCTCCCTGTTACACCTTGCCCTTGAAGCAGAGAGCAATGTTGGAGTTGCATCAAATTATTAGGCTTATTGGTTATGAGTAGTAACCGCCGCATCAGCAAGTTACCCCCATACTTATTTGTTTCCCCATACCATAAAAGTTGGTGCCCTTGTTGGTTGCTGCTCCAATCAAATTCTCCCTTTCCCCTTGCCATTGAAGTAGAAAGCCATGATGAAGTTACATCAAGAGTATGAAGGCTTATTGGTTAAGGGTAGTAACCATCACACCAACAAGTTACCCCCATGCATTCTTTTCTTCATTTCCATCCTCTAGCCTTTAGGGATCCACAGTGTTTATCCCATGCCCCTTTGAATCTTCCAGAAGAGCATTCCAGGCATCCACCACACTCTCTGTGAAGAAATATTTCCTGATGAGGGTTCTGAGTTGTTCTCCCTGGAGTTTAATTTCATGACCCTAGGTTCTACTGATTTCTTTCCAATGGAAAATATTTGTCGAATGTTTAATGCATCATTAAAACCTTTCAGGTATCCGAAGGTCTGTATCATATCTCCCCTGTATCTCCTCTCTTCCAGGGTATACATATTCAAATCTTTCAGCCTCTCCTCATAGGTCTTCTCATACAGACCCCACATCATTTTTGACTCTCTTCTCTAGACTGCCTCCATCCTGACTGAGATATGGACTCCAGAATTGAACACAGTGCTCCAAGTAAGGCCTCACCAAGGACCTGTACAAGGGCATTATCACCTCCATTTTCTTACTGGTTATTCCTCTCTCCATGCAGCCCAGCATTCTTCTGGCTTTATATCATCTTGTTACATTGCTTTGCCACCTTCAGATCTCCACACACTATTACCCCAAGGTCCATCTCTTGGTCCATGCACATCACCCCTCATCACATACAACTCTTTTGGATTACCACAACCCAGATGCATGATTCTGCACTTCTTAGCATTGAATCCCAGCTGCCAAATCTTCAACCACTCTTCCAGCTTTCTTAAATCCCTTTTTATTTGCTCCACTCCTTCAGCCATGTCCACTCTATTGCAGATCTTAGTATCATCCACAAATAGAGACATTTTACCTTCTATCCCTTCTGCAATGTTGTTCACAAAGATATTGAACAGAACCAGTCCCAAAACTGAACCCTGTCATACGCTAACACATTTTCCTCTTCAGAGTAGGTTCCATTTACCATTACACTCTGTCTCCTATCAGTCAACCAATTTGTAATCCACGCCACCACCTTGGAACTCACTCCCAAGCTTCTCATTTTATTTACAAACCTCCTGTGCGGGACCATATCAAAAGCTTTGCTGAAATCCAAGTGGATCACATTGAGCACTCTTCCTCGATCCAATTCTCTAGTCAACCAATTAAAAAATTAGATTTGTCTGACAGACCTTCCCCTGGTGAATCCATGCTGCCACGGGTCCAGCAACCCACCAGATTGTAGATAGTTCATTATTCTTTTCTTCAGCAGTCTCCATTAATTTTCCCATTACTGAGGTGAGGTTAACTAGTCTGTAGTTTCTGGCCTCCTCTCTGCTACCTTTGTTGTGAAGCAGGACCACCACCACTCTTACCCAATCCAGCGCAACACTCCCATTTCCAGGGATCTATTGAACAGGTCCTTCAACGGATGCGCCAGCACATCTCTGAGCTCTCTCAGTAATCTTGGGTAATCCGGCCTCATGACCCTGTCCACTTTCAGTTTGCCTAGCTTCTCCCATTCTCTTCTGTAAACGGAGTTTCGTCTACTCCATCCCCATTTATGGTCTTATTAACCAGCAATGGTCCTTTTTCGAGGGTCTTCTTTAGTGAATACTAAACTGAAGTATTTGTTTAACATTCCTGCCATTTCTTTGTCAATCATTGCTCATCACCTTTCAATTTCACTATACCACTTCTGACCTCCTTTCTTTCACTGACATATCTGAAAAATGTTTTGTCTTCTCGCTTTATCTCTTTGGCCATCCTTTCTTCCACTTGACCTTTTGCTTTCCTTATTTCTTTGTCTCCCTCAGTTTTAACAGATATTCTTCCCTGTGTTCCTTTTTTTGGGATCCTTTAAACTTATTGAATGCTATTTTTTGCCTTTATTTTTTAGCCACCTCCTTAGAGAACAAGATTGGTTTCTTTTTCCTCTTACTCCTGTTTACTTTTCTAACATATAGATTTGTTATATATCAGATTTGTTGCCTTTGTAATAGCTTATTTTAACTCAGCCCACTGTTGTTCCACCTCACCCATTTTATCCCAGTCTCCCTGTTCCTCCTCTAGGTGCATCCCCTTTTTGACAAAGTCCGTATTTTTGAAATTCAAAACTTGGGTCTTCATGTGACTTCTCTGTGTCCTAGTCACAAAATCGAACCATACCGTCTGATAATCACTGGTGCTCAGGCAAGCACCTACCCGAACATTACAGACATTATCACCATTGGAGATATCACCAATAGTGAGCATCGGATTGAGTATTACACCTTCTCTTGTGGGTTCCAATCCCATTTGTTTGAGCAGAGCCCCTTGAAGGGCATCCACTTTCTCTCTACTTCTCATAGATCCACATTTGGCAGACTGATGTGTGAATTGTATTCCTGATTAGTCCAGGTTCCCCGAGTATACGGAGAATTGAAATGGACTCCCCAACCACTAGATGAAGCATTCATCTCCAAAATCTGTTGAACTTGCAGTGAATGAGAGGGCTGTCCACAAAGTAGAATGGATGGTTTCATCCACTATTGTAAAGATAAGTAAGGAGGCTGGTGCAAAGTATTCTGCGTGACATTGGTTGTAGATGTTAGTTCCAACAATGTCTGAGATGACACTGGAATTATCTCATGTGTAATCTGGCAAAAGGTATAACATGCACCATTGCTGACACATGGCTTAGCCTCTTCATGAAAAGTCTGGCCAAAGCGGTAGGTCAATTGCAAGATTTTGAACTATTTCTATCAAGGTATGCATCCATTGTGATGGAAGAAAAGCTTTTTCTTTTGTGGTATCCAGTTGAGCCCCTATGATAAGTTGGGTCAAGTGACATTTTCTAGATTCACTATAAACTCTAGAGTCTGTAACATGTTGAGTAAATAAGATATGTTGTTCCTGGATTCTTTGTAGATCTGCCCTATATTAACTAGTCTAAATAAAGACACTAAAAAGTTGTTCTTTACGATATGGGCAGCTACACCTGCTAAATATCGTGAAAGGGACTGCTGCCAGACTGAATGGGAGAACTGAAAATGGAGACCCTCTAAAGTGAACCTTAGGTATTTTTTGTGTACTTTATGGACTGACATATACATGCAGGCATCCTTGAGATTCAGAGTTGTGAACTTGTTGCCTACTTTAAGGAATGGAAAAATAGCAGAGAGAGGATTAATCTTTAAATTCTCTCTTTTTAGAAATTAGTTTAAGTTTTTGAGATCTAAAATGAGGTGAAGACCTCCTGTTTTTTTCAGAATGAGGAAATATTTTGTATAGATTCCTTTACCCTCTTGAGTCTGTGGAACTGGTTCCATTGCTTGAGTAATGAACTGTGTGGCTAATGATTAAAAACCATTGTGGGAGAAAAACTGAAGACTTCCCCTCTATCACCACTGGAAGGGTGTGATGAAGCAGGGAATTTCTGAGAAACTGGTATTTAAACATTGTGGCTAGGTGTTTGGGAAGTTGAAATTGTCTTGGTTGAGGTCTGGGCTGTTGCTTATGTGGAAATGGACATTGTAATATGAATATGGATGATATATTTTTCTAGTATAGTAACCATATTGTCTTCTGTAAATAATGCTGTTGATATCCCTTTTGAACAGATTGGTCAATTAAAGCTGAAGTCAAAGACTACAAAGGGGTACATGATCTTTATTACATTCACAGTCTCCTTCATTTTATCATCAGTTGTCACCAGAGCAAGGTGTGTCTGCCAATTTATCATATACATATAAGTCAAGCAAATCTTCTAGTGGCAATGGCCATTCTTGAGGCTGTATCGCATGAATCAAATATAGATCTTGTCATATACTTAGTAAATTCTTCATCTTTGTCCAAAAGGTTAACTCTCTTGTCTTATCTTTTGAAGAGTATTATGCAGGTACTGCACTATTTGTAACTGATTAGCTGTTATCCTTGACTGCAACATTGCAGATTGTATTATTTGTTTTAATCAGTCAGGTCCAACAGTTTAGATGCTTTCCTAGGTAGAACACTAGAAAAAGATTTTTTCGCTTTCTTCATGGCTGATTCCACTACTACAGAAGCAAGTGGAAACTGGATCTTACTATGTACTGGCTATTGCTAAACTTTGTATTTTAAATCAATGTTTCTTGCCACTGGAGCTGGAGTTTTCCATAGCTTTGACTAAGTACTGCAACACTATGTGGCTGAAAAAATTGTAAAACTATAATGTCCAAAGAGCCCAGAATTTCTGATTGGTCAAATCAAATAATATGGGGAAACTCAACACCAAACAAGTTATTAATAATCAATAATTTTGCGAACTGCAGAGACGGTGCTGTCCCACATGAACGTCCATTTCACTGAATGGGGATTCCTAAGCGGTGATTATCCGTTGTGTGGATTCATAAGTGGTCACATAGTGCTCCTGACGAAACTTGGCACAAAACAATGGATGTTGGATTTTGATCACAATTAATTTGGGTATAGATCACAATTATTTCAGCAGGACTAGTAATATAAGGAAACGTAGATTTTGGAAAAGTAAAACATTTTTTAAATTGCAACTTGAAAAACTAAAACAAATGTTTCGGATGCACCACACATGATTGAGCTGTCCAGGTGGCCTTTGCATTGCAGGGCACACTGTCTGGCTTGCTGATGCGGTATTTAAAGATTATTATTGATGCAAAACAAGATTATTGATAACTTGTTTGTGCTGAGAGTTTGCCCATATTATTTGAATAAATTGTAAGACATCTTGAAACTCCTCTTTTTTTTTGTGAGTCTTCCTCCAATTTAAAAGGAATTCAATCAGACTTTTTTTTTTTTGAGAAATACTGAGTATGTGCACCATTTTTAAATTTGTGACTCTAGTAGGTATTTACATCAGTAGAAAATTTTGATTGACCCCCCTGAGGAAGGCAGGTGTTGCTGCTGAAACACTGGCCATGGGCATGGGAGCCCTTGATTTGCAATGCTGACAATTAAAGATACTGTATACACTCATGTACAAGTCGAGAAATTTAAGTCCTAATCTTAAAAAACAGGGTCACCTCAGCCACGGGTCAATGCTAGTTTCCTCCTCCTCCATGGGATCCCAGTGTGACACTTTGAACCACACGGTTTTAAGCGCGCCAATCAGGCCCTGGCAGGGGAGAAGAGAAGACACATCTGAACTGTCGCAACTCCTGTTGTCATCCTGCTAACAGCAGGTGAGTTACAGTAAGTCCCAAGTTTACCCGTGATTATGGGGGTTAGCTCTACCTCTTCTCCCGGGACACAGCTCTTCACCACCATGACCCAGGCAACACAGGCTAGCCGGCACTTTCTCTGCAGCCACAGGGCATGGGACCCTCGTGGCTGCCTTGAACAGCTAATCACACTCCTCCTGCCCCTCTGCAATGACCACGGCAGCTAGATCATCCTTTCCTGTCATTCCCACAGCTGCAGCCCTGGCCCAGGATGCCCCCAAAATCTCATCGTTAACTCATGAGCTGCTAGCAGGTCAAGGTATCGGGAAGGGGCGGGGAATGGAGGGAAGGACTGGGGATAGTCAGAATAATTATGGGGAGGGGGAGGAGGAAACTAGCATTGACATGTGGATTGCAATTGGGGAGGGAGGGTGGAAAGTAGTGAACCACTGGGGACAGTCAGAATAATTATGGGGGGAAGGAAACTAGCACTGATCTGTAGATAGCCATGGGGGATGGAGGAAAGGAGTGAACCACCAAGGATGGTCATAAGCCCTCTAGGTTTTACCCTAGTCTTATCCATCGGTCACAGCAATTTTCTTACTTCTGTGGCCCACAAAATGCCCTTGACTTATCCACGAGTATGTACGGTAAGTGCAGATGTTTTGGCATAAAAGACTTTTGAGATACCCTTTGTTGGGATTTTGACTTATGCTCAGTTTAAATGCACGAATTGGTAGATTTGAACAGCAGTGCTGCTGGCTGATCCTGCCTGAAACCAATTGTGAGCAGGAGGCAGTGGATTATTTTTTCAGCACAATTTATATTTCTGATACTTCTTCCTAAAAACACTGAGGGCCTCATTTATTAAGCATTTTTCCCATAGACACAGAATGGAAGAAAAGCCTTAGGAAATCAGACCCAGACTTTAAAGTATTTTGGCACCTCATTATTTGTTTGTGTTGACACAGAGGAGGTGTTTGCATAAATATAATTAGTAATCATATTGGATGTGACAGAATCTGACTATTTTTGGACAAACAAAAGGCATTCAGAAATAGGTGGCAAAGACAACAGATGTTGAGCCTGTACAGATGATGAATTGGACTCCAGGACTAATACTAGAATTCCCACATTTGGATAATACAGAGATGTTGGCACTTAATCTAATCATTTGAATGTGCAGGTTACTACGTTGTGAGCTTCAGCACTTAATGCGAATGATGGCATCAAGGCTGAAGGCACCATTTCCTTGGCACTGACTTTTAATGGCACCATGTGTTCCTTATGCACCGTAAGCTTTTCCAGTGTTCATCAGACTTCAGCACCGAAGGGGAAACTTCCCCTCTCCTTATTTCTCAGAGAGGTGTCAGGGCAATTTGTTTTGTCCCTCACAAGAATATGAGCTTTTGATTTTCAACTTTTTAGAAGATTTATCTTCTTTCTAGTTCTAGTTTAGTTCTAGTTTATTGGTTTTATATACCATTGCATCAGTCAGGGACCTTCACAGCGGTTTACAATAATATAACAAGGAAGCAGTGAAAATACACTAAATCATTCTTTCTCAGGAGAGCACAAATAATATTTAAGCTTCATGTCCAATATACTCATGACATCAGGTTATTGTGAGCTTGCATTGTCCCCAGAGACCCTCAGCGCATAGCTTGTGGGCAGAGTACTTGCCCCAAGGCAAGCAGAAACTCAATCAGTGGGTGGGAGGTTACCAAAAGAGAGGCATGTGCACAGGTGTAGAGAGGTCACACCTGTGACCAAATGGCCAAGGGTTTAACCCCCGATGGGTGGTAGGAATAGCACAAGAGTGTTTGTGACAGTTTCCATGTCTGATTATGCTGAGAACCCACAAATCTAATGTTATTCTGGGCCAACAGTTTATGTAAAATATCAACCTTCCTCTGACATGAAGAGTCTCCCCCCTAATCCAGGTTTTCGCTTGGATGCTGGCTATGGTTTCTGGGCCCTCTTCTGTCTGGGATGAGAGTGAGATCCCTGCTGCAGATGGGGATGAAAAAGTGGAGAATAATGCCTTCTTGGAGTATAGAACGTCTCCTCGGCACTCCACTCTAATACCTCCTGAATGAGGACGACAGTTCTGGAGTGGCAGTGGAGAATATTCAAAGCATAGCACAGTGGTCCTTAACTTGAGCTTCCACTTTCTCGATCTCATTTCTGTAGAGATTCTCTCCTTTGCTGGTTATGTCAGAAAGTCTTTCCTGCAGACCTTGTTTGAGGTCCACAGCCATGCAAGACTGCGGGGACCAAAGTCTACTGCTGAGATTCTCAAACCCATTTCAAAAACATCATTGCTTGACCTGACCATGTGTTTTCCACACTCCATACCTTCATCCACTAGTGACTCTAAAGCATTATGCATCACTTGAGGGAAATGTCCTTTACCTCCCTTCAGGATGTTTCACATATATTGGCCCTTGAAGAGTTAATAGGAATGTATGCAGATATTTAGCATAGCACTGATAAATGAACCTACCAATAAGGTCAACGGTATGAGAATCTTTCCCCAGGGTCACCAGAGAGTGGGTTTAATACCTCTTGACCCTTTGCGAGCAGATTTGACTATAATTAACTGATAAGGCAGTTGTTTATTGAATTCAGAAGCCTTTTAGATACAGCATATTGCTTCCACCTTCTTATTACTTGGTGACAGAGTAGGGCTTCCCACATTCTTATGTCTCTCCTGAATGATTTCATGGATGGCTGCTGCCACAATCATCTTGGGCAGATCCATGAACTGGAGGATGTCAAGCATTTTTGCCCTGGACTCTTTCTCCTCCTGTAAATGAAATGGAATGCCATTCTCCTTCAAAATCAGCAAAGGGAATGTCTTCTAGAGTGAGGTCCGAAGAGAGACCTGTTAATGCCTAATCAGGGTAGTTCTCAGATCTGTAGGCCTACCTCCAGAAATACTCAAGATTACAAGCTAGAACATACACTGGTGGAGTGATTTGAATGTGCCTTTGGCTAGAAGATAAGGCCTCTGTGAGTGCATCTCTTTGTCTACAGGTGTCCAGACCCCAATGAACTTGTATGCCTTGAGGAACCTTTCTTCCCTAATGCTCTCAACATTGACAACAGTACAGTGATTCCCAATACCTGTCCAGGAACTGAAAGTGGGTTCCTTGTGAAGATGTCATAAAAGCATTCAGCAGAGGTTGGACCTCAGTTTGCAAGGCTATCAACAACATCAATGCTGATGCATTAATGCTCGCAACTCGATGGTACAATGCTGCTTGGATCCTTCTTTCTAAGTCCTCCTCAAAAAAGCCGATGCCAGTAATGCATGAGAAGCAGGAGTGGTTGTCGCATCTTAATCAATAGGGAATGGCCACTGATTGTTGCTGGCATAAGTAGCATGGAATTTATTTAATGCCTAGGTACTTGCCAGGAACTTGTGACTTGGATTGGCTACTGTTGGAGACAGAATACACAGCTTGATGGACCCTTGGTCTGAACCAGTACAGCATATCTTATGTTCTTATGTTTTCTGGGGATACTTGATGGAGGTAGGTGGCTGACATCTGGGTCCTTCAAGACTAAGCTGTCCTCTCTGCAGTAACACTTAGGAGGATATAAGGCTGCAACCAGAATATCCCTGTATCCAGCATCATGGGACCACGGACCAATGCAGATGCTTCTCAGCTTTTGCCCAGTACTTGATATTAGTACTTCTTGATGTCAGTACTGATAAAGTAGAATCCTTTGCTTTTAATAGGTGGGGGAACTAGATGATGGTCTATCTTCCTGGCCTCTATGGGTTCTCAATGTCAAGAAAGATCAATGCTTCCTCAATGTCAATGCACCATCAGTGAGTGATGCAGTTCTCAGGTCCATCTATGTTGATATAAACGCATGCGACACTGATAGGTTGGATTTGCTTTTCCATCAGTTCTAAACAGGAACAATGTTCTCTGGGAGTCATCTTCTGCCATAATGAGCCCCTTGAGATGTTGTAGTCATCCCTCAGGCAGAGTACATGTCCATCATGGGGATCCATGACAGACATCATGTGACTGCAGCGGAGACACTTGTTAAAGCTACTAGCCCTTTTCTTTTTCTGGGACATCAGACAAAAAATAACTGAAGTGAAATGAAACAACTCGATTTTACAAAATAACTGACCAATGCTGTGTGATGCATCAATACAGATGCACATGGCAGCACCAGAAAAAAAAAAAGTTAAATGACCAAAAAACCTATCTAATGAACCTAAAACGCAAAAGACAAGGTGAACCAAAATGACCCCACCATGAAACAAATATTTTAGGAAATTCTCCTGAGAGAAAAAACAATGTGATCATTGTTCTCTTTGGAAAAACAAGAATGAAGGTGTGCCATTTAGGACAGCATGCACATAAGATTGTGTGTGCCAGAAGCTTCTAGAAGCTGTGAAGCAAAACTTCACCAGCCTGGGCTCCGTTTGATGACATCACTCAGCTGTGAGGACTTCACAGCCTGCTTGCCTTCAGAGAAAAACATGGCCTACCTTAGTAAATTTGCTCCAGGAGACTTCTTCATTTTATTTATTAGGTCCCATATCACATTCTTTGATAATCTCCTATAGAGCTAAGAGATCGGCATGCATTACTGCCATTACAAATTCATCTTTTTTCCATACTATATTTGACACTACACCATATGCCTGTGAATGAGGTCACTTGCTTTATTTGGATATCAATCTCCCTTTCAGGCAGCATTAAAATAAAGACAAATACACAGACAAAATCCAGTAGAATTAAATTCTGAATTACAATTTTCTCCCATATGATTGCAAAATTCTTTCTACTGAAATGACCTGCTACAATAATAAAAAGCATACAAAAAAGTTACCAGTGTACTAAAAGACAGAAGTAGACTAACAAATCCTTCAAAGCATGTATTCTATAAATGACTAGCATTTAAAAACATTTTTCTTATAAAATGTAGATCATATATGTAAATTAATTTGTTTTTTAAAATTTATTCCTTAAACAGTGGTGTCCTGTTCAATAGTTAGGCTGCTCTGTACAGTAACACCTATGCAACTCAAGCTGTGTGTTTGTCTCCTTCTCAAGGTGAATAAGCTCATTAGCTGATGGGATAAGATAACATATATAAATATTAACACCTGTAGAAACTGGACAAAAACTTTAGCCTCATTCTGGTTTCAAGTTTTAGCTGAAATTGTAGATAATGAAAATTCTACTGCTTTCATGGGAGGGTGACATGTCAATTAGCATTAGAATGGTAAATAGCAAGAGACAAATAATGAACCCCTACCTCCACCGATGTAGTTTCTAACTTCTCCAGTTTCAAGCTGTTTCTTATTGCAAGTGAGATTATGCCGTATAAACAATTTAGTGTGTCAAAGGTAAGACACCTGGGTTTTAAAATGAATTTTCCCCCAAAGAATATTGATAACACCTCTTTTAGAATAATCCTTGCGCTATTTGCAAAGGTAGCATTATGATGAATTATTGCTTACATCCAATACATTATACAGCTTCTAATAAAGCAGTACTGTGGTCAGTGTGTACATATTTACAAGCTTTTTGTAACAAGCTGTAAAAACATTACATATTTACAGACAATACAAATTTTAACATAAGTATTCACTTTAAACAAATGGAATGCATAACATTAACAAATGTCACTTAAGGAAGACTAATAATTAACTTTTTGATTGTCAAAACAAGTATACATATCAACTCTGCACAATTAAGATTCATTCATAGGTACATCTTTGTATTTTAAGTCCTTCTTTATATAGTACCTCACATATCATAAAAGAATAAAATGCTTACATAACTTTACCTTTGTATCCATTAAAGAAAGCAAGAAATAAAAGTGCTTGCAAGTACAAAGTAATGCCTTGCTTTATTTTTATTTTGTGGGAAAAGTAATTAGCAAATGTTTTTCATGAAATAAAGTGGAAATCAAAAATAAAAGTAAAAAAAAAAAACAAAAGCAAAAGTTTACAAAAACATGTGTCACCGATTGTAATACTGAACCATTTAGCTAAGGGAGTCCTGGTTGAAATGTGTTACAGGTCCGGCAGTTAACTATGAAGAAATGGCACTGTGTTGAATTCTTACAGTCAGATGAAACCAGATGAAGGATGGTTATGACCAAAAAGAACAAGTAACCAAAGAATCCCAAAGTACAATATTTAAACAAATGTCCAAGCTGGACTTTTCTGAAGTGGGAAATGTTGATTATTTTTTTACTTTCCAGCGATTTAAATACATCTGATCAACAGTCAATTTTTTAAAGAGCGATTGGCCACCTTAGTTTTTGGGCATATCTACATGGACATGCTCTAATATAAAACTACCACCCTTGCCACAGAACCATACAGGCCTTTCCTTAGAATCATGTGGTTTTGGAGGGGTTTTTTTTTTCATTATTATTTTAATGCACAAAATATTGGAGATCCTAGCTTATTACTGAGATCACAAAGTTTTTACATTTTGTGATTAGTTCAGAGAACCCCACGCACTACACATACCGCTTAAAAGATTTTCGGGCGAATTTTCAAAGGGCCATGCACATAAAAATCGGGACTTACATGCGTGGCCGGGCCTGTGCGCACCATGCGCATTTTTAAAAGAGCCCGGCCATGCGCGTAAGTCCCGATACTCGCACAAGTGCCGGGCCCTGAAAAAGGGGCGGACTGGGGGGGGGGGGGGGGTCCGCGTGCTCCTTTTAAAATCTACCCCTTTGTGATTATGGACTTCATCATCCCCTACTCTATAAAATACAAGGAAGTCAAGAAACAAAAAAGGAAGCAACATAGCTAATATTTATGAAGTTAATTATAAATTCTCAGAAAATAGTTTTAAGATCATGGAATGACTTCAAATTTCTGACTGAAAAGCTGAACGCTGTATTGCAGAGCAAGCAAAGTACATATGTATTAAAGATTGCAGTACTGCTAGCTTGTTGCTGGTTTCAGCAGGCCCATGACAAAGCTTACCAAACCTTGACCTCACATGAAACTCCAGGTTGACAAATTCAGATTATTTCCGACACGTTGGAGTCTGCAAACACAACTTTCCACCACTGTAGGAAGCTGTCTATAAAGCAGCGGGATTTTTTAAAATTTCCTGCTGCTCACAGATTTCCATCCATGTTTCAAATGCAAAAATAAGCTGCCCTAAACCCGCGGGAACTGTGCCTAATAATACAAACTGATTTTGTTGATTCATGGAAAGGGAATATCCACAGAAAAAGCATGTAAACACACCTGCTTCTGAATTTTTCAACGTGGACTTTTGCTCTCTAGAATTTTTTTTTTAATTAATAGGCATCAATATTTTATTTTATTTTTTTTATTTATATCCAGGTCATCTCCATGAACAGAACACATGAAGAACTGGAACAGCCTTACTTGCAGAATAGTTAATGTTTCATTTTCTGAACATTTTAACCCCAGTATCATAGTAACATAGTAATGACGGCAGACCAAAATGGTCCATCTAGTCTGCCCAGCAAGCTTCCCAAGGTAGTAACTGCTGCTCCGTGCAGGTTACCCCCCCCCCCCCCCCCACGTTTCTCTTAAGGGTAGTAATTTGTAGAGATGCCACCGCTCCAACAGGATTCCCCTTTGTGGGGTGACGAGGCCAAAGAATATTAAAACGTGGCTATCTCTCGCCCTCCTGCTGCACTGGAATCTAGAATATCATCTGTTCACGCCAGGACAGCAACAGATGGTATCTGTGGTATGGCCGAGCGGTCAGTGGCTGGTTCACAGCCAGAAGATGACACCAGGAAGCTGGTGTCCAGCCTTCACTTTGGTATAACAGTGCACTTTAAAGTAACCCAAGATTGAATAGTTCCCAATTAAAGAAAAAAACACACACTCAAGTCCAAATAGCCCTTACATAAGTTCACCCACCTCACAGGTAACAGGTCTGGGCGTATGGGAACTCTTGCTTTCCTCAAAGGGCTTCACTAAGCTGTCTATGCCCTTAGGTTTTATGCTCCAGGGCTGGTTCCTCCCATAATCCTTTGGGGCACCCCAGCTTAAGGTGGGTTACATGAGCCCGGTCAATTAAGGTAGATTGAGGGAATGGTCTATGCACTCCCTCACATACCCCCTCCCCCCTCAGCTCAGCCTTGTTGGGCTGAGTATTCTCCTGTCCAAGGGACACCCCTCTTGACAGGGTGCCCACTAAGGAGTATTGTCATGTCTGTGGCCTTAGCTCCTGGCTAATATAGTTCCGCTTTCCTCTGCGAGAGCAGCAGCTGGGTAACCACCTCAGCTTTCAGATTCTGTAGATGGACCTTACCTCATGCTAAGGTGCAGCTGTTCTGTCGGCATTGTCGCCAGTGCTTATGAGGCTCCATTGCAAAAGGGCCTTGAAATTCATGCAATCCTGCCCAATGACCACAGGATAGGTCAAGCTAGGCAGTACTCAGACCTCCATCATCCCTTGACTGGCCTGTGGTTTTAGGTATACGTGGGTGGTGGTGGGACATTGTTGATGGTATCCATGAATACATGCCACTATCACTAATTTTCTTCCTGTGATTCGGGGCCACCCCAGCAAGTCACTCTGCACCAGCATTTTTTCACTACCTGAATCCAATAACGCTTGGGTGGGGATGCCATTCAGCTGCATTGGTATCACACATATAGGAGTCCGCAGGCTGGAGACATCCACCAAATTGTAACCATAGGCAGTTACCAGGTTAGTGTCCATAACCTCCAGTTCCCTGTGGGAACAGTTTCTCGCAAAGTGTCCTCGCTCACCACAACGGCAGCACGACAAATCCATTGAAGGTGGCTGCTATGGTGCCTGACCCAGTTGGGCCTCCTCCAAGTTCTGTCATTCCTTTTCCATGCTGAGGGGTTTTCCTCGGCAGAATATTGGTGTAGGCATAGTCTGGGCCTGGTATTATGCCTCTGCTACTTCAAGTGCCTTTTCCAAGGTCAGGTCTGGATGCCTGCAAACCAACTGCCGCATAGGTGGACTAAGACTTATCCTGGAACTGCTCCAACAAAATTGCTTTCGCCACCTTCTCCATGGTTTTTTCTTCTGGATGCAGCCATTTCCAGGAGACCTTTTTGAAGGCAGTGGAACAGATCCCGAGGATTCTCTCAAGCCCATAAAACTCCCTCCTGAAACCTTTGCCGATAGGCCTCTATGATAAACCCTGCTTTTCGGAGGATCACTGCCTTAACCTCACAGTAGGGGGGCATTCCCTCTGGGTTGGCTCTTTGATAAGCCTCTTGACAAGGTCCTCTAAGTAAGTTTCCCCAAGTAGAGGTCCCACCAGTCTTCTGACCAACCTGGAACTTCTCTAACCCCCTGCCTAACCTTCCTTTCCCTTCCCCTCTCCTCCCCACCCCCTAAATCTAACCTACCTTACCTCAATTTTTTTTATATTATTACTTATTGCTCCTCGGGAGCAGAAGTAATTTATGCGTGTCAGCTAGCTGTCGGCGCGCACTGTCCCAGCCAACCTTAGTCCCGCCCCTTTCAGACCACGCTCCCCGGCCCACCCCTTTTTTCAGGGCTTGGCACTTGTGCATATATGGGCACTTAACGTGCGTGGCTGGACCCTTTTCAAAATGTGCGCGTGTGCAGGGCCCAGCCACACACACAAGTACTGATTTTTACATATGCCAGGCATTTAAAATTTGGCCGTTAGGTTTTATGTTTCAGGGCTGGATTCCTCCCTTCTCCCATAGTCCCTTGAGTGCCCCAGCTTAAGGAGGACGAGGCAGGTTACCTGAGCTCGGCCATTTAGGGTAGATTGAGGGGAGTTGTCTATGCAATCCCTCACAGGGGCTCATGACGATTGCTGCAGAGCTGCCCTATTCTTAGCGCTCAAAGTTGTATCAAGGCCAAGGATGTCTGCAGGATCACTAGCCCCAGGATTTATCATACTTAGAACTCTACCAAGGTAACCTCACTTGTGGCTGGTGACTCAATGTTTCAAAAACAGAGTGCAGCCTCCAAAAACAAAATTATAAAATTATTTACCACACAGGTAAAACAGGGCATTCACTATAATGAAGGACATTTAAAAGTCATTTAATAAGCTGAGTCCAAAACCAAGGCTTTTGATTTTCCTGCATTATGGCAAGTGCTTTCTTTCTTAGAGCTAAAATTATCCATAAAATGAGGTTGGCCTCTTTTTGCATTTCTTCAGTTGAGAGATGCTGCTATCAATATGAAAGTGCTGTCTTTGCTTTTGAGGCTTCCTTCATTGATGGAACACATGGTATTTTTGTGAATGTTAACCTCAAGGAAGAAATTGAGAGTATTTATAAAGCCGCTGTATATATTGAAGAAATGGGAGGCAGAGGTGGGAATACCAATTCAACTGGAAGATTGGGATCTAAATTTACAGAAATTATAGAAATGTTCTTGTTCTTTAAATATAATTGAACAACAATACAGGATTGTTTTGAGGGCTTATATTACTCCATCCCGCCTTAAGGTGATGGACCCCCTCTAAATCTGACTTCTGTTGGAGGGACTGTGGGCAAAGAGGGACTTTGTATCGCATTTTGTGTGTGTCCCCTGTTATTCAGGAGTTCTGGTCCAATATGCAGGTATAGTCCAAGATGTATTTAAGATCATGATTTCAGCTGACAATAGAGTATACATGCTTTCTTTTGCCCCTCCAGAATTAGGTAATAGCTCACAGCTATTTCTCATCAAGAAGTTGTTCGCAGTTGGGAGAAACATTTTGTTAAGAATGTGGAGAAGAATCAATCCCCCTTCAGGCACTGCTTGGTTTTCTGAAATGAGTAAATGGATAGAAATGGAACGTTTGTCTGCTAAAGTCAGGGGAGCATTATGTTCAGTTGAATGTGCTTGGTACCCTGTTCTTCATTGTTCACAGACCAGACTGTATAATTTGTTGATCTCTTTCCATTCTTTTTGTATTCGCACTCTTTTGGAGTTCTATATAATTAGGGGTGGGTATTGGGAGAGAAGAGGGGGTTCCTTTTTGTTTTGTTTTCTCAATTTGGGATGGGTTATACTGAAAACAAATTATTGCTCTGTTTAAAAGTTGAGGGAGCATGGGTTTCTGCAAATGCCTTTTTGAGTTAGATGTTGATGGTGTTCTTGGTTGAACTCTTGTCTAAGTGTTGTCTGTATGTATTTGCTGCTTTCTTTTCTATGGTTTATGCATCAATTTTTGATGTAATATATTTTAAAAAAGAGATTGGTCCAATAGCCCACCAGCAATGTTGTATGCTATCACATGGGAGACCCAGCTCTTGATCCCTTAGGTCAAGCTGGGGCTGGAGATATTGTGGAGGCAGCATACTAAGCACAACAGATCATAACATAAGAATTGCCTTACTGGGTCAGACCGAGGGTCCATCAAGCCCAGTATCCGGTTTCCAACAGTGACCAATCCAAGTCACAAGTACCTGTCAAGATCCCAAACAGTAAACAGATCCCATGCTGCTATCACACAGTGGATAAGTAGTGACTATTCCCTAAGTCTACTTGTTTAAGAGTTTATGGACTTCTCCAGGAACTTTTCCAAACCCAGCTATGCTAACTTCTTTAATCACATCTCCAGGAATGAATTCCAGAGCTTAATTGTTCATTGAGTGAAAAAGTTCTCTCAAATTTGTTTCGAATGTGTCCCTTAGTCTTTGTATTATTTAGAAGAGTAAATAACCAATTTAAATTTACCCATTTTATTCCACTTATGATTTTAAAAACCTTTATCATATCCCCTTCAGCTGTCTTTTCTGCAAGGTGAACAGCCCTAACCTCTTTAGCCATTCCTCATAGAGGAGCTGTTCCATCCCCTTTATAATTTTGTTGCCCTTCTCTGTACCTTTTCCAATGCAACTATATCGTTTTTGAGATGTGGTGACCAGAATTGAACACAGAACCCCAGGTTCAGCCTCTCCATGGAGCGATACAGAGGTATTATGACATTCTCAGTTTTGTTCTCCCTTCCTAATAATTCCTATCATTCTGTTTGCTTTTTTGACCGCCACCAAACACTGAACTGAAGATTTAACAGTATTGTCCACTATGACACCCAGATCTTCTTCTTGGGTAGTAACTCCTAATATGGAACCTAACATCATGTAACTTCAGTGTGGTTTACTTTTCTCCATATGCATCGCTTTGCACCTGTCCACATTAACGGCCGAATTTTAAAACAGTCATGTGCACAAATCTTGGCACTTACGCGTGTAGCTGGGCCCGGCCACACAGCTAAGTGCCGATATGTGCACAATTGCTGGGCCCTGAAAAAAGGATGGCCGGGGGGCCTGGTCTGGGTGGGGAGGGAGCGGAACGGAGGCCGGCCATGACAGTGGCCATTAGCAGCTGTTCCAGGGAATCGAAAAACTGGCAATCAGCTGGAGCACGCAAGTTGCTTCTGCTCCAATGGAGCAGTAAGTAAAACATTTTTAAAAGTTCTTTTACTTAGGTAAGGGGTAGGGATCAGGGTGGAGAGGGGAAAGGGGAAAGGGTAGGAAGGTTAGGCAGGGGGTAGGGAAGTTCCCTCCAAGTCTGCTCCTTAAATAAAGCGGACTGGGAGGGAACTGGGGGAGGCCCGATTGTGCGTAATTTGGTAAAATCCCCCCCCATGTGCCGCCCGCACATGCGTGCGCGGATTATAAAATCTGGCGTCCATGTGCGCGTGCCAGGAACCACGTGCACCTTTTAAGATCTACCCCTAAATTTCATCTGCCATTTGAATTCCTAGTCATGCAAAGCCCTCCTGCAATTTTTCACAATACAGTTGCAATTTAGCAACTCAGAATAATTTTGTGTCTGCAAATTTGATCGCCCCACTTGTTGTTCCCTCTTTCCAGATCATTTCTAAATATTAAATAGCACTAGTCCCAGTGCAGATCTCTTAGGCATTCCACTGTTTAACCTTCTGAGAAAACTGACCATTTAGTCCTATTCTCTGTTTCCTATCTTTTAACGTGTTTGTAATCCATAATAGGACATTGCCTCCTATCCTTTGACTTTTTAATTTTCTAAGGAGTCTCTCATTGGATACTTTGTCAAATGCCTTCTGAAAATCTCAATACAGTATATCCACTGGCTCAACATTCTCCATGTGTTTATGTTTATTAATCCCTTCAAAAAAATGTAACAGATTGGTGAGACAAGATTTTCCTTGTGTAAATCCCTTCTGGCTGTGTCCCATTAAATCATGTCTCTCTATATGTTGTGTGATTTTGTTCTTTAGAAGTTTCCACGATTTTTCCTGGCACAGAAGTCTTACTCGCTGGTCTAAGTTTCCCTGATCACCCCAAAGCCCTTTTTAAAGATCAGGATTACATTGGCCACCCTCCAATCTTTGGGTAAAATGGACAATTTTAATGATAGGTTACAAATTACTAATAATAGATCTACAATTTAATTTTTAAGTTCTTTCAGAACTCTGGGATATATACCATCTGGTGCAGGTGATTTACTACTCTTTAGTTTGTTAATCTGCCCTATTACATCTTCCCAGCTTCACCATGATTTGTTTTAGTTCTTCTGAATCATCAGCACTGAATACTGTTTACAGCATGGGTATCTCCCCAACATTCTCTTCAGTTAACAATGAAGCAAAGAATTCATTTAGTCTTTCCACAATAGCCTTATCTTCTCTAAGTACCCCTTTAAACTTATCATCTAATGCAGTGGCTCTCAAGCAGTGTGTCGCCAAGAACACGCAGGTGTGTCGCCACATTCCCGGTCCCCCGCTGACCCAGCTGCTCCCCGGTCCTCCTCCGCCCAGGCTTAAAATGCTGTCAGCCCGGGCAGAATGCGGCAGGACAGCTGGAGTCAGCTGAGCAGCACCAGCATGGTCTCTTCTTCCCGCCCCCCTCCCCCCGGAAGAGGAAGTGGTGAGTAGCAAGTGCGTGCTCGGGAAGAAGAGACCATGCTCGTATGGTCAGCGTCGGCCCGAAGGAATGAGCAGCGAGGCTCAGAGAAAAATGAAGAAGAACGTCAACCCCCGGGGCCGATGACACTCCTCCGCGAGGGCTGAAAATGAAGGAGGTTAGCGTTGGGAGGAGGCTGCTGCTGCTAGTTCCAGGGGGGGGGGGGGGGGGAGAGTGAATGAGCAAGCAAGCATGTGTGTTTGAGATCCTGTGTGTGTGAGTGAGAGATTGCATGTATGTGAATGATTGAGAGCCTGTATATGTGAAAGAGAGTATGTCTGTGATTGAGAGCCTGCCTGTGAGAGAGAGAGAGAGCATGAATGTAAGTTTACCATTGGGAACCTGTATGTGTAAGTTTGTGATTGAAAACCTGTTTGTGTGAAAGAGTATGTGTGTATGATTGAGATCCTTTGTGTGTGAGAGAAATCATGTGTATGTATGATTAAGAGCCTGTGTGTATAAGTAAGAGAGAGATCATGTGTGTCTGTGTGTGATTGAGAGCTGGTTTAGGTGATGGAGCATGTGAGTATGTGATTGAGAGTCTGTGTTTAAATGAGAGAGAGAGACCATGTGTGTCTGTGTGTGATTGAGAGCTGATTTAGGTGAGGGAGCATGTGAGTATGTGATTGAGAGCCTGTGTGTAAATGAGAGAAAGAGGACATATTTGTAAGCATGTGAATGAGAGTCTATGTGTGAGAGAAAAAGACAGCATGTATTTATGTGATTGAAAGCCTGTGTGTGTGTGTAAGCGTGAAAAGATAGACAGCATGTGTGTAAATGTGTAATTAAGAGCCTATATAAGTGAGAGAGAAAAAGCATGTGTATATGTGAGTGACTGAGAGCATGTGTGTATAGGTGTGTCATTGAGAGCCAGTGTGAGAGAGAGCGCTGGTATGTGACAGAGAGAGGAGAAAGTTCCAAGCAAACCACCCTTCCCTCTGCTAATTCAAGACAGTCTCAGGACACCTGGATATCAAACGTTTCCAGGTATGCAGAGCAAAAAAATGTTTGTATCCCTATTTTTCAATACTGGGTCTTTGTGTCTGCTATTTTGAAATATTTTATTGGTATCTAGACATTTTTTATGAGTTTTTAATTATTGAATATTCCACTCATCAGCTGTTTCAAAATAATCTGTTCTTTTTGTTAGTATGGTTTTACTGCTACTGATTTTATATTTCTTGATTTGTTTATAAGGATGGGTGATGTTTCTTTTTTCCTTTATTACACTGCATACAGAGACTCTGGCTTGTTGCAGTTTCCAATTCAGTTTTTTTCTGCATGTTTCTAGTTATTCGTTTTGGTCTCTTTATTCTTTATTAGGTGAGGGTCAGCACATGTGATTTAGGTGAGGTTTTCTGCTAGCGTGTAGTTTCTGTGTAGGGCTCTATAGCAGCCTGACTTGGTCCGTTTTCCTAATAGGAGATGTATTGGTGTCTTAAGGCCTGGTGTAATATTTCAGTGTTGCCTTTTCTTAGGTAAGGTGGTTACTGTTTAAGTGCCGGAAATTGGTGCTGTTTTGGTGTGGGATGTTTACTATTTATGCAATTTCTGTTCAGACAGAATATGTATCTTTTCCGTGTGTCATTTTAAACAATAAAAATAATTACCGGACCTTTACTTTTTATTTCCGCTGTGAATTGTAATGGGCAGTGTGTCACACATGTGAGAGTGGCCTGTCAGGTGTGTCACGATGGAAAAAAGGAAAAAGTTGTTTATGATCTAATGGTTCAACCAACTCCCTCACAGGCTTCCTGATTTGGATATATTTTAAAACGTTTTTATTATGAGTTTTTGTCTCTATGGCCGGCTTCTTTTCAAATTTTCTTTTAGCCCATCTTATTGTTTTACATACAACTTGCCAATGCTTATGCTTTTTCCTATTTTCTTCAGATGGATCCTTTGTCCAATTTTTGAAAAGTTCTTTTGGCTAAAATAGCCTTTTTCTCCTTACCTTTTAACCATGCTGGCAATCATTTGACCTTCCTTCCACTTTTTTTAATGCGTAGAATACATCTGAACTGGCTTTTAAGATGGTATTTTTAAACAATGGTTATGCAGATATACAGCAATGTTCAATGAACACAAAGCATTATTGAGAATTCTTTTTCTAGCAATGTTTAATGAACATAAAGCATTATATTGGCGATTTCTGTTTAGACTTCATACAAGGCTCTACCAGCATACAGTGCCTTCTTAGTCTTACAAATAATCATAGGTCCAGGAGTCCTCTCTCTCTATTTAATTTTTCAAACTTTGCAAATAAAAAACAGGGACTTATCTTCTGGTGTACTTAATAGCCCCACAAGTAAAGAAACCCTGACATGAGTCCGTGTTTCAATGTCAAAATCTGTATCGGGGGATAATGCGTCCATTTTCATTCAAGGTTATCAATTTTCAGTTAAAACTAGCGTTCATGTCTATCTTGGTGCCAAAGGCTCCTTCTTCTCCCAAACGTCCAGTTCATAGCAAAACCAAATCCTCTTCCCTGCACCATTGTTTCATCCATGCATTAAGACTCTGTAGCTCTGCCTATCTCTGGGGTCCTGCTTGTGGAACAGGGAAAATTTCAGAGAATGCTACCCTGACGGTTATGGATTTTAGCTTTCTACCTAAGAGCCTAAATTTGGCTTCCAGAACCTCCTCCCACACCTTCCACATAAGCACAACAACCAGCTCCTCCCCAGCACTGTCTAAAATCCTATCTAGGTGACGCTATCTTCACACCAGCAGGAAAGTTATCAAGTAATCATCCACTAGCCAGCCAGCTATCTACATTCCTAATAATCAAATCACCAACTATGACAGCTGACATAATCCCTCTCTCCTAGACCATGGAGACTGTTTAAGAGGAGAAAACATCACCTGGAGAGCAGGTCCTTGCTGCAGGATTACTTATTGCTACACCAGGCTGATGTTCTCAGACCATGTGACCCTGCTCCTCCAAAGCACCACAGGGGCTGCTGGAGTGGAGACTTGGCTACTATATTCCTGGTTGGAGGGTGCCTTAATTGTAATTCTTTAATACTTTTAGTCTAGTATAAAGTGGGTTTGTACCAGACTAAAGGGAGCTGTAACAACTCAGCAGAAAAGGGATATAGAGAGTGGGTGGAACAGACAACTGGGAAAACTCTGGTGATCTGCAAATGAAGGCTGCCAATGCCTGGAGTCCAAAATTAAGCAGCAAGAAGCTGTTGGACAACAAAAAGAATAATTGTTAAATTCTATAAGATAGATACTGTAAATGTGCCAATTTGCTGTTAAAAATTTTCAGTGTAGAAGAAAACCAAATGCAAACTACTGCAATCATACAATTTACTTAAAAGGAATACTGGGTCTTTTGTATTGCACTTTGCAAGGAAATGTAAGAACTGAATTTTATGCCCACAGGCCACTTCCTATCCAGAAATAATCCATTATAGTAAAATGAAAAGTTTATTAAGACAGATTGGTACCTAGCTTCCCAAAGCTAGCCACTACTAAAGACAAACTGACTCTCAAAATAGTGTTAAGTAGATGTATAATAAACTGCCATCACCTATTTACTTAATAGCAGTCACTGAGGACATCAGTCAGTGGAAAGCAAGAGGTCAATGCCTTACGGCTGGATAACATTAAAAGAAATGGACATTAATGTACTGATGCCTTAAATCACGGGAAATTGGCTTTAAAATAAAATTTTCATGAGGTAACAGCAGATACAGAACTCCTCCCCACAAATACAAAACGGGGATAGGAATATAAGCAAGTGTCATAAGGACATAGGATTTACCACTTTCATAAACAACTTTACCAAATCCTCTGGCAATGAATTCCAGAACTTAGTTATGCATTGAGTAAAAAATAAAAAAAAATCCTAGTTTTTGTACTTTTTGAAAGTGTAAACAACCAATTTGCATTTACTCATTCCACTCCACTTATTTTATATACCTCTATTATATCTGCCTTCAGCTATCTTCTCCAAATTGAAGAAACCTAACTTCTTTAGCCTTTCCTCATAGGGGAATCATTCCATCCCCTTTATCATTTTGGTTGCCCTTCTCTGTACCTTTTCTAATTCTGCTGTATCTTTTTTGAGATGCGGTGACAACTGGGCACAATACACTCAAGGTGCATTCACACCATTGAGCGATACAGAGGCATTATGATATGCTCTATTTTATTCTTCGTTACTTTCCTAATAATTCCTAACATTCTACTTCCGCACACTGAGTAGAGGATTTCAACGTATTATCCACGATGATGCCTAGATCCTTTTCCTGGGTAGTGACTCCTAATGTGGAACCTTGCACTATGAATAGAATTTGGGTTGCTCTTTCCAATGTGGTTTATTTTGTACTTGTCCACATTATTTTTCATCTGCTATGTGGATTCCCAATCTCCCAGTCTTGCAAGGTCCTCTTGCAATTTCTCACAATCTTCTTGTAATTTAAAAACTTTGAATAATTTTTTATCACTTGCAAATCTGATCAACTTGCTTGTTGTTCCCATTTCCAGGTTATTTATAAATATGTTAAAAAGCAGTAGTCCCAGTACAGATGCTTAGGGCACATACTGTTCACCTTTCTCTATTGAAAAAATTGACCATTTAACCCTGCTCTGTTTTTGTTTGGGTTTTTTTTAAATCTTTTAACCATTTTCCAATCCACAACAGGATACTGCCTCCTATCCCATGACGTTTTAATTTCCTTAGGAGTCTCTTTCCTAGATCAAGTGCAAATGCCTATTTCCAATTCTCATTTTATTTATTCTAACTGCTATGAAACCATTACCATGGTGGTGAAGAATTCAAACAGAGCACCAGCCCTGAATAAAGGAAATCCATCATGGCTGTTATATATCTGGTATGACACCTAAAGCTGCTCTTATATTTTCAGCTCTAGCCCACAGATCTCAACACTCCCACCAGCGAAGATATGGAAAGCAAGAAGTGATCCTTTCAATTTCAGGGCTGCTATTAGATAAAAGTTAGGTGTTATGACTGCACCCATCTTCTGTTTATGGCTGTAGGAAGACATGAAAAACCAAACTGAGAAAAGATGATGTGCAACAGGGATGATATAGAAACAAATAATGTAAAATTGTGTTTCTCCAGATTTGAACTCATTAAAAAAATGTGTGTGTGTGTATATATAGTCTGTTGTATGTTTTAAGGAAAATAAAATAGTAAAACAAAATATTCACTTACATTCTAAAAAAAAAAAACGCATTTCAATTTGTTACTTATAAACCACATTCCCACGTTAAATCAAAGAAATTATTTTGGTATCATTTCTCCATCTTCTCTGAGGAAGAAAAAAATATCATTCCTAAAACTGCCAAAACCAACAATGCCCAATATAGTCAGTTATCAATTTTATGAGACCCTTTAAGAGTTATTGCAAATTTTAGATGACATTTCTTATTCCTCATATATATACTGAACTTGCTATATTAGGAATTCTCATTGATTAATACAGCCGCCGACATCACAATGTTTCAGAGCATGTGAACTCCTTCTTCAAGGGCTCGGTGTTAATGTAAGTGGTCGACAGGTGGACTGGTTTGCATTGTTGAGGTGCCAGAAGTGGAGAAACAGCCGTCTGCTGACAAAAAGTTTTTAATGGTGCAGTTGGCTATCACTATAAGTGTATGTTAGCTGCCGACAGCTCCCGGTGCGAGGGCGGTACGGAGCCCTGCACTAGTGCGGATTTGAATCAAGATAAGTGTGACAGACGGACAGCTTCTTTGGAAGAATCCAAAACAATATCATCAAGTCACCTAATGATTGTAAAGCCTTTTAACTTCTGGGGGCTTACCAGTATGATAACCAATTCATTGGTATTGTATGAAGCTTGACTTGTTTATTTAATGAGAATTCCTAATATAGCAAGTTCAGTATATATGTGTTTCTAATACATGCTATACATTTGGGTCATTTTTTTGAAGTATATTTCTTATTCCTCTGCAGTCTAAATTTTGAAAGTAATAATACTGTATGCAACATCTCAGATAGGTTACTCCCTCTTTCGCTGCACTGCAGCCTCTGTTGTCCTGTAAACATTTTTTGACATTTTTATTTACAAGTTCTTGTATTCCACAATGGCCATCAGCATTATTGTTCAGTTCAATCACCTCTTAATTTGTCAAATATTTAAGTGATTGGTGGGATCCATTTCAGCACATACAAGAGCTCAAATCTCAGGGAACAACAAAAAGCAAGATTCTCTGCACAAAAACACATACAAGTGTGAGTAAAGCTCAAAAAAGAGCAATATGAAGAGTCTACTTGCTGATAATCATTGCTCAGCATATATACCCCTGAAATGTTAATCTGTAATATTTTAAGACTCCCACTGCAAACCAGTATGAGCCATTTCAGCTTTTACTTTGAGTTGAATTAGCTGCACCTATAAGTAGAATGCAAAAATCTATACATTATAGTCCTCTCTCAAGTTTGAAAACTTCTGGATTTTAATCTGATATACATATCTTCATCTGCCCAGATCAAATGTTTAGTAATTGATTTTTTTTAGATAAACATCTAATCAGCTGGCAAAATATCAAAATAGTCTCCTTAGGAGATAAAATGGAGCCAATATAAAAGTGACAAATCGAAATCCACCAAACCTTAAGAACTGGTTCTATTCTCTGACAAGTTGCTCAATACTTCTGAAATCTTCTTAGGATCTAACAAAGAAATCTAACACACACTGGAGTTTTAAGTTCTGATAAAGTAATTATTACGGAGAACTAAAGTACTGTGAGTGCAAACAACCTCTCTTCAGAGATTATGGGAGAACTTTTTAAGCAATATGCCACTTACCTGCAAGTTACAGTCTTACAATTTGCTGAGGTTAATGTGCTTCCTACAACGCCTCGTGATGTAATCTGGTAACTTAACGCAGGCGGGAACAAAGAGTGGATCTTATATGCTCAGCTAAGTTGGTGGAGCACCAAGGAGGAAGATAAGCACAGAGATACTACAAACGGTGCCTGGATAAGCATAGAGACACCAGACATGGCCACATTCTGTGGCTGGCAGCAGGGATGTATTTTTGGCCATACAGACAGAACAATTCGGCAGAATGGATGGACTAATTGGTCTTTTCTCTGCTGTTATCTACTATAATACTAAGTTAGAATTTAGCTAAAACATTTAGAGAGGACATTTTGAAAGGAGTTACGCATGTAAATGTAGCATACTATTGTAGCAATTTTCAAAAGCCCATTTAGGCACTTAAAAGTGCACTTACGCATATAAAACCTATTGACAATTCAATGGCATATATTGTGTCTATTTTTAAAAGCCCACTTACGCATGTAAAGTGCATTTACATGTGTAAAACCCAGTTCTGAACATGTAAATTCTTTTGAAAATGACCCCCTTATTGTCTAAAGTGCATTACCAATTTTCACCTCTATATACATAAAAAGATTTATAATTAAGAAAAAATATTTTGTTTAAACTGCAAAGATAGCAACAAAAGGGCTTCTTAGGTGCAGTTAATTAAGTTGAAATGGCTCAAACTGCTAAACCCATGGCAGTCAAAGTATTTCGTGCTTATATCTTTCATTAAAAACACAACATAACCATTGTTGTGCAAAAGTAATACACAATTAAAATATCCACTTTACTCTGTTCATGGGCTAAAGAAATAGCTTTTTAATATTTACAATTATTTAGTCCAAGATTTTGAAGGGAAAAAAACACAAAACAAACTTAAGTAGCAGAAACTGTGCAATTTTGTCATTTAAAAAAACAAACTAATAATTTTCATTTTTTATGAGATGATAAAATATCCATGTCAACCATACAAAACGCACAGTAGTAATACAGACTAAAAAACAAAAAAACACTTAACTATATACTCTATAATAACTTCTGTGTATATATATATATAAAGGTAAAGTACAAAGCACTGAAGTCTTAAAATAAGTGTTTGAAGCTCTATGCCTATAGGAATGTTATCTACAGATACAGAGTATATTCACTAAAACTTCAGATATCTTTATATCTGCACATGAAAAAAAATTGTAAAAATGAATGTCCAACTACTATCGTACAAAGATACCGACCACTTCTTTATCTGCATTGTGTACGGCAGAGTTTATGGAAAATATGGAAAAAATGGAAATTACAATTTAGGCGATATCATTACGAAGAAAAATAAAGCAAGTCTGAAGAAAAACTCTATAAGTGAGAACAAATGTTACCCCAATATTCACACTACCATGCTTGATGAGAAAAGCCTCTTACCTTCAGTTCAACCAATTTGAAAAACGGCCTGTCGTTCATTATTCAAAACAATCAAACTCAATAAAGTGCACACCTTAGTTTAATGCTTTAATTTTTTGATGACAAAAATGCAGTGAAGTACATCCGATTATAGCATACAGGAATTATGCTCCTTTGTGTTTTCATCTATGGCCCTTAATGGAATACCAGACAAAAATATGCACTTTATTCAACTGTTTGAACTTAAGTGTTGTGTAATGACACACCCTTTTGAAATACAGTAGACAACCATGAAGACCCTTTTATCGGCAAGTATGGCATTATGACTATTGAGATAAATCTACAGTTCTCACTCAATGACATTAAGTAAATTCATCAGCTGGTAATTATTTAGTAAAAAGAATTTGCAGCATGCAGCTTTCAAAATAGTAGCAGTCTGCAACAAAGACAGCAGCGCCAAATTAAAATAAAGCACAAGTAGCTTAATTCCTTTAGAAATGTTGGAGAAAAGGGATTTTGTACCGAGTACATAAATATTGCTGTAGCCATATCTAAACTATTAGTTCATTTGGTCAGATAATAACAATTGGACTCCTTGCCAAAAAGAAATCACTGTACTGTCAACCCTTTAAAAGAACAGTAACTTTCACACTATTACTGATCTAAGGAAGTTAAGTGAAACATGTTAAGAAACATAATCCTACTCAAAATTTCTACTGCTTTAACTCATTGTAGTTATAAATGCATTTTTCTAGCCTCAAGCAAATGAATAATAAATTGTCTTTAAAGGGTAACTGCATGGTAGGCAATGCATTGATCATCAACTAAAATAAAACATGTTGCTGAAATTGTTCACTATCTTTACCAGTTTCTTTTGTAACAACATAAAGCTCTTAATTGTGAACAGCTGTCCATCATATACAGAGCAACCTCACTCTTGAACGATCTGTCATAAAGTGCCAATACTATTTACAATTATTCCTTTAACCAAATGTTTGGCCTGCTGTGGCATCAGGCGAAGACGCAATCTGACCTCTGTTCTCATTTACATTTACCAATGGGAAATCTGGGAAGTCAGAGCTTGTTCCAGGGCCACGGAGGTTCACTTGTCCATTGGCAGTGCTAAATTGAGATGATATTGCAACCCTTCCTCCGTGGTACTGAGATCTGAAGGACTGATCAAAAGAAGCCATTTGGTAGGCTTGATGAACAGGCTGTACCTCTGCTTTCTTCTGAGCAGTTACTTGATCCAAGAAGTCCTGTGCAGATGAAGTGGATGTATGATTTGCCTCATCATTTGAAAAGGAAAATGTGTGCTGGGAATCACCAACTATTAATCCAAAATGAGACTTGTCTGTTGTTCTTAAAGGCGACGTCATTCCTGCTCGGAAGCTACTGACAGGCACAGATGAATAGACATGTTTATCCATGGAAGAGAATGCTGGCTGGCTTGTGAGAGCCTGGTTATCAGTCACAAAATTAAGGCTCTGGTTGTTCAAATAGGCATCGTTTTGGCTAGTTCTCTCCAAAGCTTGCTGTAGAAACTTTGAATACTCTTGCAGCATGCTGGCTTTGTCTGAAGAGGAAGCCTGGGAGCTTGCTCCCACATTCTCAGCCTGGGTAACCTCAGGCACTTCTGAAGAGTTGATTGATATGTTGGAAGTCACCTCAGTGTCAGACACATTAAAAGGTATGTCATGCTGTCCATTAGCTTTGTGGGAATAATGATCTAGTAGAGTTTGTAGTACCTCATCTGGAATGACATTTTTGTCATGATTGGTTTTGAGGTCCACGTTAAGTGCCTGTGAATCCAATATGGACGCTGTGGTGCTTTCATCAATGACACTTGCCACAGCTGCCTGTGTTGCTGAAGGCTGAGATGCTATTGTACCAACATTCATAGCATACTCTCTACTGTTATTACTAGCTGCTTGTAAATACCTTTTTTTCTTCAAAAACTGCATTGCATCATCATAGTTAGTGCTGCTATGAGCAGGCTTACTGGGGCCCTCCTGCAAGGTATCAACTTGATCGATGTCAGCATTACCTTCTGAGTCCAACAAAGCTTGTTTGTCTACCAGATCAAAAGTATACTTTGCAACTTTGCTCTCTTCAAATGCAGACAAAGGTGATATTGTTTGACTTTGCACAAGTGATTGTTTTAGGCTTCTTTTACTATTAACCTTTTTGAGAACCAATTTAGGTGGGTTTATTTCCCCTGAAACTGCCTCTTCTAGCACACCACTGACCGAAGGATGTGGCATCTCGACAGCATATTCTGCAACCATATACTCATCTTTTACTTTAGCACTTGCAGAATAAACGGACATAAAATCATTTTTGTCTTTTTTCGGTTCCCCCTTGTCTAGAGGGTTCTCTTTTTCTGCATCTGCAATTGCCTTTGATTTATCTGCCGATTTATGCCTTTTCTTCTTTGGCACAGAGCTCTCTTTTGGAAGCATGGAGAAGCCAGTGTCTTCTTCAGAGCCTAAAAGGCCCATCTTAGTGCTGCACTTAATGAATTTCTTGTCACGATTCTCATGGCACATCCGTTTATGCTTTAGTACACGGTCTGTCCTGGAGAAGTACTGAACATTTTTGTAAAGAAAAACAGAAGATTAAAAAATTCAAAGATACCTTGCATTTGTTAAAATAACCATACTAATTACAAGATGCAACATCAGGATAGAGGATGTTAGGTACACATACATTCTGAAATATGAAGATATTTCACATTATTCAACATAGTGAGGAAGCAAAATCTTTTCACATTTCTAATATATTTCCATTAGATCAATATGAAATAAAGTAAAATTGTTTACCTCCAATAGGTGTTCTAAAGTGACAGCAGTACAAGCAGCTACACATGGGTCATGAGACTCCATCTTGTTTAGATACTAAGGATCGTTCTAGAGGTTTCTAGGAAAGCTTTCTAGGTATGCACAGTGATTTCCCATGTGCTGCTCAGTTTAATGATTAGCCAAGCTATTGCAAGAGGAAAAAGGACAGAGTAAAAACTCTCAGAAGGGGAGAGGCAGGTGTGGCTACGTGGCTCACTGTATTGCAGACATCAGAGAACCCATATTACAGGTATGCAATTTCATTTTCTCTGATGACAAGCAGATGCAACTGACCCATACATATGAGACCCTCTAAGAGGGGCCTTCAAAAAAAAAAAGTGGAAAACAAATGTAGGCCTGAAGCTAAACACACCCCTGCAAAAATAGCCTTTTCAGTTGGATCCAGGGTATAACTGAGCAGTCAGTGAAAAACATCCAGATTCTTCTTTCCTCTAAAAGAAAAAGGAAGAAGACTGCCTTGTAATGTGCATGGAAGAGAAGCTAGCAAGGAAAGAGCTAGAATCAACTGACTTCCTAGTAGAGCTTCCAGTGCCCAAGGGGAGAAGTATGATCTCTGTGAGAGAGTATTCACAGGGGACTATATATGCTCAACGGCTGCTCAAAAGCCTGACAGATAGCTCTTGGGAGTCCAGTGCAACTCCGTCCAGGTATGGCGGTTTTAGATCGTGAGAAACCTTAACCAAGTTCAAGCCCTCACAGCCTTCTGCCAACATACTGAGGCCTCCACTTGACATGTGCCCATTTGCAAGTAGTGTCTTTCAAGGCCCGGAGGATGACTAAAGCAATAGGAACCCAATTTGCCCTGGCTTTTGGACCTATCCTCAGTCCAAGTCAACAAAGCAGTTGAGATCTGCTTCAACACCTGGCCACCTGCACTACTTTAGGCAGCTTCCTCTAATCATGCTCTCATGTGATGCTGTGAAACTTTGGAACACTGCCCACTGAAATAAGTCATTTCAAAGATTACATGTCTTTCTGCAGAAGAGTGAGGAAATGGCTCTTTGCCCAAACTGCTAGCGACCAATAGTGTATTGTCTTTTGGTGGCTGCTGATCAGTATCAATCAGGTTGATGGTTGATTATGTTATTCACAATTCATTTCTTTTTTTTTTTTTTACTGTAGTATTTTATACTTAGAGCTTCTGATTTTCGGCTATAACTGAAAAACCAATACAACACCCCTGGAACAAAATGGTGTTTTTTAGTTATAGCCAGTATACACCTGAAATTGATCACCTTATCGCTGATGTCACCAATTGCATTATGCACCACGCTCTCCATGTTTCCTCTGCTATCACAGTCATTGCTAATCCAGGACTCCTCAAGACTCTCTGACTCTCATGAGAACTGCGCAAGCACAAAGAGGGGGATTTGTAATTAGTAGCACATTAGATATCTGCTGTATTTAGCTTGCCCCTTCTTTCTCAAGAGAAAAATGCTTTGGGTCCTCCCCTACTTTTTCCAGAGAAGAAACAAGCAGTAAGTACATGTTTATTTAATTTTTTAAACCGCTGTTGGGGGGTCACATGATACACTGATAATGAGTTGGGCTCCTCGGGCAAAGGATCTAAATCACATATTTTTGCAAGGTATTTCTTTCCCCCAATCAGACAAGCCACGTCTAAGGAGGTGCAAAAAAAAAGTGCTGCCCGCTTTCTGGGGAGATAAGCCTGGAACGGTCGAAGGAATATGAGGAGCAGGCCGCAGGAGATGAATGGCCCTCATTAGCAACTCCCATAGATATGACTCAGAAGTTGCAAGAACTTTTCCAAAGTTTTTCGGAAAAGCTCACAGCAGATATACTTTCGAAATTGGGAGAAGTGGTGCAAAAGGTGGCAGACTTAATTGCCTCAGTACAGGACACCTCCTTGCGGATGGACGAGATGGAAACCAGAGTGGAAGAGGTAGAGAACACATTGAAGAGCATGTGGCAAAAAATGGCGACCCTCGAAAAACGAGTAACAGATTACTGATAAAATGGTTGACACAGAAAACTGGAGCCACAGGAGAAATTTGAGATTTGTCAGGTTTCCAGAGGGAGAGGAGGGAACGGATCAAATCTTGCTTTTTTGCTAAATGGATCCCAGCAACGCTGGGCCTCTCTGTGAAAGCTAACCGTCTCAAATTTGAACAAACGCATCGGGCGATTGCCCATCTCCTGGGGCCTGGCGGGAGGCCTCGGGCAATTATTTTACAGCCCACAAGGTAAAGATAGTCAAGGCAGCCCACCTGAAAGGAAGGTACTATATAAAAAACAGCATGTCTCTTTCTTTAATGATTTCTCAGCAGCATTCCAGAAGAAGAGATCAGAATTTGCCCTGATAAAGAAATCATTGCAGAGGCACAGGCTCCGGGATGCCTCATTATACCCTGCAAGGCTCAGGAACATCGAAAGGAACCATTCCAGAATTTTTACCTTGCCAGAACAGGCATCAGAATGGCTATAGGCTAACTCTACACAGGAGTGAGGAGATGGGACAGGACAATGAATAGAAGAGGCTCTGAAAGCATCCAGACAATGACTGACAATGTTGACCGGAGGAAGATCAGGGAACTCTGTAGTTGGTGCTATGGAGCCATGGGTGGTAAAAGCCAGATACCCCCTACGAGTGAGAGGTAAGAGGGAAGATTTCAGAGTTATGCAAGTTTGTTTATTTTGAAACATTTTCTCTGCGTTGTCACTTTTTTATGGGATTTTCTATTTGGATGGGGATTTTCAAGGTTATAGCAGTGTTGTTCTTTTAGGTACTTGTAGCCTGGATTGGCCACTGTTGGAAACAGGATACCGGGCTTGATGGACCCTTATGTTCTTATGACTGTTTCCTTATGGGCTGCAATGATGACAACAGGGAGGTGCAGAGCACGGATAACTGGCTGAGATTCACTTGTGCTGAAAGGAGTGGTGGTAGGAAGAATCGTGTTGGCAATAGACATGTGACCAGCTATGAGATATAGCGCCCGCAGTGGGTGGCCATCTCCTTGGACATAGACAGGGAAGCAGTGACCTGCAACCCTCGCAAAGGCAGTGGGACGAAAGAATGCCATGTGACCAAGAGGAACCAGAATCTCCACTCGAGTCAAGATTGCTTTCTGCTTTCTCTCTTCCATAGAACTCTGATAGCCTTGATGACATTTCACTTGCATGCCTTACATCTCCTTGCTATCTTTATGTTGTATGTATTTGGGGTGGGAGGGGTGGGAGGGGTGGAGGGAAGAGGGGTTTCTGAGTGAGGGGGATGGGAGTAATGTGTTGGGGCAGTTGGAGAATTAGTATGGGAGGTGTATGGATGTTAAGAGCAGAGCCCAGGCCCCAAGGATGCTCCCAACTGGGCAGCATGCTCTGGGGGAGGGGAGGCATTGTAAGACAAGGTGTGTGGGATATTAGGGTCAAGAGGTTGATAACCGAAGGAATCCCTTGCCTGGATGTCTCAGACTTTGGGAGGGGTTAGAGATAGATGTCTGTTGGGTACTTGCTTGGGCTTTAAAGTTAAAAAATCGACAAGACACAGAATTATACATTTGCAGTGGATTAGACACCACAAAGTTACTGTCTATTATGTACACAAAGAGCTAGTACAAGTTGTATACATAATCTGTACAGACAATGGCTAACTCCAAAGTGATGTGTGTGTCTTGGAAAGTATGGGGCATATCCATGCCAGTTAAAAGGAAGCAAATCTTTACATATCTGAAGAGATCAATGCATGTGGCAATATTACAGGAAATGTACCTGATGGACACAGAGCATGACAGAAATTATGTAGAGATTGGCAGGGGGAGACAGGTGTTTTATGCCTCATTTAATTCAAAGAGCAGAGGAGTCTGCATTCTTATTCTTAAGAACCAGACTCTTGTGAACCAAAAGGAACGCAAAAATTCAGAAGGCAGATTTATATTGCTAGAGAACTCCCTGATTGACCAAAACAGTCTTGTCAGATACCGAACTGCATGGCTAATTTTAAATTGGCGGAGGCAGGGTTTAAGTATATGGGTATCTTTATACTTAAAAACTTGTTGCATATATATAAAACTAACTATGCCCCCCATATGCAAAACAATTTCAGAAGATGTGCAGAAGTGGTCTGGGCTGAATGTATCATGTGTGGGCAAAATTGGAATTCTGAAAATGAATATACTTCCTAAGCTCATGCACTTATTCCAACACTTTCCAATTACACTTCCTATGAAATTCTGTGCAAATATGAACAGCTCGAAGCCACAGTTTATAGGGCAGGGCAAGATCCCCGGGTTAAAACTTAGCACCTTATGGTGCACTAAGAATGGAAGAGGATTCACACTCCCTAACTTGCTAAGGTATTACTGGACCTCAAGAGTATATGAAGCCATGGTTTTTTGCTGGAGACAGGGGCAGCAGAGGGAATAGACCTTCCTCTTTTACTGTTTCTTCCACCAGCATCACAGAGGGCTAGGCAGGTGATGAGAACCCAGCCGACTGTAGAGCACACGGTAAAGACATGGCATATGCCTTCTAAATACTTGAACATACCAACTTGATCAGCATACACCACTGCTGGCTGTTCTGAAAGATAATCCCCATATATCAGTTGCCACATTTCATAATGAGTTACGGAAATGGGGAACTTTGGGATTACAGTTCTTTGGGCAATTGTGGGATGAACAGGGATGGTCCGTCGATGATTTGAAGGAGGAGTTCGAGATAAGTGAGGAGGACAGAGGAATTTATGAGAGGATAAAACAGTAGCTCTCTAAAACGGAAGGAATGTCATGTGTAAAGAGGGAACCCTCACAAATTGAAAGAGTGTTAATGACCCAGACGTAGGCTATAAAATTATTTCCCCCCTGTATCATGTACATTAGCCTACGAAGAAATGGAACCCCTTAATGCATTAATGGACAAGTGGAACAAGGATCTGAGGGAAAGACTGTCGGAGACAGACTGGAAAGTTATAAAGAGGAGGATGCATAGAATCTCCATATGTAGCAGGAGAATCAAACTCATGTATAAATTGGTTAGAAGAGACTACCCTACACTTTATGTATTTTGCTGCTTTCTTGTCACAGTCATCCAGACTGTGTTGGAGGGGATGCAGGGAGGAGGGAACATATATGTGGTGGACTAGCCCACCACTTGCAGAGTTCTGGACCAGAGGGGAAACAGATACTGCTGAAATTCTGGGCCATCAGGTATGTTTCAGGCCCAGGATGTGTTTTTACTGGGACTGTGGTGGTCTGTCTTGACTCTTGATATATATCAACGCATTTTATGTGGACATTTACTTCATGTAGGCACGATATAAATTTGCTACATATTGGAAGTTGATACCGTGGAATAAGCTGACACATGTGTTGGAAAAACTGACATCTGACTATGTATGATAGGATATGGGGGGCCCATACTGGTCATATAAAAAGAGGAACGGAGAAGAGTGAAAAAGTTGGGAGGGATATATTACTGTCATATAGGGATGACTGGTGGAAGTACCTTGGAACTGTAATAATTTAGGATGTATTGGTGCTTGTACAAATGGTGTTTGTATCTGAACTTTGTATTATTTTATCTTTGTCTTGCCTCCCTCTCTCCTCAAGAGAAAAATGCTTTGGGTCTTCCCTCGGCTTTTTCAGAGAAGAAACAAGCAGAAAGTACAGGTTGTTTTTTTTAAACTGCCATTGCCACCAACTCTGTCCACCATCTCAATATCTGTCCCCTGCCATAACTGCACGAAAAGCAATTACCATAAGAGAGGCTAAGTGAACTGCATCAGAAAGTATTGGGGGAAGTAGGAGGGACGAAAAACCCAGAACACATTGGCCTTCAATGATCTGCTGTTCACTATTTTAACAATGTTTATCTGTGACAAGTACAAGTAGTTTTAATCTTGAATATTTGAGTTTCAATACATATATGCAATGTTTTACTAAATTGCAAAGTTTTTAACTTGAATTCATGTACATGTCAAGTGCAAATGACTGCTATACAGTATGTTGAATTTGCATTTTGTAATTTTAACTTTTAAATACAGACAACTAAAAAACTGAAGATAAATTGATTTATGCCTTAATCAACCTAAAAATACACCTAAAAGTTTAGTTTGCATCAAGTAAACACAGATAAACTATATTTAGTACCTGCCAAATGTACCCAATTTGCTAAAAGTTAAGCACCACATTTGTAATTTATAAATACCTAGGATCAGAAGCTCTATTTATACTGATATATTTTGTGTCATAGTGATTTATTCTATTCTAGACTCACTTGATGATGCTACTGGTTTATTGGTATTTATTGTTCCATACTTTGAGCATCTGACGTAAAGGAATATAATCAAATTTATTATATTTCCTTGGCCTTCTCTTTTAGCTTTGCAATTTGTTTATTTATATATATATATATATATATATATGTATATATACACATACATTTATTTTTATTAAGTTTAATAAATTATATCCAAGCAAAAACACTTGTATGGCATAACATATAGAGAAAACAAATTAAAATAAAAGATTAAGAACATGCCATACTGGGTTGGACCAAGAGTCCATCAAGCCCAGCATCCTGTTTCCAACAGTGGCCAATCCAGGCCACAAGAACTTGGCAAGTACCCAAAAACTACGTCTATCCCATGCTACTGTTGCTAGTAATAGCAGTGGCTATTTTCTAAGTCAACTTAATTAATAGCAGGTAATGGACTTCTCCAAGAACTTATCCAATCCTTTTTTAAACACAGCTATACTAACTGCACTAACCACATCCTCTGGCAACAAATTCCAGAGTTTAATTGTGCGTTGAGTGAAAAAGAACTTTCTCCGATTAGTTTAAAAATGTGCTACATGCTAACTTCATGGAGTGAAAATTAGTCTATTATCCGAAAGAGTAAATAACAGATTCACATTTACTTGCTCTAGACCTCTCATGATTTTAAACACCGCTATCATATTCCCCCCCCCCCCCCCCCTCAGCCGTCTCTTGTCCAAGCTGAAAAGTCCTAACCTCTTTAGTCTTTCCCCATAGGGGAGCTGTTCCATTCCCTTTATCATTTTGGTTGCCCTTCTCTGTACCTTCTCCATGCAACTATATCTTTTTTGAGATGCGGCGACCAGAATTGTACACAGTATTTCAGGTGCGGTCTCACCATGGAGCGATACAGAGGCATTATGACATTTTCCGTTTTATTCACCATTCCCTTTCTAATAATTCCCAACATTCTGTTGCTTTTTTGACTGCCACAGCACACTGAACCAACGATTTCAATGTGTTATCCACTATGACGCCTAGATCTCTTTCTTGGGTGCTAGCTCCTAATATGGAACCTAACATTGTGTAACTATAGCACGGGTTATTTTTCCTTATATGCATCACCTTGCACTTATCCACATTTATTTATTTTATTTATTTAACAGTTTTATTTACCGACATTCATTAGGGATATCACATCAAATAGGAGGGGGGATAAGGGGCAGCCCTGCCGTGTACCACGAACAATAAGAAAGTACGGAGATAAGATTCCATTAATAAGGAGCTGGGCTTGAGGAGCCTCATACATAGCCTGAATCCATTGCACAAATTGCTCCGGCAGCTGTGCATGCCGCAGAACCAAAAATAGGTAGGGCCAAGAGACACGGTCGAATGCTTTTTCCATGTCTAAAGAAATAATTAGCCCAGTTTTCCCTAGCCTTTTGGTGAGGTGCATGATATTAAGCACACTTCGGTTGTTGGACGTAGATACCCTGCCCGTCACAAAATCAGACTGATCTGGGTGTATCAAATAAGTTAGTACAGTTTCCAAGCAGAGCTGAAAAAGTTTTGCCATATTCAGAAGGGAGATAGGATGATACAATCCACAATTAGTTGGGTCTTTACCTTATGAATGAAAGAGATAGTAGCATTACCTAAGAAGCCCAGAGAATAAGCAACTAAGCCAGCCTGATTGTAGATGGGAAGCAAAAAGGGCCCCAAATCAGAAAAGCACTTCTTAAAGAAATCAATAGGGTAGCCTTCAGGTCCAGGACATTTCCCATTGGGAAGCACATGGATTGCCGTCCAAATTTCTCCCATTGTGATGGGGGCAGCCAGCATGCCTCGCTGTGGCTCTCCCAATGATGGTAGATCTAAACAATCAAGGAACCCCTGCATGAGGGTCACAGGGATCAGTGAACGAGTATAAGTCAGAGAAGTATCTCAAAATCTCTGCTCTATTCTGTAGGGATCAGCTGTGAGTGATCCAGAGGGATCTTGCAACTGAGAAATATGCAAAGTGCTCTTCCGTTTTGTTTTTTTTAACTAGCTTAGCCCACACGGCCCCAGTGCTGTCACCATGTTCATAATACTGTAGCTTAGAAAATTTAAGAAAGCGTTCTATCAGATTAATTTCCAGCGAACAAAGCTCCTGCCATGCTGCTTCAAGTTTCTTATAAGTTTTAGGGAGGCAATCCTGTTTATGTTGGACTTCCAACTTCACGATCGTGGAGCGTAAATTGCATAGGTTGGTACAATTCTCCCACTGAACATAACTAGGATAACTGATATGACCTCTCAAGTAGGCTTTAAAAGCCTCCCAGCAAAATACAGGGGAGTAGTCCGAGGCGGGGTTGTACTTTGTCTTCATGGACACCATATGGAGAAAATCTAATTTACCCAGAAGGGATGTATTCAATCGCCACCTCGAAGTACGCTGCCGAGTAACAATAGGCTTAAGTGTCAGTTGCACAGCATGATGATCAGATATAGTGCAGGGGAGAATCACACAGCCTTGCATATTAACCAAGAAGGACGGAGAACAGAGAAAATAATCAATAGGGCTATAAGAACCATGGCGAGGGGAATAATAAGTGTAGTCTTGCTCATTTTTATGATAGGTTCTCCAAAGAGCACAGGGAAGTAACTAAGCTATGTTGCGCTAAGCCAGGAGCTATAGGTTCTCCAAAGACACAGGGAAGTAACTAAGCTATGTTGCGCTAAGCCAGGCATCAGAGGACGAGTACTGCTTCGTGATCTATCTAATGCAGGATCCATACACATATTCCAGTCCCCACCCAAACAAATTTTGTCCCCTCCCCCAAAGAAACAAGAGTATCCAATAATGTACAGTAAAATTCCTCTTGCACATGATTAAGGCCATACACATTGACTAGAAGAAAAGTATCAGAGTACAGAGAGCAATCTAGAATAACATAGCGCCCCTCTGGGGCTTTTATACATTTATGAACTATCAAAGGAAATGATTTAGCTATTAGGATACACACTCCACGACTTTTAAAGTTGAAGGAAGAATAATAAACCTCACCCACCCAACCCTGTTTTTCATGTTCCAGGTTAGTTAAATGCGTTTCTTGCAGAAATAGCAGATACGCCTTTTGATTTTAAACTCACTGTAAAATACTCTTTCACTTGATAGGAGAGGAAATGCCCTGTACATTAAGAGAGACAATTAAGGTCTAGGGACATAAGGGGACAAGTACATTTTGAAGGAAGGATAATGTCCCAAAGCAAAAAAGGGCATTAGATATCTCCCACAGGTACAAGTACCCAGAGACATGGCTCCTATTAGCATAGAGATAAGCGGAAAAGACAGTAGGAAGACATGAAGAAAGTTTATAATACAAGGGTTATGCCAATGAACATTTTCCAAATTCTCAAGTTTGCTTAGGAGAATTAAGTGACTTTTAGAAAAAGCAGCTAATATTCCTTGTGTAATGGTTTCACAAGAGTCCAATACTTCCATCTTCTGAGACAAAATAGAAACTTGCTCTTGTGTAATCTGCAGGGCCATGGATAGACCCTGATATTGGGATACAAACTGATCCAATTGTGAAGATAAATTGGTAATAGCATCCCAAATGGCATCCAAAGTAATATTAGGAGGCTTAGGAAGGCAAAAAGACTGTACCTCAAACTGCTGAACGCCATAAACCATTGGTGGCAGTTAGTTGTAACGACTCCACATGAAGAGATCATTGAACCTCTCAGCAGACAGCTCCTTCATCCGATCATGCCCCGTTACCAGGCCAGTTGGCTGTGTGATATCATTGAGTCGCGACTCTGTCAAAGCAGAGCCTCCATTGCTGAAAAGCTGGGGTCCAGACTAAGGAAGAGGATGGTATAACTCCAGAGTAAGAGGTCTCAGTCGGGAGCTATCGCTTGTGATCCTTCACCCAGCAAGGACTCCAATGACTGCTCAACGGAGCTCAATGGAAGGTCGACGCGCTGAAGGAGATGAAGATCCATAGGGCCCGTCAGTGTGGATGTAGCCAAAATTTCTGGATACTACCCTTTCTTTTACCCATTGAATCATCGAAGAGAGGATATAGAGGTAAAAAGATTTTTTGCAATAACAGAGGGTCCTTCAGAGCCTGCTTTCAGTCGGCAGCCATCTTGAATTTCCCAAGCTCTTAGATCGCTTTGGAACTTGTTTTAAGCTAGATTTATTCATTATGCACAAGTAAGCATGGAGCCTCTTCTGCTGGGCCAGAACCACTCTTGGTAGTACCTTGGAGCAAAAACCATATTAAATGTCATCTTGGTCTGTCTCCAAAAACTTATAGCACTCAGCATGATGCTCCATCAGGAGACATCTTTTGCAAGCATATCAGGCACTTCTTGAGGCTTTTTGGACATAGTGAGGAAAATAAATACCATAAAATCAAAATGAGAAGAAGTCTTCAAGAGAATGATGTGCTAAGAGAAAAACTACACAATCTGACCGCTAATAGTGAATGCTGGTTCATAGGACAGGACTATTACCCTCTTGACAGCACATGGTCTTCTGTCCTCAGCTTCTGATGTCGTAGCTCAGGCACCTATACAGATAGTAAACCTCTTCCTTGATGATCCCTTCCCTTTTTTAACTTCTGAAGACAGAGAGAACTCATATTTTAATACCAAAACATTATTGAATGATAAACAGTTTGACACTGCAAATGGCATAGTATTGAAGATAATTGCACAGATAGCAGACCTGATACAACTGTGATGAGAAATTCTGAGAACTTAGTCAAGGCAGAGGACTGCAGCCATAGAGGAAGTTGTAACTGCCAGTAGATGACAGAAACCAGCAGTTGGAAGGAAAGGAAGCAAGGTGAAAAGAGTGATGCTTCTAAGAGCTTGCAGAGAATCCTGGAGAGTTGCAAGCATGTCAAGAGTCAGTTCCAAACTGAATTTTCAGAAGGAAGTAAGGTCTCCCGAGGATTCCAAGGGGCAACAGACCAATAGGAAGAAGCAAGAGAACATAAAGAGAGGAGCAAACAAGAACAGAGTCAATCAGAAGCTTAGCAACATTTATACAATAATACATAAGGAGAACTTAAGCCAAGCAATAACAAATTAATGCAGGCGTAGGTGCAATAAAGAAACATATACATCCAAAAATGTATATGAGGCAGAGGCAGAACACATGGCAACATCAAAATCTAAGAGAACTTCAAAAAAGATGAAATATCTAAGTAGGGTAACTACTGGGAAAAAGAAAGACAGACTGAGCACAGAAAAATGTCCCTAAGAGCATGTAAAATTGAAATTTAGTGAGCAGCCAAAATGGGTGTGGGATCAGTCTGTTGGGATGTCTTCCTCCAATGACACAAAGGCAAAAAATGAGAAGTGGTAGGTCCAATAAGATGTGGGAAGTCACCATGCACTCTAGAAAGCTCTGAAACAGTTATGTGACCATCATGTATGACTCTGCTGCATCTGCTGGGCATGAAAGAAAAATGTACCTATACTAGTATTTCTGTTATGCAAAAAAGGTCTTTATTTAGACAAGTGCATTACATTACTAGAAAATGTATGTAAAAATACATTTAAAAAACAGAAATTAAATGTACTCGTGTTTGCTGCTTTATAACTGCCACATGACAGAAAAAAAATGCTAGCGTAGGTTAATGGTCGTCTTTAGCAAAATATTTGTTGGAGTTGTAGCTAGCTTATGGCCAGTAGGGGCGCCATCAAGCAAAAACTATTAGCTTCCAGCTTCCTCCTCATTCCCCTGGCAATAAGGAGCAGTGTGGTCCACGGAGTCTCGAAATCAATCTCCTCCTCCTGCCGGGGCAATGAAGAGCAGAGCGGCCCACACTCCTGACCTCTCTATCCCTTGGCCCGGCAATGAAGAATAGCGCTGCCCATAGGGCAACAAAAATAAACTGCCTTCTTCCTCCCCCTGCCCCAGTAGTGCAGAGCAGTGTGGCCCCAGGGCTGCAAAAAGCATTGGTCTTTTTCCCCTCCCTTTCCCCGCCTGGCAGTGAAAAGTGGTGCGGCCTTGTAGAGCTTCAGGGAACAGCAATAAGCAGCAGCAGTAGCAGTGTGGCCCGTGCGATGCCCAAAAGCACTGGCCTCCCTCCCTATCATCTAGATGAGAGAGAGATAACTTATGAGAGTATATATGACTGAGAATGCGAAAGAGAGGTATGAGCCTGTGTGTTTGATTATGTGAGACAGAGGTATAAGCTTATGAGAAAGAGCATGTGTGTATATGACTGAGCGTATGAGAGAAAGCTTATGTATGTGTGTATGATCGAACATGTGTGTGATTGACTGAGCATGAGCATGTGCGACAGAGGTATGAGCATGTGTGTCTAAGCATGAGAGTGAGGTATGAACATACAAGATTGAGCATGTGAGAAGTACGAGCATGTGATAAAGAGCCTGTGTGTGTACATGACAAAGCATGAGAGAGAGGTATGAGCGTGTGTGTATATATGATTGAGCACGTGAGAGAGCATATGAGTATGTGTGTGTGACAATGTCCTCCCTCTCTCTCTGCTAATCCATGACAATCTCAGGTCATCTAGAAATCAAAATTTCCCAGGTATAGACGGCAGAGGATTTTTTTTTTATCCTTATTAGTTTTAATTATTGGGAGATATTTGATGTATCATCTGTTTTGAAATATTTTATTGACTTTTAGAAATGGCTAGAGATATGAGTTTTTAATTATTGTATGTTCTATTCATCAGCTGTTTTGAAATATTTATAATTTTTATTAGTATGGTTTTACTATTATGATTTATGTTTCTTGATTTTATTGTTTGATGTTTTATGAAGAATGGCAGGTATTTCTATTTTTCCATAGTTGCACTGGCTTGTTGAGGTTTCCAGTTCAGTTTTTGTCTGCACATTTCTATTTATACTTTATGGTCTCTCTATCAGGAATTTGATGAGGGTCTGTCTGTGTTCAGCATATGTGAACAAGGTGAGGTGCTCTGCTATTTTCTGTATGAGGATCTATAACAGCCTGGTTTGTTCTTTTTTCCTAATAGGAGTTGTATTGGTGTTTAGAGTCCGGTGCAATCTTTTAATGTTGCCTTTTCATAAGTAGGATTAAATGCGGGCAGTTACTGCTGTTTTGGTATGGAAAGTTTAGTATATTGTAATTGTAATTCAGTTTACCAGTAGCTTTCTGAGGGCCAAGCCTACACCTAACATGCGCTACCATAGGCCTAATACCATATGGGCTCCAACTGCCTTTTTTCTTGTACTTGTTTTGCAGGGTTTTCTAGTTAGTGCCACAGCAATGCATGTAAATATAATATATATGTTGTGATATTTTTACTTCAGAATGTCCTTTTTCATGTAAAATCTGAATAATTTTTAATTATGTTTAGGAACAGCGTGATCGGGAGGAGGTGACACCTAACAGTTGGATTGGGGGCCCATGACTGCAGGTTCTGAAGGGAACCCTGGTGCATGGCCCCCCCCAGGCCTAGGACTGACACTGCAATGACTGGAGGAAATAAAGTTGAGAGGGGACTTGTGAATGAAGGCTGCGGGCACCAGGATCTCTGTACTGGTTCCAATTGAGCTGGAAGCCCAAAGGAGCTGGAGGAAACTTCCGGGTGAAAATAAAACTCAAAGCCCCCTCCATTTAAAAGTCTTCTAGCTGGTGGTATCATATGTTGTGCTCAGGATGAGGGCACACTTTTTCACTTGGTTTTAGGTGCCACATGGCCTGGCTATGGCTCTGATATTTGTTGACAAACTGATAAAGTAGCTAAATAAGTTTTGCTCTCAGGCCCTACTGCAGCAAAGTAGAGTTGCTGCAGAAGTATATAATTACTATAACAAAAATTGTAGATTACCTTTTGGGGACAAAGGGTCATCAGTGAGAATAGCAAAATAATTTACAATAAAATTAAGAAAATCTATGGCAGTTTCATGAAAGCCTGGAGGATAACACTGAGTTACTATGTTTTTGACCCAAATTTTATTCATGCCACAGGTAATGATGAGAATGTTTTTAACAACACTCATTATTCTATGATGGATCTCGTACTAATCCTGAGCAGTAGAAGTCATAGGCATAGTCATAGGCATAGTTAAAGGTAGGGATGTTCTAAGTAGGATTGAAGAATAAAGCAATAAAGTTGATTATGAAAAGTTAAAAAAAAAAAAAGAATAAATAGCAGAGATACAGTACCGGCCCTTATGTTAGAAATCTGCAATGATGCTGCAGGATCCCGTGACAATCTTCAATGGCCCTAATGCTAACCGGTTACTCTTCAAGAAAAGTCATGTTAGTGGGATGCCACAGATTAGCAGCACACCTTGTAAGGGCCAGTACTGTTTCACAATTGACTCACCTGCAAACAATATTCACATTGGTAAGGTTTTTCTCCGCTGTGAGTCCTCTTATGTCTTTCCATATGATACTTCTGTATAAACCTCATACCACACTCATCACAACGAAATGGTTTTTCACCTAACGGCAACAAGAAGGTCAGAACAAATATTATAGTTACTTGAAAGGATTTTTACAAATAAGTATGTTGTATAAGGCAAGATTAACAATGTTTATTGCATGTTCCAAATACCATTTTTTCCCTCATCACAAATACAAAAATAAGAACCGATTGGGAATTTTCAATATCAATATTTCTTCCTATTGTGAACCTAAAATATTAATGCATAAATTCACTATTTTGCTGGATGCTACACCTATGTGTCAATAGCCTGATAACAGGTTCCATAAAAGAAAATATAAATTGGGGACAACCACCTTTGTATAAATTGTTATTCTTATTCAAAAACACAGAAAAAATAGAAACAAAGAAAAGCAAAGCATTAAGTAAATAATTTCACAGATAATCTAACAATGTGGGTTTCTAAAATTTATAGACATTATCACATATTAAGCAAAGTTCATTGCCTGTGACAGATGTTCACTGAGGACAACAGGATAATCGGTCAAACAGGTGGGTGACGTTATCCAATGGTGCCAAAAGATGACCTTCCAGAGATTTCTGGAAGTGTTTAGAAAGACTTTTCTGGGCATGTGTAGGATCCTACATAGCACCATCTCAGTCTAAATAAAATAACTTCAGGGTCATGTGATGCAGGGAACAAGATAGGGAGCATGCCCGCTTTGCTCTGGGTGCGGTCAGCTTTCACCCCCATCACATCAACCCTTTTAGCTCGGCAAAAATGCAGACAGACATTTACAGGCCGATGCAATATTGGCACATAAAACCGAGTGGCCATGGCACCCGCTTTCCTAACATGCACCAATCCACCTCTCCCGGGTGCGCGATGCAGCAGGCTAATGAGCTGCAGCATTAAAAAGAGGCGCAAGAGGAAACTGTGCTCCCTAGCGCCTCCTCGGCATCGGCTCCCAGAACGCATGGCTGTCGGTGCGGGTCAGGAAAATGGACACTCAATACTAGCATCCGTTTTCTCTGCTACTGGCACGTTATAATTGGCCTGAAGTGTGTATACTGGGCTCCCAGAATTTTTTTTCCCCAAGACTTTTTATTTTTTGCACAATGCTGTTTTCTGTGGTTCCTCCTACTTTGTATTGTGACTATATTTTTCGGAGGAACCACAAAAAGCAGGATTTTTGTTTTTTTGGTTGAGCCCTTGAGCACAGCATGCCTTAATGCCAGCTCCTGGGCTGCTGTTTTTTTTTTCATTTATTGCTTATTGAATTTTTTTTTCAAAAATACAAACTCACATATACTTTGTACAGCAACAAAGAAACACCTTAAACGTGAAGAAATTTTACAGCAAACAGTAATTTATCATTTTTACCTAGACCACAATTTCCTGGGAGTAAGTGTTAGGAGCCCAAATATAAGGAGCAAAATAGAAGAGAAAAACATACTCTTGTTGAAATAGCTTGACATACTAATCTACCCCAAAATACATTTTTACCCCTGGGTTATGGGACTTACTTGAGGAGAGGAGGCTAGGAGCAGCCTTTTCCGAGAATCAAGAAACAACTTTAACCTTTCGGGGAAAAAGTATATATAAACTTCATTATTTAATTATCATTATCATTTGCAAGGAAATTTTAATTGATATGTTGCTCCTAATGATAGGGCTTCTTGTCGTAATGTCAAGAAGCCTTTCCTCCTCTCCTGCGTGGATTTGGCTAGGTCTGGAAATATTTGAATAAACTGGCCATGGAAATTTACCCTTAAATTTTGGAAGTAACTTCGCATTGCCATACTAAGGTCTGGTTTGTAAACAAAAGATTTTAGTAGGGTAGCTCTTTCTACGATCTCGATTTTAGAGGATTCTAAAAATTGTGTTCGATTTTGCAAATTTAACTGATGTTGATCATTACTTCCTCTTACACTTCGATAAGGTAAAAAGTGCACCCTATTAAATGATGACAAATTTTCTAGGGGTATTTTCAAGACCTCAATTAGATATCTCTTTAACGTGACTCTGGGCTGTTCACCAATAATTTTAGGAAAATTAAGAAGCCTAAGATTAAGACGTCTTAGGCGAATTTCCATATACTCTATTTTCTTATTTAACAACTTTTGTTCCTGTATAATTGTAGATTGAACTTCCAGCCCTTTTTTAGCACCATCTTCCAACCCTTGAATTCGAGATTTTTGCTCTTCCAATTTAATATTACAATCTTGAGAAAAATTGTCCACCTTTTGTGTACAAGCTACTATTTGCTGGGAACATTTTTTAACTTCAGACCCAAGCTGCGCCACGAGTTCCCATAGGGAGTCTAGTGTCACTACTCCTGGTTTAGGAAACAAATTCACCACTTCATTTTGAGGCATTGAAACTTGAACTGCAGTGACAGTATTCTCTTGATTCATCGCTAGACTCACAAAGTCCCCAGTTTCTCCCTCTGGAAGCCTAACAGAGCCTTCTGGCTTGTTGGATACCAAAACCATATCTGGGATATTTTGTGAAGTTGTCGATGTTAATTTCCTCAGGACTGGGGGACTTAAGGTGACATCTCCAGATAAGACGGAGGCTCCATCTCCAGCTTCAGCAGCGGAGGAATCTGCACCTTCCATATGTGGGTAGAGAGCTGTGTACTGCGGGATAGTACGCTGTCCTGATGGGATCGGAGGAGTAGAGGGATATACTCTAACTTTCCCTTTTGTCTTTGGGTGCATTTCTTATAGCATGTAGAAAAAATAAGAGGCTTACCTGGAACAGAGCAGTCACAGCTGGACGCTGCTCTAATAATTCTCCTAACCATCGAGATGTAGAGATTACCTTGAGAGAAATAATTATCAAAATCTCGTTTGAATATTGTTAACTTCTGATGATAAACTTCAAATTCCCAGGCAAAGACGCGCGCCCCTTTGGCGTGTGCGGCTTTGGCGATGCGCCGCTATAGGCCCCTCTGATAGTCCCCGATTGATGACATCAGAGGTGGGGTCAGAAAGCCGGCGTCTGGAAGACCGTCGGAGCAAATGCCAATTTACTCCCGATGAACAAGTAGAAAGTCTCTTGCAAAGTTCTCACAGTCTCACCTCCCAGGCGCTCTTTTCGCCACTGTAGGGCCACTTTTAAGACCCCTCTGATAGTCCCCGATTGATGACGTCAGAGGCAGGGTCAGGAAGTCGGCATCTGGGAGACCGGAGCAAACGCCAATTTACTCCCGGTGAACAAGTAGAAAGTCCCTTGCAAAGTTCTCACAGTCTCACCTCCCAGGTGCCCTGGGCTGTTTAAATTTGCCACATTACAATGGGCACCACTGGTCACGTGGGACTTTTTTGAATTGCGGGGTAATAGCTATTAGCCTCATCTACATGGAATTTACATGTGATGAGCACTATTAGCTATGCGCTGGTTTGGACGTGTGTTTTGGTCATGTTAATCCCATTACTGCATCTAGTGTAAGTCTAGCACATCCAAAATGTGCGTCCAACTGCGCGTTTAGCGGTGTGCTGACTTGAGCACCCAATACTGCATCGGTCTGCATAAGCCTTGAAGAGTGAGTTTTTTCCAGTTGCCTCAACAATATGACCACCTGAACTGCAAGAAAAAAGAAAAAGAAAGGCCTACTAAGCTGAAAATGGCACTGGCTGACCAGAATGACAACTTGATTACTTGAAATCCTGTTTTGGTCATAGAGCTCACAGCAGCTATGGTTGAGGCCTGTTATTCTAAATTTGCATAAAATTTACAAGAAGTTAGAAGAAGCAACCTCCACTATGATCCACTTTTAACTGCCGGATTACTGACAGAGAGCAGCATGTCAGGGCTGCAGGATGAACAGAATCATCAGGAGGAGGCCCTGTCAACAATGCGTGCTGTGCTGCATGCATTAGAGGGGAAGATGGAGGACATGGAAAACCAGTTACATCGGAACAACCTCAGGTTTGTTGGATTGCTGGATGCTGAGCTCTGCAGCATTTTAGAAATTTGGCTGCTGTGAAAATTGGGCATGGGGAATTTGGAAGGCTACTTCCATATACAGCATGTATACCGGCTGGGCCTGAGGAGGGAAGCTGCAGGATGCTGTGCGTAGTAATAGCCCAAGTATTAAACTTTGTGCATAAAATAGCTATTTTAAGGGTGGTTCGGGGGGGGCTTAAGAGCAAAAGTATGAAAACTAGACTGTATTAGTCTTTCAAGACTACTCTGCCCAATTGTCCATGCAATACAGGGAAGTCATGCTGTTTTGCGCCAAATTATATGCCATGAAGATACAGCGCAGACTATTATCCTGCAAAGCTACATTTAGTGCACAATGGCGGGACGAAGTGGTTTTTGTTGGCGATGGAGGTCAAAACGTTCGTTACCAATCTTGAAACAAGAGTTGGCAGCTGCTGCAAAATCTGGATGAGCAGAGAGACATAGTCTCTTCAGAGTTTTGTTTATATTTACTTCTGTTTGTTTTGTACTTTTGTTTCTAATGGCAATGGGCGATTTCCGATTTGACAGCTCTTTTTTCGACTACTTTAAAGTTGGGGTTTGCCCTTTTTATAGTATGGTTTGAGAGTTCACTCCTAGAAGATAAGCTTTATGTTCCCTGCCCAGGTCAGGAGCTTTTGTCATGCCTTTGTTGTATTTCTCATCGAAATTTCCACAACACAGGAGACTGATTCTTCATCAACCAGTTTTTTTTCCCTTCTTTTTTCTCTGGATGCTGGGAACAAGCAAAATTTAATATTTTGTGCTGTAGTTTCAGCACTAAAGCTGCTCTAAGTTGCAGAGTTGACTTTTGTTTTAAACCAACATTTTCTCTTTCATAATGTGTGTTGTTAATTATACGTTATTACTTGATTCAACTCAACTCTGGGATTATGGGGGTTGGGAACAATAAGCGTTGGGAGATATAGGCTGGGGTTAGGACAAGAGGGGATAAAGAGGGACTTGTACCCTTACGTATCCTTAGTACCTTGATTCCATTTTGGTGGGGAGTATAATAGGAGCAATAGTTTGGAGAAGGGGGAAAAGGGATTTGGGTGTGAAGGAGAGAGGGGGAAGGGGGAGGGTTTATCAGGTAAGAGAGGGTGGGGCAGGATGGGAGGGAGTTAGGAATAGTTTAGGACATGCTACTCTCATGAATGTGGGACAACTTGGCTCTTGGGGGTTACGGTGGATGTCTATGGTGGAGGGCTTCCACGATGAGGTGGTTTAAGCAGACATTTGTTCTTGGTTGCCCGCCTTTTACTATAGATGTGGGATGACTCAGCGGGCAACCAAAGTACTCTTGTAGAATGAGGGGGGCATAACTTTCTAGTTAAGAGGCAAAACATCCTTAGTTATTTAAACAAATCCAAAGCAGATATAGTTTTTTTTACAAGAAACACAACCTATTGACTCTAAACATCTGAAATTACAATGGTGGTGGGTGGGACAGGTGAGTTTGGCTTCAGCATCCATCAAGAGAGCAGGAGTGCCATTTTGGTGCACAAAGCTCTTCCATTCAAGGTCTTGCAGGTGATTAAGGATCCAATGGGTCTTTTTTTGATAGTGAAAGCCAAATAATTCAGTAAATCCCTTGTTTTATGCAACATTGAGCTTAAAGGTAAATTTTAAAAGCCCAACACATGCATCAATTAGAGGGATGCACGAATATGTTGGGCCGGCGGGAGCCGAGCAGATTTTAAAAGCCACTGGGATATGCATATACATGTGTAGAGCACAAATAAAGTTTCCAAAAAGGGACAGGGCGTGATCTTGATGGAGCATGAGCATTCCAGGATTTTACCATGAAATTTGTGTGTACATATGTGCACTGGCACGCACCAGGGTCCCCTACTGCATTAACTTTACTTATGCTATGGATGACTTATAAGTAATTAAAAAAAAACAAACCAAAAAAACCTAGACAGATCAGCGGGGTTTTAAGGGTTGTGGCTAACAGGGGGAAAGGGAGGCTATTAAACTAGGGTGAAGTTCTATCCCTTAACTGGGTAAACTGGGAATGACCTCAGAAAACTATCAATGGCGGCGGCAGGCATCCCTTTTAAAATTTCCCCACTTACACAGTAGAAGCAGGATTTGCGCTCACATTTGCATCCATTTAAAATTGAGCACACATGTACACGTGGGCAAGGCTATTTTATAACATGCATGCATATGTTACAAAAGGGTAATGTTCCTAGGCACGGGCCAATGAACATGCGCACATGTGCCCACACGCCACTAAGAAAGTTACCGTCTTAATGTGTACAACCACTTTTTTTCTGGTCTCGTACATCGATTGATTTTGTATGATTCAAATATGGAGTTTCTTAGGGGAGATTTCAACTGTGTGCATGATCCTGAATTGGATAATTAATCTTTTTCTCCCTCCGAAAAAGCCCCCCCCCCCCCCCCCCAAAAGAGGCATCCCTTTTTTATTGGATTCTCTCCTATTATTGGATGCCTGGCAAGTGTTATTCCTGTTTGAAAAAGATTTTACCCACTTGTCTTGGGACATTCTACTCTCTCATGGCTTGATTACTTATTGGAGCCATCTGGAAGTTTCTCTAAAATAGTTGAGACAGGGTTTGGCCAGACAGTAATTTCAGATAATGCCCCAGTTCAGGTCTCGCTTAGTTGGAGTCCAGATGCTTCATACTTTAGACACTGGCATTTTCTTCTTCAATTGCTAAGTGATAAAGCATTCCTGAGTTATATGGTGACATAGGAAAGTTGGAATTTCTTTTTAGACACCAACAAAGAACATTTTGAGGATCCCATCTTATTTTAGGAAACTGCTAAGGCAGTCTTGAGGGGGGAGGTCTTTGTCTATTCCATTCAAAAAAGGAAGGATTTAGATGCCACTATTTTGAGATTGGAAAAGTAGCTAGAGAAAGACAAATACAAATTTGTGTAAAATAACTCTCAAGTGCTGCATGAGTAGAATTCTGGATACTCAGATTGCTTTAAATTCTTTGCTATATCAAAGGACCTCCAATAATACCACATATTTTAAGTTTAAATTACACCAATTTGGGGATAAGCCTGGAAGAATGTCATTTCACTTGATCAGATCTACTTCTGATCCTAAGTACATTGCTGCTTTGAAAAACTTGAGTGGTCAACTATGTCATTCTAGTTCTGAGATCCTCAAGATTTTGGAAGAGTTTTATCAAGATCTGAACACTACTCAGGGGAGCAACATGGAACATTGTGCTTCTTTTCTCAAGTGCGTATCTTTCCCTAAATTAACCCCGGAACATTTGATGAAATTGAATGCCCCACTGACTAGGGAGGAAATTGTGCCAGGACCCAATGGTTTTAGGGCAGAGTTCTATCAGGTGTTAGTAGATAAAGGTACAGGACATATGTTTTCAAATTTTACTGAGTTGATTGATGCTGGACATTTCCCTATTCATAACAATACTGCCTTGATAATTATCCTTTGGCCAGGAAAGGACCCCACATTAGTAGGATCTTACCATCCAAAATCAATGATAAATTTTGAAGTGAAACTTCTGGCAAAGATATGGGGCAGACAGGTTAGCTCTTATTCTAGATTTGTGCAATGATAATTCTCTACAGTTAATGTCAGGAACGCATTGGCTGCAATGGAAATTTGCAGGTGTACTGAAACCCCATCTCCTTATGATCAGCTTTGATGCCAAAAAGATATTTGATCATGTAGAGTGGGAGTATTTATTTTATGTTTTGCAATGTATGGGGCTAGAGCTTAAAATTGTCGTATACTGACCTCTCAGTGATGGTAGTGACCAATAGACAGAAGTCTGGTCTCTTTAGGTTAGCTAGGGGTATAGGGCAGGGCTGCCCGCTGTCCCATCTACTGTATTATATCATTAGTGCTCTTTCTGCGACGTATCCAGAGGGAGCCCCTGATAAAGTGAGTCAGGTTTGGCTCTGAGTGCTTCAAAACTGTGGCATTTACAGATCTCATGGTTTATTTAACAGAGCCTAAAACTTCACTAGATTAGCTATTGGACACCTTGACTCAGTTTTGAGAGTTCTCTGGTTATAAACAAACATGGATAAATCTGAAGTGTTGGCATAGAGTGGATAGACGGAATTTTCACCTACTTGATGATTAAATTAACAAATAATTTGAACGCCTTCTATGATGTGAATATCTCTTCCCTGTTGGAATATACTAAACAAATTTGATCAGTGGCAACATATCCATCTGTCCTTGATGGGACGTATCAATTTGTTCAAGATCGTGTTTTTTTCCGGATGGTTATGTGTGTTACAAACCCTCCCCCTTCGGTTATTGCAGAAATACCTACTGAACCTGACTGTAAACTGCTTTCAAGTACCTGAAAAAGTGGAATACAAATAAAAATAAAGATCTAACTAAATTAGACCTACTGCTTTCTAAATTAATTTGGAGAGCTTCAAAACCTAGAGTGAAACTGCAATAGTTAAAGTAGGGTTGAAAATCTGGCGTTCTGGCAGTTCCATATCTACAACTTTACAATCTAGCATATGTGGCTCAAATTATTAGCAACTAGCTTTTTGGGTCATCAATTTACATTAATAGGGAGTTAGAATCTGGTTTTGTAGCTCCATTGTCCTCGAATTGGGTGTTGCATGCCTCAAATAATAAATTACCGTACATACTCGTGTATAAGTCAATCTCATGTATATGTCGAGGGTATTTCAAGAATTATCTGTCACCCGTGGATATGTCGAGGGTAAAACCTAGAGGGCTTATGAAATGGTGAAATCATACTAAGAAACAAACCAATAACTTAAGAAAATCACTTTTATTTTTTTAAAAGCAGAATAAAGTATCTCATAAGAAACATTACCATTTAACAGCTTAAGAAAATGTCCCTGCTGTATGAATCCTTGCCTCCCTCCCCCATGGCTGACCCTGCAGTTTGAATCCTTCTTTTTTATTCAAATCTTTTCAAGTCCGATTCTTCATCATTGGAATGTCCAATAAATCGTGGAACTGTTTTTTGGTGATGCCATCAGCATAAATATTGTCTTTGCTGTCTCCATCTGCTGAAGTATCATTTGATGCTGATTCGTCTTTGCCTTCATAGATGGCGTCATCTTCTGATCCATCATTGCTGATCCATTGCTGATCCATCCATGCATTGCTGATCCATCCATGCATTGCTAATGCTGCATTTCAGGAATAACTTTCTGCCCATTTCTGGTGGAACTGACTCCCAGGCATCTTTTACCCATTTGCTATCAAATCAATGTCTGGTTTCATCAGGTTTTCTCCTTTCGTTAACTTTACTTGACCAGAACACATGCATTGTTGCCACATATGCCGCAATTGGTCCAAGAAAGGCTTGTTTTACACGAGTACATACGGTACTTGCTGCACTGTGGAGTTGCTGGCTTTTGGCTCCTTTGCGTTAAGTATGGCAACTCTACCGCTTTGTCCTTTATCTCCTTACAGGGAAATCTAGATTTCATAGCCAGAGAATAAGCAAAAAGTTTCATACTTGAACTAGCCTTCATCATGTAACTGGAGTTAATAGGAAGATGCTACCCTTCAGCAGTTACAAGAACAGTAAAAGTTGAGTGGCAAAAATGTATTTGCTTATTTACAATTGAGATATTATGTACACTCTCTTGAACACTTACAAAATGAATTGCGAGTGGTGTTAAAAATTGAGAAGTTTTTTGTAGAACATTCAATGCCATAGGAAGCAGTTTCTACAGTTAAACATAAGATTCTGGCCATGGGGGATTCTTTTTTTCTCCAATATTTGTGTAAGTGTCTCATATCTTATTAAAAAACAAAATAGATGTGTTTACGGATCCTTTTCATCTAGAGACCTTCATTAAGGTTAGGGCTGTAGGATGATTTGTGTTAGCTGGATAAACATGTTGAAACTGTATTATCCCTCCTGTTATTGATTTCTTTCTGATTATTCTTTGATATTTCCTTTATTACTACCTTTTTTTAGGAGGACTATGGCTTAATATGCTGAAGACATGGTTAGTATTGTTTCTTGATTTTTCCTGCATAATTTCACTATTCTTGATTTTCATTTTGATGTAAGAGTAATGACAACTCAAAGTGTAAATAAAAAAAAAATTGAGATTTTCTAACTATTTCAGCACTTTATAAATCTCTTTATAAAGCATCCCTGTGTGACTCTTATGTGGAACTGCTAGACTCGTGACATAGAGGGTTGGGTGGGGTCCTTACCGCTCAAGGTTTGTAGGCATACTTTAACTTTACTAAACTTAAGCAACAGAATGGTAATCAGGCTTTGTGTTGGACTTATTTTTCTCTGGCCTTGGCACACAGGGCTTAGATAATCAAATCTGCTGCTTGCCTGAAATGTGGGGAAGTTCCTGGCTCTTTTTCTCATATCTCCAGATGCAAGAGTACAGGCAAAAAGTCTTTGCCCAAATCATTGTGCTTAAACTTGATGCTGTTTTATTTGATGATGTTTCAGATTTGCATATAAGGGGGAAGGAGAGGGAAGGTTGCAGGTATGGAAGACATATATATTGGGAAAGGATTCAATTTTGTCAAGTTGGTTGTCTATTTCTCAGCCGTCGTTTTGGCACTGGAACAATTTGTTCCAAAAGACTAAGCAAACGGAAAATACAGCTAGTGCCTCAGAGTTTTAGAAAAACAGATTTTTTATGGAAGTATGAAACAGCTATATCCAGAAATTACTGGCTAGATCTCGCAGCCTGATTTTGATTAACATTTTATGACTAGTTCACTATAGTTTTTGCTTCCTGCATAGACAATTAATAAGATATTTGATGGTCTGCTGATGGTCGAGGGGGACAGGAAAGGGATAAGGTATGGGGGGAGTCAGAGTTTTGTTTATATTTTTGAATGTATGGGAAAGGGTTCTGGAGGAGAAAAATGTGAAAAGGTTGAACTATTGTACTTACACGGTTGACCTGGCTACATAAGACACAAATGCAAGCTGAGTCATTTGAAATCCATATGTTAATAAGCTTTATCTCTAAATAAAACAACTTCAGAAGGGGAAGGAGGGAGCGACAGTATGGGTGACTGATTCTCCTGCAGTCCTCTGAGAACACTCCTTGCAGCTACTTTGCTTTCTCTGAGGACAAGCAGGATAATTCAATCACATACGAGAGATTCCCTATATAAGGGTAGCTTTCCAACAAAAGAGGAGGGAAAAATAACCACAATAATAAAAATGCAACAAGTGAAAACAAACGTTTTTGTTGAGTAAAACCCATTTTTCTTTTTACCCTAATTTCTAAATGGAGAGAGGCTTATGAGATCACCCTCTGTGTGTGTGTGTCTATCCTATCCATACCAAATTTTCAGAGCATGTCAGTGGATGTATAAGGATTCTAACTTATACATAGTAATGATGGCAGAAAAAAACCAGTTGGTCCATCCAGTCTGCCCATCAAGTTTCTTATGGTAATAATTGCTGCTCTGTGCAGGTTACTCCCAAGCCTTATGTTAAGGATAGTATTATAAGAGCTTAAATCTTGGTTATTCTGTCAAGCTTTCAAAGATGGTATTGGCTAATTGCACACAACATATCTAGTTTACAATCGTTTATCAGAACACTTATAAACTAAGGACTACATGGTTTGATGATAAACAGATTGAGTGTTAAACGTTATCTTTCTCCCCACCTGAAGTTAATTGTTAAACTTTTTAATTTGTTTATTTTATAACATTGTTAATTTCAATTACTTAATTCTCGAATGTAACCTCTGTTTTCCTCTCAGTTCACTGTGTATTGTAACATGTTGTTGTAACTGTGAACCGGGGTGAAGGCTGATAACTATATCTCGGTATAAAAAACTCTTTAAATAAAAATAAATAAATAAAATTTACAATCAAAACCAAGCAACTGTCAAACCCATAACAAAATTACTGCTAGCAACAATATTCAGTCTTTACCTTACTCCTTTATGTTGTACCCTTGCCACCCTTGGAACCAACTACAAGATCTACGCAATGACATTCAATTCTTTTTTCCCCTAAAGGAAACCTGAACCCTTACAGAATCTTTCCTCACCCATTGCCTCACAACCATCCAAAGACGGCTACACAGCAATAAACTAGCCCTCAACATCTCCAAAACTGAAATCATTATCCTATCACGCCACCCAGTAAATAATACACCCAACTTTTTCTCCTTTGACTCCCAATCAATTGCCATCTCACAAGATGTAAGAAACCTGGGAATCACTATTCACTCATCTCTTTCTATGCACCAACATATAAGAACTATTACCAACTCCTCCTTTCACAAACTACGCTTACTCAGTCACCTTAAACCCCTTCTTGAACCCTCCAACTTTAGGATTGTCCTCCAATCCCTAATATTCTCTAGCATAGACTACTGCAACTCCTTCCTGACAGGTCTACCTTTATAGGCGACCTGTCCTTTACAGATCATTCAAAATTCAGCAGCAAGACTCCTTATGGACTCTCCGATGCAAGCTCACATCTCTCCTGTAATCAGATCCCATTTCCAGGTACAATACAAACTTGCCATGATTACACACTCCTTGATTTATAACTTGCTCTCGCCCTGAATTTCCTTTATAATAAAAACCCATATCCACTCCCAGCACCTCAGAACATCCAATCTCATGCTTCTAGATGTCCCATCCCTTAGGCTCACACACCTCGAGGGAACCAGAGAATGTGCCTTCTCCGCAGAACCTCTCCTTTGGAACACCCTACCCAAAGAACTAAGATGCCTCCAAAACACAACTTTCTTAAAAAAAAACCCTCAAAATCTCTCTTTTCAAAGAAGCTCTCTCAACCTTAAATGATAAGAGTCTATGCTCAACGTGTCAACCCTTAGGGGAGGCCACCTAGGGTCAGAAGCAAGGGCAGAACTCAGCCTGCTCAAATGTATGAACTTCCTTCTAAAAATTTTAGATCTATCCCCCCCTCCCCGATGATCATGTATTATTGTAATGACTGATGCTATTCCTAGATGATATATGTAATGTCTGTTTCCTCTTTTATTTCTGTTTATGTACGTTCTGATTGTTCCCCACTCTGAACGTAGGAAGGGCGGGTAATAAATGTCTATAAATAAATAAATAAAACAGAACAGTGAATATAGTAACATGCAAATGTTTGGACACACTTGCAGTTGAGTAACTACTATTTATTTTAAAAAAAAGTATTAATAAAGCCCAAAACATTGATTGACTCATTAGGCCTCCAGTTAGTCAGATGAAGCCAATTCCACGGTTGAGCAAATACGCTGACCCTTCTAACCTCTCAGGTTGTGATCTCACACAACCCAATCACACTCAACAACAAGAAACAAATAATACTTGCAGAGAAAGTACGGAATCTAGGAGTAATAATCGACACAGAACTAAGCTTAAAACAACATATATCCATAAAAGTAAAGGAAGGATACGCCAAACTCATGGTCCTCAGAAAACTTAAACCACTTCTAACAACCGCCAACTTTCGATCAGTACTACAAGCGCTAATATTTGCAAGCACTGATTATTGCAATACCCTTCTACTAGGTTTACCATACACCTCCATAAGACCACTACAAATATTGCAGAACACGGCTGCAAGAGTATTAACTGGAAAAAGGAAGAGAGACCACATTACGGAAACACTGGCTGAATTGCACTGGCTTCCCATTGAACAAAGAATACAGTAGAAAACACTATGCACCATACACAAATTAATACACAACGAAAACGCAGACTGGCTTAACACAGCCCTTCGCGTACACATCCCCAACAGAAATCTAAGATCAGCCAACAAAGCACTTCTAACTATTCCATCAGTCAAAACAGCAAGACTAACCCAGGTAAGAGAAAGGGCGTTATCCTTAGCGGTACCCATACTATGGAACTCCATGCCATTGGAATTAAGACAACAAAGAGAAAACAAAACATTTAGAAAAAATCTAAAAACTTGGCTATTTAAACAAGCCTTTCAAAAAGAGAAGGGAGAATAGAATCCAGGGAAATGCAAGGTTCAAACCAGGGAAGTGCAAGGTACAAAACACCCACACAAACAGTAATCACTAAGGGTGTATGTTTTTTTTTAATAGAATTCATCAGTAAAGGATAAGTTACATTTATAGAATGAGTCCTAGACTCAAAACTGCTACAGAATTGACCTGGACATGATAGTGTTCACACTCATTTAACAACTAACATTGATTAAAAACTATGTTTTTAACCACAAAAAAACATTGCAATGACCTTGCTCACTTCTTCCAAACCAAAGTGTCCTCTCTCACTGCACGCTTTGCGGCCAACCCAAACACAGTGAAACTACCTTCTTTCAATCTTACCACCACCCTCTCATCCTTCGACTTATCCTCTTCCCTTGAAATCGAAAACATCTTTAAAAAAATGAAACCCTCCTCTCACCCCTCTGAAACCATTCCTACTAAACTCCTCCTTTCTATCCCCAAAGCTATTGCCAAACCTCTCTCATCCATCTGCAACTGTTCCCTGGAACAAGGTACAGTCCCTACACTCCTGAAACAGGCAGTGGTGAAACCAATCCTGAAGAAACCCAGCCTTGACCCTTCTACTCTAGCTAACTTCAGACCTATCTCTAATCTCCCTTTCCTATCCAAAATCTTGGAAAAATTAGTCAACTCTCGCCTATCTGACCACCTAGAACAACACAACATCCTCCCTCCCACACAATATGGCTTCTGGAAAAACCTGAGCACTGAAAAACTGCTGCTATCCCTGACAGATACCATTATTAAAGGATTTGACACTGGGAACTCATTTCTCCTTGCTATGTTAGACATATCTGCCGCTTTTGATACTGTTAACCACATCATATTAATCAACATTCTCAGTAAAATAGGAATCTCCGGCACTGCCCTCTCTTGGATTAAATCATACCTACAAGATCGCCACTATACAGTATCCACTGGCAACAACGAATCTGACCCAGTTAGCCTTGACCAAGGCGTCCCCCAGGGTTCCTCTCTCTCCTCTACTCTTTTTAACATTTATATGCTCCCCCTTACCACCCTCCTTACTAATCTTGGCATCAAACACTTTATATACGCAGATGATGTCCAAATCCTTTTCCCCTTCACTGACTCCCTCCAAACTGCTCTACAAAAGTGGGAATCCTGCCTGACGGTTATCAACCAACTTCTCACTGACATGCACCTTGCCATAAACCCACAAAAAACTGAACTCCTCATTATCTCTAACAAACTTTCCTCTTCTTCCATTCCCATTGCATACTCATCCACGCTCTTCCCCTCCCACACCCGCAGCCTTGGCGTCCTCATTGACAACCAGCTCTCTCTCAAACCCTTCATTAAATCTATCCTTTCTGACTGCTACTTCAAACTACAAACCATCAGAAAACTCTGGCCCCTCCTATTCCTCACTGACTTTCGTACAGTACTACAGTCTATTATCTTTTCCAAAATAGACTACTGTAATGCACTCCTCCTTGGTCTCCCTGCTACACATACTAAGCCTTTGCAACTCCTACAGAACGCCGCAGCTCGTATCCTCACTAACTCTAGGAAACGTGACCACATCACGCCTACACTCATCGAACTCCACTGGTTACCAATACAGTCTCGTATCCTGTTCAAAGTTCTCTCCCTCATTCATAAAAGCATCACTAACGAAAACACTGACTGGATCAGCCCCCCGCTGCTTTCCCGTACATCCACCAGACCCACCCGTACTGCCCTCCAAGGGACACTCCGTACCCCCTCTATCAAATCCACTAAACTTATTTCCACAATGAACAGAGCCTTTTCCCTGGCCGGCCCCACCCTGTGGAACTCTATGCCCCCAGACTTGCGCACTGAAACATCTACTCCCAAATTAAAAAAAAAAGCTAAAAACCTGGCTCTTCTTACAGGCCTACCCCTCCCTCAACAACCATCCTCCTGATGTCCCCCCAAGTGGTGTATAATGCATTCCTGGTATCACCATTTACAATGTGCTTCTGCTGACTCTTCTCTCATCTCCCTTCTCCCCTTTGATTTCCTTATATATTTACAGTGCCTTACATGTATTACCTTCACAATGTACGTTTGTTAACTTCTCCTTCATCTGCTCCCAATTTTAGGAACCTTCGTTCCTTGTAAATAGTTACCCAGTTTCTTTTTGCTGATGTTCTTCTATTGTGTGCAAAGTTTACTGTTCTATGTAATGGCAGTGCCAAAAGTTCTGCTTAATGACACTGTCAAAAAGTTTTAGTTTTCTGGAAACCGATACGATGTGCAAACGGCTATCGGTATATAAAATCATTTAAATAAATAAATAAATAAATGTTACAGAACCTTATGGCACCTGTGTAAACTGATAGATTTTAATAGCATTACTTTTTGTGCCTTACTATAAACCGTTGTGAAGGTACCCACCTTAACGACAGTATACAAAAAGATTTAAATAAATAAATAAATAAATAAATAAATAAATAAATACTTTCAATAACTTCTATAAGAAGCTGTGAAAGCATTTCAAAATGAAAATAATTCACTCTTGCAAAGCAGGGGAAGGCTATAAAACTTCTCTCAACTGTCAGAGGTAGTGTTAAGAAATGCTGAAGTGAAGATCTGGAAGACAAAAAACCATCTGTGGTAGAACTGCCTGAAAACTGGTCAGATCTGGAAAACAGAACCCAAAGATCACTGCAAATAACCTGCTGAAAAGTTTAGCTGATATTCCAGTAGGTGTACATAGGTTCACAGTACAGAGTTGCTTACAAAACAATTATCTGCATGGGAGAGTTGTTAGAAGGAAACCTTTTCTGCAACCTCATCACAAAAGTCAGTCTAAAGAATGCAAAACAAAACCTTTATAAGCCTGAGACTTTTTGGAACAAAGTGCTTTGGACTGATGAAAAGAAAATAGAATTGTCTGACTACAACCAACAATACACTGTAATTTCCATTTCTTAATGATATTTCTGACAATTGAAACTGCAGGCTGGAAGATTTTTTTCTTTATAGCTTTCTGGCAAGAGTTGGCCTCTGTTGGAAACAGAATGCAGGGCTTGATGGACCCTTGGTCTGTCCCAGCATGGCAATTTCTTATGTTCTTAAATGCTCAGACAAGTGCTGGTTAGGAGCTGCCCATGGTTGTTAACGTAGACAGAACAATCACAACATGAGAGGTTAGAAGGATCAGAGTATTTGATCAACTGTGGAATTGCCTTCACCTAATTGAAAACCTAACAAGTCAATCAGTTTTTTGGGCCTCATTAACACCTTTTTTAAATAAGTTGCAATTACTCAACTGGAAGGGCATCTAAACTTTTTCACATACCATAGTCATTGTTTTATTATTTTCAATCTGTTAACATCAGTAAATAATAATTTTGCATTCAAAATTACAGAAAGATGTATTTAACTTTGTACTATGTAGAGGTTGTATCATTTTCTGTTCACTCATTCACTGAAACATACAATTTGACCAAGGGTGCCTAAACTTTTGCATGCCACTGTACATTTAGGGCCCATTGAGCAAGCAGGACTTGTGGGAGGATGAAGATGGCAGACGTTCTTGATGAATTCTGCTGCTATGGTATGGCAAGAGCTTGGAAGATCTTTAAACTATAAATGGTACGCCTCAATAGCATTTATATGTAGTCTGACGGAGATTTCAGACCAGATATGGCGACACTGAGTAAATATTGTAGTATTAAAGTGGAACAAATAAATGGATACATTTTCTGAGAAGTACAACAATCAGAAGATTTTTTTCATTTAAAGTTATAGGAGTGCCTAGAAGGTCTCCTTGCCACAAAAATTATTTCTTTTACTATATGGATAAGGTCTTCACTAGTAGTACTTCACTTTCAATATCCATGCTGTGAGGTTGGGGTGAAGAAGTCATCCACTGTACTGGGTTAGGAGAGTTAGAAATATTTGGAAATGTACTGTGTTGCAACTGTCGCTTCCCGACGGCTTCACTCCGCCTACCTTTCCTTTTTTGAGACTCCTCCTGCTCTTCATGGACGCGGCCGCCTGCCGTCCTCTCCAGCGTCCCCGGACCGGCTTAGGCGCTGCCTCTCGCCGAGTTCTCCAGGTACCTTAGGGCGCGCGTGTCGTGCGGCCCTCATTCTTATTTCCTCATTGGCGCGTTCCTTAGGGGCGTCCCCCTGTGATGACGTCACGCCGCCCAGATATTTAAGCCTATAGTTTATTGCTAGCTGTTGAGTTAGCAAGGGTGTTCTTACGGATGGGATTCGCTCTCCGTGCCCGGCTACTCTGCCTTCCAACTTCCATTGGACTCTTTCTGCTAACGGGGTACTCACTCCTCGGGGGCCTCTTTGCTTCTTTCAGGTAGCAATCAGGTAACCGTACTCGCTCCTCGAGGGCCCATGTTCCCTGACCCGCTGCCTGCATCTATCTCCTCTTCTACTTGGAAGAATTCGCTACAGACACCATCAGTGAGTACTACTATCATCCACTCCTCAGAGCTGTCTCACTGGAACCAGGTACTTGCTCCTCAAAGACCTGCCTCTGTTCCAGCGCCCTAGGGAATACTAGCCCAGCCGGGCTACATCTTCTACTTACCGCCACCTCTGGTGGCTTCTCCAACTGTCTAAATAAAGAACTATCTGTGTTTGTGTGACCAGAGCTGAGCCTGACCTGTGGCCCCTCACAGGACTTCCCCCGTGGGCGTGGTCAGATGCCACAGTGTCCAAGGGTCCACCCAAACCTCACTAACTATAACATACTGGTGAAGCAGTTGCTAGTTATTCAACGCCATGGAAACCATAATTGATATGACCAAAAAGAGGCTATGCGAATCATCTCCCATTTGTCCTTTCTTAACTTGAGTACTGTCTTCGATATGAGCAGAACTGGTGGAAAAGCATATATTAGGACTTGGTTACATGGAATTAAGAAAGCATCCAACACTAGAGTATCAGATACTGGTCTTTTCAAGCAGTAGAGAGGAAGTTTGTGGTTGAACAGAGCTGCAAATAGGCCTACCTGTGGTATTGCCCAGATTCAAAAGAGGGACTGCATCATCCTAAGGTGAGACCATTCATGAGGTTGAAGGTGATGACGGAGTCTTTCAAGGCATTGTGCTTTCCTGAAAAATGAATAGTGCTTAGATATATATTTCATAAAACTGCCCAATTTCTATTTTACAGATTTGTTTGCTTAGCCTTGAAGATCCTCTTCCTCTTTGTTTATTATATAACATATTGCTGCCTGATCTTGAAGATGAGAAGAACTTTGAAAATGGCTTTCAGCTCCAGAAGGTTGTTATTAAGTTGGTCTCTTGCATGGTGCAAGTCCTTTGCGAGCAAACGTTGTTGAGAAGGACTCATCAGCCCCGAGTAGAGTCATCCATCATTAATATTAGTTAAGTTTGTGGCCGATTAAATGGTTGGCTGGAAAGAAGGTTTGGTGGCCGAATCCAGCACAATAGTGAACAATAGGAGAGTGGAGGAGTGGCCTAGTGGTTAGAGAAGTGGGCTACAAACCAGGAGACCAGGGTTCGAGTCCTGCTGTCGATCCTTGTGACCTTGGGCAAGTCACTTTACCCTCCATTGCCTCAGGTACAAACTTAGATTGTAAGCCCTTTGGTGATAGGGAAATACCTACAGTACCTGAATGTAATCCACTTTGAAGTACTGAAAAAAAAAAGTGCAAAGCGCGAATATAAATCTAAATAAATTAGAGCTATCTTGGTTGAAAATGTAGGTTCCAAAAATGTTTCAAATGCCACCATAGTAACATATGGTGGCAGAAAAAGATCAAATGGTCCATGCATTCTGCTGCTCCATGCAGGTTACCCCCAAGCCTTATGTTAAAGGTTAGTAATATTTACAACCAAAACCAAGCAACTGTCAAACTCATAGAAAATTAGGGCTAGCAACATTTTTACAGGGTGATCAGCCTTCTTGATAATTCCAACAATGCTGCTTGAATGTGCTTTGCTTTTGGACTTGGCCATAGAAGCAGCTCTGCACTTTTTCCTTCATGTTTGCGCATCAGTACCCCAGTGCCCAGCGTTGGCAGTTGACCGAATCCAATTTCCCTTTTTTCCCCCCTAAGCAGAGAGTGATATTCCAGTTGCATCAAAAGCATGAAAGCTAATTGGTTAAGGGTAGTAATCCCCATGCCTTATGTTAAGGGTGGTATCTGCTGCTCCATACAGGTTACCTCATGCACCCTTTGCTTCATTTTCAACATCTAGCCTTTAGGGATCCACAGTATTTAACCCATGCCTTTTTGAATTTGTTTATTGCTTTTGTCTTCACCACCTCTTCTGGAAGAACATTCCATGCATCCATCACCTTCTCCATTAAGAAATATTTCCTGATATTGGTTCTGAGTCGTCCTCCCTAGAGTTTCATTTCATGACTCCTAGTTCCACTGTTTGCTTTCCAAAGTAAAAGGTTTGAATTTTGTGCACCATTAAACTTTACAGGTATCTGAATGTCTGAATCATATCTTCCCTGCACCTCTTCTCTTCCAGGGTATACACATTTAGATCCTTTAGCCACTCCTCTTAAGTCTTCTGAAACAGATCCCACACCATTTTGGTCACACTTCTCTGGACTGCCTCCGTCCTGTCTCTATCCTTTTTGAGACTGGTCTCCAGAATTGAACACCAGGTGAGGCCTCACCAAGGACCTGTTCCAAAAGCATTATCACATCCTTTTTCCTGCTGGTTATTCCTCTCTCTATGCAACCCAGCATTTTTCTAGCTTTAGCTATCACCTTGTCACGCTGCTTCGCTGCCTTCAGATCGCCAGACACTAATTTCCCAAGGTCTCTCTCACAGGTCATGCACATTAGTCTTTCATCCCCCCCACCCCCATTACATATACCTCTTTTGGATTACTGTATCCCAGATGCATGACTCTGTACTTCTTGACACTGAATTCCAGCTGCCAAATTTTCAACCACTCTTCAAACTTTCTTAAATCACTTTTCATTCTCTCTGCTCCTTCAGGTATGTCCAGACCTTAGTATCATCTGCAACCCTCATCATCGAGCGATCCTCATCCATAGATATGTAAAGGGTGTGACATGGACTATGGCTGCCATGTGGCCTAACATTTCCATGAAGGTCCTGGCCGAAACAGATTGCCAGTTGGCCAAAGTGCAAACTATGCGACTTAAGGTATCCATCCTTTGTAGATGAAGAAAAGCCTTTCTTTTCCAGGTATGAAGTCCAATTGGCAGACTGGAGTCAGGTGGAACTCCTGAAAATTCATTTTGTACCCTAGTTTTGAGAATATAGGCAGGTTTCACTTTGCTTCTTTAGAGGATCTGTTCAATATAAGCTAGTCATCTAAATATGGAAAGACTAAACACTGCTCTTCCTTACATGGGCAGCTTTAATTGTGAAGCACTTAGTGAATATTCTCAGAGCTGCTGATAGGCTAAACGGCAATACATGATAATAAAAATGATTTTCGGCTATGAAAAACCACAGGTATTTCCTGTGTTCCTTGTGAATGGGTATACTCGTGTATCTTTCAGGTCAGTCCAAGGCTGTCAGCTGATCTTTAACCTTTAGATGAGGAAATATAGTGCCTAAGGAATTTGTCTTGAATTTTTCTCTGACAAATTTGTTTACATTTCTTGTCCAGGATACAGCAATGGCCTTCTGACTTCTTGGGGATAAAGAAATATCTTGAGTAGAATCTCTTCCCTCTTCCCATGATTGGAAATGGAAATGGCATGTGCTAACAGAGATGCCAATTCTTCCAAAATCTGAAGCTGATCTGGAAAAACTGAACAGGGGAGGAGGAGGGGTATGGGGAGGTAGGGTTTGAAATTCTAGACAGTATCCTTCAAGAATTATCTTCAGAACCCAACAGTCTGAGATGATGAGTAACCATTGGGGGTGGAAAAACTGAAACCTTCCCCTCCACTAGAAGAGCTTCCATGGAAGAATAATGATAGTCAAAAATTTGGCACAGACTTTTGAGATGACTGTTGGGAAGATCTCTGTTGTGATCTATCCCTGGGATGCAGTCTCATTTGATGATGATGTGGCTGGGGACACTATAATAAGGATACAATTGGTATCTCCTGAGAGAATAGTAGTACTATTAATGGTATTTTCTATACAATAAAATAATCCAGAACCATACAGTAATCAAAATAAAATTATTAAACAGGCTAATAAAATGATCATAAAAAACTTCAATCAGGAAAGACCTTTACATTTAAAATATGTTTCAAGCCGAACTGTAAGAGGTAAAGAGTTCCAAAATGAAGGGGCCAGAAAAGCAAAAGACATTTCCATGTACCCTCATAAACAATCTCTTTAAAAGAGGGTACTCAAATCAGATCATGTTGGAATGAACGAAGTACGCATCCTGGAACATAAGTTATTAAAAGATTAGCTAAGTATGAAGGAGTTCCTGAATGAAAGGCTTTGAAAGCCAGACATCCAATTTTGAATTGCAGATGTAGAGAAACTGAGTAACATGAACATGTACATTTATCCAATTTTGCAAAAATGTTATTCCCTATCAACCCTTTTGTTCATTAGGCTCCTCCAGTCAGCAATTGCTAATGATTCCTTCTTTAGGGGAAGCCCAACTGCAAGTGACTAGGTATCACACCTTGTCAATAATTGAACATAAGCTATGGAATGATCTGCCCAGTGAATTGCGATTGTTGACAGACAAACTCTTTAGGAAACAACTTAAAGCATTATTGTTTAGTGAAGTGTTTAATTGAATTGTGATGTTTTAACAGATATGTATTGTCTTTTCTGTCTGTGATTTTATTGTTATATGTTAAGGTGTGATCCATTTATCTTGACTTTTTTTTTTTATTATAGGCGGACTAAAAAATATTTTAAATAAATTTCTTTTTACAAAAAGTAAGTCTAGCAGCGGGGTTTTGTACTAATTGTAATATTTGGATGGAATGTGATAAGGAATGATATAAAGAGTTACATTAACAAAAGCAGTTGAGAACCAATGAATGGATTAAGGATCTCAAATCTGTAGTGCTTAAAAAAAAAGGTCTAACTTGATAAATTAGACATAGAAAAAAATAAGCTTTTTGGGTTAGTTTGGAGATTTGGGGTTCAAAAGAGAGTTTAGAGTCAAACAAAACAGAAATCCTAATCATAGCTCCTGAAAATCACTCTCCACCCATCGCTCCAACGGCTAGCCAAGGTCCAGTCACTTCTTCCGCCCCACAAGTAAGAGACCTGGGTGTACTGCTGGACAACAGATTCAACCTCAACAAATTCGTAAATAACACCACGAAAGAATGCTTCTTTAAATTGCAGACACTAAAGAAACTAAAACCACTACTAAACTACAGAGACTTCCGCCTGGTCCTACAGGCCATCATACTCCCAAAACTGGACTACTGCAATTCTCTCCTTCTGGGACTTCCCGCCTGCACCACCAAACCACTCCAGATGGTAATGAACGCCACGGCCAGAATTCTCTCAAACACCAAAAAAAGGGAACATATCACCCCCATCCTTCAGCAGCTCCATTGGCTACCGATTAAATATAGGATTCACTTCAAAACCATTATGATGATACACAAAGCCCTTCACAACATCGCGCCTCTCAACTTAACTTACCAACTCCAACTACATACTTCCAAGAAACCGACCAGAAGCGCATACAAGAACATGCTAACCACCCAGCCGGCAAAAACCGCTCTAAGGAAACGCGCAATATCCACAGCGGGCCCCACACTCTGGAATTCACTCCCTACAGACCTTCGCCTTGAATCCTGCCATAATACATTCAAAAAGAAACTAAAGACTTGGTTCTTCACACAAGCTTTCCCGGAGAACTAAGAGCAGGATGAGCTAATACTATTTCAGTTTAGCCTTTGACCAGACCCACTTGTTGTCCATAGCCCTTGAAGAGCTCATCATTGAATCTCAATCAACCCCGATTGTTTACTGTAACCTCTCCTCTAATCTTTATGTTATCTGTTAAAAATGTTAAATGTATTTATAATGTTATTTAAAATGTTAATTGTTATTTGTTATAATGTAAGCCGCCCACGTGGCGACAGTTTTTACTTCACTGTACACCGGTGTGATATGTATTTTATACAGGAACGTCGGTTTATAAAAACTAAAAAAAAATAAATAAATAAATAAATAAATAAGACTCCTAAGGAAAAAACTACATTTTTCACCTGAATTTGGACTCCAGATATAGTAGGGGCTGGAAGAAGAGAGGTGTCCATCTTCTTGGAAAAGCAAATGGCTTCTGATTTTATAGGTTGACTTTTAAACTAGCTACAGAAAGCCATTCTGTCTGTAAGTATTCTAGATATGTTTGATCCATGGCCATTTTTCTTGATAAAACAGACTCCTGAGGATTTGCAAGACCATTTGTTGACTATTATAAATTCATTGTTGTCAGAGGGTTGCTTGCCAGCCCCATTGAAGCAAATGGTGATTTCTCTTTTGTTGAAAAGAAAACAGCTTTATTTCGGGAAGATTATGCTAGTTATAGACCAGTAGTTAATATTCCTTTTTTGTTTAAAGTAATTGAGAAAATGGTGTGCAAACAGTTATCCATATATTTGGAGGAGATTGATGGGCTAGATATATGCCAATCAGGGCTTAGAAAGGGTTTCAGCTCTGAAATTGCCTTAGTGACGGTTAATGACTGCATTTGGTGGTTAAGAAATAAGGGTATTTTAGCCCTTTTGATTTTTTTGGATTTAACAAGTGCATTCGACCTAGTGGATCACGAGATCCTACTAACTTGCTCTAGATCTTTGAGGGTGGGAGGACCAGTGATGCAGTGGATTGGGTCCTTTCTTTCAAAAAGAACAGCAGTGGTTAAGGTGAATGGGGAATATCCAAGCTGTTTCTCATTTCAGTGTGGCGTCCCCAAGGGCTCCTTGTCCCCACTTTTTGTTTTTTTTAAAACAGCTCCTTGACATTTTATTCATTCCTTGGGTTTTAAAGTGGTTATATATGTAGAATTGGTGTGACTTAACTGAACAAGATTTGAATTTTTCCTTGCGGCAGGCTCAAGAGGGTTTAGAGAAGATTGTCCATTGAACTGAGAGAAATAAATTGATTTTAAATGGTAAAAAGACTGAATGGATTTTGTTTCAGGGAAGGACAATGTTTCTCTCGTGGGGGTTCTTATGATTAAAGAAGAGATAGTAAAGTCTTCAAAGGTCAGGAATTTAGGGGTGGTGTATGATGAACAGTTGTTTTTTTTGAGTTTCATATTTCCACCCATGTTACACTATTTTTCAAATTGTGCCATTTGTGGAGAGTGAGATATCTGTTAAGTTTCGAGGCATTTCAAACGGTGGTTCAAGCACTGGTCCACCCAGTATGGGTTTATTGTAATGGGGTTTTATTGGATATTTCTGAGAGGGCTGTGCAGCGATTACAGATAATGTAAAACATGGCAGCAATGTTGGTTTATTTTAGCTCTCAGCAGGTCAGTGCACGACCATTATTAATGCAGTTATATTGGTTACCAATTAAGGAACAAATCCACTTGAAGTTCTTGGTTCTGATGTTTAAACTCAGCAGGGGTCTGGGTCAGGATACAGCTGGTTAAGCCTTATGTGCCTAATAGGCGCTTACATTAGGCACAGGGAGCTCTTTTCCTTATTCCTACTGTTAAAGAGATGCGTAAAGTGGGGTATAAGACGAGAGTGATCTCTGTGAAGGGCTCTGAATTGTGGAATTTTGCCCCTTTGGATGTCATGTTTAAGTCAAATTATTTGGCCTTTAGGAAACGGGTAAAAGCCTGGTTATTCCCGAGGGAAGGGGGGGGGGGGATTGTTAAAATTGGGTGATAGCAGGCAGGTCTGGGCTGTCTTAATTTTGAATTGGGCAAAGTGTGCAGCTGTATTTTTAATGTCTTTTAGCAATGTTTTTATTGTATTTGTGTATTGTTTATTTTGTTATGTTGTGCACCATTCCGGTCAGCTTTTGCTGAATGTTTGGTATATAAAAGTTAGAAATACAAAAAATAAATAAATTCAGTTATTTTAGAGAGACAAGCATTAAGCTGATGCAGAAAATCATGGTTCTTGATGTCAAAAGAGGCAATTATCTGTATGTCATTGGCATAGAGTTAACAAGAGAAGCCTAAACTTTGAATGAGTGTGGGCAAAGATGCCAAGTTCAGATTAAACAACATATGGGTGATAAAATGGATTCTTGGGGGACTCCACAAGAAATTAGGTGTGAAGTACATTGGGTTGAGTTCCACTCAACTGAGAAAATCCTAACTGATAGATAAGAAAGGAACCATTTTAATGGAGTATCACTCAGACCTAACTCCATTAGGCGGGAGATGAATAAAGAGTGGTTAAACAGTGTCAAAAGCTGTACTCATGTCCAGTAGGATCATGAGAACAGCTTTGCCCTTCTCCAAACCCAGACCCATATTAAGTACTGAAATAAGGCCTGTTTCCATACTGTAACCCTTAAGGAATCTGTATTGTCTTGGATGAAGAACAAGAGTTTTCTCTAAAAAGGGGGATAAATGAAGTACTTTTTCAATGATTAGACAGAAGAGAGAGACTTGAGACTACTCTATAATTTCATATAACTCTGGATCAAGAGTGTGCTTTTTTAGGATTGGGCACACTTTAACAATTTTGAGGCTACTTAGAAAATCTCCTTGTTCTAGACTGGAATTAATAATCTCTGGAAAGTATGGGGTCCTTGTGTGTATTATGGTTTTGTGACTGTATTTAAAAAAATATATGCACCACATCTGTGATTGTATGCACTATTAAAAATCTATATTGCTAAAATATATTGACCAGTAGATTGCTTGCCACACATTATTCTTTTGTTGTAAGTATGGAAGTAAGCCAAGATCTGGATTTTTAAGTAGAGAGAGAGGAAGAGGGTCTCATGTAGAGGTAGATGAGGTCTTTCTTTATTTGCTGCAAAATAGTAGTTAAAGTTGGCACTGAAACTTTGCTGAATGCAGATATTTTACTAGTGCTAACAAAAGAACCTTCAGAGGAATTAGAGGAGTTGAAGAAAATAGAAGCAATGGTTTGGATAAGGTCTTGGTCTAAACCTGACTGGATATTATTAAAACCATCTGTTCATAAAGCAGAAGGACCAGAACTAAGGGCCTGGGTTGCCGTGCCAAAAAATTGATAGACTAAATTGAATAGTAAATGAGGTTTATTTTCTGCCTTATTTAAAGATTTATTAAAATAATCTTTTGGCTTTCTTAATCTCTGATAACTAAAACGAGATAAGAGACTTCAATTTAAGCTCAGCAGTCTATGTTTTATATTTATGCCATTTTCTTTCCAGCTGACGTATTTGGGGTTTAACCACTTTGAGACCAGAGTGAAACAAAGAGGGATCACCATTAGAATTGAGGAAGTGATAGAAAGGAGGAGAGATCTGGCTGAAAGCTTACTGCAGAGAGTTATTCCAAGTAGATATTTTATCTTCTAAGGACAGGTCACTAAAGTTGGGAGGAAAAGAACAAAAATGTTAAAATTAGATAGATCTGATGAAGGCGGTGGTCTAACCAGAAATATTTTATTTTTCTCAATAGTGGAAGAGTATTGAGGCAAAATACAATTAATAGAAAACAGATGTTACAGTTTTGGCTGCAGTGCAACCGCCTCACCACCAGGGGTCCCTCTAGTGCTGGCTTTCCGGACAGGCCCAGTCCATCTTATCTGTCCACTCTGTGCTCTGGGTGTGTCCTTATAACCCTGCCTGACAGTTGCCTCGGGGCTTCGGCATCGAGCTCACCTGGGCTCCCTGCTCTAGCCTTGCGCGGCCTTCGGGCCTTTCCTTGCCTTGCCTTGCGCGGCCTTCGGGCCTCCTTCCTCGTTGTTCTCACCTGGCCTACAGGCCTTCTGACCTGCTTGCTCTGCTTACGGTGTGTGGCCTACGGGCCTTCTATGTGTGTGTGGCCTACGGGCCTTCTGACCTGCCCTGCTCTGCTTATGGTGTGTGGCCTACGGGCCTTCTGTCTGTGTGTGTGGAGCCTACGGGCCTTCTGACCTGCCTTGCCCCGCTTATGGTGTGTGGCCTACGGGCCTTCTGTGTGTGTGTGGCCTACGGGCCTTCTGACCTGCCCTGCTCTGCTTATGGTGTGTGGCCTGCGGGCCTTCTGTCTGTGTGTGTGGAGCCTACGGGCCTTCTGACCTGCCTTGCCCCGCTTATGGTGTGTGGCCTACGGGCCTTCTGTGTGTGTGTGGCCTACGGGCCTTCTGACCTGCCTTGCCCCGCTTATGGTGTGTGGCCTACGGGCCTTCTGTGTGTGTGTGGCCTACGGGCCTTCTGACCTGCCTTGCCCTGCTTACTGTGCCCTGACCCAGCCTGAACTTAGACTCTGCTCATTGCCGCCTGCCCTGACCCAGCCTGAACTTAGACTCTGCTCCTTGTCGCCTGCTCTGACCCAGCCTGAACTAGACACTGCTTATTGCTGCCTGCCTTGACCCAGCCTGGAACCAGACACTGTTTCTAGCTTCCTGTCTCTCTCCACCTGGAGCCACCCTGCTGGGTGGTGTTCACGCCTCCTGACCGGAGCCCAAGCGTAACAGTATGCCGAAGCCATCAAATTTCCAGGGGAAGAGATGGTCTGTGTCCTGCCGGTGAGTCAACTTTTTCACTAATTCAAGATGCCTCCTTCTTTAAAGTTTTATACCTGCAATTCCTGTCAAACTTTGAATTATCCAAGCTATCAGAACTGTCTAGCCTGTGAACTTGTTGGTCAGGAACACTGGTCATGCAATAATTGCAACAAGAAAAATGTCTCTGTCTATCAGGAATGTTTGAACTGTCTGGCTCCTAAACCAGGGTGGTGGAAATGCTCCTGTCTTCCGTGTTTGTTACCACCAGGCAAACCCTGCCCCCGGTGTTCTGCTCTAGGACCAGCTGTGCCATTAAAAAAAGCTATCAGCTCTCCTAACTAGTATTCTGTTTCTGGCTCAACTAAAACAGACATTTTTGCTGGCAGTTTGTGGATAGAAAAACCCAGGACTTACCTGGCCAAGAAGGCTTCTGTGACACCAGTGCTAGAGCCTCAGGAACAGGTTTCTCTCAAACGGAGAGAGTTGATTAACTCTAGCAGGACTCTGCTGCCCACAGCTGTTGAGACACTAACGAGCACATTCCCTAGACGTCCTAGAACTGCCTGTGCCTTCTCTAAACTGCTCCTCCAGAAACAAAATAAGGAGCCTCAGAGTGTGGCTCGAGGTATCAAGCCCACAGCAGTGCTACTTGAGTCTTCTATGTGCACTGCTTCAAACCTTGCTGCTCTGCCATCTGAGCCTGTTTCATCACCCCAGGGGGGGGCCAAGCCTGCTGCATCACCCCAGGAGGGGGCCAAGCCTGCTACATCGCCCCAGGAGGGGGCCAAGCCTGCTGCATCACCTCAAGAGGGGGCCAAGCCTGCTGCATCACCTCAAGAGGGGGCCAAGCCTGCTGCATCGCCCCAAGAGGGGGCCAAGCCTGCTACATCGCCCCAAGAGGGGGCCAAGCCTGCTGCATCGCCCCTAGAGGGGGCCAAGCCTGCTACATCGCCCCTAGAGGGGGCCAAGCCTGCTACATCGCCCCTAGAGGGGGCCAAGCCTGCTGCATCGCCCCTAGAGGGGGCCAAGCCTGCTGCATCGCCCCGAGAGGGGTCCGATCCTGCTACAACGCCCGGAGAGGTGTTCCAGCCTGCTGTTTCATCCCGAGAGGGGCCCGAACCTGCTGCACTACCCCGAGAAGAGCCTGCTAAACCGGTCCTGCTGCCACCCCCGGAGGAGCTCAAACCGGTACCACTAACAGACTTTCTAACTCAGCCATCTGAGCCTGTTGAATGGCTCCAGCTGTTGTTGCCCTTGGAGGGGCCAGATCTCATCTTTGAGTACCCCCTGCTAGGATGGGACCCAGGAGGAGGGGGAGGCCTTGAGGAGGGGGTACTGTTACAGTTTTGGCTGCAGTGCAACCGCCTCACCACCAGGGGTCCCTCTAGTGCTGGCTTTCCGGACAGGCCCAGTCCATCTTATCTGTCCACTCTGTGCTCTGGGTGTGTCCTTATAACCCTGCCTGACAGTTGCCTCGGGGCTTCGGCATCGAGCTCACCTGGGCTCCCTGCTCTAGCCTTGCGCGGCCTTCGGGCCTTTCCTTGCCTTGCCTTGCGCGGCCTTCGGGCCTCCTTCCTCGTTGTTCTCACCTGGCCTACAGGCCTTCTGACCTGCTTGCTCTGCTTACGGTGTGTGGCCTACGGGCCTTCTATGTGTGTGTGGCCTACGGGCCTTCTGACCTGCCCTGCTCTGCTTATGGTGTGTGGCCTACGGGCCTTCTGTCTGTGTGTGTGGAGCCTACGGGCCTTCTGACCTGCCTTGCCCCGCTTATGGTGTGTGGCCTACGGGCCTTCTGTGTGTGTGTGGCCTACGGGCCTTCTGACCTGCCCTGCTCTGCTTATGGTGTGTGGCCTGCGGGCCTTCTGTCTGTGTGTGTGGAGCCTACGGGCCTTCTGACCTGCCTTGCCCCGCTTATGGTGTGTGGCCTACGGGCCTTCTGTGTGTGTGTGGCCTACGGGCCTTCTGACCTGCCTTGCCCCGCTTATGGTGTGTGGCCTACGGGCCTTCTGTGTGTGTGTGTGGCCTACGGGCCTTCTGACCTGCCTTGCCCTGCTTACTGTGCCCTGACCCAGCCTGAACTTAGACTCTGCTCATTGCCGCCTGCCCTGACCCAGCCTGAACTTAGACTCTGCTCATTGCCGCCTGCCCTGACCCAGCCTGAACTTAGACTCTGCTCCTTGTCGCCTGCTCTGACCCAGCCTGAACTAGACACTGCTTATTGCTGCCTGCCTTGACCCAGCCTGGAACCAGACACTGTTTCTAGCTTCCTGTCTCTCTCCACCTGGAGCCACCCTGCTGGATGGTGTTCACGCCTCCTGACCGGAGCCCAAGCGTAACAACAGAATCAGAAAATGAACAGACCAAGCTAAAGGAATTACATGGATAGCATCTTTAGGGACCTTAATAGATTCCAAAGAAAATATTAAGTCAATGATACAACCAGCTTTATGGATTGGTTGCTCCATCCATTGACTTAGTGACATATCAGTCATAGCAGCAAGGAGTTTTGATGCCAGGAGTTTATTAGGTTTGTTGGCATGTAAGTTCAATACTTAACACTAAAAGATGAGAGCTTTTTAAAAAAACAAACAAAAAAAAAAACCAGTCATTAATAGAGAATTAACTCGATTAAGCCAGAGTTATTAATCAGAGGAGAGCAAACAATTAAAATTTAAGGTTTTATTGAATTGAAGAAAAAGCCCTTCACTAATTAAGTGGAAGAGATAGAAAGGGCTTTCAACAGAAGTGACTAATGAAAGATAATTGCCAAACCACCTCCTTTTTAAGTAACACGATTTTTTTTTTTTTTAAATAAAAATGCAAAGTACGGTATGTGGGACAGGCCTGCTGCAGACAGGCCATATTCTCGTTCTGAAGCCAAGTTTCAGTGATAAACAGGATATCTAAGCCATGAAATGAGATTAAGTCCATTAGTAAAGGATACCTATTCTTCATGGAATGGGCATTAAGTAGGGCACATTTTAAAGATATGGGTAAAACAGGGGCTGAAAAAGGGGGTCTGAAGGAAACCTCCCTGAATAGGAATAGATTGAAGAAACCTAGGCTGGACAGAACAAGGCCAAGGTGAAAAACTAGGTTTATATTTACCCATACCAAGGCATAAAGTAATAGCAAATGCACAAGCCATATTATATGATAACAAATAGAAAAGAAAAAACAAAATTTGGATTAGACTTAGAGTCCTAGATCAACAAGACATAGGAAAAAAGAAGGAAAAAAACCCATTAAGCAACTTCAAAAAGTTAAGTTTCATGAAGTATGCATGAAGGCTCTTTTGTGTGCTCCTTCGGCAAGCATCACACCGATGTGCAGTGCATCTAGTGTCAGCACAATGAGGTTTGTTTATTTATTTATTTGACATTTTTATAGACCGACATTCGTTGGGAACATCACATCTGTTTCCAGAGAAAGAGTAATGCAGGGAAACAGAGCTTTACAATAAACATAATTACAACAGGGGGGGGGGGGGGGGGGAGGTATTAAAGCTATAACGGGGAAAAACTATAACAAGCAAGCAGCAAATTGGGGAGTGATATGATAGGTGAGCAGTAACAATCACGCAAATCAGATACATCAGAGGTCAATATGATGGAAAGGATAAGGAGGGGAATGGAAGAGGCCGAAGAAGGGGGAAGTAGTTGAAGGAAAGAGTTATACCAAAGGAGGCGCTGGAACTATTTACAGGCGCTGAGGCAATTTACAGGGTTGTAATGGTATAAAATTAATGCAAGAGTGTCACAGAGGAAGGAGAGTGTTGTGTTCCGCGGCCGTGGGAGGCCACGACCATGGTCCCCTACCTCGTCCGCAGTGACGACCCGCTGCGGCAGCTTCGCGGGAAACCCCTGACCAGGTGCCCGTTGCCCCGGCGCGGGCCCCCGGCCTGACCGCCGGGTGGAGAGCCGTCCCTGCTCTGCCCCCGCGCCGTTCCTGCAGTCTTTCCTCCAAGGAGGAAATCCAAGATGGCCGCCGCCATCCTTAGGTGCGAGGCTGCGCTTCCTCATTAGAATTAAAGGGACCTGATCCCGTTAATCCCCTACAGCTGTTCCTTATGAGCCAGAGCAGAGGAAGTATAAAAGGAGGCTTCCTCTGCTCATTCCTCGACTTGGCAACGTTTCCTGTGAGTGTAGTTTGAGTCTGCTTGCTTCGGTGAGTTCCAGCGTCTTGACTCCTTGTTCCAGTTCCATCTTGGTTCCTGGTATTGATTTCGGATTGGCTAGTGGTGATTCTCTGGTGTGTGATCTCAGACTGGTAAGCAACAACCCTCTGGCACTCAACCCTGGACCTCTTCTGACCATCGTCTCCAAGGGCCCACCTAAGTCCCAGCAGCCCAGGTCCCTACGGTCTCCTCCCGGGGGGACCGCGGGCTTCCAGGGGTGAAGCTCCAGTCAGCCCTTGCACCGTACGTCTGTTCCTCGACCTCTCAAAGGTCCACCTAAGTCCCAGCAGTCCGTGTCCCTACGGGCTCCTCCTCCAGTGGTGAAGACACAACTCCGTTCCCTGACGTCACGACTCTTGGTCCACCTTCAGTCGCTCCTGCCTACAGTGCAGAGGGTCAACTGGTCACATCTTCTGTTCCTGCCTAGTCTCCCGACGAGAGAGCCTACGGATCTTCCGCTAAGGTATACCATCCTCCTGTCGGCCCAAGGGTTCACAAGCCTGAGCATAACAGATTGCCAAGTCCATGGACCCGGCGGAGGTATCTGCCCGCCAGGTCATTCCTGGAATGGCCCAGCACTTGAAGGATCCAGCAACAGACCCTCGATGCCCTGGTCTCTGCGGTACAGGGCCTGACAACGCCTCGAAGCATTAGGGCCCACGAACCCTACGCTGCCGTCTCCACCTGGGGCTCAAGGAGGTCGCCTTACTCAGCCACACACCGTCCAGGCCTCCAGGGGCGACCTGGGGCAAGTAACGCCCACTCAACTCCCGGCGCCCTCTCGATACGCCGGAGATGCGAAGTTGTGTCCAAGATTCCTCAGCCAGTGCCAGGTCCATTTTTCCTTGCTGCCTGCGCAGTTTCCTAGCGACCTGGTCAAAACCAGCTACATTATGTCCCTGCTCGACGGGAAGCCTCTGATCTGGGCCTCTCATCTGTGGGAGAGAAGGGACCCTGTCTTAGAAAACTTGAGTCAGTTTCTGTCTGCCTTCCGGCAGATTTTTGATGAACCCGTCCGGAAGCCCACTGCGGTCTCAGAATTGCTCCGATTGCGACAGGGTACTCGGACAGTGGCCGAGTATGTGACGGAATTCCGCACCCTGGCCGCAGAGCTGAATTGGAGAGAAGATTGCCTGCACAGAATCTTCTTGGAAGGGCTAGCCTCGCGCCTTCAGAACGAGCTAGCAGCGAAGGAACTCCCAGACGACCTCAATGGCATGATAGAATTGGCCAATCGAATGGATCGTCTGATGAGGTTTCGCCTTCCGGTAGTCAGGGCAGCGAGAAGGCCCTCACCTCCTTCCAAGACTGCATCTGAAGCCCTTTGGGCACCCTCCGAGGCGCCCATGGAGTTGGGTTGTGGGAGAGTGTCTCCTCAAGAGCGTCGGCGGCGCACGAAGGAAGGACTTTGCTTTTATTGCGGCGTGGCAGGCCATCGAATAGCCACTTGCCCAGCACGACCGGAAAACTCTCGGGCCTAGGACCTGAAGGAGGTCTCTTCCTGGGCCGTACTACACCCGCACCTCCACTAACGTTGCCAGTGGCGTTATCCTCGACAGATGGGGAGTTCCACATGCTAGCTCTAGTGGAGTCCGGCACCGGCGGCAATTTTATAATGAAAGGCCTGGTAGAACACCTAAAGATTCCACAAGTTCGTCTCCCTGTGCCTATGGTCATCTGCTCGATCCAAGGGAAGCCTCTTCCAGAACAGGTGGCACACACCACGATCCCCGTCCAGCTGCGGGCTGGGGTCCTGCATCAAGAACAGATGTCGTTCTATGTCCTGGAGTACTCCATCCATCTGATCGTCCTAGGTCTCCCTTGGCTCCAGGAGCACGAGCCCCAGTTCGATTGGAAGACCTTGCAGCTGGCTCGTTGGGGGCCAAGCTGCCATGGCAACTGCCTCCACTCTGTGGTTCCAGGATCCTGTCCCATAGCTTCCACCAGCCTTCCAGGCCTGCCAGCCCCATATGCCGCATAAGCAGACGTCTTCTCGAAGCAAAGGGCGGAGATACTTCCACCTCATCGAACGTTCGATTGTGCCATCCAGCTCCTTCATGGCACTGAACCTCCTCGGGGTCGCACCTATGCCCTCTCGCCTGCAGAGACGCAGGCTATGAGCGAGTATATCAAGGAGACCCTGGAGAGGGACTTCATTCGGAAGTCTAGATCCCCGGTCGGGGCTGGCTTCTTCTTTGTCACGAAGAAGGATGGGAGTCTTGACTACCAGGGCTTAAATGCTATTACGGTCAAGGATCGTTACCCCTTACCCTTCATCTCGGAGCTCTTTGACCGGCTACAAGGTGCGAGGATCTTTTCCAAATTAGACCTCCGAGGGGCCTATAACCTCATCCGAATTAAAGAAGGTGATGAGTGGAAGATGGCCTTCAATACCCGAGACGGCCACTATGAGTATTTAGTGATGCTGTTCGGGCTCCAACTCTCCCGCGGTGTTCCAGAACACCATGAATGAGATATTCCGTGATCTCCTGTACAAGTGCGTAGTGGTGTATCTGGATGACATTTTTGTATTCTCGGATTTTCTGACCGCGTACCGTCAATACGTCATCCAGGTATTGCAACATCTCCGAGAACACCAGTTATACGCAAAATTAGAAAAGTGCCTCTTTGAGAAGGAGTCCCTTCCCTTCCTGGGATACATCATCTCCAGCGAAGGTTTCCGTATGGACCCTCAGAAGCTGAAAGCTATTCGGCAATAGCCCCAGCCATCCGGACTGAAGGCACTTCAACAATTCTTGGGGTTCGCAAATTATTATTGATCGTTCATTCCACACTATGCGTCCATAGTGGCCCTGATGACGGCCCCGACCTGGAAAGGCGCGGATCCCAAGAAGTGGCCTCCGGGAGCGGAGACCGCCTTTCATCGCCTCAAGGAGGCATTCCTGCAACAACCGTGCCTTCGGCATCCGGATCCGCAACGGCCGTTCATCATTGAAGTAGATGCCTCATCGGAAGGCATAGGCGCCGTCTTGAGTCAGACGTCTGATAATCACAAACTTCGTCCGTGTGCCTTCCTCTCGCGCCAGTTCTCCCTGGCGGAGAGAAATTACGCCATAGGCGATAAGGAGCTGTTAGCGATCAAGGTCACCCTCGAAGAATGGCGCGCCCCTGGCTGGAGGGGACACAGCATCAATTCATAGTCTACACGGACCACAAGAATCTCGAATACCTGCACCGGGCACAACGGCTCAACCCACAGCAAGCACGTTGGGCTCTGTTTTTTACCCGGTTTAATTTTGTGCTCCGCTACAGACCGGCAGAGAAGAATGCCAAGGCCGATGCCCTATCACGGGTATTTGAATCAACGGAAGGTTCTGAGGAACCACGATACATCATCGAGCCATCCCGTATCCTCTTGTCTGCTACCACGATCATTCCCCCTGGGAAGACTTTGGCTCTGCCTGGCTTGCGGAAACAAGTCTTGGCATGGGCCCACGACTCCCGCTGTTCCGGTCACCCAGGGCAATCCCGGACACTACAGACCCTGCGCCGCTATTACTGTTGGCCAAAGGTCAACAAGGATGTCCAGGTGTACGTGGAATCTTGTCAGTCCTGCGCCCGCCACAAAAGAATCTTAGGTTCAACCCCAGGCCTACTTCAGCCGCTATCTGAGCCTTCTGAACCATGGACTCATGTGGCGACCGACTTCATGGTAGACCTGCCACTATCCAGCGGCAACACGGTAATTTGGGTGGTCGTCGACCGCTTTAGTAAAATGGCGCACTTTGTGCCGTTGCCAGGGTTGCCGTCCGCTTCACAGTTGGCTCAGCTGTCTGTCCAACATGTCTTCAGGCTACATGGTCTCCCTTGCCAGGTTCTTTTGGCCTGGATTGGCCACTGTTGGAAACAGGATGCTGGGCTTGATGGACCCTTGGTCTAACCCAGTATGGCATTTTCTTATGTTATGTTCTTATGTTCTTAATTCACTGCCAAGTTCTGGAGGGCCCTTTGCCTGAAGTTCGACGTCACTTTAGACTATACGTCCGGTTACCATCCTCAGACCAATGGCCTCGCAGAAAGAACAAACCAGATGTTGAAACAATTACTCCACCTATACGTCAACGAAAAACAAGATGACTGGGCTAGCCTGTTACCATGGGCCGAATTCGCGCTAAATTCCCATATCTCCGCGGCTACGGGATCATCCCCGTTTCAGATATGGGAGACAGCCATGACCGCCACTGCCTGTCCCCACCACAGTAGCGTCTCCAGTAGCTCAGCTCTCTGCTGAAGAGCTGCACAGTCTATGGATATCCACGCAACGCGCCCTGATCAAGGCCAGCCAGGCAGCTAAAAGGTATGCTGACCAGCGCAGAAGACCATACCCGCCTCTTCGACCAGGCCAAAAGGTTTGGTTAAGTACGCAATTTATCCGCTTGAAGCTGCCATCATTGCGACTGGCTCCGCGATTCATCGGGCTGTTCCCCATCATCCGGCAGGTGGGTACAGTCTCATATCAGCTTCGCCTCCCTCCGTCTCTTAAAATACAAGATATATTCCACGTCTCCCTCCTGAAGCCTCTGGTATTGTTGTGGCCCTACAGCACGCCTCCAACTCCCCAACCTGTCGCCTCTGAAGATGACCTCACCTATTAGGTCTGGGAGGTCCTAGATGTGAGAAAACATCGCAAGAAGTGAGAATATCTGTTGGCATGGGAGGGCTTCGGCCCCAAAGAAAACTCCTGGGAGCCATTGGCTAACATCCTGGACCGGAGTCTATTGGACCAGTTCCACAGAGACCACCCGGCTAAACCCAGGCCTCCAGGGAGGCGCCCTAAAGAGGGGGGTACTGTTCTGTTCCACGGCCGTGGGAGGCCACGACCGCGGTCCCCTACCTCGTTCGCGGTGACAACCCGCCGCGGCAGCTTTGGGGGAAACCCCTGACCAGGTGCCCGTTGTCCCAGCACGGGCCCCCGGCCTGACCGCCGGGTGGAGAGCCGTCCCTGTTCTGCCCGCGCGCCATTCCTGCAGTCTTTCCTCCGCGGAGGAAATCCAAGATGGTCACCGTCATCCTTAAGTGCGAGGCCGCGCCTCCTCATTAGAATTAAAACCTGATCCCTTTAATCCCCTACAGCTGTTCCTTATGAGCCAGAGCAGAGGAAGTATAAAAGGAGGCTTCCTCTGCTCATTCCTCTACTTGGCAACGTCTCCTGTGAGTGTTGTTTGAGTCTGCTTGCTTTGGTGAGTTCCAGCGTCTTGACTCCTTGTTCCAGTTCAGTCTTGATTCCTGATATTGACTTTGGATCGGCTAGCGGTGATTCCTGGTATTGACTTCGGATCGGCAAGCGGTGATTCTCTGGTGTGAGACCTCGGACTGGTAAGCGACGACCCTCTGGCACTCGACCCTGGACCTCTTCTGACCATCGTCTCCAAGGGCCCACCTAAGTCCCAGCGGCCCAGATCCCTTCGGTCTCCTCCCGGGGGGACCGCGAGCTTCCAGGGGTGAAGCTCCAGTCAGCTCTTGCACCGTACGTCTGTTCCTCGACCTCTGAAAGGTCCATCTAAGTCCCAGCGGTCCGGGTCCCTACGGGCTCCTCCTGGGGGGAACGCGGACCTCCAGCGGTGAAGACACACCTCCGTTCCTCGACGTCACGACTCTTGGTCCACCTTCAGTCGCTCCTGCCTACAGTGCCGAGGGTCAGCTGGTCACATCTTCTGTTCCTGCCTCGCCTCCCGACGGGAGAGCCTACCAATCTTCCGCTAAGGTATACCATCCTCCTGTTGGCCCAAGGGTTCATAAGCCTGAGCATAACAGAGAGGAAGGGGAGAATGGAGAGTTGCAGAGGAAGGAGAAGAAAGAGAGGACGGAGAGGATGTAGAGGATGGGCACTGCAGCCAATTACAAATTATGAAGGGAGAGGTAGGAGAGGGAAGAGTTGCAGGGTCAAGGGGGAAGGAAGGGTGGGGGGAGGGGGAGAATAGAGGCGAGAGGTTGGGCAGGGGGGCAAGTGAAAGGCAGATAGGAAAGGTGTAGCTGGAGAGTAGGACGGGGGGAGCGGAAGGGGTAGGAGGGCTTAAAAGGCATTAGCAAACAGCTCTAGGGGCAAGGGGGGGAGAGTAGGAAGGAGGGGGTTAACAAGGGGGAAGGGAGGGGGGTTAGGTGTTGCTACTGTAGGCCTGCGTGAACAGCCATGTTTTGAGTTTTTGTTTGAATTTTTCAGGGCAGAGTTGTCTCAGATCGGGAGGTATGGTGTTCCATAGTATGGGTCCAGCGACAGATAGAGAACGTTCTTTAGTAGATGTAAGGTAGGTGAGTTTAGGTGAGGGAGTTTGTAATGTTGCCTGGTATTGTGATCTAGTGGTGGAGCGGAATTATAAGGAGTCGCTAAACCAATGCATGTTAGGGTTATGAAGGGCTTTGTGAATGAGGGAGAGTGCCTTGTACTTAATTCTAGCGGATTTCGGGAGCCAGTGAAATTGTTTGAGAATGGGGGTGATATGCTCTTTTTTGCGTGTACCGGTCAGGATGATCGCGGCGGCATTTTGGAGCATTTGGAGGGGGGCTATCGTGTTTTTGGGGAGGCCTAGGAGGATACTGTTGGAGTAGTCAATTTTGGAGAGAATGATGGATTGCAGTACTGAGCAGAAGTCATTGAGATGCAGTAGAATTTTAGTTTTTTTAGGGTGTGGAGCTTAAAATAACAATCTTTTAGAATGGTGTTGAGGAATTTTTTTAGATTGAGATGGGTGTCAAGGGTGACGACTAGGTCACGTAAATGTTGAGAGAAATTGAAGGTGGATGGGAGAGTGTTGGGGGGGTGGGATTGATAGTAATGTGTTGAGGTGCAATGATCATGAGTTCTGTTTTATTAGTGTTTAGGGCTAAATGGAGATTGGTAAGGAGATTTTTGATGGCAGCGAGGGTGGTGTCCCAGGTCTTAAGGGCTTTAGGTAGAGAGTCATTGATGGGAATAATTATTTGCAAATCATCTGCATAAATGAAGTGCGGGAGAGCGAGCTCTGAGAGGAGGTGGCAGAGGGGCAGTAGGTATATGTTAAAGAGTGTAGAGGAAAGAGAGGAACCTTGAGGCACACCACGAGTTATGTTAATTGTCTTGCATTCACTGGTACCTATTTTGACTTTGTATTTTCTGTTGCTTAGGAAGGATTTGAACCAGAGCAGTGGGATTCCAGAGATGCCTATTTCAGATAGCCATTCGATTAGAATGTTGTGGCTAACGTTATCGAAGGCTGAGGACATATCGAGTATGGCTAGGTTGTATGATTGCCCTTTTTTTAGGCCTTTGAGAAGGTAATCGGTAAGAGAGGTCAGCAATGTCTCCGTACTACGATGTTTGCGAAAGCCATGTTGAGACGTGAAGAGGACGTGGTGTTGTTCTAGGTAATCTGTTAGCTGACGGTTAACAATTTTTTCAAGAACTTTTGCTATGAAGGATAGGTTGGATATAGGGCGGTAGCCAGCTCAGCTGTGTCAAGTTTGGGCTTTTTAAGTATCGGTTTGACAAAGCTTGTTTGAGGGGAGTAGGCACAGTTCCAAGGGTGATGGAACTGTTAATGATATTTTTTTTCTCTTTATTAATTTTCAGAATAATACAAATAAGGATTTCATTCCTTACCATAAGGATTAGCATATCGAATTACATACGAATAAATTTAAACAATATATTACCACACCTTTCTTTGTTATGCTATAACCTCATTTTACCATGAAATCTGAGAGATCAAAATTTTAAGTAATTAACGGAGCAACTTTACATATCATCTAAATTAGACACAACTAGAAAGTGGTAGGGATAATTCAAATCACCTGTGTGCTCAACAGAATTTAAGTTATTACTTCTTTTGATATCAAGAATTTTTCTAATTGCTCTGGTTCCAGAAATACATACCTAACTGTTAATGATATTAGTATGGGTTGGGCTATTATGTTGGGGATTGATAGGAGGGATTTGGTGGGAATAGTATCTGATGGATGTGTGGATGGTCTCATTTTCTTGAGAATTGCTTCTATTTCTGTGGAGGCAGTGGTCTCAAAGTTGTGTAGGTTGGCTTTGTGGGTTTTAGTAGGGGCTTTGATAGGAGATGTGGTAGTAGGAAATCGTATTGTGAGTTTGGATATTTTATCGAAGTATTGTGCAAGTTCTTCGCATTTTATTTTGGGTTCTTCACTTGTGATGAGAATTGTCGATGTTTTAGTAAGATCAGATACAAATGTGAAGAGGGCTCTGGGATTAAATTGTAGGTCGTGGATTCTTTGCGCATAGAAGTCTCATTTGGTTTTAAGAATTTGTTCGCGGTAGGAGTGTAGGAGGGATTTGTACTTTGCTAATTGGGTGGGCGAAGATTCCTTGCGCCATTTCTTTTCTTGAGTTCTCAGATTGTGTTTCAAAGTTTTTAACTCTGGGGTGTACCAAAGTTTTTTTTAGTATCATGCGGGGTTTGTTTCTTTTGTTCTTAAAGGGCAGATCTTGTTGGCGATGTTGCTGGTGAGGAGGTTCCAGGATAATAGAGCGGTATTGGTTAAGTCAAGTTTTTTAAGCTGGTCTGAGACAGCATCTATTAGATCATCTCTGGTACAGGGTTTTCTAAAGTGTATGGTTGTTTTTGCGCTTGATCTGGGTACAGTGTTTTTTATGGAGCAGGTAATGCGTATGAGGAAGTGATCTGACCAAGGGATGGGGGTGTAGGGGGGGGGGGGGGGTCAGGAAGGAGTAAGGAATTTGTAAAGATTAAGTCAAGGGAGCGGCCTGCTTTGTGAGTGGGGTTAGTTATGATCTATTTGAATCCCATGGCATTGAGAGAGGCCAAGAGTATTTCGCAAGTGTGTGATAGAGGGAGGGCATCTACATGCAGATTAAAGTCTCCAAGGATAATGGCTGGAGTGTCAAGTGATATATTAGAAGCTATGAGTTCGATGAGAGGAGAAGGGTCCCTGTCTAGTATACCTGGTGGAGTGTAGATTAAGCATATTTGCAAATTAGGAGATTTGAATAGGCCGATTTCAAATTTGGGGGGGGGGGGGAGGTTGACTGAGTGCGGTATCAGCTTGAGATCTTTTTTTGCGGCGAGTAGTATACCCACCGCATCTTTTCTTGAGTCTGGGAATTGAGAAGATATCATAGGTGTGGTTGGGGAGTTGGTTTAGTAGAACTTGGTCAGTATCCTTAAGCCAGGTCTTAGTTATGGCACAAATGTCGGGTTTTTCGTCGAGTCATTGAGAATAGGGGTTTTTTTGGTTAGAGATTGTGAGTTAACTAGAATGAGTGTGAAGGTTACAAGGCCCAGGAGTTGGGTAAGAGGATTTAGCATGATCGGTAATAAAGATCTGGCCTGATAGTGGGGGTGGGTAAGGTGGGGTGCATTACGTGGGGGGTTGTGGTGTCTGAGTGTTGGTATTGGGTGTATCATTATGAATGAAGTGTTTCAATGGCCTGTCTTATGTTGGTGGGGTTGGACGCACTGCAGATAGGTGGAAGGGAAGGGGTAGGGGGAGAGGTAGGGGGGGGGCAAGCAGAGTTCTAGGGTGTGAGAGAACTTAGACGGGGAGAGGAAAACTGGTGCCAGGAGCCTGATACTAGCAGAGGGGAGTGAAGGAGAGGAGATAGGGCAAGGGCAGAGAGAAAGAGATTAGGTATGAAGGAGGGAGATGACTAGTATATCTATTAAGGCTGTTAGAAACATCTTCTGGTGAAAGAAAGTCTTCCTTGACCCCGATTTCGATGGGCCTCCTGGATAAGGAGGACTGGTCCGGAGTACTGGCGGAGAGTTGTTGGAGAATCTTATGGTGGTCCCGAAATTGGGCCTCAGCATCCCTCACCCTATCTCCGAAGATATTCTCTGCCACAGTCAGCTAGTCGTTCCTGTACCTTCAAGTTAGAGATCAGAGGCTTGCAGCCAGCCCATTCTTCAGGCACCGATTCCCATTGCAGAGACTCTCGATGCCATTTCAAAAACAGCATAGGTCAATGGACCTTGTATTTTCCACACTCCAGACCCTTGTGCACCAGCGACTTGAGGGTGTCTTGCTGCTGTTGAGGCAGCTGCTCAGCTACCATTTGCACATGCTTCCAGATTCACACGAGTACTGGCTCTTGTAGAGCTGGTAGTTCAGCAATGTAAGCAATAAGCATGGCACCTTGGAACACCTTCCTCTGAAGAGCATCTATCGCTCTGTGCTCTTTCCTCGGGGGCGTCAAGCAATGGGTCCGAGAGCAATGGGTCCGAGAGCGCTTGGCCCTTGACCACCACCGACTGGTAAGGCAGCTGATGCTTATCAAATCAGACAGCCTTCTGGATGAAGTAGACCCTGTCCACCTTCTTGTTAATGGGAGGCACTGTGAGGGGGTGTTCCCATATCCTCAGCAGCAACTCTTTAAGGAACTCATATACTGGGACCACCACAATCTTCTTAGAAGGCTCCACGAACTGGAGGATCTCAAGCATTTTGTGCCTCGCATCCTCCTCTGTCAAAAGTTGAAATGGGATGGCCTTTTCAATCACCCTCACAAACCCTGCAAAGGTCAAGTTCTCAGGTGGGGGCTTCCTTCATTCACTGGGGGAGAAGGGTCTGACTGGAGACCATCAAAGTCCTCAGATGAGGACTCGGTCAGATCATCCCACCAGGGGTTTTGGGACCCTAATCCTCACTGTATGCTACAGGGGATGGGGCCCTAGGTGCTCGAGCTTAGTCCAGAGGTGCAGGCACCGGTAGAATTAGTCAGGGGGCTACAGGCCTCAGCATCTCTGCCAGCCTCGTGGAGCTTCCTCCTTCTCGGAATTACCGCCATATTGGTAGAGGGAGGCCTCGGAGCCCCGCTGGGCACTGATGCTGTCCTAGGAACCGGCGCCAGCTGGGTCGGTAACGCACCGATGAGCATGTTGAGCTTCTCCAGAACTGGTATGAGAACGGGCGGCACCAGTTCTGGTGCTGTTGGTACCACAGGACCGAAGCCCTGCAGCGCCCACTCCACCGCCAGCTGGACTCGCCACACCAGCTCCTCCTCAAACATTGCCGATGCCAACACTGACTGGGAGGAAGGAAGGGTGGCCAGATCTTCTTCGGATCTGCGAGGGGGATCAGTGACTGGCACCAGGAACTGTGGAGACCGTCACAGACCTCTGGCACCAATAGAGGATGGGCTCTCCTTGTGACGGGGTCACTTCGGGGGCATCATGGCAAAAGTTGGTGCATCCTCATGCCTGATATTGTGCATCAACAGGGATCAGTGCCAATGCTTTTTAGGCTTCCTTTGATGCTTGTCCTGGTTTTCCCCTCAGTGCAGAGGTTGAAGACGATGAAGACGATGAAGCTGGTGTCCTAGGCCCGGAGGAAATTGACATCGGTCTCCAGCACCCCATCTGCCAGTATCATCGACAGAACAGACAATGTTAAAACACTTTCACATAAAACGAAATACATCATCTCTATGTTATAAATGCAATGGGGAAAATGGTACGTTGCTACATTATCTGCTTTGTTGTAAACAAATTCTGCCATTTTGGGATGATGTGACTCAGGAATTATGGAAATGTACTGGAGTAATACTCCCTCGCAAAGGGGAGATATTGCTCTTAGGAGATTTATCATCACTCTGTGAAACCAAGGATGGGCAGAAAAAGTTTATATTCCTGGCTTTGCTCAAGGCTTTCAAATATCTGCAAATTGAACCTGTGTTGCAGACTATGTTCACTGTCATATATGTAAAACTTCAAATACTTAAACACCTAAAACCGATACTTTACCACCAAGATTTCAGAACAGTACTACAATCACTCATTCTCACTAGCCTCGACTACTGCAACTCTCTGTTAATAGGACTCCCAAAGACGACCTTAAAACCTCTACAATTGCTACAGAACGCAGCAGCTAGAGTCCTAACCGGCAAAAAAAGATCAGACCACATCACCCCAGTCCTCAACAGTCTACATTGGCTACCGATTGAGAAAAGAATTAAATTTAAAATCTTGACAATCCTACACAATGCAATAAAAAGACAGATAACACCGCCCTCAACAACATCATACAGATACACAGATCACGGCGCACGACAAGAACCGCAAGCAAAATACAACTAGTAATTCCACCACTTCAACTAGCCAAACTATCAAACACACGAAACAGAGCTATTTCAATTGCTGGACCAAAATTATGGAATTCACTCCCCGATTACTTGAGCTCACAAAACAACATCAAAACGTTCAAAAAAGAGCTCAAAACCTGGATCTACACTCAAACTTTTAAAAATGGTATCGGCTAGCCATATATCACCTAAATATTGCCTAACCGCCCTCGGTTATGAGAGAACAATACCAAAACAATGTTATGAAATCAGTTAGTCTACAGAACACGGACATGATTTTTCCCATAAGCTTTATAAAACCAGTGCTCATATACCCATATCGCCGATTCACATATGATTTAAACACCATTTCCTAGGATTTTATCAATTAATACCTTAATTGTTAATGTTACTGATAGCTAAGTTGTTAAATGCCACACAATATGTTCTTTGTTAAACCATATTCTTTTTCACTTGTTACATAATGTATTAAGTTGTTATATCTGTAAACCGGAATGAAGGCTTTTAGCTAAATTTCGGTATAAAAAAAGCACATAAATAAATAAATAAATAAAGCGGATGTTTTAGTCATATCCCATTATGTTGTTTACTTCTAATGTTTTATGTACACATATGTGGTTCGTGTGTGCTACACGTTAGTTCTAATGTGCTACAGAATAAAAACTATTAAAAAAAAACTTCTACGGTGAAATACAGTTTCAGTACTAAAAGGTTTGCTAATTTTGAGACACAGGAAGTTATTCCATTTGCAGCTCATTAGCGTGCAAAGGGCACTACAATAAGCTCAGTTCTTTATTGTCCATTTTGTGCACTTTTTTGCACTATAACCCTTATTACATAGGAATTAATTATAGTACACAAAAATATTCGCTAAACCAGAAAGCAGTGCACTAAACCTAGCGCATTTTATACATTGACCTAACAGGTACCATTTGCATCTCCTGTAAATTAAATCTTGAGAGAAAAGGAAAAACTTTTTTAGCTTGGATAAAGTACTGTGGCTTGAAATACATTTTATATTTAAATTTCAATTAACTCTGCATAGCAGCACACAGGATGAGAATGAAAGCACTTGTTTAGGACAGGAGTAGGGAACTTCCAGTTCTCAAGGGCTGCACACAAATCAGGTTTTCAGGATATCCCTAATAAATATGCAGAAGAGAGATATCCTAGCATAAAGCTTTAACTGTATGCAAATGTCTCTCATGCATATTCATTACAGATATCCTGAAAACCTGACTGGTATATGGCCCAGAAATTTCCACACCTTTGATTTAGTTAAGGGAGCATTCTCTTTCTATAATTTGCTATGCAGATTTTTTTCTCTCTCACTACAATGAAGTCAGTAGCTTTCCCATAAAGTAGCATATACTTCTGATCACTGATTTTCTGCAGAAGAAACTGAAAAACTGTCATCTAGTACAAAATGAAACAGCTGCTAAATATTTATGTAGGAATCAATATGCCATGCACCAAAATGTCAAAAGCCCATACCTGCTCACAGTATTTAAAATGTGCACATTTTAAGAATGACAAAATAATTATGTCTGTTCTTAAAGTGCTGGCCTTCATTGTCTTGTTTTTCTCCCATACTAATCCCATCTTTATCTTGTATTCTAAAAGCATTATATAGGAAATTGCAAAATGTTGAAGGACAAATTAATCTTTGGTTTCAGGCATTTTGGCCATTAAATTTCTGTCTAGTTTCCCATACCAACCCCAAATATAATATATTGCACACTATAAGAGTAAATAAAACTCATTCTATTTATTTACAGACATAAGTTCAGCGAGAATTTGCTATGTACCGCTATTTGATTTTTCCCTTCCATTGTTTCCACTGTTACCCCTCCTCCTCCCCCCCCTGGTTAAACAAGTTTATTGTAAAGCACTGTTGCATATTTTCGTTAGTTTATTGTAATGTTTATTGATTATTGTAAATGTTTATTGTAAAACATTTTCGTTGCATATTTTCGTTAAGTTTATTGTAAAGTTTACTGATCATTGTAAATGTTTATTGTAAAGCATATTTTTGTTAACAAGTTTATTGTAAAGTTTGATTATTGTAAATGTTTATTGTAAAGCATATTTTCGTTGCATATTTTCGTTAACAAGTTTATTGTAAAGTTTATTGATTATTGTAAATGTTTATTGTAAAGCACTGTTACATATGCTTGTTCTAGTTTGCACAGCTGCAATGTTTCTGTTATCTGTGAACCGATGTGAGGTTAACTAAACAAATGTCGGTATATAAAAACTGCAAATAAATAAATAAATAAAATCTCTTAATATACTGATGTTATACGCAAAAAAAGATTTGATTTCCAACAGCCTATTTTTAGTCAAGATATCTCAAGGTTTGTCTCTGTTTTAAGGAAAATGCTAAATACATCCCTGACCTCCCAGACTCTTTAATAAGCGTCAGAGCCACTATACACAGCAGTTACCTAAAAGAGAAAAGACGAGCTAGTACAATATACTGTAAAACAAAGTTAGATGAACTTCCAACAACTTTGCAGACCATACGATAACCAAATAGTAAAGTGCTGCACGTAGAGTGTAGACTGCTAAAAAGCTGCAGATTCCTATGGGCGAGCTGCATGCACCCAAGCACAGGGCCAGAGAGAGCAGGAATTAGGCCCGTGCCAGCTATGAAAAGTAGGCCCCTATGTAAGGTTCTGATGTGATATTTAATAAGAGAAATCGTTTTCTACATTTCCCAAATTTTTATTTATTTAAGAAGGCTTTACGAGCTTTTTTTTTTTACCAAATTCTTCAATTACAATTGAAATGCTTTTTTATACATGTTAGAAATAGATATATTTAGGGGTTTTTTTTTGTTTTTTTTTAATTTTGCTCAACAAAAGTAGGCCCCTTGAACATTGTAGGCCCTAGCCAAATGGCCATGCTGGCACCCCCTCTTCTCCTGGAGTGCCCAAGCAACACTTGTGGTTTTATGTGGTATTGATGTCCACAACTGCCCCCAGGTTGCCCGCAGAATCCCACAGAAATCCGTTATAAGTGGTAAGAGCAATAGTTGCACGATTGTCCATTCGGAAATTCTGCCTATTTGATAAACAATTACTTCACTCACATTTAAAAAGGCGCTGAAGATACTGTACTCACCAGTGTGAATCTTCTCGTGTCTCTGTAGGAGGTACTTCTGTATGAAACGCATGTCGCACTGACTGCACTGAAATGGTTTCTCACCTTCAACAATATAATTGCATATCCAAAAGTTAATAACTATATTTTGGTGTTTCTGTTTACTAATTTTAAAGACTAAAATAGTTGTCTGCAGTAAACCAATGTCAAACAATTCTGAAATGCCCCCCCCCTTTTTTTTTTTTTTAATGTTAAAACAAATCTTTATTTTTTTATGTTACCCGCCCCGAACTTAGGAGGATGAGGAGTATAAGTGATTTTAAATACAAAATGACTCTCCACCACAGCTCCACATTATTACATCTAACATTTTAATGAAAGAAACTGCTGAAGTTTTCTGGGAAAATATATTAATCCAGGGGGGTTCTCAACACAGTCCTCAGGACACACCTAGCCACTCAGGTTTTGAAGATCTTCACAATTAATCTGCATGACAGATTTGCATATACTGCATTCATTGTATGGAAATCTCTCTCATGCATATTCATTGTGGATACTGTGAAAACCTGACTGGCTAGGTGTGTCCCGAGGACTGGGCTGAGAAACCCTATATTAATTGATTGATGGTAATGAGCAGATCAGATGGGTCTGGATGAGAAGAATCAGATGTTCCTGCCCTCCACTATTCTTGAGGGGGTTATGTCTTGGGTATGAAGCAACCCCTAAATATTCTCTGCCAGGGTTAGGACAAAGGCTGTACTGCAATGGTTTCCATTTAACTTCATTTGATACTTCACATTCATATCTCACTGATTTATATACTATTTATTTTATACTGTATACGTGCTGTAAGGTGCCTTGGGCAGGGTGCCATATAATCGCCACTATTAAGGGATATATCACAGGCATTATCCATCAAAAAAAGTATAATTTCATTGTTTATTTGAAGGATGGGCATTTGGTTCAATATATCCCAGGTAGTCAGTTTGCAGTAATTAAAAAGCAAAAAATGAAATCCTTATATCTCACCCTGCTCCTCTGAATTTCTGCACCCAAATACATGACTACACTTTTGCATTTCATCTTAACTGTCCCCATATTTTATATTGCTCATTTTGTCTATTCCATCACAATAGTGCCCAAAAGCTTTAACAACATCCAATTGTTTGCCTCAATTTAATATTTTGGCCACTCCATCAAAGAAATTGATCAGATCGTCCACCGATAAAATAGTATGCCTTTCATCCTGCAATCAGCTGGATTTAAAAGTACTCTATTATTCTTCCTTTTAGTAGCACCTCCATGAATTTAGCACTGATTTAAACCAACTTGCCTATAGCTGCCACCATCTTAGTTCCACTATTATGAAAAGAAATAACATCTGTCCTCTTCTGGAACCACGCCTGTCTCCCAAGAGTGACTGACTAGAATCATCAGCAAGAACCTCTGAGCTCCTAGGATATAATCCTACTTGACCACCTTGTTTTGCTAGTTCCATGCAAACCTTTTCTTCTGAAAATTAGTAACATCTATCCCAAACCATATGACCCCTGCCAGCTATCAGTAGTCCTCCCTTCAATATCTTCTTTGGTGAACACTGAACAAAATAATTTAATTTTTCTGCTTTTTCACAGTCACCCTCCACAAATTCCTTTTCATCACTCATACTTACAATTCTCTCCTTTATACTTTGTCCTTTCACTTTCATATTTGGAAAAAAAATCATCACTTTACCTTAGCTATTTTTTTATTTTTTTTTTTAACTCTCCTTGTGCCTTTATTGCTTTGACTGTTTCCTGCTTGCTTCAGGTTTTACAGACCATCGAATATTTTGAAAGATAATCTTTTTGCCTTTAACTCTACAGCCACCTGTTTCAAAAACCATATGGGTCTCTCTTTCTTTTTAACTTTGATTGACTTTCCTAGCAAAGGTCTACTGTCCTGACAATGGCTCCTCTTGGTTTAGTCCACTGTTCTTTTACTTCACAAAGACCATCCCTCCTGTGCCCATGTCTCTTTAAGGGTATTTCCCCATCTTGAAATGAGCACTTTTGCAGTGCAAGATCTTGACCTGAGATCCATTCTCTGTCTTTGCTCTTATATATGGACTCTGACACCGCCAGGTTAAAGCACCTTCAAGCTTTAACCCGTACTCACTATCGTATCTTTTATATTTATTACCTACTTTTATCTTCTTTCCAGCTTGTTTAAGCTTCCAAGTTCTCGATTCCCGTTGATTGTAACTTGACTTATTCCTATCTATTGTTTACCTGAATTGTTCCTTCAGTTATACCCTCTGTTATTTGTAAACCGATCCGATATGGTTATCTACTATGAAGGTCGGTATAAAAAAACTGTTAACTAAATAAATAAATAAATAAATATAATAATCCAAACTGCCTATTGATCAGTGGAACTACCAGGAAAAATACTGGTTCCCCCCCCCCCCCCCCCCCCCCGAGGGTGTTGTCTAAGGAACTCCATGATCTCTAAACGCTAACTTTCTGCAGATGGGAAACTCCAGTCTACATCTAAAAAATTAAAAGGCCCCACACTTCTACTTTCACTGCAGTCATATACATCTTTGATTACATTTCCAGCTAACTATTTAACCTGATTTGGAGGTCTGTATATGGAAAAAGTCATCACCCCTTTCGAAAATAAGCCACAATGCCGCCTCCTTTCCTAATATCCTCCTGCATTTCACAGCTTTAATTTTTTTTTTTTGGGGGGGGGGTATAACAGACTTGGTTAAAAAAAAGACACGCACCACTCAAACAATGTGACCAAGATTGGTTATTGAAAAAGAAACCTGCAGTTTCCTTCAGATCAGGTTTGTTTGTGCTCTTCCACATACTTCATTAACCTGTAATGTGGTGAAGTTAATTAAATCTCATTGGTCATTATGATAAGAGTTTGGGATCTTTTTTTTTTAAGCCTCCACTTTTTGCATGCAGATGAGCCAGAAATTTAAGGGATGAATTTGTTTCTTCATTTTTACCCACCCCAGCCAGTATGGACTGTGGGATGGCGGATGGTCATCAGCCGTGTGGTTCCTGCAGTGTCTGTGCCGGAGTTGTCTTTGGCAGAGTTTATACATCCTACTACTTTTCATAAATATTCGTTACATTATTTGTCTACATGTCAGTCAAGGAACATGGTTTATTTGGTGATATGTCCATGTAAACTAATATATGTGGGACGGACCAGTCATCCTTTCAAAACACGGATTATTGAACATCATAGTAATTTGAACAATCCTCGCATTGGGGCACCTGTTGTTCAGCACTGGCTTGCATTAGGACATTCTGCACAAGATTTGCGTATTTTTGCCTTATTGCAATTGAAGTTGCATTCTCGTGAGGGGAATCTAGCTCGCCAGCTATTAAGGGTTAAACAGAAGTTTATTTATCACTTGGATTCTGTGGTTCCTAAAGGTTTAAATTTGAAAGTAGAGACAGGGTGTTTCTGTGATTTTTTCTGCCTTAAATTTTTTGGTTTTTGTATTTAAATTGTGTTGATTTTTCTTCCGATTTTTTTCCTAATTAGGGTTTATACTGGGTATTTCTCTCAACATGTGGAGGGTTGCAGCAAGTTGGAAGTGATTTGATTGGTTGGTTTAAAATTTTATGGTAAGGTTTAAAAGACGTGGAGGTGTTTGTATGGTCTGTTGTCTCATTGGAATGTTTGTTGGTGCGTTGTGATGTGGGTTGCACATATATTTTGTGAAATGATTTTTGCGGTAGGTGAAGTTTTAATATGTATGTTTGTTTTTTTCTTTTGTATCCTTTATGGATGTTTTTTATTTTTATTGTCTCTTGCACAGATTCATTTGGAAAAAGATTTAAAGTTACATCTGAGGACAGACAGGACAAGTTTTGAAGGTACATCAAAGGAAAGATGAGATTTAAAGTTACTTCTGAAGATAGATGGGTGAAGCTTTCAAGTTTGATTGGAGGACAGACATTGCTCATGGGACAAGTTATATCGATAGTCATCTATATTGGTAATTTATTAGAGGCAGTGTTTTTGATTTTTTGAAGGTGGTACTTTTACTTTTAGGGATTTTTTGAAGAAACTAGTTTCAAATGTTTTTGGCTTGTGAAGTGAATGTGAGTGTGGTGTCCGGGCTTTTTTTTGGATAGTGAATATGGTATATCTGCTTTATGATATAAAGTTATGTATAAGTTTTATGGGTTATATATATTTTATAGGGGTTTATAAGATATGATGTATGTACTCAGGGGCTATTCTTGGACAGAGTCATTGAAAAAAAACCTCAAGGAACATGTCAATGAGGCTTGGTCACCAATGCCACTGTCGCTGGCTCCATAAGCCTTTTTTGAAGTTAGTTTCAAGCTGAATCTACTCTCGTCAGTTAAATAAGATTTGAGCCTCTCTGACTAGGTCCAAAATATTCATGGAAACATCTTCACAGAGAAGCCACATGCTGAGATATGATGGCCTTCATTCAAACATACAGCACTACTTGTGATAATCCATGAGAACATTTTCTGCAAGAACTTTGATCACATCAAAGCCACTGACCTTTTTGGCCACTGTTTGAAAAATCATTGATGCAAAATCAAAGTAAGTAATTTTTCAATGGAAACGGACATGCTGAGATAGGAAAAACTGCAACCAAAGTTGCAATGTACTGAACAGGGGTTAGTGAAGTCAAAGCTGCAATTTTATATCAAGCTGAGGTGGCAGTGATGAACAAGATGGATGACTTTAAACTTGCCAAAAATTTCACTATTGAGACTAAAAAGATGAAAACAAGAAAAATCCAAATGAAAGAACTCTTTGGAATGGCAATGAGGCAGGAAAACTGAAGAGCCTGTTAAAATCTTAAACCATCAATGGTCTGACAAAGTGTTCACCTCCTTCAACAAATCAAAGAACCAAAAAGCCGAAGGTCCAATGACACATAGGAAACCCCACTTGTAAGCTGGAAAGGTTTCTAGGAAAGCTAATAAAATCTTTCAGAGTTCTATATGTCACATGACCACCAAACAACTGTGGTTCATTTTAGCTCAGAGCTTCCCAAACTAATCCTGGAAACCCCACAGCCAGTTGGATTTTCATGATATCCACAATATGCATGCATGAGATAAATCTTCATACTTTGGACACCCAGTGTATGCATATTTATCTTATGCATATTCATCGTGGATATTCTGAAAACCTGACTTGACTATGGGGTCCCCAAGACAGATTAGGGATGTCCTACTTTAGCTGCTTATCAAAGAGAAGATTAAACCATCACCTAAGTTCAAAGCAATTCTCCCCCACCCTCAGCTCTGGAACATACATCTAATCAAGATCCATTGTTCCCCTTAGTGAACCTTCTTTGCATCCTCTCCAACTGTTCCTTTGGCATGCTGGCATATTTAATCTTGAAAACTCACATTTCCTTACTTTACATTAGTGGCAGGGGATTAGTGATCAAGTAGGACCTATGATAACAGCAGACAGTTAAAATAGGTACACTAAGTAGAATCATCATCCTTTTCTTCCAACATTTTCCTCCATTTGCTTCTATACAATATTTGAATTATATCTCTACTTTGCAAACTACAACAAACATTTGCCTTATTTTCCATATTTAAAAATGTGCTTGCAGTATTGAATAAGGGATCAAGTTAGTCTGACAATATCTTGAACTGGCTTCTGCTTAAACTTAACTCGAAGTCTTGGAGTATACATTACACAAATAAGTCAATTCTGATACAAAACACGTCATTGTTTTCTGATTAAAACAGTTTTATAAACACTTGTAAAGAAGTGGCCAACCTAGGCTTATTAAAGCTACAATTTAGCTGGTATTCCCTTGACATTCTGGTGCATGGATTTTCTAACTTTAAACAATTTGTCTGCCATCCTAAAACAGAAGTTCACACAGTCAGCAAATTATTTTAAGTAGAAAGATCCTTGAAAATTAGTACACAATCTGAAAGACAAGCAGTACCTGTATGTATGAAGACATGTCTCTGCAAATGGTAGTTGGTTCTAAAGGCAGCACTGCAGTGCTCACAGACATGACATTTGGGGATTTTCAGGCCAAGAGACCCATCCTCATTTATAGTAAGAATCTATAAAAGAAAATACATTTCATCTCAATCTTCTTGCTTCACTCTTGGCAGGATAAAGGTGTTCTAGTCTCCATATTTTCTCTGAACAGGAATCTAAGGAAACTGCAGAGATCTGTTTTCCCACCCGTGAAACACAAACCCTGCCGGGCTCAGAATGTTTCCAGAACACTGGAAACATTTGGCAAGGCTAAACTCAATAAAAGTATTGTTAATAATCCATCACGAAGTACAAAGTCTGTAAGTAGTTGTTAACTATGACACATCTATCATGCATTTCTGGTCTGGGAAAACCATCATTCAACAAGGCAGCCTCAAGTACAGGCCTCTACAATATCCTTTGAATCTCTGCTTAGTTATCCTGTTGAAAGCCATTTAGGAGGACTTGGGCCCTTTTGTCTATAAAGTGGTTAATTCGTCGTTAACCAAGAGCTGTCTCCCTTCGGCTCTGAAACAAGTATCTGTCCATTTTTTTTTTTTTTAATTAAAAAAACATTCTATGGCCTCAACTGTCAGCCTATTTTCTCACTTTCATTTTTTTGTGTTTGTTTTTGATTTGTTTTGTAGATCACAATCACCTGTTTGGTTCATTTCAGAAAAAAAATATTTTTCATTTATTCATCCAATGTGGGAAGCAACCTGGGGTTTCTAACCATTTCTAATGAAACTTATGGGTAGATATTATGAGAAGAGTGAAGGCTACTCCAGCGCACAACTAAGATTTTGTCAACGTGGCACCAAAAGTGGCCCAAGGAAACGTCACGGGGCAAAATGGTACCAGAAGTGGCAGGAGTTCTCCAAAGCAGCAGGAATGGCCAGAATACCCCAAGGCTCCAAAAGAGGGGCAAAGGGGCACCAACAGCAGTGGCATGAACCCTCCCCCCCCCCCCCAAGGCAGCACAAGAGGGGCAAAGTGGCATCAAGGATGGCAAGAACACTCAAGGCACCATCATGGACAGGGAATGAAACACCAAATGTTACAGGAAAAACTAACAGAGGCACTTGACAGAGTCAAAGCAGTAGAAAGAATGGCATGAGGAACCCACTGCGCCACGAGAGGCTCAAAGCAGCCACCCACAGTGGCAGGAAGATCCCAAGGCTCCAAATGAGGAACAAAGAGAACCAACCAAAATGGTAAAAAAAAAACCTTAGGCAGGGAGAAGTCAAGAGAAAAATCCCTGAAGGAGGCCTGATTTCCATACGGCACAATCTGGGGAAGGGGCTGGTGGTTCAAGGCTTGGACTTGGTCTTCCCCTTTTCTGTGGTGCAGTCTCAGCCCTGTCAGTATCATCTGCCTCCCCACCGGATGCTAAGACGCTACACTGACTAGAGGAGCCAAATTCTCTTCAGCTACTAGCGCTCCAATATCCTCTGGAGAAAGAAAATTGATTCTTACTCCAATCAGTTGTTTTTTTTTTTAAATACCGCCTCCATTACCTCAGAAACAATGATCATGGAGGAGAATGCTGCTGGTTTGGGGTGATGATGCACTTCTGCTGTCCCTGTCCTGTTAACGCCAGCCTCCAACAGCTCTCTCTCACATGCTCGCCTAATTTCTTAGGGCTTGAGCCAGCTTCCGTTCCTGGCTTTCTGCAGCTAGAAAGGTTTAGGGGCAGGGTTCCCCTTTTCCTCACTGCTACTACTGCTTTCACTCACTGCTACTACTGGGCGGGCGCTGCAGAACACCCAGTCCTCTGCCCTGGCCATTCCCGCCTCTCCCCTTTACTTGTAATGTCATGATGGAACTGGAAACGGTGACTGGAGTTTTTGATGGCACGATATAGTTATTAATCTTTCCACTCAACAGTACCAAACTAACAGTGGCTGTCTGTCACACACTCGATCAAGTTGACAGCCCGAGTTCACTTCACTGCCAAAAGGAGTTAGCAGCTTGACGAGTCTCTGCTGTCTGGCTAGGGCTATCCCTCACAGTGTGTGCAAAAATGTCTCTCTCACACATACACAAAGATACATAGAATGTGTGTGTATACTACTGAGCGACTCCTTGAGCACACAAGAAAAATCTCTCGGACCAGAGGAAACTGACAAGGCTGTGTGTCTGTTCACCGCAATTTGTCTCTCTGCAGATAAGCAGGACACGCTACAGAGTGAGACAAAGACAAGAACTCTGCCGTTCACTGCTTGTTTCCACTGCAATGCCCCCAGTGAACAGACAGAATCCAGTGCTTCTCTCTCTCCCCCCACAGTGACAGCACTGTGACTGTAGCACTGAAGATAGCAGAAAGCCCTTTGCCAATGCAAACATTCTCTCTCCTTTTCACAAACCGTTTCTTTCATTCTAACAGCTTCCAAAAAGATGTTTCCCTGTGAAATCCAATAGAGAACATGGAATTTCTTTGCATATGCTCAGACCTTTCACTGGGAGGACATCAACATCACTTGATCCAAGTACTAGCTATAGGCTAGCTAAAAAAAAAAAGCTTCACCTTGATTAGTCCTCCGTCCTGTCTATTCGCCTACTTCTCCAATCTCGGCTCTGTTCAATTACTACCTCACAGGCATTGCTTAGTTGCTATAGTTACCTTCAGGAGAAAACCCCTAGTCTCACTGCAGCACTTTTATATGGGAAATAGACTTGAAGGAAACAAAAGATTGAAACGATTTCTTGTTTATATTCATGTGCACTCTTCATTTGTTTGGGGAAGGGGGGGGAGGAGCACGAATTAAACAAGTGGTCTCATGTGTTTCATTTTACCCATTTGTTTCAAACAAATGCACAACCCTAGTGATAAGTGGGTAATTTAAATTTTTAGTTCTAACTCTGGGGTGTATATAGTCCAGTCCCGGTGATTAATTCTTTAGTTTATCCATTTCCTCTATTACATTTTCCAGGTTCACCATGATTTTATTTAGTTCCCCTGAATCATCATCCTCAAAATAGGTTTCTAGTATAGGTATCTCCTCAACATCCTCCTGAGTAAAGAATTGAAACAAAAAATTAATTTGGGGTTGGTTTTTTTTTTTTGCTATGGCCTTGTCTTCCCTAAACACCCCCTCTACCCCATGGTGATCCAGCAGTCCGACTCACTCTCTCAAAGGCTTCTGGCTTCAAATATTCTTGAAAAAGATTGTGAGTTTTTGCCTCTCCGGAAAACTTTGTTTCAAATTCTCTTTTGGCTTGCCTCAATATTTTACATCGAATTGCCAATGTTTATGCTTTTTCCTATTGGGAACCACCTTCCAGTTTTCGAACGATGTTCTTTTGATTTTAATAGCCTCTTTCACCTCTTCTGGCAGTCATATGGTCTTCTTTCTACCTTTTTAATGTATGGAACACATTTAGTCTGGGCTTTCAAGATGGTGTTTTTTAAAACAGAATCCACGTTACACTGCAAAACTTTAACCTTTGCAACAGCTCCTTTTAGATTTTTTCTAATTCCTTTTTAAAGTTAAATGCTACTATTGTAATTTTCTTTTATGTCCTCTCATCAATGATTATGTTAAATTTGATTATGATCACTATTGTCAAATGGCCCCACTATTATTTCTCATACCAGATCCTGCATTGCAGTGATGATTAGATCTGAGTAGTCCTCCCTCTCAGCAGTTCCAGGATCAGCTGCTCCACGAAGCAGTCATTTATGACACCTAGAAATTTTACCTCCCTGGTATGTCCTAAGACATTTACCCAATGAATACAGGGGGTAATTAAAATTCCCATTATTATGTTGCCTTATTTGTTAGTATTTCTATTTTAAGTTACCATTTCAATGCCTGTTTTTTCATCCTGGCCACACAGATGGCAGTATACCATTACCATTATACTCTCCCGATCACACACACAATTTTTACCCAGAAATTCCATACTGTCTTTTGTCTCCTGCAGGATTTTTATCCTATTTGACTCTATGCCAGCGTTTCCCAACCCTCTCCTGGCAGCCCACCTAGCCAGGTGGGCTTTCAGGATTGCAACAATGTACACTGTACATTGGAGACTCAAGGTATACAAATCTATCTCATGCATATTCATTATGGATATCCTGAAAATCTAATAGTTAGGTGTGCCTTCAGGAGAGGGCTGGGAAACACTGCTCTATGACATCCTTAACACAAAGTGCCACCCCTCCACCAATTTGATTTGGTCTATCATTTCAATATAATTTGTACTCTGGTATTACAGTGTCCCATTGGTTAGCCTCCTTCCACCAGGTATTTGAGATGTCCATTATGTCTATATCCCTGTTCAGTGCCATACACTCCAACTCTCCAATTTTTTATTTTTTTTTAAGACTTCTAGCAACTGCATAATGACAATTTAAAGTATGTTTTTAAAATTGTATTCACAACTTGCTTAACAGTTGAAATGGGAGGTTTGGAATCATTTATTTTTTGCTCTTTATTTAATTGCACCTGAGCTACTTCAGTCTCTATGATGACATCTCCATCTAGATATTCTGACATCCATTATGCTAGTATTCTTTGAAGATACTTCATTCCAAACCATGCACTCCTGAGCGACTGTTAACTTTCCCCCATGATCTATTTTAAAAGCTGCTCTAGAAGGTTAAGGCAGTATATTATATTGAAGCTTTTATGTGACTCATTGTTTGGATGTTTGATTTGTCTCTTTGTTGGTTTTATGTCTATTTACTGTTGTTCTGTTTGATGTTTTCTTATGTATTTGATTATTTATACATTTTTATAAACATTTTTATGTAATCTGCGCTAAAATAAAACTACACTTTGAAAGAAGCAGAATATAAGGCTGAATAAATAAAAACCTCCTTTTTAAACATTAGTGCTGCAGCCGGACTCCATCCTGGTTAAGGTGGAGCCCATCCTTTTGGAATGGGCTCCCCTTTCCCAAAATGTGCCCAATTCACAACAAATCTAAAGCTGTCTTCCCTGCATCATCATCTCATCCATGCATTGAGACTCCATAGCTCTGTCTATCTCTGGGATCCTGCGTGCAGAATGAGAAGCATTTCTGAGAATGCTACTCTGGAGATTCTGGATTTCAGCTTTCTATCTAAAAGCTTAAATTTGGCTTCCAGAATCTCCCTCCTGTTCTTTCCTATGTCGTTGGTGTCATGTGTATCATGACAGCTGGCTCCTCCCCAGAAACGTCTACCTAGGTAAATCAAATCTGGAGTGGCAGTGGAGAGGATCAGAAGCATAACACAGCTGTCATTCATTCGAGCCACTGTTTCCTTGACTTCATCTTCAAAGAGATTCTCCCTATTGTAAGGCATGTCACCAAGTCCGTCTTGGACATTTTATCTAAGGTCTGAGGCCTGCAACTATGAGCCTGCAGGCACCAATACCTACTGCAGAGACTTACTGCTGTTTTGAAATCATAAGTTGAGGGGACCATTTATTTTCTACACTCCATTCCATTGTCCATTATTAGTGCAGTGCTTCTCAATCCAATCTTCGGGGCATACCTAATCAGTCAGATTTTCAAGATATCCACAATGAAAATGCGATAGATAGATTTGCATGCACTGCTTTCACTGTATGCAAATCTCTCTCATATGCATATTCGTTGTGGACATCCAGAAAACCTGACCTGCTAGATGTGCCCCGAGGACTGGGTTGAGAAGCACTGCACTAGTGACTTTAGAGTGTCATGCTGTTCTAGGGAGATGCTCCAACATGCTTTTCACCTCCTTCAAAATGTTTCACATATACTGGCTAATGAGGAGCTGGCAGGATGCTATGCAGGCATTGAATATAGCACTTTGTAAACCTTACTGCCAATCAAGTCTACAGTATGAGAATCCTTCCCAAAAGGCACCAAAGCGTGGGTTCTTGATGTCTTGGCCTTTTTTGAGAGCGAATTTGACTATAATTAACTGGTGAAGCAGTTGTGGCTTTTAAAATCCAGTAGCCTTCTGGATATTGAATTTAGCATCCACCTTCTTGTTGATAGATAAAGAGTGAGGTGTCCCACATTCTTATCTGTGCCCCATAAAGGATCTCATGGACTGACACTGCCATAATTTCCTTAGGGGGGATCCACGAACTGGAGGTCAAGCACTTTTGTCCTGGACTCTTTCTTCTTCTGCATACAAAGTAAAAAGCATATAAAAAAAAAAACCAAACAACTAAAAGCATACAAAATAGAAACAAGCAGAAAACGATTTCAATAATTATATGTCACAAGTGGCTGCAGTGCAGGTACAAGAGGTTGGAAAGTACATGCTACAAGCATTGCATAAAGACACGTCTCCCTTCCCCAACCCAAGTGAAAGCTGGGTCAAAGGACTGGCAGTAAAAGTTATCAGGCAACTGTAGTTGTGTACTGATTTGAACCAAAATTACCTGAAAACCTTTCCTTCCAAATCTCTGTGCCAAGTTTCAGCAACATCTTTTCAGTGGTTTCCAACTTCTACCATGTGTACAGACCAACACACCCTCAATAACATGCATTCTCACAAGTGAAACACACTAAAAAGGCCCTTTAAAAACTACATGTGATCAAACAGCTGCACCTATTTCTTAGATTCGCAGACTTTCACACAGTTATAGAGATGATATCATCATCCCAGAGGTAGACGCTAGCAGTAATGAACAAAAATAGACGAGGTTGCTATGCAAGAAATAAATTATAAATAAAAAATATACAAAAATATGCAAAAAGAGGTAAAATATTATTACTTTACTAATTAATATGCAAATTTTGGACTTCCGATTATGCTGGAAAGCTGAGAATTGCTCTTCAGTGATCCACTCACATTTGCTTTAAAAATCAATCCCAGGATGCACATTTTGTACTGTATGCTTGCTTTGGAGGAGAGAGCGCCTCATTTCATGTATTTGAAGAGATCAGCAAAAACATCTAAAGGCAAACTTCAGCCTGGAACTCCCAAAATGGTAACTGAAGCAGAAGTTACACTGCAAGACTTGAAGGATGATCTAATCAAAGAGATCTCTAAAAATGTGACATTGGCTTTGGCTGATAGCTTGAACAAGTCACAATCATTAGTGGATGAGATTTGTGAATGTTTAGATAAACATATTGGAAAATTGAATGAGCTTGAAAGCTGGCTGATGACAGAAGAACTTGCAGCTGACAACTTTATTGCTCAATTTGAGGCCTAGCAAAAAGAAAAAAGAGTTGGCCAATCAGATTGATGATCAAGATCATGATCGACGGAATAATATCTATCCTATCAGAGTGCCCAAACCAATGAAAGAGGCTGATTTGCTTCAGTTTAAGTGTGGTTGCCTGAGACATTAGCCTTCTTGTTGTGGACCAAATCTGTGCTGGTAAAGCAAGCACACCATCTTGGTGTGGCGAGACAGAACATGATGAAGCCAAAGCCTGTAATTGCTTGCATTTTAAATTATGCTACCAAACAAACATGTTGGCATACAAGAAAGCTGGTAAGCTGGAATATCATGGGCACAATTTGCTTCTGTTTAATGACAACTCTGTTAAAATCACTGCGAGCCGTGAAGCTCTGACACCTGTCTGTACTGAGCTATATCAAAAAGGAATGAAGTTTACTTTATTGTTCCCAGCCCAGCTTCATGTTACTCAGATTGCAAGCGTTCTTATTCTACGCACACAAGAGCAAGTTGAGCAATTTATGAAGACATTATGAGAATTAATTGGGCAAGGCACCTGGTATAGATGGGTCAGAGTCTGAATTGTTCAAGATACTTTGCACATCCTTGTATTTTAATATTTTGTATTTTATTTTGTTGTAATCCGCTTATCTTTACCAGTATTATAAATAGACTAAAAATGTTTTTAATTAAATACATACCCTATGCTGAATATGTACAATAGCTTGTTTGATAGGGGGTCTTTCTTAAGAGCAGATAATGAGGCACTTATTACAGTATCTGCTAAAATGGATGAAGCTAGTATCCTACTTCTTATGGTCCAATATCATAGATCTTTGCTCCTATATTGGTTTGCCGGCTGAGTTGTGTTGTGCCTAAGTTGGTGGCTGAAGATCAGATTGCTTTTGTGTGCTCAAGACATGGAGTGTATAATGTGTGCAAAGTGGTGGAGGCCCTATGGTCCTCAAATTCATGAAATCGAGATGGGATCATTATTAGCCTTGATGCAGAAAAAGCATTTGATAAGGTCCAGTGGTCTTTACTGTTTTGGATATTGGAGCAGTATGATATGGATGGTCCTTTTTTCACTGATTAGGTTGCTTTATAATGCTCTTTAAGCATTAACAATGGGCATATTTCTTCTTTCGCTCTTCGGTGTGGTACTAGATAGGGATGTCCTCTCTCCTTTCTTGTGCGTTTTATCCATAGAACCTTTGGAAATTAAAATGCGCTTTACTCTTAATATTTAGGGGTTTTGGTTAGGAAATCATAAACATAAAATTTTTGTAGATGATGATTCTTTTTCTAGCTAATCCTTGAGCATCCTTGGTGCTATCTACTTTTGACAATTTTGGGTCTTTTGCTGGATTGAAGATCAATTATGATAAATTGGAGGCTTTACCTAAGCATAATGATATCAAAGAAAATTGGCAAGGTATTTTTCCATTAAGATGGGCCAGCAATCACATTAAATATTTGGGGGGTTTAGCTCCTTTGGATTTATGTTTCCTTTATGAATTGAATATTTCACCTTTATTATGTAAATTAAAGATCAGCTGACAGAGTAGAAAGTTGCCTTTATCTCTTCTTGTAACACATTCAGAGACAATATCACTGTATAAATACAATGTTTCTTTATTCAAACACTCTATGCAAAAACCCTATCTAAACATATTTTAAAATCTAACTCACACATTCCTTATGCCTTTAAAATCATATATAACAAATACATGTAAACATTGTGATTACTAACACTTTTTTCTCATATATATATTTAATAGTTTTAAACAATTATTTAGAACCATGTATAACCAATGTATGTAAACATCATGATTATATGTATTTTTAATGACCTTAAACACTTGTTCAAATATTTCCTATATCCACTTGCTGACGTGATAATTCTTCTTCATGAATCTTTTATTTTCAGATTTTTCATTAGAGTTGTACGGTATACCTCGTCCAAAGATATCTTCGTTTCTCCCTCATAAAAGGGCTTCCTCAGGGACCAACCCGCAAACACTTATCACAGTTGCAGTGCTTAAATATTATTTCTTCAACAATTCTTCCTGCAAAACCGCATCTCAATGATATCCAATCCCATACATCAACAGCGAGCTTGAACACCATGTCATATGGAATGGGCACCAATGGCAGGGCACTGACGAGGGTGTCCAAACGCTCGAGGAGCGGAGCCAACATCGAGGGCGCTGGTTCCAGCGGCAATATGGGAGCCGGCGGTGGCGACTGAAAGCCCCGAAGGGCAGTCAGCACTGCCTCTTGGACCATGCGGTCCAATTCCTCCCGAAAGGCCGGCGTGGCTAGCACGGCACCTGAGGTAGGAGGCAGGCTAGGCGTTACCGAAACCTCCACCGGAATCTGTGAGGCTCGATACCTGGCACTGATATCAGTGGGGGACGCCTCGGGGTCCCGAGCCCAGAGGAGGATGGGGGCTCCTCTCCCAGGGCCCTTTTTGAAGGCGGCTCGGCCTAGGTTGATGCCGCTGCCATGTCGATACCGGCTCTGGACGGGGATGTATGTCGGTGTCAGTGCTGGTGACTATGCTTTTCTCGGTGCTCAGCCTGGTCCTCTCCGGCACAGAGGATGACGATGCAGAAGTCCTGGAATGTAAAGACGTCTGTGACAGACAGTCACCCGCTCCTCGGTCCTTCTGAGATGTCGACGGAGAGGGGTCCGAAGACTATGGAACCTTTCGGCTCGATGCGCTTTTACCTGGAGTCAAAGGAGACGTTCTCTTGGAGGCAAACAAGTGCTCCATTTTCTCCAGATGGGCATGGCATCCTTTGGGGGTCATCTGTGCTCAACCTGGGCACCGGACATCATCGGAAGGCCCGAGACATAGTACGAAGATATCATGTGGGTCCGTTATGAACATGGTCCTTGGACACTTGGGGCACTTCCAAAAACCGGCCATCATGTTAGAAAAAAGGGTGCATGGTCGGTGGCCATCAGGCACCGAAAAGTACACCACCGGGAACTGACCGCAAGAAATAAGATACTGACTTACCTAAGCGTCAAAGAAAGTTGGTGCATGATGGGGGACACCGGTGATGGGGAAAAGTTGAAGAAAACTTTGAAAAACTTCCGTGACCTAAAGAAAAGGAAGTTATCAGGCAAGCAGTTATTTCTCATTTCTTAGCGACCAGTCAGATGAATCCAGAACAAGTGGGATGAACCCAAGCTACTCCTGAATAAGGCGGGGGGGGGGGGGGGGGGGGCTGCCCGCTGTCCAATCAAAAGTGCACATGCAAAGGCTGTGTCCTCCCAGACTTGCACATCCAGACAATAATACCTGGAAAGGTGTATAAGGAGGACCACGTCGCAGCTCGGCAAATGTCGACAGAGACAACAATCTAAATTCTGCCCATGACACTGCCTGAGCTTGAGTGTAATAGGCCCAAACATGACGAGGTAACAGCTCCCTAGCATCCATGTATACAATTGTGACTACCTCCTAAATCCAGTGAGCTACTGTAGCCCGCAAGACTGGCTTTCCCTGTCTAGTACCACCATGGAGGACAAACAGGCAATCCAACCTACGCAAAGGCCCAGTGACCTCCAGATACCTGAAAATATGCCACTTGACATCCAAGGGCCGCAACAAAAGAGTCTCGTCTACATCTCTCTTCCTGATCAGAGAGGGCAGGGAGACGGACTGGTTCAACTGAAACTCAGAGACCACTTTCGGTAAAAAGAGGAATGGTTGCTGGCAAGATAAACCTGCAGCTAGGAAACCATACTCACAAAACAATGTGCCACAAAGAACACTTGTTTGTCAAGGTCAGAAACCGCAAGAACAGAGTACATAGCAGTTGAAATGTAAGGCCTACCAAAAAATCCCAAACCAAAATGAGACTCTATAGGGGCACCAGAAAAGCAAAGGAGGATGAAGATGTTCCACTCCTTTCAGAAAATGGACCACATCAGAATGAGCTGACAAGGATTTATCATCGACTGGACCCCTGAAATAAGCAAGAGCAGTTACTTGTACCCTTAAGGAATAAAGGTCCAAGCCTTTATTCAAGCCAGTCTGCAAAAACTCGAAAATGAACGGTATCTTGACCGAACAAGGAAGAGTACCGCGATCCCCACACCAGGCCTCAAACACTCTCCAAATCCACACATAGGCCAAAGAAGTGGAGAACTTTCTAGCTCTTAGCAAGGCGGAGATCATTGCTGCAGAGTATCCACGTTTCAGCAAGCAAGCCCTGTCAAGGGTCATACCGTAAGACAAAACTGAGTTGGATCTTCTTGAATGACAGGACCCTGCTGCAACAGGTTCATGTGCATTGGAAGTCGAAGAGGCGAATCCACCAGGAGCCTCTGCAGATCTGCATGCCATGGATTCCTGGGCCAATGTGGAGAAACTAAGAACACCATCCCTCTGTGGCGTCCGATCCATCAAATCAATCTGCCCAACATGGGCCATGGAGGAAAGGCATATATCAACTTGTCTTCCAGCCACTCCTACACTAGGGCATCGATCCCCAATGACCTCAGATCTCTTCTGCGGCTGAAGAATTGCAAATCTTATGCAGTACACAAAGTTGCCAACAGAAACTACTCGTCTGACAGCGCCCACTCTCCTGGGTCCAGACTCTCCCTGCTGAGAAAGTCTGCTCTTAAGTTGTCTTTGTCTGCAATATGCGAGGGTGAGATCATCTGGAGATGCACCTCTGCCCATTCCACAAGTTGATCTATTTCCTGCGACACTTGTTGGCTCTTGGTACATCCCTGCCGATTGATTTAAGCCACAGTTGTTGCATTGTCCAACATTATGTTGATCAAGCAACCCTGTGGCCTGTCGCTGAACTGTAAACATGCCAACCGGACTGCCCTGGACTCCAGGCGATTGATGTTCCAGAAAGACTCTTTGCACTCCAGCACCCTTGCATTGTCAGCTCATGACAGTGAGCTCCCCAACCAAGGAGACTTGCATCCGTTGTCATTACTACCCAAACTAGAGGGAATAGCAAAACTCCCTTCCGTAGATGATTCGCCTGCAGCCACCACTGCAGTTGGGAGAAGACCTTCATCGGCAGGTGGAGCCGAATCGAATAGTCCTAAGACTGCGGATTCCAGTGAGACAGCAGGGAGCGCTGAAGAGGCACATATGCACCTTAGCACACGGCACCACTTCGAGGGTGCCACCATTAAGCCAAGGACATGCAGGTAAAACCATACAATCGGGCGCAGAGTGTTCAACAACAGACTGAGCTGAGCTAGCAACTTCTGAATTCGAGCTTCCAGCAGGAACACCTTGGCCTGCTTTGTGTCAAACTGAACCACAAGTATTCCAGCAACTGCTCTTGGCTATATTCACCACTCGGATGAGCTGCCACAACAGAGAAATCACCTTGTAAATCACCAGGCAACTCTCTTACAGCAACTTGGTGCGAATCAATCAGTCAATCAAACATGGGTGTACTAGGAGTCCATCCTTTCTCAACTCTGCCACAACTACCACCATTACCTTGGAACAGGTTCTGGGAGTGGTGGCCAGACCAAGGGCAGTGCCCGAAACTGAAAGTGGTGCACCCAAACTGCGAAGCGCAGGAAGCGTTGATGTTCCAGTCGGATGGGAATGTGGCAATACACCTCTGACAGAACCAGAGGGGCAAGAAATTCCCCTGACTGCACAGCCATTATCACAGAGCGCAATGTCTTCATGTGAAAATGTTTCACTCGCAGATGATGATTGACACTTTTGAGTCCAGGATGGGACAAAAAGAGCTCTCCTTTTTTGGTACAACAAAATAATGGAAAATCACCCCATATTTTCTAGGGATAGAAACATAGTAATGACGGCAGAAGATGACTAACAGGCCCATCCAGTCTGCCCAGCAAGCTCTCACACTTATTTTCCCATACCTTTCTGTTACCCCGACTGCTGAGTTCAGGGCCCTTATTGGTCCAATTACCTTCCACCCCTGCCATTGATACAGAGAGCAGTGTTGGAGCTGCATCAAAGTGAAGTATAAGGCTTTATGTTTGAGGGTAGTAACCTTTATAACGAGAAGTTATCCCGATGTTTGTATACTCATACTGCTCAGATCAGTGCCTTGTTAGATGATGTCTGGATGCAACCCTCTTCTCTGCATTCTCCTCCTGCCGCTGAAGCAGAGCGCCACGTTGGATATGCATTCAAGGTGAAGTATCAGGCTTGATTGGTTTAGGGTAGTAACTGCCTCAACAAGCAAGTTACTCCCACATTTATTTAACCAGACTGTGCAATTCAGTCCGTGTTGGTTGTTGTCTGAATATAACTCCTCTTTTCTTAATTCCACCTCTGCCATTGAAGCAGGGGGGAATGCTGGATATGCATTCAAAGTAAAGCATCTGGCTTAATTGGTTCTGGGTAGTAACCTCTACAACAGCACACTACTCCCACGTTTATTTGTTTAATCAGACTGTGCAAGTCAGTCTGTGTTGGGTGCAATTCAGTCTGGGCACTGGGACCACAGCCCTCATACTGAGGAGCCTTGCCAATGCAGTTTCCACTGCCTGTTTTGGGTTTTTTTTTTTGTGGTGAGTGGCAGGGAGACACTATGAACATGCCCCAAGCACTGCGAAACCCCAGCGCATATTCCTCTTGTATCACTTCCAGGACTCACCGATCCTATCTGATTTTGACCCACCTCTGATGAAAGAGAGAGAGGCATCCCCCTATCTCCTGTTCCCGGGGGTGGGTCGGCAAAACTTTATTGGGAGGTTCAGGAAGTTCTACTACCCGAGCCTGCACCTCTTCTAGGTTGTCGGGGATGAAAGGACTGAGACCCAATGAAGGGTCAAGTCCTCTGAAAGTAACTCCTCTACAGGGTTGAAAATGCTTGGATCCTCTAGCACAATCTCTCATGTGAAGAGATCGCTGCATCTGCTTCTTATCCTCTGGCAAACGAGGAACCAGAGATTCGCCCCACTTCCTGGCCAGTTTCTCCAACTCATAACCAAACAAAGGTGAGCTGTTAAGGGGCAATTTGGTGAGGTCAGCTTTGGAGGTCGTATCAACCGACCAATTTCTCATCCATAATTGACGCCTGGTTGCTACTATTGAAGCCATTGGCTGAAGTGCGGACCAAATGGCTGAAGTGCGGACCAAATGGCTGAAGTGCGGACCAAATCACAGCCCACTTCTGCCAAGAAGGCAGCAGCTGGATCCACAACTGCCCTGGAGTTTACCCCGGAGGTATCAACCTTGTGGGAGAGAAGTAAACAACAGCAAGTCATCAAGGAACAACAAGAAGCGATCTGCAAGGTAATGGCCACTGCTTCAAATGCTCGCTTAAGGATAGTCTCAATCGTTTTAGTACGAGCATCCTTCAAGGCTGCTTCTCCTTCCATGGGAATAGTGATCCACTTGGAAACTGCATACAAGTGCATTTCCACCTTAGGAAAAACATAAGCGCTCTCTTGCCACTGGATCCAGCGGGTATAGGACTTCCAAAATCCAACCCCCTTTGAAAATAGCCTCTGGGGCGCCCCACTCAAAACCAATTAATTCCTGAACGGCTTCCATCATGGGGAAAAAACAAGAGGCTTTATATGCAAGGAAGCCAAAATGGGATTTCTCTTTGGCTCAGACACTGAATCTGCCCCAGGAACTCCAAGCAATTTTCAAGGTCTGGGAAATCAGAGCTGGCAGTTTATCTCTATGAAAGAACCACACTATAGTTCCATACGGTTCTAATCCAGGGGAATTTCACCATCCTCAAGAGAAGCAGGATCAGCGTCATCATCTATGCCATCTGGATCTCTATCCAAAGAACCTGCTGCTGCTCCAGGAATACTCTGGTGCCCAACAAAAAGTACAGGCAAGGTTTCCCCCCTGTGCCTCTGCTCTAGCAGCATGGGACAGGGCCAAGGACTGAGCCTGAAGAAAAAACTGCAACCCTTGGAACAATTCTACCCATGAAAAAGTAGAAGCATCCAGACCAGGAAGGACCTGAGGTGTACTCACTGAGCTACCTTCCCCTCCTGAGCAACCAGTTAGGGCAGCTCCAAAATCAGGCGCCCTACCTGAATCTTCTTTACCCAGACCCACATCAGGCTTTGTGAAATCAGAGGAAGACAATTCACCCTAAGCCTCCAAACAGCGCTGGCACTCCTGGCCGAGATGCCCACACATAACAAGCAGTGCAAAGAGAAAGACACTTAGGCTTCTTAGACACAGGCGCTATTGATGGCAGACAATGCACTGAGTGGCAGCCGGAGGCATATGTCTAGCTGGGTTTTTTTTGTTTAGTTTTCTTTTGAGATATATGCTTAGCCAGGCACCTAGAAATTATGCACACACAATTAGGCAGCCAAAAATTAAGCACACAGTACCACTTGTGCACATAGATAAGCACATGGTCACTACGCGTCGCTTAACATGGGCACACAGATTACAAGTCCCCACCGTGTGCCCAAAAACCTGGACGCACAGCGAGATGTATATGCCGGACCAACAATCCTGTAGAGGGCAGCCTTAGAAAGTGCGCGAAAAGCTTAGCATCCAGTCAGATGAATCCTTAGGCCCCGCTGTGAGCCGTATGGTAGGCCGGCTCACAGCGGGGCCTAGCCTAAGGAGGCTGTTCAACCCGCCAGACTGCCCACGTCTCTCACCCTCCCACAGAGCAGAACGAATGTCGGACTAGCGCACTGAGCACAGAGACCAGGAGAGGAGGAAACCCTGTACAACAAAAAACTCCTGCTAAGTCTCTGTAGCTATCTTTTTTTTTTTTTTAAACTTACAAGAGCTCAGCTGTACCTGGCTGAACACAGAGACTGCCTCCGGCTGCAGAGGGAGAGGGCATGTGCCATCACCTCCATGCTCTGCTTCCTGCACCCGCTGCCCTTCAGCTGCTCAAGCAGCTAAGTCCTTGCCGGCAAAACCAGCTATCGGACCAAGTCACTCATCTGAGGGACCACAGAAATCAACACAGGAATTCTCAACTGGGGGAGGGACCATTTGGTATCACCGCAGGAGAGTGGGGTGGATTTTATCCTTAATGTTCCTTTATTTTAAAATGAAGCAATCCCCAGTGTATGCAAGACCACCATCTGCTGGAGATGGAGAATAGTGGCAGGCTGATATAACTGCAAGGTTGTATATACTGTGATATCAGTTAGTCCATCTCCATTTGCTGGTAGGCATGCATAACCCACCTGTTCTGGATTCATCTGACTGGATGCTAAGAAATAGAACAATTCATAATTATTAACTAATAAAACTAAATATACAGCAGACTTAATCAGAAAGAGCAAGGCAAGTTGACAACAGATAGAGGTAAGCAAAGGTTCCCAAAAACAATCTGTGAATGCTAAAACATAAAAAAAAAGTCCTAAAACAAATATGAAGTGAAAAAAGGGATAAAACTGAAAATAAGAAATATAAATTTAAAAATTTTTTTTAAAAATCCTCAATTATGCATATGTATGCACACTTATGCATCATCCAGCATGCACTCAAAAAACTGGTAATTTAATAATAAACATTAAACTTTAACTAGAAATATTAATATAACTAATATCGGAAAATCTTAGATAATTGAAAACCGAAACCAAGAATTGTGGATACAAAGGACTTTTGTCCATGCAATTCTTCAATTGTCTCTTTATTCACATTAATCATAGGGCAAAAACTGCCTCTACTAGCACAAAGATCATGCATATAAATCCTTGCTGTAGATCTAGAGTGGGTTTGTTTTTATTAGGTACTTATGCTATTCCTTTCAAAATGTTTAAAAAAAAGGTTTTTGTTCTTATGAACTTCATTAATTTAAAAAAATAAATAAATAAATCTCGAAAAAGGCCAACCTTGTCTCCTCGCGCTTCTGGATCTTTCCTCAGCTTTCGACACCGTGAACCACCCTAACCTACTACAACAACTGACAAACATTGGCATCACTGGAGCAGCTTTTAACTGGTTTAAATCCTTCTTAGAGAACAGATCATACAAAGTTAAGATAAACAATAAGGAATCTCACCCCATCCAAGCCAAGATGGGGGTACCACAAGGATCATCACTCTCCCCCACCCTCTTCAACATTTACCTTCTCCCACTCTGCCATCTGCTTACTAACCTCAAACTCACCCATTTCCTATACGCGGATGACATACAAATTCTCATCCCTATCACAGAGACCATACACAAAACCATGGACTACTGGAAAAAATGCCTCTCATCCATCAACGATCTTCTAACCAGCCTCAACCTCATGCTAAACACAAAAAAAACGGAAATCCTCATAATAGCACCGGATAAATCTGCCCCGCCAACATCCAGCAACCCTCCAGACGCCTCAGGATACTCCACCGCACCTCAAGTCAGAGATCTGGGAGTACTACTAGAAAACAGACTCAGCCTCAACAAATTCATAAATAACACTACAAAAGAATGCTTCTTTAAATTACAAGTGCTGAAGAAACTAAAGCCCCTTCTACTCTATAGGGATTTCCGCACAGTACTCCAGGCCATCATTCTCACTAAATTAGATTACTGTAATTCACTCCTGCAGGGCCTTCCAGCATACACTACCAAACCACTCCAGATGGTACTGAATGCCACTGCAAGAATCCTTACCAATGCCAAAAAAAGGGACCATATCACCCCGATCCTCCAACATCTCCACTGGCTTCCCATCAAATATAGGATTCAGTTCAAGACCTGCATGATGATTCACAAGGCACTTCATAACATCTCCCCACTCAACTTAACTTTCCAGCTTCAACTACACTCTTCTAACAAACCAACCAGAAGGGCTTACCAGAATAGAATGATCACACAACCTGCAAAATCTACCCTGAGGAAACGTGCTCTATCCACAGCGGGCCCATCTCTCTGGAACTCACTACCACCGGACCTCCGCCTTGAACCATGCCACATTACTTTCAAGGCAAAACTCAAGACTTGGCTCTTCCATCAAGCTTTCCCAGAGAGCTAAAAGCAAGAAGAACAAACATCCAGCCTTGTCTTGCAGCAATAATGTAATGTTCATCTTGCTTCAGTTATATGTTCCAAGTTATATTCTAAGTTGATTTCAGTTGTTTCAAATTAGATTGTACTTTATTATAGATTATCCGTTCACTTTATTTGATATGTTCCATGTTCCATGTAAACCGCCTTCCCGGCGATAGTTATCTCTGTTAATTGTGAACCGGAGTGATATGTATTGTATACAGGAACTTCCGGTATATAAAAACCAAAAATAAATAAAACTTTCCAAAAGGATTGTGTAACCCACATTCCATAAAGAGATTAGAACATAAAGAAAAAAAACTATAGCAAAAAACGGGGACAGGTGGGCATACATGTACATGCGTATGGCGGCTCATGCGCATGGCTGCAGTCATTTTATAGCATAAACGCGTATATGTACATATATAAAATCGGCTGTACGCGCGTACATGTACACGCAATTTTGTACAGACACGCGCTTGCGTGCGCAAATGTTGGCTCTACTGCGTAAGTGGGGGGATTTTATTCGATACGTGCCCCAACGCAATTACCAGCTTCTCCAGTCCTTTCCCAATTCGCCCAGGTAAAGGCTCCCAACTTCCTAAACCCCCTAATTAACCTTCCTTCCTTTTTTTACCCTAGTAGCCACGACCCTTCAAACCCTGCTGACTAGCCCTGATTTTTTATTTTAAAACTTACACAACATCCACAGCAGAAGTAAAGATACGCGGTACTTCAGGTCACCTTCCCGGAATGCCCATGTCCTGCCCATGCTCCACCCAGACCATGCCCACTCCCCATCCCTTTATCAACTTTTTGATGTGTGCGCATACAGGGAGACACGAGTGTACTGAAGGGCCTCATAAAATCTGTGCAGCATGCGCAGGCCCGAGACACATGCTTATCTCCCAGCTTTGGTGCGTGTAGGTCTTTTAAAACTCACCTTTACGGGTTCAAGTAAAGCTGAGGGTAGCAGAACAAAAATTAAAACTAAATAAAATCTAAATATTGAATAAAAAGAATTCTGGACTCGAAACACTGGCTCCAAAGTTGGCCTAGCAGAAATCATCATATTACAAAGCTAAGATGGTAACTTTCAAACCAGCGGGCAGGTGCACATTTACACGCATGCGTCAGCCCGCACCTCCCAGGGATATGTCATTTTATAATATACGCATGCTTGTTATAAAATAGTCTAGTTGTGCGTATATATGTGCCAAATTTTACGTGGATCTACGCATGTGAGCACACATCCTGCTTCTTATCGCATAAGCTCGGGTATTTTAACAGGGGCGCGTGTCGACACCATTGCCAGTTAAACCAGCTCATCCTCAGTTTGCCCAGTTAAGAGGTAGGTCCACCAAATCCCCTTAGTTTAATAGCTTTCACACACCCCCTCCCCCCAGTTAGCCCCGACCCTTAAAACCCTGCAGATCTGCCTATTTTTCTTTATTTTATAACTTACACCTCCTCCATAGCAGAAGTAAAGTTACAGGGCAGAGGACCTCAGCGCGTGCCAGGGAACAGATTTCCACGCCCATCTCTTGGCCAGGCCCATGTCCTGCCCCTTTCTGAAAACCTTTGGCGATACAAGCATATCTGGGTGGCTTTTAAAATCTGCTTGGCACACCTGACTTATTTTGTGCATCCCCTAATTAATGCGTACGCAGGGCTTTTAAAATTCACCTTTAAGTTTTTAACTGCATTTATTAAATTGTTTAAAACATTACGCATTTAAGATGATCGATTACAACAAAAGGCACTGCTGGGTCCACCTTGAGTGGTCTCTGACAATGTAATATGAATCTTAGCATCCTATAGATATATGTATGTTGTGGTCAGAGAAGGGTTGGAAAACAGAGAAAAACTGATATAAAAACATTAGAAGTTAGGTGTGAATGTGCAGTTAATAAAGATTTATTCATTTTTGTTTGACAGTGATAACATGCTACAACTATTGACTACCCCCACTTTTTGGACATAAAGCCGCTGGAATTATTGTTATATATTGAACCATCGGAACATAACATGTAGAGATGAAATAATGCAAGGTGGATGTGACACAATTTATCACAAAGGACTAAATTGGGCGGGAGCTGTAAATGAACTTTGGGTTTTACATTTATGAATGGACAATTATTGCCATTGTGTTACCCGATATAGATTCAATAAGTGTAAATGTTCAATGTGCAATGTTCCCCTGATGAAGCCTGGTGACAGGCGAAACCTTAGGCCTTGGTTGGGTTAGTGAATAAGAAATAAAACGGGCTGGTAAAGAGACTGTATAGTGATACATTTGTGAGGTTAAAAAGTGAGGATATCAGTTAGATACTTCAGGTGACAGGACTGAGGATTACTGTTGCAGTTTTATTGTGTGATACTTGTAGTGTGAATTTTTATTGCAGCAGTGTGTGTGGTGTGCATGAAATGTGACTGAATGGTAATTTATGGGGGGAGGGTATTGAAGTGTAGTTTATATAATAAAGTATTTTATCATTTTCATGTGAATAAAGAATAAAACTTGTAAAGCTTTGCACCAAGATGTGCTCTAATTTGTACAGTGTTCATTATATATGTTTTTTTATACACATATATATGAGAATCATCTATCTCACTTGCTGTGTGTGCATATATAGAGAGAGATAATCTTGTTTGTATTGATGTTTTTTCCCCTTACATTTTGCTTTCAGAAGGCTGTTTACGTCTGGTTTTAAAACTGAAAACAAAAAACCAATCAAAACTTCCTTAAAAATAGCATGCCACCAATCGAAAAGAACAGGGAAACAATTATTTGCAGAGTGAATCTATACTCATACTTTAGTATCAGCAAATCGGGAGAATATGCACAACTTCTCTACTCAAAAGCGAAGTGTCTTGATCATCCACTCTTGAGGCCCACAAAGAGCGCCAAATGTCTATTTTTCAATAATTTTTCAATTGCATTTAAAACAATATTTAGAATATGAATTATCTAAGAATATTCCCAAACAAAAAGAGCACATGCTGACAAAGGGTTAACTTTCTACAACCTTTGTCAACATACGCTCTTAGCCAGCTAAGTTATATCTGGATAAGTTAGACCTCCCCGATGAACCTAACTGTATACATTGAATATCAGCACTTATCTGGCTAAGTTAACTATATAAATAGTGCTGCCTTGTTACTCCCATTGCCCGTCCCGACTTAGCCAGATAAGTGACTTATCCAGCTAAGTGGTGACCCCTGAACATAGCTGGATATTCAGCAGCCAGCACGTATAGGCAGATACAGTAAATATCGCGGGAGAGCGGGCTAGCGCCCTCTCTCCTGTGTGCGCGATTCAGAAAAAATAATTATTAAAATTAGGGCCCGTGGTAAAAAGAGGCGCTAGAGACACTAGCGCATCCCTAGCGCCTCTTTTTTTGACAGGAGCAGTGGCTGTCAGCGAGTTTGACAGCTGACACTCAATTCTGCCGGCATCGGTTCTCAATCCCGCTGACAGCCACGGGTTAGGAAACCGGATGCTGGCAAAATTGAGCATCCGATTTACAACCCGTGAGCTGCGGGCCGATTTTAAATTTTGTTTTTTTTTAATTATTTTTTACTTTTGGGACCTCTGACTTAATATCGCCATGATATTAAGTCAGAGGGTGCACAGAAAAGCAGTAAACTGCTTTTCTGTGCACTTTCCCAAATGCCTTCCTTTGCGTAGGCGCAAATTTCTGAAAGTAAAATGTGTGGCTTTGCTGCACATTTTGAGGTAGATCTTAAATAAGTACGCGCGCACGTACTTTTGTTCGCGCAACTGGCACAAACAAGGCTGCACAAAATCAGCAGCCTGCGCGCACCGAGCCGCGCAGCCTGCCTCCGTTCTTTCCGAGGCCGCTCCAAAATCGGAGCGGCCTCGGAGGGAACTTTCCTTCCGCGTCCCCCCCACCTTTCCCTCCCTTCCCCACCCCCCAGCCCTACCTAAATCCCCCTCCTACCTTTTGTTGTGCAAGTTACGCCTGCTTGAAGCAGGCGTAACCTGCGCGCGCCGCCTCGGCATCCCCCGGCACAGGCCGCAGTGCCGGGGGACTCAGGACCGCCCTTCCCAGCCTGCCCCCGAACTGTCGCCACGCCCCGGACCCGCCCCCTAACCCCAGACACGCCCCCTGCCGCCCCGGGACTTGCGCGCACCTGCGGCCTATGCAAAATAGGCGCGCCGGCGCGCAGGGCTTTTAAAATCTAGCCCTTTGCTTTCTGTATCGCGCGGGAATGACTAATAGGGCCATCAACATGCATTTGCATGTTGCGGGCGCTATTAGTTTCGGGGGGGGGGGGTTCTCTTGCAAGAAGAAAAAAATCGACGACTTGGAGAATAGATCGCGTAGGAATAATTTGCGTTTCATGGAATTTCCCAAAGATATTGAGAAAGGGGATCTGGCTACGACTAACGGCCTGACTTCCAGAGGCCTTGAATGTACCGTCCCTCACGCCCACTCTAGTGATTGAATATGCGCACAAGGTTGGGGGCACAAAAAGCTGGAGACTCCCATTTGCTCACTTCCTCAACTATGAACATAAGCAACGAATCTGGCTGTTTCTCGCCAGGCGCAGCTGTTGAAATACAAAAACTCGACTATAAAGATATTTCAAGATTTCTCTACTAAAGATTCAGCAAAGAGAAAATAATTTACGCCGGTGTGTTCTCAATTGGCAGCTAAGCAGATTCATTTTGCTTTATTATATCCAGCAAGACTTCGGATCTGGTATGCGGGGGAACACACATGTTTGATTCTCCCTTGGATGCAAAACAGTTCATGGAACAAATGGAGTTCATCTGAACGTGTTTCAGCGGAGTGTGGAAATAAAAGTTGCTGCAAATTTCACTATCCGGAGTGAAGACAAACTAAGCATATTTAGAATTGTTTGTTTTTTGGGGGTTTTTTTGCTTTTTCCTTGGAGGCATTTGCTCATTACATTTTTTCGGTTTTAACTGAGGGTTGAGGTTATCTTTAATTTTAGGTGGCTATGACATTATGGTAAGACGATCTTGGCTAACCATTCCTAAATTTTAGTTTGTTTGGCCACTTTAGTTATTATACAATGTAACACGTGTTAGTGATCCTGGCTCTTCTGCAGAAGAGCAGCAGCACTAGCTGCACACAACAAAGGGGTAGGGAAGGGAGTGGGTTGGGGGGGTAAAATGGTTGGGTATATACCAGATGGGGCTGTTTATATTGCTATTTTTTCATAAGCAAAATTATCAGTATGGGGGTACTCGAGCTGATTATTTTATAATCATTGTATTTGTTCTGCTGTTACCAATGGAGGTTTTGTTCTGGCATAGTACCTTTATTTTTCTTTATACTCCTATTTCTCTGTTTAAAATTTCTGAGATAGTATGGCTAGGGAAATTTGATATATGAGCTGGAATGTTTCTGGAATGGGCTCCCCTATCAAACGGGAAAAGGTTATATCGCACATTAAAAGGTCTAAGGGAGAAATTGGTTTTCTCCAAGAGACCCATATGTCTGATAGAGAACATGGCAAATTACATAACGGTTGCTACTCCCAAGTTTTTTATTCTTCTGGTACCACTCAAAAAAGGGGGGTGGCAATATTGATTCATAACCAGGTCTCCTTTTTCTTTCAAGACTCGTGGAAAGACTTGGTTGGGAGGATTATTATGGTAAAAGGCACCCTTTTTGGGAAGGAGATGATATTGATCTCCGCTTATGCTCCCAATAATTATGATCACTTTTTTTTTTTATTTTACAAATATTGTAACTGGCTATTCTTCATTAGGAGGTGGAGATATGATCTTAGGGGGGTGATCTTAATTGTGTTTTGGATCCAGATCTGGATAGATGCTCAGCTACAAAAATGTATAAAATGGAGAAACATAAGGGAGTTCAATTCCTTTGTGATACTTTGTCCCTTTTGGATATTTGGCGAATTTTACATCCAGAGGAGCGCGATTTCATGTATAATGCAAAAGCTTGTCCAACTAAATTCTAGAATAGATTTTATTCTTCTATCTGAGTCACTTTTCAATAATGTTATTTCAGTGGAAATTGGAAATCTGATTTCAGACTACCGTCTGGTTCTTTGCCGTATGACAATATTGACAGGGCCTCCTGGTTTATTTCAATGGCGCATGCTGGAATGGTTAAGTCTAGATTCTAATTTTAAAGAATTTTTAATTGAGAAATGGTTCCTCTATGAAAAAAATAATGAGCAAATTGACAGAGATACAAGTCTATTTTGGGAAGCAGCTAAATCTGTTCTCAGAGGGAAATTATTAGTTTTGCGGCATTCAAACACAAATCTGGGCATACTCAAATCTTACATTTGGGGAGGCAATTGAAATATTACAAAGATCGCTGGAACAGATCTCAATCAGCCGAATGGAGGGATACATTTTTGGCTACTCAGTGAGAACTCAATGATATATTGCATCGGAAAGCTAAAAATTCTATTTTTATGTTTCGGCAAAAATTGTATTTATATGGTAATAAATCTGGCCAGCTGCTAGCAAATCTGACTAAGTCTCAGCGTTCTTCCAAATTTGTAAGTACAATTCACAGACAAAATGGCACCCTAGCCACATTGACAACTCATATAGGGGACATTTTTAGAGGCTTCTACCAAGCATTATACTCCTCTGAAAATACAAATGCCCAGAATCAGGAATTATTTTTGCAGAATTTTCATCTGCCAAAACTAAATCCCACTCAATTAGAGAGTTTGAATAAACCCTTTATTGAGCTGGAAGTTACAAAAATCACCGGATCCAGATGGACTTAACTCATTATTTTACAAGTCTCTGCAACTCACATTACTCCAGCCCTTTTGAATTTATTTAATTATATGGTAGCAGCGGAACATCTCCCAAATCCAATGTCGGAAGCAGCCATTATTGTATTAACTAAACTAGGAAAAGACCCAATAGATCCAGGGTCTTATAGACCTATCTCACTTTTAAACCAAGATGTCAACATTTATGCAAAGTTTATTGCAAATAGGCTTAAAAACTTGTTACTTTACCTCATCTCCCCTAAACAAGCTGGTTCATTGCAGGCCGAAAGGCTAATATGAATATCTGACGTTTACTTCTGGCTTTGGAAACATGTCACAGATCTTCTCCAATCGATCCATTATTAATTAGCTTTGATGCGGAGAAGGCTTATAACCGGGTGGAATGGCCATATCTTTTAACAGTGCTAGATCGGTTTGGATTTGAAGGACCGATTTTACAAGCGATTCGCCTCTTATATAAACACCCAAAAGCATTTACTCTAATCAATGATTTCTCAACCCCAGTGTTTGACTTGCACAGAGGTACGAGGCAAGGCTGTCCTCCTTCGCCTCTGTAGTATATCCTATCTCTGGTAATCCTAATGATATAGCAATCCCGGGTGTGACGGTGGGGTCTACTGAACTGAAGCTGATGCTTTTTGCGGATGATATGCTCATGGTAATATCAGATGCAAGAGCTACACTTCCAAAGGTCTTAGACCATATAAAGTTGTTTGGTAGGTTTTCAGGTCTTAAGTTAAACCTTCAAAAATAATTGACGATAGATATCAAGGGGACCTTGAAAGCCAACTGGACAGATTTTCCTTTAAGTTGGGCTTCAGAAACAATTAAGTATTTAGGCATTAAAGTTCATAGGTTTCCCTGGCGATGGTATTCGATCAACATTCCTCTTCTTATTTCAGAATTTGCTTGATTTTTTTTTTGGCAAGGGTGCCATGCTAGGTTGAAGTTTTCTCAAATTGTTATGTCCAAAAGTGAAGGGGGGGGTGGGATTCGCTGATATACATAAATATAACTTGGCATGCTTACTGCAACTCTGGGTGACTGGTTGAGCTTTGTTCCAGCTGGCTCTATAGCAGATCTGGAAAACAATTTTGTATATCCCCTGAGCATTAAATACATCATATACTTGCAAAGTCAGAGGAACTCTCATCATGTTGTCAATCAGTATTGACAACAGCTATGAGATGGGCCTGGCGGAAAGTCAGATCATATCTTGGTTTACACTGGCAACATTATTTATGTCTGCCTTTGAGGGGGAATCCCAGGTTCGCGCCAGGCTTGAGGAGTTGTTTGCTTCAAGCTCTTCACTCTCAAGGAGCAACCATGTTTTCTTCTTTTCTTGACCTACGGTTGAATATGTTTCATTCTTTCACACACTGTATGGAAACTACACTTTGCAAAGACAGATTTCCTAATTTACTTACAAATTTGCAGCTATGCTAGGCAAGTGCTCTCAGAAGGGTGGGAACATATTGTAAGTTGCCCTTTTCAACGTTTGGTTTCATTACTTTCTTCACCTTCAGTATCTATATCTAAGCTTTACAAATATTTACAGTCTTTCTTACGAAGGAAGATTTGGAGGATAGTGATATATTGATGGGTCAGGCATTGAGAGGGGATGGCCCTTTGGGAAGTTCATTTTAAAATACTTCATAGGATGATTTTCTAGCCAAGTAAAGCCTTTGCGACACATATATCTTCCACGAGGAATTGTTTGAAATGTGGCTGCGAGGGTGCATCATTGTTTCATTGCCTTTGGGAGTGTACTCTAATTGGTTTTTGGGGTTTTTTTGTAATTCTGTTAAAGATCTCTGAGTTTATTCAGGTCTCTTTCTATTCTTGGTCTCCAGCCTTTTATTTTTTTTTATATTCCACTTTTTGGCACTTCAAAGTGTACATCAAAGTGTGTGTGTGTGTGGTGGGGGGGGGGGGGGGGGGGGGGGTTGGGAAGGAGGTGGGTTCTTAAAAATGTGTCAGAGTCTAAAACATCGTTCAGAAACTGGAAAAGTTAGTATTGATATCTGAGTTATGTAGTAAGCTGTACAGTACACTATTTGGCACACTATATGTGATGTATTTTCATTAATTTAATAAACATATTACAAACAGAAAAAATTTGGCAATTAAAACATGTGGTTGTAAAAAAAAAAAAATCGAATAATGGGGGGGGGGGGGGGTTTGGAAGAGTGAGGAGTGAGAGAGGGAGCTCAGACAGTAGGGTAGCTCTGTTAAATACTGAATGGAGCTAGGGGAATCAGGTCACAGGTCCACACCTCGCTTCTTCCCCTCCCCCCACCTCACTGAGAATTTAACTGGTAATATTCTTTTTTTAATATAGGGCGTTAAGTCTAAAGTTATCTGGCTACATGAAACTGGATTACTTTATACCAGCACCAAGGCATGGCTATAGTTAGCCAAAAAAAAATATTTGGATACTCCTAATATTGGAGTTAACCAGATAAGTTACCCAGCTAACATGCCCCCATTCCAGAATGCCCCAAAACACCCATTATTTATCTGGCTAACTTTTAGCCAGATAATGACTTATAGAGCTAAAAGTCAGTTGGATAAGTGCCCAATATTTTAAAAGTTGCCATTTAGTCAAATAACTTGGGAGTTGTCCAGTTAAATGTCTTTGAATATTGACCAACCGAGATATGAGAGATAGTCTCAAAACTTTAAGGAGCATACAAACACGGTTGCGCATATATCTTGGTGAAATAGCATTTGGGCTTTCTTGCATCGTTGATTTGAATATTGACTTCCATATGTCCCATCCACACCACCTATTCAACTTTACAATCCCTCCTCCCTCAGATATCCTCTGTGCTTGTCCCATGCTTTCTTGAATTCTGATGATGTCCATGTCTCCACCCTATCTACTGAGAAGCTGTTCTATGCATCCACTATGCTTTATGTAAAGAAATACTTCCTTAGATTACTTTCATTCTTATCCCATGATCCCTCATTTTAGAGCCTACTGAAAGAGTCCTGCCTCTGGTGCTTTTATTCCATAAAGGTACTTAAATAACTCTACCATATCTCCTCTTTTTGCCTTCCTTCCAGAGTATTCAATTTTAAATCTTTAACTCTGACCCTATATGCTCTGAGGTCAATATTAAAAAACCAAACAAACCTGAGTACCTAAATTTAGGGACTTAATCTATTTTCAGTTGAAATTTAACTGCTAAATTTAGGTCAGCAATTCATCTTCCTAGATTTAGGGCCTAAAGTTAGGTGTTTAGTGTTGAAAAATCAGGGCTAAGTTCCTAATTTTACCTCTCCGCCTAAAATCCGGTCCATAGTCACCCACTTTTTAGGCTCCTAATGAATCTAGGCATCTAAATTTAAGGACTCTGTCCTAGTCAGTTTTCAAAAGGGTCAATATATGCTCCAAACATCCAAAGTTAGGATTATGTCTTTTTGGTTTATGTTTTTATAAAAACTGCTTTGAGCAGATATTTTTTTTCTGGAATGTGAAATATAAATGTTAAATTAAATTACAATTTTCATCCCCCTTCCTAATTGAGCAACAGTCCTCGGCCACAAATTGTAGCTCCTTTCAGAAGTCGGCTAATGTAGACCCCAAGCCTGGCCAACAGGTTTCACACCACTGAGTAATGATTGAGAATCCTTCCTTCTAGGGGCTGGTACTGCTGCCTTTGCAATACTGCCAGCCCTGCAGATAAACCCAGGGAGCAGAAACCTGCCCCTGAAATTTGAACTATGTTTCCCACTTAGCTATCAGGCCAGTGCAAATCTCTGGATTTCTATGGTTCTATCCAAATTCATTAAATCTAGTTTAGACAATTTTTGTGAAGGATCACCTACACTGGATTATATAAGGAGAATAAGCTTAGAGAAGCCACATATTGTTGAGGAAATCAAAGTAGCTACTGCTGCTAACAGGTCTGGGAAATCTCCAGGGTTGGATGGACTGCCTGCAAACTGTGTAAGTCATAGAAAGAATTTCTGGCTCTACTTTAGGTCTAAAATAAAAATGTACATAGTTTGCTCCCTCTGCTACTCCCCAGTGGCGTACTAAAAGGGGGGGCGCAGAAGTGCAGTCTGCCCCAGGTGACAGCCCGGAGGTGGGCGGCTGCGAGCGGAGCCCATCCCGCTTGCGATAGAAGAAGAGGGAGGCCTCCGGGCCGCAAGTGGTGGGAGCACTGGACGGCCGCCTAGAGGATCAAGGATCTGGAGGCGGCAACTGCGTAGCCTTTACTTCTTCCTGCCCCCCCCCCCTCCCCGCGGCCCAGAAAAGGAAGTAGTGGGTCCGCATGGGCAGGAAGAAGGAAAGGTCATGCAGTCACGGCCTGAAGCAGGAGGAAGAGCAACAGTGCTACCCCACCCTTCCCACCGCAGATGCAGGAAGTAAAGCCGCATCAGCCCTCGTGCCGCCTCAAGAGTAAATGAAGAATCCCCGTCTGTCACTGGGGCTGAAGAAGGAAGCTGCTGTGCTTCTGATGGGAAAGAGGGTATGGAGTGTGTGTGTGTGCTTGTGTGTGGGAGTGAGGGTGCATGTTTGTGTGTGAGAGAAGGAGCTGTGTTAAGGGGTGTGTGAAAGTATGTGCAAGAGAGAGAGCCTGGGAGAGGGGAACTGGAGATCACTGGGCAGGGGAGACGGAAAAGTGAATCTGGGGATGCAGGGGGTACCAAAGGAAGTATCCACCCCGGGTGCCAAATACTTTAGGTTTGCCACTGCTACTCCCTCATAGAATTAATCTCCAAGAAAGGGAAAGACTGATTAAAATATTGTTGCATTTATTTCTTTCCACCAAAATGTCCAAACTAAGATTACAACATTGCCCTATATATCTGCTCAATCACATACAGAAATCTTACGAGTGTTGGCTGACAGGATGGTAGTAGTAATTCATAAAGGTTTGCATCCAGACCAAATGAGCTTCATTCCACAGAGATGTACAAATCTTAACATTATAAAGTTATGGAAAGTTCTGACCCTAGACTATCTGAAGACATAACTTTAGATTCTGAAAAAGCTTTTGACACTGTGGAATGAAAAACTTTTTAAACAATTATATTATGATTTAATTTTAAACCAAATTTTACAAACAAGTCGTCTTGCTGTAAGTCAGAAGGGAAATTTAAAATGAATGGGTTTTAAATGCTTCTCCTCTCAACAAAAAAATCCAGCAGGGTTATCCACTTTCTCCTCTACTTTTTTGCTTAATTTGGAAAGCACAGTTGCTTACCTGTAACAGGTGTTCTCCAAGGATAGCAGGATGTTAGTCCTCACACATGGGGTGACATCATCCGATGGAGTCTGGCACGGAAAATTAACTACGTGTCCATGCGGGGTCCCTCTTCAGTCTTATAACAGAGTTCGCAAAAAAATAAACAACAAACAGAGAGAACCCTCAACTCTGCGGGGTGGCGGGCAGGTTTTGTGAGGACTAACATCCTGCTGTTCTTGGAGAACACCTGTTACAGGTAAGCAACTCTGCTTTCTCCAAGGACAAGCAGGATGGTCATCCTCACACAAGGGTGACTAAGTAGCTTCAGGCCGCTCCAAACATATGCAGCAGAGAACTGGTGCCAAAGTGCACAATAACAAGAGCTGCAACACTCACAGAAGCAAGCCTGCACCCAAGGACAGCTACCACGGAGGGAAATTTGGGTTTTCATGGCTGGAAGAGATTACAGAGGACAGATTGTCCGATTCAACTGTCCTGCCGGCCATAATGGGAGATGAATGTGTGGAGAGAACTCCAGGTCGCCGCTCTGCAAATCTCGAGAAAGGGGACTGCGCACAAATGAGCCACCAAGACTGACATTCCTCGTACTGAGTGAGCCTTGACTTGACCGTCAAGCTGTAGGCCCACCTGTGTGTAGCAGAAGGCAATGCAGTCCGCAAACCAATAGGATATTGTCTGCTTGGAGACAGCAAAACCCTAGCCTGTTCTTGTCAAAGGAGAAAACAAGTTGAGTGGAGAGGTGGTGAGGCGCTGTCTGCTCTAAGTAAAAGGCCAGTGCTCTCTTGCAATCTAGAATGTGGAGAGCCCATCCACACAGGTGAGTGTGAGGCCTCGGGAAAAAGGACAGCAACACTATGGACTGGTTGAGATGGAACTTCAGGTGTGTTCGGAGGACCACCTTGTTTTGCCAAAATTTTGTATAAGATGGGTATGACACCAGAGCTGCAGTTCACTGACCCTGTGAGATGATGTAACCGCAATCAAGAAGAAAATAGGATAATGCATAAGCGTTGGCAAGTTAAATGTAAGACATTGATAAGACAGGCTAAGAGAGAATTTGAAAAGAAGTTGGCCGTAGAGGCAAAAACTCGCAGTAAAAACCTTTTAAAATATATCCAAAGCAGAAAGCCTGTGAGGGAATCAGTTGGACAGTTAGTTGTCAGAGGGGTTAAAGGGGCACTTAGAGAAGATTAGGCCATCGCAGAAAGATTAAATTATTTCTTTGCTTCGGTGTTTACTAAAGAGTATTTTGAGGAGATATCCGTTCCGGAGAAGGTTTTCATGGGTAACTATTCAGATGGACTGAACCAAATCACGATGAACCTAGAAGATGTGGTAGGCCTGATTGATAAACTGAAAAGTAGTAAATCACCTGGACCGGATGGTATACACCCCAGGGTTCTGAAAGAACTCAAAAATGAAATTTCAGACCTATTAGTAAAAATGTGTAACCTATCATTAAAATCATCCATTGTACCTGAAGACTGGAGGATAGCTAATGTAAACCCAATATTTAAAAAGAGTTCCAGGGGCGATCCGGGAAACTACAGACCGGTTAGCCTGACTTCAGTGCCAGGAAAAATAGTGGAAAGTGTTCTTAAACATCAAAATCACAGAACATATAGAAAGACATGGTTTAATGGAACAAAGTCAGCATGGCTTTATCCAAGGCAAGTCTTGCCTCACAAATCTGCTTCACTTTTTTGAAGGAGTTAATAAACATGTGGATAAAGGTGAACCGGTAGATGTAGTGTACTTGGATTTTCACAAGGCGTTTGATAAAGTTCCTCATGAGAGGCTTCTAGGAAAAGTAAAAGTCATGGGATAGGTGGCGATGTCCTTTCGTGGATTACAACCTGACTAAAAGACATTACCTGCTATTAATTAAGTTGACTTAGAAAATAGCCATTGCTATTACTAGCAATGGTAACATGAAATAGACTTAGTTTTTGTGTACTTGCCAGGTTATTATGGCCTGGATTGGCCACTGTTGGAAACAGGATGCTGGACTTGATGGACCCTTGGTCTGACCCAGTATGGCATGTTCTTATGACTTTCCAGGAAAGATACTTCAGGTTGCAAGATCATAACAGTTCAAACAGAGATTTCATGAGTTGCGACAGGACGACATCGAGATCCCAGGAAACTGCCAGAGGGCAGGGGGGCGGGGGGCTTTGGTTGTAATAAGCTCCTCATAAACTGCCCCACAAGCAGATGAAAGGCTATCGCAGCACCATTCATACCCCAGTGGTAAGCTCCTATGGCGTTGAGGTGAACTCTCACCGAAGTGGTTTGGAGACCAGATTCGGAGAGGAAAGTCTAAGAGCGCAGGAGGGAAGTAAGAGAAGGGATCCAGACCACATCCTTCGCACCAAATGGAGAACCTCGTTCACTTCAGACTGTAAGATCTTCTGGGAGAAGGCTTTCTGGACTCCAGGATAACTTGACACCTCTTCTGACAGGCCAAGGGCCTGTACAATCACCCAGTCAACACCTAAGCCATGAGGGCCAGGGCTTGTAAGTTGGAGTGGCGGAGCCTCCCCGGTCCTAGGTGATGAGATCAGAGGCCATCCCCAACCAAATTAGGAGGTGTGAGGCCAGATCCCATAGGGTCGGAAACCAGACCTGACAGGGCCAAAAGGGGATGATCAGGATCATGGAGGCCTGATCCTGCTGAAGCTTCTGGAATATTTTCGAGATGAGAGGAAGGGGAAGGTATGCATACAGCAGCCCGTTGCCCCAGTGAATTGAGAATGCATCCACCAGCGATCCGATGCTCCTCCGGCCTAGGGAGCAGAAGTGGTCCAGCTTCCTGTTTTCCAGGGAGGCGAAGAGGTCTATGTCCGAGGTCCCCCATAAGCGAAAGATCCCATTTGATTGAGGGACCACTCGTGAGGTCAAAAGACATGGCTCAGGGAGTCCGCCAGGGTATTATCCACCCCTGGGAGGATGCCGTTGTCAATGGCCCACGACCAAATGTGGACTGCCTCCCGACAGAGGGTGAAAGACCCCACTCCCCTCCCCTGTTTGCTCAGATACCACATAGCTACCCAATTGTCGGTCTGAACCAGAACTGCTTTGTTCATGAGCCGCTCCCAGAATGCTTGGAGCACATACCAAATTGCTCGCAGCTCCAGGAGATTGATTTGAGACTGTGATTCTTGTGCAGACCAGAGACCCTGGGTGTGTAGACCCGCCAGATGTGCTCCCCACCCCGTCTGAGACGCATCTGTGATGAGAGTAGCCTGGTGTGCAGGGAGGGATTCTTGTGCAGGGTGGGAGGGAATCGCCCACCACTGAAGAGATTGGTGAAGCAAACTGGTGATTAGAACTCGCGCACGGTCATCAGAAGCCTGGCACCATTGAGAACACAGCATCCACTGCGCCCTGCGCATGTGCAATCGAGCAAAGAGGGTGACATGCACCGTCACTGGCATGTGGCCCAGCAACCGGAGAAACTGGTGTGCTGGGACATAAGGGCAAGCAGAGACTGCTTGAGCCAGGGCCACAAGGGTCTCTGCCCTGTCCCGCAGCAGGGAAGCCTTCGTTTGGGCAGTGTTCAGTCGAGCCCCAATGAAGTCCAGCTGCAAGGTTGGTTGAAGATGGGATTTTGGGTAATTGATCAGAAATCCCAGAGTTTCCAAAGTTTGGATTGAGGTGCGCAGGGCCCCCTGCTCTGAAGTGCTTTTGACAAGCCAATCGTCGAGATACAGGAAGACATGAATCCCCCATATCCGAAGATATGGGGGATATGGGGGATATGGGGGATTCATGTCACCTCACTAAGACCCCACACCCTGCCACGACTGAAGAAAACTCCAAGAAAAAATGCGAGGATCTTGCGAATTATTTCCAGCACAAAATCTCGAACATCCTCCTACGTTTCCCCCACAACCCCACGACCACATCCCCCTCCCCTAAACATGATAGCTCCTGCATCAAAGCCTTCGACCCCGCCTCCACGCTAGAAATTGAGACCATCCTCAAAAAAATGAAACCGGCCACACACTTCCTAGACGCAATCCCCTCCAAAACCCTCCTCTCCATACCCACCACCATCGCCAAACCCCTAGCTAACTTCATTAACTGCTCCCTCACCTTCGGCAAAGTCCCAGACCCCCTCAAACTCGCCGTTGTGAAACCCCTCCTAAAAAAACCCTCCCTTGACCCCGCTGACCCAGCAAGCTATCGGCCCATATCCAACCTACCCTTCCTCGCGAAAGTCCTCGAGAAAGTAGTCAACACCCAGCTCACCGACTACCTCGAGGACCACAACCTTCTGCACCCCTCACAATTTGGTTTTCGGAAAGGCCGAAGTACCAAGAATCTCCTCTTAGCCATCACTGATACCATGCTCATCGGACTAGACCAAGGAAAATCTTACCTACTGGCCCTTCTAGATATCTCGGCAGCCTTCGACACTGTCAATCATCAAATCCTTATCACACGCTTGACAGAGATAGGAGTTGCCGACACAGCGCTAGACTGGTTCACCTCTTACCTTACTAACAGAGAATACCTCATAAAACTTGATAACTTTGAATCATGCCACGTTCCCCTCAGACAAGGCGTTCCCCAAGGATCATCCCTTTCCTCCACCCTCTTCAATATATACCTCCTCCCCCTCTGCAACTTACTCTCAAACCTAGGCCTGGACTTTTTCCTATACGCCGATGACGTACAAATACTCATACTCATTCAAAAAACCCTCAATGAAACCATCCTTTTCTGGGAATCCTGCCTAGTCTCCATCAACTCCCTACTAACCGACCTACACCTTGCTCTCAACACCACCAAAACCGAACTACTCTTTATATCCAAGCAACCTGAACACGACACCTCCACCACACCCCTACATCTCCCCCACACTACCCCCCTCCGTGAGAGACCTGGGAGTCACTCTTGACCAACACCTGAATTTCAAGCCACACATCAAGTCCCTCCCCAAAGCAGGTTTCTACAAACTCCAGATCCTCAAAAAACTTAAGCCCTTACTCCATACTCAAGACTTCAGATTAGTCCTACAGTCCACCATTTTCTCCAAAGTGGACTACTGCAACGCCCTCCTACTAGGCCTCCCATTCTCCACCATCAAACCCCTACAAACGCTTCAAAACGCCATGGCTCGTATTCTTACTAACACACGTAAAAGAGAGCATATCACACCCATCTTAGTAGACCTACATTGGCTGCCCATCCAGTTCCGCTCCCAATACAAAACCCTTACTATTCTTCACAACACCCTCTACAAAAACAACTCCCCCTGGCTTAAAGAAATGCCCCACTTCCACCTCTCAACCCGACAGACTAGATCCACCTCCACAGGCACCCTCCACACTCCCCCCCTCAAAACTGCCCGCCTATCCACCACCAGAGAAAGAGCCTTCACCATCGCAGGCCCCGCCCTCTGGAATTCCCTCCCCACACACCTCCGTCTTGAACCCTCCCTAACCATCTTCAAAAAAGGCATTAAGACCTGGCTTTTCAGACAGGCTTACCACTGTTCCAGCCCCTCGTAGTCTACCCCCCTGAAACCCCCCTAGTTGCTCCCCCCTGTCTCTCCCCTGTCTCACCTCCCTGAAACCTCCCTAGTCTCACCTTCAACCCACCCATACCCACCCTCCCTCCACCCTTTCCCTATACCCCCGCCCACCTATCACCCCATCCCCACCTATCTACCGTGCTCCACTGTACCCCCAGTTATAACTTACAACCTTTATGTTTAAATCATGATACCGTTACTACTTGCTATAACTGCTGTAAATAAGCTAATAGTTTATACATATGAGTTTATATATATGTGTTTAATTGTTTAATAAGTTATCAATATAATCCACCATGTTAAGCAACCTTTTTTGTAAATACTGATACGTTCCTTGTACCTTTCTCAACTGCTGTCTTTCCTCCTTTACCTCTCTCCCCCCCCTCCCCCCCCTTTTTCGCTCCTGCTCCATTCCCCCACTCCCTGTTTTTTGTAATTTCCTCCTTCTCAAGTTTATTGTAAACCGGCGTGATGTGCTTGCACGAACACCGGTATATTAAAAGCTGTTAAATAAATAAATAAATAAATATGCACCTACCTTTACCTTGGTAAAGGCACAGGGCATGGATGCCAGGCCAAAGGGCAGAACGCAATACTGATGGTGATTCCCAGATAAGGAACTGCAGGTACTGCTCATCTGCCTGAAAGATGGGGATATGGGCGTATACGTCTTTTAGATCTAGGGAGCCGAGCCAGTCTCCCGCTTTGAGAAGAGGAATCAAGGTGCCCAGCGAGATCATTTTGAACTTCCCTTTTACCAAGAAACGGTTTAGGGCCCTCAGGTCCAAGATGGGCCAGAGTCTCCTCGTCTTCTTGGAGATTAGAAAATACCTTTGCTGTGCTGACTGGGTGGAACAGGTTCAATCGCCCGAGCCAGAACGAGGGCGGAGAGCTCTACTCGAAGTATTTGCAAGTCCCCTGATGGTCTCCACCATGGACACGGGGGCGAATGGGGAGGAACTCGCTGGAAGTGCAACCTGTAGTCGTGATGGATAGACAGGACCCAGAGGTCTGATGTTATGGAGGTCCATCGGTCTGCAAATAGCTGGAGCCGACCCCCAGAATCGTAATTATTACATAAATGACTACAATTCTAACCTTTGGCTGCTATTTGGACTTAAAAAAAAAAAAAAAAAAAGACAAGAGAAAGGTGTGCTTTATAGCCCTTCTTTAAAAAAAAAAAAAAAAATCAAAAACATTTTTAATTGGCAAACAGGGCCTTAGGCAGCTGATTTGCAAACCAGTCCCAGTGTTCCCATCTGCTAACGCAAGAAGCAAGGCAACCATGCCTCGTGGCCTCAAGTTGGTGGCCCTGGCCCATCGCTCATGCACCACCACCCATGGAGAAGTCAGGGAGTGCACTGCCAAGCACTCCCTTCCCACAGTGGTGAAGGGCAGAGTTGGCACAGGGTCTGTCAAGGAGGAGGAAGGGACGGGTCCTATGTCTTGGCAGCAAGTTTGGCTATAGTGGGGATGCATCAGATGTGGGCGGCACAGCAGGGGGAAAGGGACCAGGGACTAACATTGAGTTGAATCCCACAGGTGGCGAATGCAACACTTGGCTCCAGCAGCTAGCCCTCCAGCTGGCCAGGTGGACGCCATTATTTATTTACTTAAAGTTTTTTTTATAGACCGACATTCATTGTGGAATATCACATCAGTTTCCAGGTAACAAAAATTAGCAACGGGCTTTACATTAAAATAGAGGTCACGGGAACAATAATAGCAATGGGCTTTACATTAAAATTGAGGTCAAGAGAACAAAAATTAGCAACGGGCTTTACATTAAAATTGCAGTCAAGATTAAGTAGCAAAACATATGTGAGAGGGAAAAAGAGGGAGTAAGGGAGAGGGGGGTTCCAGGATATTTACAATAGAAGGCGTTAGGATATTTACATTAATTTGCATTACGAACTGAGTAAAAGCAAGAGAGGGGATAAGAGAGGGGGGTTCCAGGATATTTACAATAGAAGGCGTTAGGATATTAACATTAGGTTATGTTATGAACTGAGTAACAGTAAAAGCTGTTTAGAAAGGGTTCAATGTAGTATAGATGGAACAGCAATGCAATGTATCAAGAGGTCCTAACGTATGTGAGAGGTTGTTGTGTAGAGTCAGGTAAAGGCCTGCTTGAAAAGGCAAGTTTTAAGTTTGTTTAAATTTTTTTGGATAAGGTTCTTGGCGCAAGTCAGTTGGCATGGTGTTCCAAAGTGCTGGTCCTGCGATAGATAGTAAGCGTTCTTTCGTAGAGGTAAGGTGGGTGAGTTTGGGTGAAGGTGTGTGCAGTGTTGCCTGGTAATTCGATATGGTGGGTCTAATGGTGGTGCGGAACTGAAGGGCTTCGTTAAACCAGAGTATACTTGGGTTGTGAAGGGATTTATATATGAGAGAGAGAGTGTCTTAAATTGGATGCGAGAGGAGACTGGGAGCCAGTGAAGTTGTTTAAGAATAGGAGTAATATGCTCTTTTTTGCGGGTGCCAGTTAGAATGCGTGCGGCAGAATTTTGAAGAATTTGGAGAGGGGCGATGGTGTTTTTGGGAAGGCCAAGGAGGATGGTGTTGGCGTAATCAATTTTAGAGAGGATGATGGACTGTAGTACTGAGCGGAAGTCGTTGAGGTGCAGAACGGGTTTTAGCTTTTTTAGTGTGTGGAGTTTGAAATAGCCATCTTTTAGTGTGGAGTTGAAAATTTTTTTTAGGTTGAGTTGGGTGTCAAGCGTGACGCCTAAGTCCCGTACATGTTGAGAAAAGGAGAAGTTGGGCAGGAGAGTGTTGGAAGGTAGGGGAATGATAGTGTTGTTTTGGGGAGCATGATCATGAGTTCTGTTTTGTTGGTGTTGAGAGCTAGGTTAAGATTAGTCAGGAGATTGTTGATGGCAGAGAGGGCTGAATCCCATACGCTAAGGGCATTAGGTAGGGAGTCAGTGATGGGTATTATGATTTGCACGTCGTCAGCATATACGAAGTGCGGGAGGCCGAGAACTGAGAGAAGGTGGCAGAGGGGAAGCAGGTATATGTTGAAGAGTGTGGAGGAGAGGGAGGAGCCTTGCGGCACACTTCGTGTTATGTTGATTGCCCTGGATTCACTGTTTCCTATTTTTACTTTGAAATGTCTAATGCTAAGGTAGGATTTAAACCAGCAAAGACGGATTCCAGAGATTCCAAGTTCAGTGAGCCGGTCGATTAGAATGTTGTGGCTGATGGTATCGAAGGCTGAGGAAATGTCTAGTAGGGCTAGAATGTACGAGTGTCCTTTATCAAGGCCTTTAAGGAGGTAATCAGAGATGGAGGTCAGGAGTGTCTCAGTGCTGAAATGTTTGCGGAAACCGTGTTGAGATGGGAAGAATAGGTGGTGTTGCTCTAGATATTCGGTTAGTTGCAGGTTAACAGTTTTTTCAATAATTTTTGCTATGAAGAGTAGATTGGATATGGGGCGGTAGTTGGCCAGTTCAGATGGGTCAAGTTTGGGTTTCTTTAGTAGGGGCTTGACTATGGCTTGTTTAAGGGAGGTAGGGACAGCTCCGAGGGTAATAGAACTGTTGACGATTTTGGCTATGGGATGGGATATTATGTTGGGGATGGACAGGAGGGAATTGGTGGGGATAGTATCTGAGGGATGTGAGGAGGGTCTTTTTTTTTTTTTTTTTTTAAATCAATTCTATTTCTGTGGAGGCAGTGGGATCAAAGGTGTTTAAGTTAGCATTCGGGTTTTTGGGGAGGGATTTGATGGGTGAGGTAGTTGATGGGAAGCGTAATGTGAGTTTAGATATTTTATAATGGAAGTATTGCGCTAGTTCTTTGCATTTAGTATTGGCTTCCTCGCTAGGTATGGGTGTGGGCAAGGTTTTGGTTAAGTCAGAGACAAATGAGAACAGTGCTCTTGGGTTAAATTGTAAGTTGTGTATTCTTTGCGCATAGAAGTCTCTTTTAGTTTTTAGTAAGTTCTGTACTTAGTAAAGTTCTGTACTTTGCTAATTGTGTGTGGGAGGCTTCTTTGCGCCATTTCTTTTCTTGTTTTCTTAGGTTGTGCTTCATGGTTTTAATTCGGGCGTATTCTATGGTTTTTTTTATTTATGTGAAGGGTTTATTTCTTTTGTTAGTAGAGGGAAGATCTTGTTGGCAATATTGCTAGTGAGGTGGTTCCAGGATGAGATTGACGATTCGGAATCAGTTAGGTCAAGATTGTTAAGGTTATTAGAGATAGCATCTATTAAGTCATCCCTGGTGCATGGTTTTCTGAAGTGAATGATTGTTTTTGTGCTTGACTGGGTGGTGGTGTTTTTTAAATGGCAGGTAGTTCTAATGAGGAAGTGGTCAGACCAGGGGACTGGTGTGTATGAAGTGGGGTCTGGGAGGAGGAGAGAGTTTATGAAAATTAGATCAAGGGAATGGGCCTGCTTTGATGTAGGGTTAGTTATGATCTGGTTGAGGCCCATGGCATTAAAGGAAGCTAAGAGTGCTTCACAAGTGGGTGATAGAGGGATCGCGTCTAAATGAAGGTTAAAGTCTCCTAGGATGATGGCAGGTATGTCAAATGTAATATTTGTGACTGTGAATTCAATGAGGAGGGATACGTTTCTCTCTAGAGTACCTGGGGGGTGTAGATTAGGCAAATTTGTAGTTTTGGAGATTTGAAAATGCCGATTTCGAATTTGGGTGAGAGATTGACCGATTGTGGTAATAGCTTAAGTTCTTTCTTTGCAGCAAGTAGGATACCTCCGCCTCTTTTCTTGGGACGGGGTATAGAGAAGATGTTGTAGGTGTGTATAGGGAGTTGGCTTAGCAAGACTGTATCAGTTTCTTTGAGCCAGGTCTCAGTGATGGCAGATATGTCGGGTTTCTCATCAAGGAGAAGGTCGGGGAGTATGGGGGGTTTTTTTGCCATCATCGAAGTGTATGCCTCAATCTATCTCAGCAGTTTCACTCTGACTGGGAGTGGGCTGTACCTGGCTGGGGGAGTCCAGCCATGCAGCTACCCAGCACCCTCTTACCCGATAACATCCAGCAAGGCCTCAGTCTGGAGGCCAGCTGAGGCCGTGCCCCCAGACCTGGCCAGCCTGGGCATGTACCGGGGCCCTCTTGTTTCTACCCTAGCCTTCTGTCACAGGAATGGCAATTAGGGGCTAACCCAGCTTCGGATTCTTGGTCTGCTGCACAGACCCTGTGACCTCAACCACAATGCCGGGAGAGGGGGGGGGGGGTCCCATGGTGTCCACCCTGCAGCTCCCTGGGGGCCTCATGGTGTCCATCCTGCAGCTCCCACCAGTCCCTGTGGGCTTTTGCACCAGGCAGGGAGGTCCTCCCAGACCCAACGTTGGTCCCAGCATCAGGAGCGGCTGCAGGCTTAGGGACATCTTCAACCCCATATGCAGTTCCAGATCCTCTAGCTGAACCATCAGTAGCGACACAAGCTACAGAGGACAAGTCTCATGTTGCTGCTGCTGTTATTGAGGATGCTAAGGTTGTGGGGCACAAACGCAAACGTAGAGGCAGGAGGACTGCTCCAAATAATCTGGCAGTCAAAGTTCCTCCTCAGTATCTTAATCAGATTCCCAGGGTTCTTCAGTGGCGGAGGGTTCAGGGAACATCATTGCTGCCCGCACTAAATACTACCAAACAGTTGTAGCAGGGTGTCCCACATTCCCTCCAGCATCACATTATGCACCATCAGTATGTACACATATTTAGCCTGCTGGAGGGGCACAGAAAGGGGGAGAACTCTCGGGAAGTGCACACCAAATGGATAGCGAGGAACATTAACAAATGGGTACTTTCTTTCACTCACCTGGTGTTGACAGTGTGCAGGGCCAATCCCTCTCAGCACCTGACAATGTGGTTCTATTTGGACACGATTGTCAGAGCCCATTCGGTGTATGAGAGATTTGCTTGGTTCAACTATGACAAGTGGTTCAGGGAAAGAATGGTTGACACTTCAGGCATGTCATGGGGCTCCCATGTTGTGCAGTTATGGCTCACTCACGACCGTGAGGAATTCTGATGTGCCGGTGAGCAGCCAGTCCTTTCAAGGCCAAGGTAACTCCCAGGGTTAAGGACACTCAAGAGCACAATGCCGTGGAGTTATGTTGGCGTTTCAATGAAGGGGGTTGATCAGCACAGAAGTAGTATAAGCATATCTGCACCACTTGTGCTGCTAATCACCCTGCCACCAAATGCACAGGGAAGAGCCCTGGCAGAAGAGGGACATAATGTATTTGAGAATGCCCCGACTTCAGTCCAGTGGCCCCCGCTGAAGAGAAGACTAAGTTATTACCCAGATCAGCAGGCTGCCTCTACACTGCGGGACGGCTTCAGGAATGGCTTTAGGATACCTTAAGGGGGCTCTTTAGCCACAACTCTGTGCAAAAACACATCTTCTGCGACTTGGTTCACTGCTATGAAGTAAGGGAGAAGTTGGCGGCCCAAGATGAGCTTGGGCAGGATAGCAGATTTGTTCCTGTGGCCAGCCCTCCTCTTTTTGGAGATGGTTGTATCACCCCTCGCCGTGGTACCCAAGAAAGAACTGGGTAAGAGTAGGTTAATACACCACCTCTCTTACCCGGTTGGCAGAGCTGTCAACGACTTCATCCCTCAGGAAACTCTTGTTCGATGCAGTATGCATCATTTAATAGCACACTGGACCTTCTCAGAGACTATATAGAGGAAGCCTTCATGGCAAAAGTAGAAAGTCGGCCTTTTGGCTCCTCCCCATGCATCCAGATAGCTTCCCATTGCTGGGTTTTTCGTTTGACATGCGTATTATTTCGATAAGTACATGTCAACGGATTGTTCCATTTCCTGTGCTTACTCAGAGGCTTTCAGCACCTTCCTGCATTGGGAGCTGTCTCGTTGCACAGCTTTGAAGGGCCTAGTTCACTATTTGGACAACTTTCTATTCATCAGCCCATGCATGCTGGGATTCACTCAGAAGCTTTCAAAGTCTGATGCAGATCTTGGTGTCCCACTGGCTGCTAACAAACTGGAGCTGCTGACCAGGGTTTTAATATTTCTCGGCATAGAGTTGGACTCCAACCAGATTCCCTACCAACAGACTCCAGAAGCTGTCTGCATTGGTCTGGAATATACACCAGACACGCAAGGTTACACTAGCATTTGCACAGTCTCTCATCAGGAATCTGTCATTTGCATGCACGGCCATTCTAATTGGGCAAGCATTTTTCCACAGGCTGATTTTGGCATTCATGGCATTCAGAAGAAGCATCACTGGAGAAGGATCATGCACTCGCTGCACGAGGATTTGGTTTGTGAAAGATTCCATGCCAACTTCAATGGCACAGTAGTGTGGTTGCCTCCTCCCGTTTCCAATTCTGACTTAGAACTTTAATCAGATGCCTCAGGTGTTGTGGGGTTTGTCATGTATTGCCAGGGGTCCTGGTGCACAGAAACATGGCCAGAGGACTGGATTCAGTTGGGGATCACATCAAATATCACCTTCCTGGTATTGTTCCTGGTTGTGGTATCGCTACACATCTGGATGAGCATTTGGCCAACAGAAGGGTGATATTCCAGTGCAATAACCTCACCATGGTTCAGAGGTTATTGCACCAGAATCACTAATCACTAGTCTGCCAAATGTGCACCCATGTCTGAATTGCTGAGGGTGATGGTCTTAAGGTGTCTACAGTGAAACATGGTGGAACAGGCAAGGTACATGCCTTGATTGCACAACGAGATTGCTGATTCTCTTTCTCATTGCAAGTAGGAAGAGTTCCAGAGACTGGTACCAGACACTGAGGCGTCAGGGACAACACACCTTTGGACCACTGGAGCGAGGATGCACTCGATCTCCTGCGCCAATCCATCGCACCATCCACCTAGCGAGCCTTTGTGAGGGGTTACAATGCCGTCATGGAATTCCTGGACACTGCTGCAGGGTCACACACCTTCTCACTGGATAGTGGATGCCTTGCAAAATGGAACATCCAGAGGCACATTTCAGGCCAATGTAACGGGCTTTGCCTTTTTCGCCAAAGCTCAGGGTTGGCCCAACCCGGTCATAGACTTCGCAATAAGGCAAGTTCTAGCGGGTTGGGCTAGGTCGAAGCCCTGTGCCCCAGATGACCATAGACCGATCTTTCATGATCACTTGCTGGAGCTGTAGAACGTTTTGCCATCAATGGTGTCAAACCCTTTTGAGATAGCTTTGTTTTGCACTACTTTCACCATCGCCTTCTTTGGAGTGCTCAGAGTAAGTGAGATGGTGGCGGCAGCAGGCATGACAGTTCCAGCCTCCATGCTTTGGACATTTCGGTCTGTGATGGTAGATTGCTGTTCAGGATTAGGAAGTCCAAGACAGACCAAAAGGGTAGCAGTGCTTTGACTGCCTTGACTGCCATGCAGGGACTGCCTATGTGCCTAGTAATGAATGCCTTGCACTATGCTGCTCTTAAGTCAGTCAGAGGGGTTTCAATTCTTAGTGCATGTAAGCTTGCTCCCGCTGAGCCAACATCTGTTCAACGCCATTCTGAAGCACACACTGGGTGTAGCTGGGGTGCAGACAGAGCAGTTCGGAACACACTCCTTATGAATTAGGAATGCCTCCAGCGCTGGTCTCTCTGACTCTATTTAGCACATTGGTAGGTGGTGTTCCCCCATCTAGCTGTCCAGGACAGGTTAATAGCTTTCCAGGTCACTGCACATTCTAGCGAGTTAGTCCATGGCAGCAGCAGGTCAGCACTACTATGACAGTTTGCCCTGAAGCAGCTCCAGTGAAACATGGACCATGTTAGCTGACCTACAGGTAAAAACAATATTGGACTTTTAACATTTTGGCTGTGCTCTTTATTAGACTGGACTAATGATATCAGTTTGTTGGCTTTGCATATTCAGAAAGATTTAAAAAAAAAACAAAAAACCTATAATGGCATGTTAAGCCCTTAGATGAACACCAGATTAGTGAATTTTGGTGTGGGCTCTCTGAGATTTTTGTTTTCTCAAGATTTTTTGTTGATTTATGATGTTTAGTTTGAGTATTTCTGTGAACTTTTGTATTGCAACTAGTATGCCATCTTTTCTTGAGTAATCACATTTGACCAATTTTTTTTGGCTTTGCCCTTTTTAACTTGCAAGTCACCATTTTCAAATTGTTCAAGTTATGTTAGACAAATTATTCAGCAACACTGGCCAGTGCTGAGACCACATAGGATCTTTCAAGAATATCCTTGATTTGCCTATTAGAAAGGTCACACTCTGAAAGATTCTGATGTCATCTGAATTTTTAAGAACATAAGAACATAAGAAATTGCCATGCTGGGTCAGACCAAGGGTCCATCAAGCCCAGCATCCTGTTTCCAACAGAGGCCAAACCAGGCCACAAGAACCTGGCAATTATCCAAACACTAAGAAGATCCCATGCTACTGATGCAATTAATAGCAGTGGCTATTCCCTAAGTAAACTTGATTAATAGCCATTAATGGACTTCCCCTCCAAGAACTTATCCAAACCTTTTTTGAACCCAGCTACACTAACTGCACTAACCACATCCTCTGGCAACAAATTCCAGAGCTTTATTGTGCGTTGAGTGAAAAAGAATTTTCTCCGATTAGACTTAGTGAAGGACATTTATCTGAGATATAGCAAATGTGGTAAACGTGGGATCTGTGAGCATACAGTGGAGTTACAAATGTTCATGCATCCCCAAACTGGAAAAAGATACCCTTTAAGATTCACTTTTAACTAATATGAAAAATGTTGTATATACAATTATATATTCCTGCAACCTTTTATATGTGGGAAAGGTTATTAGACCTGTTAAGGTTCACATTGTGAAACAGAAAAGCTGTTTCAGAAATCTGTAAAAGAAATTACCTTTAGTGACACATGGGTAAGCAGAAGATTCAGTTAATGACCTCAAGTACTCTGTGATTGATCATTTATTCCCTTGTGACAGAGGTGGAAATTTTGCTACTGCTTTATTAAGTAAACAACAGCTCTAGATCTTCATATTAGGAAATTAAATACAGGTGCATTGAATGTTGCCAATGAGTAGCAGTGATCCTCTTTGTGACTTTGATATAGACAGCGAGATATTATAATGGAATTGAAGCCCAGCCAGTTCAATGGATTCCTTAAAATTATTAGCTATGTAAGCATAGGGATTCTGAGTGGTTATATGAGATCAGATGACTCTATATCTGAACAGCCAAAAAATGTCAAACACATTGCTGTTGATTGATCTGCTTTGAATTTTTCCTGCATGATTGGTTGAAGCTTTTAGAAAAATGAACCGCAGTAAGAATAATGTCATTATGCAGCACTTTGATCAGCATGGCATTTATGTTAGAAAAAAAGAAAGAGGTGGTTGTAGTATATTAAAAAAATCCATTTCTGTTTCATTGCTATAAATTGTTGCAGATGTATGTGTTTATTGCAGTGAACCTGATCGTCAAGCATATTTATTTATTCTGTGTTTTATCGTTGTTTGGTAGTGGCCTTCACAACGGTTTAAAAGTGAAACAATACATATAGCAAATGTTGCTTACCTGATGTAACAGGTGTTCTCACAGGACAGCAGGATGTTAGTCCTCACAAATGGGTGACATCGAGGATGGAGCCCACCACGGAAAACTTCTGTCAAAGTTTAAACAGAACTTTGACTGGCCCCTACTGGGCATGCCCAGCAAGGCACTGACCCTGCAGCCAGCAGGGGTCTCCCTTCAGTCTGATTTTCAAAGCTACAGGCAGTGCCTAGAAAGTAAAAATAAAACGAACCCAACACCGCGGGGAGGCGGGCGGGTTTCGTGAGGACTAACATCCTGCTGTCCTGTGAGAACACCTGTTACATCAGGTAAGCAACATTTGCTTTCTCACAGGACAAGCAGGATGGTTGTCCTCACAAATGGGTGAGTACCGAGCTGAGGATGTCCCGACCTGCACCAAATGTACCCAACGGTGTGCAGCAGGCACAACAACTGAGGAGAAATTTGGGAAAGGGCATCCGCACCCTACCGGGTAGGTGGAAGGGTGTTGGTACATCAGGTTGGAAAAAGGTTACGCAAGACAGACTGGCCGAAGATGGAGTCCTGTCTTCCAGCCTTGTCCAAACAATAATGGGCTGCAAAAGTATGGAGAGAACTCCAGGTTGCAGCTTTGCAGATGTCAGGAAGCGGCACCGATCGAAGGTGTGCCACTGACGTCGCCATGGCCCTCACAGAGTGTGCTTTAACACGGTCTTGAAAAGGAATGCCAGCTTGCTCATAGCAAAAAGAAATGCAGTCCGCCAACCAGGAAGAAAGAGCCTGTTTACCCACAGGTTGTCCCAACTTATTAGGATGGAAAGAGACGAATAATTGAGTGCTCTTCCTGTGGGAAACTGTACGGTCTAGGTAAAAAGCTAGAGCCCGTTTACAGTCTAGGGTATGCAGGGTCTGCTCTCCAGAGTTTGAGTGGGGCCTGGGAAAAAAGATAGGTAGTACGATAGATTGATTGATATGAAACTCCGAAACTACCTTAGGTAAAAATTTAGGGTGAGTGCGGAGTACCGCCCGGTCCTGCAGGAGCTTAGTGTAAGGCGGATAGGTAACTAGGGCCTGTAATTCACTAATCCTGCGAGCTGAAGTAACAGCCAAAAGGAATAACACTTTCCAAGTGAGATATTTCAAGTCACAGGAGTGCAGAGGTTCGAAAGGAGGTTTCATTAGACGACCAAGAACCAGATTAAGGTCCCAGGATGGGGCCGGAGGACGCAAGGGTGGCTTTAGATGGAGCAAGCCCTTAAGAAAGCGTGTTACTAGGGGTTGCACTGAAATAGGATTACCCCCAATACCCTTATGGAAGGCGGCTACCGCACTGACATGCATTCTGATAGAAGAGGTTTGAAGACCTGATTCAGAGAGATGCCATAAATAGTCCAAGAATTTGGAGATTGGACAGGAAAGGGGATCAAGGGACTGAGAAGTGCACCATGATGTGTACCTTTTCCATTTGTATGAGTAAGACTTTCTTGTGGAAGGCTTTCGTGAAGCTATCAGGACCCGAGAAACGGAATCTGAAAGGTTAAATGGTTGAAGGACTAACCTTTCAACATCCATGCCGTCAGGGACAAGGCTTGGAGGTTGGGATGGAGGAGGCATCCGTCGTTTTGAGTGAGCAGATGCGGGTCCCTTCCCAGAGGAATGTGCCTGCGGATGGAGAGATCCTGGAGTATTGGAAACCATACTTGGCGTGGCCAGTAAGGTGCTATCAGGATCATGGTTCCTCCGTCCTGGCGTAGCTTCACGAGAGTCTTTGACACAAGAGGGAGTGGAGGGAATGCATAGAGCAGACCGGTTGTCCACTTGAGGGAGAATGCATCCCTCGGCCGAGAGTGCTGGCTCCGAATGAGAGAGCAGTAATCGTCCACTTTGTGGTTCTGAGGGGACGCAAAGAGGTCTATGCGGGGAGAACCCCACTTGTGAAACAGAGAGGTCGCTACCAGAGGATCGAGTGACCACTCGTGTGGGTGGAAGACACGGCTCAGCTGGTCTGCCAATACATTGTCTACTCCGGCAGGTAAGTGGCCCTGAGGTACATGGAGTGGGAGAGGGCTTCCGCCCAGATCTGCGCAGCTTCCTGACACAGAAGGAAGGAGCCTGTGCCTCCCTGCTTGTTTATGTACCACATGGCCACTTGGTTGTCCATCTGGATTAAGATTATCTGATGAAAGAGATGATCTTTGAAAGTGCGGAGCGCATAGCGGATTGCTCGAAGTTCCAGGAAATTGATCTGGTGTTCGGCTTCCTCTTCGGACCATAACCCTTGGGTTTGAAAGTCGTCCACATGGGCTCCCCAACCGATGTGAGAAGCGTCGGTGGTTAGGATTATTTGCGGATCCGGTGGAAGAAAAGGTAAGCCCTGAAGGAGGTTGACCTGAGTCGTCCACCAGGTTAAGGATAGGCGCAGCGCTTGTGTGACTGTGACTATGGAGGACAGAGGCTGAAAAGCTTGAATCCATTGGTGTCATAGAGTCCATTGTGTTACTCTCATGGCTAGTCGGGTCATGGGAGTGACTTGAACCGAGGATGCCATGTGTCCTAGGAGAATGAGGAACTGGCGAGCCGTGGCAGTGTTCTGAGACTGGAGCTGGCGAGCCAGGGACATTAGGGTGTGGACCCTCTGAAGAGGAAGGTAAGCCTTTGCCTGTAAGGTGTCCAAGTCTGCTCCAATGAAGAATAAGGTTTGAGACGGGACTAAGCAAGATTTCTCGTAATTGACAAGAAACCCTAAGGAAAGGAGTGTTTGAATTGTCAATTTTAGGGAGGATTGAGCTATCTGTTGGGTGGAGGCCCTGAGTAGCCAATCGTCCAGGTAGGGGTAGACGTGGACACCTTCCTTCCTTAAGAATGCTGCTACCACTACGAGACATTTGGTAAAGACTCGTGGGGCAGAAGCCAGACCGAAGGGTAGGACACGATATTGATAATGGTCGTGGCCTACGAGAAACCGCAGATATTTGCGATGGGATTGTGTGATCGCAATGTGGGTATAAGCGTCCTTGAGGTCGAGAGAGCACAGCCAATCCCCTCTTTGTAGCAGAGGGAGCAGCGCGCCTAGGGTTACCATTTTGAACTTCTCTTTTTGAAGGTATTTGTTGAGGGCTCGAAGGTCCAAAATGGGACGTAGTCCCCCTGATTTCTTTGGTATTAGGAAGTATCTGGAATAGAATCCCTTGCCTCGTTGAGAGGGAGGAACGGGTTCTATAGCATTTGATTGCAGAAGAAGAGACACTTCCTGTTGTAATTGAGCCAGATGGGTGGATAGACTCCACGCTTGAAAAGGCGGGGAGTCTGCCGGAAGAGTTATGAAGTTGAGGTGGTAACCCTGTGCGATAATTGTTAGCACCCACTGATCTGAGGTGATCTGCAACCAAGGTTGTAGAAAATGGTACAGTCGACCTCCTACAGGAATGTCTGGAAGAGGGGTTTGGCATGTGTTCCCTACAGGGGAGTCAAAGGCCAGCCGCAGGCCCAGGAGGAGGGGCCACAGTAGGCCTTTGTTTCCTAGGCTGACGCGGCTGAGGCCTAGTAGAGGATCGAGCTGGACGAGGCCTGGCCGATGGAGGGTAGTAACGGCGTGGCCGAAAGAACGACTTCTTAGAGTCCTTCTTAAGTGGTTGTTTGGAGGAAACCTCAGACGGAACAGAAGAAAGTTGTTTCAACGTCTCGTGGTGATCTTTCAATTCAGCTACTATTTGCTGAATTTGTTCTCCAAACAAATTGTCCCCTAAGCAGGGTAAATCCGCTAAACGATCCTGGACCTCTGGGCGAAGGTTGGATGACTTTAACCAAGCCCAACGTCTGGCCGAGATGGCAGTAGCTGAAACCTTTGTGGAGGCATCGAAGATGTCATAAGCCGTTCTGATCTCGTGCTTCCCCGCTTCAAACCCTTTGTTAAGAAGGGCCTGAAGCTGTGGCTGGTATTGGTCAGGTAATGTGTCAGCAAAATCTTGCATCTGTTTAAGGATGGCTCTGTTATATTGCGTCATGTAGAGTTGATATGAGGCTATGCGAGAAATCAGCATAGCTCCATGGTACACTTTCCGTCCCACACTGTCCAGGAATTTATTGTCCTTGACAGGCGGAGTGGAGGAGTGTGGCTTTAGACGCTTGGCCTTTCTTTGTGCGGACTCAACCACAACAGAGCGATGATCCAGTTGAGGCTTTTGAAAGCCTGGTGCTGACTGGACGAGGTATGTGGAGTCAGCCTTCTTGTTAACTGGTGATACAGATGAAGGAGATTCCCAGTTTTTCTTTAAGAGATCGAGAAACACCTGGTGAATGGGGATGGAAGCGATGATTTTTGGAGCGTCCAAAAATTGAAGCAGTTCCATCATCTGGTGTCTGTCATCGGTCTCAGATTGCAGCTGAAAAGGTACAATTTCGGACATCTCCTTTACAAAATTAATAAAGGAGAGATCCTCTGGAGGAGATCTTTTTCTACTCTCTGTAGGAGAAGGCGGTGATGGTAAATCTGTGTCAGAAGATGTATCATCACCCCAGGTATCATAGGGATCACTTGGGGGTTGAAGCCCCGATGGACCTGGTTGAGGATCCGAAGGCATCGAAGGAAACCTTGGAGGAACCGGTGGTACAATCGGTACTGGGAACGGCATCGAGGGTTTCGGTGCTGCCGATGGAGTCGGTGCTGGTCTTGGAACCGATGGAGCCAAAGGATAAATCGGTGGAGATATACGAGAAGGCACCGATGGGACCACCCCGGAAGGGGGAATCAGGAACGGTGTTTCTCCCGCCGATGAAAATCCAGTCGGAGACGATGGCGCTGTCGGTGCTACTGGAATCATCGATGGGAGGGCATGTACAAGTGCCTCCATACGTTGTAGTAGCGGTGCCAGCGCTTCCACCAAAGGTTCGGTGGTCGGTTCCTTCCTCGGTGGCGGAGTCGGTGCCGGGGTCGATGCCGGTGGCGGTGCCGGAATCGGTGCCGGAGACTGTGCCAATGGAGGTTGGAATCTTTGCATCGCTTTCTCGATGGCCTCCTGGACCAGCCGGTCCAGTTCTGCCCGGAGACCAGGGGTAACAATACCCGGCTCGACGGGAGAGGGAGGCTGAGGCAGAGCCGGAGGGACCACCGTAACCGGTGGGATCACGGCTCCCACACCCCGAGAGGGTGAGGGTTTCCTCGATGCCTGCGAACGAGACGTGGACGGTGCCAAGTCTGAACGAGGCCTCTTAGTCGGTGGCTCGGCTTGTTCAGAGGTCGATGACTGTGGATCCTCGACAGGCCAAGACTTGTGCCGTCGATGGTGATGCTTGTCCTTCCGGTCTCCTCGCCCATCCGGGGAGGGGACAGGAGTCGACGGCCGAGAAGTCATCGATGGTGGACGGTCACCGGAGGGTTGACGATGGTGGTGCAACTTCGACGGTGCCGGTTCCGATGACGTCGATGCTATCGATGGCATTGGGGTGGGTGCATGGAAGAGGAGCCCCATCTTCTCCATCCTGGCTTTGCGACCCTTAGGTGTCATTAGGGCACATTTGGTGCAAGTCAGGACATCATGCTCACTACCCAAACACAAAACACAAACCCTATGGGGGTCTGTGATTGACATAGTCTGGGTACAATCCGGGCATCGACGGAACCCCGTCGCCATGGCTTAAGGCCAAATTTAGTCGCGGGCTCGGTAATTGCCAACAGGCCTCGAGGGCCAAATTCGACGGTAGTCGAAGAAAAAAGGCAAAATACTTACCGGTTTCCGCGGAGGTGACAAAAATTTGTCGAAGGGAGACCCCTGAGGGGCAAATTTTCTTCGGAAAGAAAAATACCGAATTCCTGTCAGGAACGTGGTAAGAGAGCTCCTTTCACCACGTGGCAACTGCTGCGCGGAAAAAAGAAGACTGAAGGGAGACCCCTGCTGGCTGCAGGGTCAGTGCCTTGCTGGGCATGCCCAGTAGGGGCCAGTCAAAGTTCTGTTTAAACTTTGACAGAAGTTTTCCGTGGTGGGCTCCATCCTCGATGTCACCCATTTGTGAGGACAACCATCCTGCTTGTCCTGTGAGAAAACGTTTTACATGTGCAGTGAACCAGCATATAGATGATTACAATTTGTGATCAATACAGTGGTTTACAGCTGGGAGGCACTGGAAGTTTACAAAGTGTCAAAGTAGTAATAAAACTACAAAAGAAATAGCAGAAAACGATACAGCGATAATATAACTTAATGTGCAATGATTGTCAGAAGGATCGTTGTGATTGCATTAGAGAAGAAGATGTGGGGGGGGGGGGTAGGGGGAGGCTAGGATCAACTGGTTTTCTATTGGTAAGTGAAAAAGGGGAGACGTCTCTTCAATAAACAATAGATCGATAGGAACTTTAGAACTTATTTACTTATTTATATTGTGTGGCAGAAGAAAAGCTTCCTCTGATACAGCCAATAGGCAAAACAGTGTGTCAGGTTAATAAGATATCTATATCTCTGTCCTTGAACAGCATATAAACACTTTTTGTTTTCAACAAGGTTTAACAAGTTATATAAACCTACCATAAACAGGAAATTATGCACCTAAGATATGTGTTTACATTTTGTCCTTGGAAAAGAAGCTTTTACAGTTTATTTGGAGCAATAGTATAAAACAAGGGTGTCAGTGAGAAAGTTAAATATATAAAGCAATGCATATTATCTTTTCTGGTAGTATACATACAAATAGCCCTTTGAGAGGTTATCCAGAATTTATGAACACAAATTGATAAATACATACATAATAAATGGGGATGCTGCTGAGTGGCTGGGTGGGAGAATCTGCTTAATATTTTATTGTTCTGGCTTCTGTCTACCAAAATAAACTGATATTTTCATGGAAAAAATGAGTCATTTTTTTCAAATTATTTTCTCCTGTTTTTGTTCTTGTCATAATAAACCCTGATAAATTCCCAGGAAAATGAAGGTCCCTATGCATAATGCAACTGTACTTGGAGTAAGAGATCCAAACATACAATAAATCAAGAAATCTGACATACTGAAATCAGATTTAACTGCATGCTACCTTTTTTCCAATGAATTGCAAACTATTCAAACTTTCACTGTAGGATAGGAATTGCATATTTTCATTCCTCCTTCCCCCTAACTGGCATTGCATACCTATGCTTGCGACCAGAGAAGTTTAATTTTTAATTTGTTAGCCATAATATTTCTTGCTGACATTGTTCTATTTCCTGCTATATTTCTTCTGTTGTTGTATGTTTTGAAATCTCTATCTAATCTTGCTAGTGTTCTTAGACTCCTGGCTAGTGTGTATTGAAATAACTAATTTATAGAACAAAGGGCTGGTATCTGCAAGAGCTGTTTGCTCCCTCCCACCCTACACCCACCAGCTCCTAGGGTTTTTTCGTCTTAAATAGTTCTAAGGACTTGGTTAAGTGAATAATAAGTCTAAAGTGCCAATCTAACAACTTGTATAATTGTTACTATTAGCAGAATGGCTTTTATTCAGTGTAACATTTGTGGTGCTTATATCTCAAGGCCTACTATTTGCAGACTTGAGGGTTGACCAATTTGTTTTCAGCTGTCTGAAATGAAAAACCAGGTGATGCATTTGAAAGAGGAATTGTTCAGAAGTCAAAAAACCTGCCCTATCTTGAAGCAATCAGAATAGCTTCCCCAGCTTCCCCAGAAAATTCAGAATTCCAAGAATAAATGGTTTACTATGGAATCTGGTAGAACAAGATATGTGACTATAAGATACCCAATTTCCTCAACTGGACAGCATCCTGAATACCCACCATCACTCCCACAGAGAAGTCAGACATCCAAGATTCAGAATCCCAGGAATAACTGGATTACAGTCAGCTCTGGCAAAATAAGGCTTGTGATGAAGACACCCCTAATCTCTCAACTGTTACCCTTAGATAATGCATTTTCTGCTTTGGAAAATGAAGAAGCCCCAGCAATAGAACATGAAGTAACATCTGAAACCCCTTCAACATGGTCAAAGGTCATAAAAGAGTTTCAGTTATCACAGGAACCAATTTGGGAACTCAATCTGATGGAGACACAATGTTTAAAAGCATTCCAGAATGCTCAACTAATAGAAATGCAAACCAGGTGGTCAATGAAAATATAGAAGAAAATAAGAAAGCTGATATCAATGTTATCATCCATCTGGGAACCAATGACCTCACTAGAAACGGTGTCCACAAGGTTCAGGAAGATTTCCAAAATCTAGGGAAGAAGATTAGACACACGCCAAAGACTATTGCCTTTTCAGATGTACTACCTGTTCATGGAAAGGGAAAGGAAAGGTTATGCCATATAGATAATGGTTTTGGCTATGTTGTAGGCTGGGGCCATGTATGGAGCAATAAAAGATTATATGGTAAGGATGGTCTACATTTGTCTGTGGCAGGAAAGAGTATGTTAAGTGAAAAATTCAGATCATACATTATCTGGCATTTAAACTAGCAGGAGGTGGCCAGTGAAAATGGAATGTCACCCCAAGCAATACAGGAAGTAGGAAGAGAAAGTAACAAAATCAATCAGTTAAAAAAACCAGAAAAAGTGACTAGAAAGAGAAGCAGGAAAACTATGACCACAAATGTTCGTAGTTTGAGCAATAATGCTGGCCCTTATGGTAGACACGGAATTGGACATTGTTGCTGTTATTGAAACATGGTTCACTGGTCTCATAACTGGGATACGGCCATGCTTGGAATATGGCCATTCCAGGCTATAACTTGTTTTAAGGACAGAAAGGACAGCTCTATGTCAAAAACAATATCCAAGCAACTGAATTGCAAGGGACATGGGGTAAAGAAGAAATATTATGGACCGTCCTAAAAAGAGAAGATGGTGCTTCCATTTTTACTGATGTGATCTACAAGCTTCCAACCCAAATGGATGAACTGGACAGAGACCTGATCAAAGACATCCAAAAGGTGGGAAACAAGGGAGGAGTGGTGTTTGTTGGAGATTTTAATCTGCTGGATGTGGATTGGAGCATCCCTTTTGAGGAATCTACAAAAAGTAGAGAGATAGTGGATGCCCTTCAAGGTAAACCGACGTGATATGTACTAGTACAGGAACATCGGTATATAAAAGCCTTAAATAAATAAATAAACAAACAAATAAATAAATAAATAAGGTGCTCTGCTCAAACGAATGGTAATGGAACCCATGAGAGAGAGTGTGATCCTCGATCTAGTGCTCACTAATGGGGATAATGTCTCTGATGTTCAGGTAGGGGCTCACCTGAGCACTAGTGATCATTAGACAGTATGGTTCAATATCGCAAAAAGGATATACACAAAGACCTGAGTTTTGAATTTCACAAATATGGTCTTTGTCAAAATGGGGATGCACCTGGAGGAAGAACTGCAAGACTGGGAAAAAATGGGTGAGGTGGAACAACAGTGGGACAAATTAAAAAGAGCTATTACAAAAGCAACAAATCTATATGTTAGGAAAGTAAAGAAGAGTAAGAGGAAAAAGAAACCGATCTGGTTCTCAAGGGAGGTGGCTGAAAAAATGAAGGCAAAAAGAACAGCATTCAAGAAGTATGAAGGATCCCAAAAAAAGGAAAGCAAGGAAGAATACCTGCGAAACTGAGGGAGACGAAGAAAGAAATCAGGAAAGGAAAGGTCAAACTGAAGAAAGAACTGCCAAAGAGGTAAAGCGAGATGACAAAAAATTTTTTCAGCTAAATTAGAGAAGAAGGGAGGCCTGAAGTAGTATAGTGAAATCGAAAGGTGACTAGGAGCACTGTGTGGAGAAAGATGAAGAAATGGCGGAAATATTAATTATATACTTCAGTTCGGTGTTCACTATAGACGACCCTGGAGAAGGACCGTTGCTGATTGACAAGACCGTAGATAGAGACGGGGTACATGAAACTCAGTTTATAGAATAGAATATATGGGAATAACTAGAAAAACTGAAAGTGGACAAGGCCATGGGGCCAGATGAGGTTCATCCCAGGAAACAGAGGAAGCTCAGAGATATGCTGGCAGGTCTGCTGCATGACCTGTTCAATAGATCCCTGGAAACAGGAATGATGTTGTGTGATTGGAGAAGAGCAGTGTGGTCCTGCTTCACAAGAGTGGTAGCAGAGAGGAGGCTGGAAACTACAGGCTGGTTAGCCATACCTTGGTGGTGGGAAAATTAATGGAAACTCTGCTGAAGGAAAGGATAGTGAACTATCTACAGTCATGAGGATTGCTGGACCTGAGGCAGCAAGAATTCATCAGAGGAAGGTCCTGTCAGACAAATCTGATTGATTTTTTTTTTGATTGGGTGACTAAAGAATTGGATCGAGGAAGAGCGCTCAATTTCATCTACTTGGATTTCAGCAAAGCTTTTGATACGGTCCTGCATAGGAGGCTTGTGAATAAAATAAGGAGCTTGGGAATGAGCACCAAGATGGTGGCATGGATTACAAACTGGTTGACAGACAGAAGAAAGGGTGTAATGGTAAATGGAAGCTATTCTGAAGAGAGAACAGTGTTAAGCGGAATGCACAAGGATCCGTGTTGGAACTGATTCTGTTCAATATCTTTGTGAGCAACATTGCGGAAGGAATAGAAGGTAAAGTTTGTCTATTTATGGACGATACTAAGATCTGCAACAGAGTGGACATGCTGGAAGGAGTAAAGAGAATGTAGAGTTATTTAAGGAAGCTTGAACAGTGGTCGAAGATATGGCAGCTGGGATTCAATGCCAAGAAGTGCAGAGTCATGCATCTGGAGTGTGGTAATTCAGAAGAGCTGTATGTGACGGGGGGTGAAAGGCTGTTGTACACGGACCAAGAGAGGGACCTGGGGTGATAATGTCTAGGGATCTGAAGACAGCGAAGCAATGTGACAAGGCAATAGCTAAAGACAGAAGAATGCTGGGCTGCATAGAGACGAGGAATAACCAGTAAGAAAAAGGAGGAAATAATCACCTTGTACAGGTCCTTGGTGAGGCCTCACCTGGAGTACTGTGTTCAGTTCTGGAGACCATATCTCAAAAGGGACAGAGACAGGCGGTCCAGAGAAGGCCAACCAAAATGGTGGGGTCTCTCCATCAAATGACTTATGAGGAGAGATTGAAGGACCTAAATATGAATAACCCTGGAAGAGAGGAGGTGCAGGGGAGATATGATACAGACCTTCAGATACCTGAAAGGTTTTAATGATGCACAATCGACAAACCTTTTCTGTAGGAAAGAAATCAGTAGAACTAGGGGTCAAGAAATGAAACTCCAAGGAGGACGACTCAGAATCAATGTCAGAAAATGTTTCTTCACAGAGAGGGTGGTGGACGCCTGAAATGCCCTTCTGCGGGAGGTGGTGAAGACAAAAACAGTGAAAGAATTCAAAGAGGCATGGGATAAAACATTGTGGATCCCTAAACGCTAGAGGAAGGAAATGAAGAAAAGAGTGCATGGGGGTAAGTTGCTGGTGCGGCGGTTACTACCCTTAACCAATATGCCTTCATACTGTTGATACAACTCCATTATTGCTCTCTGCTTCAACGACAGGGGGAAAAGAGGGAAAAGGGAATTGGATTCAGACAGCAACCACAAGGACCCTGACTTTTACGGTCCAGAGAAACAAATAAACATGGGAGTAACTTACTGATGCAGCTGTTACTACCCTTAACCAATAAAGTTTGATACTTTTGATGTAACTCCAACATTGCTCTCTGCTTCAAAAGCAACAGGTAACGGGATTCAGACCAACAAGGGCACTGACTTTTACAGTCTGGGAAACTGATAAGCATGGGGGTAACCTGCATGGTGCAGCAGATACTACCATAAGCTTGCTGGGCAGACTGGATGGACCATTTGGTTCTTTTCTGCTGTCATTTCTATGTTTCCTTGTTTCTATGTTCTTACCTTTGCAGGTGACCGCTGTTTCCTTTTCTTTTTTTTCTGCAAATCAACTGGCTCTTGCAATTGTGTTTTTTCTGCTATTTGCTCTTCAATTTCATCTGTGAATTTCATTTCCTGCTTTACATTTATCTGTAAGAGACATTGAATGCCAGTTTCAAGAACCTGCTATATCGTTTTCATCAAACAAGGAATATACTGGTATTTAACAGAGCAGTTTTTGGAAAGGCCGGCAATATTACAGTGGTTAAAACACTAAGCTGTGAATCCAGAAGCCCCTGAAGCCTCTTCATTGTGATCCTGAGCAAGTCAAGTAATTTACTTTTGCTCAGACTTAATATTTTAAAGTTCTACTGGAGTCAAGCCCATGTAAATTACCTTGTGCAGCTCTGTCAATACAAATGGAGCTATAAAAATAGATACTAATGGCCATGAAGACAATGACCCATCAAATTATTTTTTCACCCAAGTTATTAATATACTGGGCAAAAATTCAAAATACTGAGATAAAACAAAAACAAATATTGATCAGGTCAATACTTTTTTGAACTTTCCATGCAATACTTTCATAGTGTAGTGAAAAGCAGTCAATATTATGATAAAGAGAAAACAAGACATGACCAGAAATTTAAGTATTCAAAAAATGTTCTTTTTAAAAACCCGCATTAAACTCTGAACTATTTGAAACCATGAATGGAGTCTCATTTGTATATGTAGAGCAAGCTTGGATGGCTAATTTACATCACAGAAGTCAATGGAGCCAGAGTTTACACATAAAATGAAAAATATTGAATATAGCTACCTTAGACTGTGCCCATTACAAAAAAGGGCTCTCTGAATAATAACGTACAGTTGCTCACCTGTAACAGGAGTTCTCTGAGGCCAACAAGATGTCAGTCCTCACAAATGGATGACGACATCAAATGGAGCCTGCCTCAGAACTTTCTAGAAAAACTTTGAGCATGCCCTTCATTTTCTAAATTAGCTTAAAATGGAGAAACCAAGAGGCGGCTGGCAAATTTGGTGAGAAGTGGCATCCTGCTGTCCTCTGAGAACACCTGCTACAGATAAGCAACTTTGCTTTCACAAATGACAAACAAGATAGCAGTCTTCACACACAGGGAATCACAGCTAAAGACTGCCCTGAACAAGAAATGTTTAAACCCTGAACCAGTGCGAATAAGCCATTTCCTGTATTTTCTATCTTTTTTTTTTTTTAGGAGCAGCTTGGAACAAAAATAATGGGATCTAGGAGGGATGGACTTGAGTTTTACATCTCAAAGAAATTCCTCAGGACAGACTAGTTGAACCTACTGTTACACCGGGAGTCCCTGCTCAAACAATAATGTGATGTGAATATGCGAAGAGAACTCCACATCGCAGCTTTACAGATCTTCCTGGAGAATGATCTTAGATGGCTACCAAGGCTGCCATTGCCCTCACATTATGAGCCTTGCCATGGCAAACCTGAACAGAACAGAAGAAAGTGCAACTTACTAAGCAATTAGATAGAATGTGGTTTAGCAACAGTAATCCCAGGTTTGTTAGTGTCAAAAGAAACAAAAAGCTGGGTGGACTTTCTAAGGGGCTTCAGTCTGCTAAAGGTAGAAGGCCAAGGCTCTTTGTAGTCCAAACTGTGCAAGGCTTGTTCACTTTTGTTGACATGTGGCCTGGGGAAGAACACTGGAAGGCAAACAACTGGTTAGGTGGAAGTCTGACCATCTTGGGCAGGATGCGTGTGTAGAACTAACCTACCATGAAAAAATTTGGTATAAAATGAATAAGTCACTAGAGCCTGGAGCTTACTAACTATGCTGTCAAAATGGCCACCACCAAAAATACAACCGTCCAGGTCAGGTTCTTCAGCTCACAGGAGTGCAGAGGCTCAAATGGAACGTTTATCAGCTGGATCAATACCACATTGAGGTCCGAAGCCATAAGAGGAGTTTAGTTTATTTTGTCTTTATGTAACACCTTTCACCACATAAATCAAAGCCGAAGGATTGATAGGAGACTTAAAATGAAGCAAGGCTGCATGAATTGGACAGCTAAAGGCTATACAAAGATTGACCTACCTTCTGCATAGTGGTGATAGGTGTCAACTGCACTAAGATGAACTCTTACTGAGTTGGTCTCGAGACTTGACTCAAAGATATAGAAAGTAAATCCAGCAGTTTTTCTATGGAGCTGGAGAAAAAAACCTACGGCTTTCCTCAAACCAAAATGCAAACCTCCTCCATTTCGACCCTTAGGACTTCCTCATGGAGTCCATATAGGAAAACAAAAGAACCAAAGACACATCCTCACAAAGATTTAAAGTTTACACGACTACTCTCTCAACAACCAGACTGTGAAAGCCATGGCCCTGCTGTTGGGATCCTAATCCAGATTGATGAGGGCTGGGGAATTCCCCAGCATTATTGGATCTCTGTTAGCTCACATAGGAGTGGGAACCAAATCTGTCTTGGCCAAAAAAGTGCTATAAGAATCATAGCCCTCTGCCCCTTTTGAGTTTCAACAAGGTCTTCACAACGAGAAGAAATGGAGGATATGTATACAACACTCTCTGGTCCTAATTCAAAGCAAGGGCATCCAAAGCTAGCTTGCCTCGAGTCCCTCTCCTGGAGCAGAAGAGTAGAACATTCCTGTTCTAAAGTGATGCAAACAGATCCACCATGGGTGTCTCCCCCCAGTCCATAGACCATAGGGTTCCAGGACCTGACTGTTTATCCGCCAGGACATTTCCTTGCCTGTCAGGTATGATTTTGAGGACCATTCCTTAAGAAATGTCCCAGTTCCACATCTGGACAATCGCTTGACATAGAACGTATAATCCTATTGCTTCATGCCTGCCTATGTAAAACATCGCCACTTGATTGTCAGTCTGGACAAGGACTACTTTGTTGGTCAACTGATCTCTGAAACCCTTCGGTGTGTACTGATCTGCCCCTAGCTCTAGGAAGCTTATTTGATGAAGCTTCTCCTAAGTTGACCAAAGACCTTGTATGCAGAGCTCTTCTACATGGGCTCACCACCCCATGTTAGACACATCAATGGTTAGGACAATTTGGACCAGAGGAATTTGGTCAGATTGGAATGGATCAGCTAGCAGGACAGAGAGTCCTTGAATATCCTATGTGGATGCGGTCTCAAAATGCTGAGTGGCTTGAATCCACTGTGATCTGAGAGTCCATTTGCCTCTAATCATATGAAGATGTGTGTGAAGGGACTAAAATAAACTGTTGATGCCATGTGGCCCAAGAACTGACACATCCCATGCTGATGCCCGAATACTTGTATGAATCTTTTCCACTGTGGTTATCAATGTGTTAGTCCTCTGCTGTGGGAGGAAGGCTCTTGCCTGAATCATATCTAGCAGTGCTCCTATAAACTCCAACTGGGATAATGGGCTCAAGTGGGACCTGGGTTAGTTGATGACAAACGCTAGTAAATCCAACTCCCACATGATTCAGTGGTACCTGCCTGAGAAGTGCACTTGACTAACTAATCATTTAGATAGGGGAACATTTGTACCCCCAGCTTGTGCAGATGTGCTGCCACCATTGCAAGACACTTTGTGAAGACACATGGGCTAATACTGGGCTAAAAGTTGAGTATGATACTGGAAGTCATAATTCCCTACAATGAATCTGAGATATTTTCTGTGAGCTGGAAACAACTTTATGTGGGTGAAAGCATCCTTTAGAGAAGGCATAACTAACCCCCTTTTTTAAAAAATGGAATCAAGGTGCCCAGGTAAATCATCTTGAACTCTTCCTTCTTCAGAAACTTGTTCAAGGCCCTTCGGTCTAGGATAGGATGGAGCCCTCGAATTTTCTCTGGAATCAAATATATCTTAATTGATCAATGTGAACAATTTTACTCTTTCCACTCTCTTTTCCTTGGTGCTATAGGCTCAACAGCATCAGTCTGTAAGAGAGCCGAGAGCTCTTTTTGTAGCAATTCCTGATGAGATATTCCCCAAGCGGGATTAGGTGGATGATTTGGAAGATTGCCCAATATGTGTAATCTGTATCCTTTTTGTATTATGTGGAGGACCTAAGAGTCTGAAGTTATACTGGCCAATGGTTTACGTAATTCTCAGCCTGCCTCTGATAGGAAGGACCTTTAGCATGGATACTGACATCTGGGCCATGGTCTCTGCAATCTAATCAAAACCTTGCCCCAGGTTTTGGCTAGGGTCCTGGATGTAGCTTGTGGCCCTCTGCTCATAGGATGAGCATGCTGCTGACAGGACCAAGGAGGAAAAATAAAATGTTTCCTTGGCTGATAGAGATGTTGCTTGAGTACCCTTGGATAAATCCTAGATGAGGAGGGTGGATCTGGAGTGGCCCTAGAGAGTTGCTGAAGTATCACAGTGTTAAGTTTTGCCGCTCTCTAACTCTCCTCCAGGCTGGCGGGCCTGGCCGCAGTGGGACGCCATCAAGCTGCCATGCAGCAGGATGCCATTGGTATTGCTGTCATCCGAGTTCTCTTTAGGTGTGCGCGCCCAAAGCCACTTCTTTTAAAGAGCCCGTGGCAGGAAAAGCCATGGTGCCCTTGGATGACATCACAGCATTTTGCCCTACAAAAGGGCTTCTCAGACGTTCCAGGATTGCTTCAGCAAACAGATCTTTTGCCTTGTAATTGTTTCAACTTGCTTGTCTTCATTTCTAATCTTTGTCTTGCTCCGGTTTCCAGTTTCAGTCTTGCTCCACATCTGTCTCCAGCTTCAGCCTAGTCCTTCAGCCTTGTCTGGTCTCTAACCTTGTCCAGCTCTTCAAATCTGTATTCAAAGTCCTTTGGACTTTGTCATAGCCTGGCTCATGCCAAGACTTGTTTGCCCGCCATCTGCTGAGAAATTAAGGTCCTGCCCTTGAAGTTGTGTCACGTGCACCATGGCAAGTGGGGCTCAAACTCATGTCGTTCACAACATACAGTGTTTCTTTATCTGGGCCACTGCTTCCTCAATCTTAACTTCAAAGACATTCTCTCCATTGCATGGCACGTCAGAGAGTCTTTCCTGGACATTCAGTTGGGAGGTCTGAGGCCCACCGCCAGGCAAGTCTGCTGACACCAGTCTCCATGGTAAAGTCTTTCGATGCAATCTCAAAAACCTCAAAAGGTTGACCTGACCATGTGTTTTCTGCACTCTACACCCTTGTCCACCAGTGTCTGAAGTCATCACACTGCTTTTCAGGAAATTGTTGTGCCATTTCCCTTAATTGCTTCAGAATGTCCCATATATTGGCTCATGAAGAGCTAATAGGATGCAACACTGAGCAGAGCTCCCTGAAACACTTTTCTCCCAAGAGCATTTAAGGTGTGAGAATCCTTCCTCATGGGCACCAAGGAATGGGCTCTGGACCTCTTGGCCTTCTTGCAAGCAGATTCGATCACCACAGATTAGTGTGGCATTTCCTTCTTCTTGAATCTGGGAGTCTTCTGGACACAATATATTGTGACTTCTTGTTTATGGAAGCCACAGAAGAGGTTCTCCCACATCCTCATTTGTACTTCCTGAAAGATTTCATGCACTAGGACTAGTAAAGTTTCTGGTCTCATGAACTCTAGGATGCCCAACAGCTTGATCCTGGATTCTTCCTCTTACAAAGCAAATTAAATGGTCTCAACCATTCTCTGGATAAATCTGGCAAAGGAAAGATACTCTGACGGAGACTTTCTCCTTTTCTGAGGAGAAGGGGGGAGGGGGTTAGAGAGAAGACCTATTGATTCCTCCTGATAACAGAAATCTTTAGCATAAACCCAGGAATACTCCTAGTCAGAGCTTGATTTATAGGCTGGTGGCATGGACCCAGACCTCACCCAAATAGCAGACAAGGCCTTAGAGAGGGGAGCACTTGTCTATTGGGGCCCTGAGCCCAATGAGCTTCTGCGTCTTGGGAAGTTCACCCCCCATCCCCCCAAAGGCTACAAATCATTATCAGTGCAGTTGGTATCAATGTCTCTGCCTTTCCAGGTACCGGTATTGATGCCGATTCTCCTCTAGGCAGCTCAAAGGACTCCAGTATTGGCTGGACATTAATCTGCATAGACACCAATTCCTGCTAAGTTGCAGCATCAGTGTTACACATTGCCCTATCCAAAGCCTGCTGGATCTTCCTATTCAGCTCCTCCTCAAAAGACTGCCAAATCCAACACTGGTTAGGAGGCAGGGGGATGGCCTCATCTTCCTGGGATACCAAAGGTACATAGGTAGCTGTCACCTGGACACTTGGAAACTGTTGCGATTCCCAGGATCGAATGGAGGATGAGTGAGCTCTCCTCACCAGGGGTACTCTTGGGGAGATTCAAGGCAGCCGCCAGAAAGACCCCACTCCCCTCATTGGGCATCAACAGACTCTGTATACTTCCTGTCCTTCACCCGATGCACATCAGCACTCCTAGATGCTGGAACCAAAGAGACTGAACCCTTTGCTTTCTTCAGGTGGGAAGAGAAAAATGGTCTATCCCCGTGGTCCTTCCTGGAGCTCGATGTTGAGGGAGTTTGATACCTTCTCAATATTGATGCACCTCCTTAATCTATCGATTCGAATACCTATGGGCTGGACTCATAGTCCCGAAGTGCTTCTCCATAAGGTTGAGCTGGGATTGACATCCCCTTGGGCTCATAGCTGCACAAAGGGACACATCCAGACTGGTTCTCAGAGAGATGCAAAAGGAGCACCTCTCAAAAGCACTGGTTTTATCCATTTGGGAACTGAACAAAAAAAACAAAGGCAGCAAAAACAAATGACCGACAAAACTGAAATTAATGCCACCTTGATTTTATTTAAAATTTTTATATACAGATCTCCCAGTACCAGATTGACCAGAACGATGCACCAGTGCACATATGGCCATCAAAATAGAAAGAAAATTTAGTAACAGAATAGAGACCCATAGGGCCTGTGATAAATGAATTCTGCCCTCGTAGGAACCTGAAGGATCCTTTTAAGCAGGAGAGAGAAAAAATAGTGATCTATGGGCGCCAGGGAAAAGATGATACTGAAGGGTGCCCCCCATCCACAGTTGTTTGGTAGTATTGCATGCTGTACATGCCCAGTAGGAAATTCTTAAAGTTTCTATAAACTTTGAAGTAAAGGTGCATGCTGAACATGCCCAGAAGGGAATTCTTAAAATTTCTATAAACTTTGAAGTAAAGGTTCAGTGCTGGGCTCCATCTGATGTCACATGTGTGAGGACTGCCATTCTGCTAGCCCTTAGAGAATAGTTAATCACTTAGAGATGAAGGGATCAAAATAGTATTTTTGTATAAACCATGTCTGAGTTTTAAGTTTATTTTACAAGATATGTAATTAAGAGCAAGGATATCATCCAGTTTAGAGTTAACATAACCTGAACTTTTCATAGATATCTATCATTGTCACATAAAATTAATCATCAACCTTTACTGTCATTATGGGACCAGCTGCAGATGCTACTACATCCTTTAGGGCTCTCTTCTCCAAAATGGAAAACCAGAAGGACCTGTATATAGGCATCTATGAAGTTGTACCATATCTGTACATTAACTGCATAGGAGAACCATCAACTGCTAAATATCTAGAGGTCCATATTCAGCCACTATGCAACTGTGCTAGTTAGCCAATTATACATAACCAGCTAACTAGCAGGGTATATTCAGCAGCGCAGTCATGCCACTGAATATACCCAGCTATCTTAAAGTTAGCCGGTTTTACATAACCTGCTAACTTTAGGACAACCCTACAGCCCAACCAGAGTTAGCTGCAGACGTTAACCGGCTAACTCCAAATATCAGACTTACCAGTTAACTTAAGCAGCTAACTCCACTCCTCCCAAGAATGCCTCCTGCCCACCCTTTCTTAACTGGATAAGGGATGAACATAGCTGCATAAGCCATTTAGATGGATAACTATTACATTACCCATCTACTTGGCTTTTGAACATGGACCTCTTAGTATTTATAGAAAAGTGAACTGGCAAGAATGAGATGTAGATACATTCTTGAAAAGCAGTCCACATTTTATAAAGTGTTTATTTTATTAAGATAAAACAAAATTGCTTACCTGTAACATTTGTTTTCTGAGGACAACAGGATGTCAACCCAGACTTATATCAAGGTTTCTAGAACTTTGACTATCTCACTGGGCATGCATAGCATGCCACTATATTGCACATCTACACAGGAACCCCTTCAATCTTGATCCTTAGCATTATAAGGAGAAACCAACTCCAAGGGAAGGTGGGTGGGTTTTGTGCAGAATGACATCCTGCTGTCCTCAGAGAATATCTGTTACGGGTAAGCAATTCTACTTTCTCCAAGGGCAAGCAGCATGGCAGTCCTCAAATGTGGGGAATCCCTAGTGTTGAACAAAAAAAGGGGAAACAAATGCTAACAGGCACAATAAACTATTTTTGCTGGCAAAAAGCCTTTATATTAATTTTATAATCCATGCTATGAGGAGCAGCCTAGAAGAAAAACTAACAGGTCCTAGGAGAGAGTAGAATTGGGTTCTACACCTCAAACAAATTCTGCAAGACAAACTGGCCGAACCTACTGTCACATCAGGAGTCCTTGCCCAAATAGTAATAAGATGTGAATGTGTGGAAAGAACTCCTCTCGTAGCCTTGAAGATCTCCTCCATAGAGGCCAATCTTAGGTAAGCCACCAACGCTGTCATAGCTTAAACAGAGTGAGCCTTGACATGGCCCACCAGATTCAGTACTGCCTGAGTATAACAGAAGGAAATACAATCTGCTAGTCAATTAGATAATATCTGTTTGGCAATGGCAATCCTTAGTTTGTTGGTGTCAAAAGACAGAAAAAGCTGCGTGAACTTTAGATTGGTTTCAGTCTGCTCCAGGTAGCAGTCAAGGCTCTCTTGCAGTCCAAACTGAGCACTGCTTGTTCACCTTGCTAGACATGTGGTCTGGGAAAGAATATTGGAAGGATGACGGACTTTAGGCAGGTATATCTTAGGATGGCTATGCAGAACCATCCTATAATGCCAGGCACACTAAAGTGGCTGCGACCAAAATATGACCTTCCAGGTCAGGTACTTCAGATCACAGGAGTGCATTGGCTCAAAGGGAGCTTTCATCAGCTGGACAGAACCACACTGAGGTCCCAAGACACAGCCAGAGGCCTAATGGATAGATTCAAATGAAGCAGGCCCTGCATGAATCAGACAACTAAGGCTGTAATGAGAGGAGTTTACCTTATATATAACTTGTGATAAACGCTAATTGCACTAAGGTGAACTCTTACTGAGTTAGTCTTCAGACCAGATGCAGATAAATGTAGACAGTAATCAAGCAGTTTTGTGTAAACCAGGAGAAAGGATCTAGGACCTTTTCCTCACACTACAAGGCAAACCTCTTCTGTAGGATTTCTTAGTGGAATCCTTTCTTGAAGCTAAAAGAACATGAGACATATCATATCCTCTGAAAGATCAAGAGGTTGTAAAGGTCAGCCTCTCAACATTCAAGCAGTGAGGGCCAGGGACCTGATGTTGGGATCACACAACCTGCCCTAATACTGCATGATGATATCTAGGGAACTTACCAGCCTGATCAGTTATCTGATGGACATCTCCCTCAGGAGTAGGAACCAAGTCTATTTCAGCCAAAAGGGAGTTATGAAAATCATGGTACCCTGGTCTTCAGTCTGTTTCAACAGAGCCTTCAGAGGATACACATACAGCTAGCTAGCCCTTTGTTACGGCTATGGCTGCTGTGCAACCGCCTCACCACCAGGGGTCCCTCTAGAGCTGGCTCCCCTGACAGGCCCAGTCTATCTCCCTTCTCCTCTCTATGTTCTGGGCTTTCCCTTATAACCCTGCCTGACAGTTCCCTCAGTGCTTCGGCATCGAGCTCGCCTGGGCTCCCTGCTCTAGCCTTCCTTGCTTGCTGTGCGTGTGGTCCTTTGACCTTGCTTTGCCTAGCCTTGCCTTGCGTGGCCTTCGGGCCTTCTGTCTTGCCTTGCCTTGCCTTGCGTGGCCTTCGGGCCTTCTGTCTTGCCTTGCCTTGCCTTGCGTGGCCTTCGGGCCTTCTACCTTGTCTTGCCTTGCCCTGCCTTGCGTGGCCTTCGGGCCTTCTGTCTTGCCTTGCCTTGCCTTGCGCGGCCTTCGGGCCTTCTACCTTGTCTTGTCTTGCCTTGCCTTGCGTGGCCTTCGGGCCTTCTGTCTTGCCTTGCCTTGCGCGGCCTTCGGGCCTTCTACCTTGTCTTGTCTTGCCTTGCGTGGCCTTCGGGCCTTCTGTCTTGTCTTGCCTTGCGTGGCCTTCGGGCCTTCTGTCTTGCCTTGCCTTGCGTGGCCTTCGGGCCTTCTGTCTTGCCTTGCCTTGCGTGGCCTTCGGGCCTTCTACCTTGTCTTGTCTTGCCTTGCGCGGCCTTCGGGCCTTCTACCTTGTGCTGTGTATGGTCTTCGGACCTTCTGCCCTGCCTTGCTTACTGTGCGTGCGGTCCTACGGGCCCTCTGCTCTACTGTCTGTGTGTGATTGGCCTACGGGCTCTGCCCTGCTTACTGTGTGTGGCCTACGGGCCTTCTGTGTGGGTGTGGCCTACGGGCCTTCTGACCTGCCTTGCCCCGCTTACGGTGTGTGGCCTACGGGCCTTCTGTGCGTGTGTGGCCTACGGGCCTTCTGACCTGCCTTGCCCCGCTTACGGTGTGTGGCCTACGGGCCTTCTGTGTGTGTGTGGCCTACGGGCCTTCTGACCTGCCTTGCCCCGCTTACGGTGTGTGGCCTACGGGCCTTCTGTGTGTGTGTGGCCTACGGGCCTTCTGACCTGCCTTGCCCCGCTTACGGTGTGTGGCCTACGGGCCTTCTGACCTGCCTTGCCCCGCTTACGGTGTCTGGCCTACGGGCCTTCTGTGTGTGTGTGGCCTACGGGCCTTCTGACCTGCCTTGCTCTGCCTCCTGCCCTGACCCAGCCTGAACCTAAACACTGCTATCTGCCGCCTGCCCTGATCCAGCCTGAACCCAGACCCTGCTAACTGCCGCCTGCCCTGACCCAGCCTAGACCCAGACACTGCTACTTGCTGTCTGCCCTGACCCAGCCGGGCCCCAGACACGGTTTCCATCCATCCCTGTCTCTCTCCACCTGGAGCCACCCTTTTGGGTGGTGTTCACTACCCCTGAACTCAGCCCAAGCGTAACACCCTTGTTCTAATCTAAGGCAAAGGCATAAGTGAACCTTTTCTGGAACAGAAGAGCAGAACATTCCTATTCTGAAGGGACACATAAATTCACTATAGATTTGTCCCACTTGCAGAATATCTGGTTTTCTACCCTGCAGTCCAAAAAAGGACCTTCACCCATTATAATCTGTTATTCAACTGTATGAAAGGAGGAAGAAGACCTCAGAAAAACAATGCTGTGTCTATAAAAAGCTCAAAGGCATCTTGTTTCAATCATAGGTCAAAAAACCTCCAACCTCCATTCAATTTTATTCTTTTCCTTAGTGAATGCTGTAACATACACAACTTACTTATTTTTGTAAGAATCAATTAACTTTATGCAATCACAATAGCAATGGACATTCAGTTCTTTCTGTAAAAAAACAGTAAAGCAGAGTTGCTTACCTGTAACAGGTGTTCTCCTAGGACAGCAGGATGTTAGTCCTCACACATGGGTGACATGATCAGATGGAGCCCGGCACGGAAAACGTCTGCAAAGTTTCTACAACTTTGACTAGCACACTGAGCATGCTCAGCATGCCCTAATCCACATGTGGTCCCTCTTCAGTCATGTAACATAGAATTATGAAAAAATAAAACAACAAACAGATAAAACCCAACTCTGCAGGATTGTGGGCAGGTTTCGTGAGGACTAAAATCCTGCTGTCCTAGGAGAACACCTGTTACAGGTAAGCAACTCTGCTTTCTCCTAGGACAAAGCAGGTTGGTAGTTTTCACACATGGGTGACTCCCTAGCTACAGGCTGTCCCTAAGAACAAAAGGACCGACAGACTGCTAACCAAGTGCAACAGAACAGTGGTGCTGTTGGTAACAGAGGGAGATAGCCTGAAAACCCCCCCCCCCCCCAAAAAAAAGGGCCGTAGGCAGGAACAGTTGGATTTAGAGCTGAAAGATTCCTGAGGACGGACTGGCCAAAACTACTGTCACATCGGCCATCCCTATCCAGACAATAGTGAGAGGCAAACATGTGGAGGGAACTCCACATCATAGCCTTGCAGATCTCCCCCATAGGTACAGACCTTAAATGTGCCACCGAAGTCACCATGGCTCTCACGGAATGAGCCTTGACATGACCCCCAAGCTGCAGCCCCACCTGTGTATAACAGAATGAGATGCAGTCCGCTAAGCAGTTGGATAGTGTCTGCTTATCAATGGCAACTCCCAATCTATTTTTGTCAAAATAGACGAAGAGTTGCATGGATTTCCTATGACCTTCTGTTCGCTCCAGATAAAAGGCTAAAGCCCTCTTGCAATCCAGATTGTACAGGGTCCGCTCACCTTGGTGCGAGTGAGGCTTGGGAAAAAAGGTCAGAGGGACACTGACTGGTTAAGTTGGAACTCCGTCACCACGTTGGGTAGGAACTTGGGGTGCATCCAGAGAACCAACCTGTCATGAAAAAACTTCGTGTATGGAGGGTAAGTCACCAGTGCCTGAAGCTCACTGACTCTGCGTGCTGAAGTGACCACTACCAAAAAGATGACTTTCCAGGTCAGCAATTTCAGATCACAGGTACTCAGTGGCTCATACAGAGCCTTCATCAGCTGAGCCAACACCACGCTGAGGTCCCAAGACACACCAGAAGGCTTCAGGGGAGGCTTCAATTGAATCAGGCCTCGCATGAAGCGACCCACCAAAGTTTGTATGGAGATGGACAAACCAGCCACACTTTGATGGTAAGCTCTGATTGCGCTCAAGTGCACCCTAATGGAACTGGTTTTCAAACCAGTTTCCGAGAGGTAAAAGAGGTAATCAAGCAGCTTGTGAATGGAGCAAGAAAAGAGATCTAGCCCATGTTGCTCACACCACAGAATCTTTTCCACTTTAGCCCATAAGACTTCCTAGTGAAAGGCTTTCAGGAAGCCACTGGAACCAGAGACACATCATCTGAGAGGTCAAAGGGTCGCAGGATTAACCTCTCAACATCCAGGCCATGAGAGACAGGGCCTGGAGGTTGGGATGCCGTAGCCTGCCTTGATCCTGAGTCATGAGATCCAGGGAAGTCCCCAGGCTGATCGGTTCCCGAAGGGAGAAATCCTGTAACAGCATGAATCAGACCTGCTGTGGCCAATGCGGGGCTTCAAGAGAATCTTCATCACCAGCGGGATCAGAGGATATGCGTAGAGAAAGCCCAGGCCCCAGTTGCGGGCAAAGGCGTCAAAGATTGGAGAACTGGCCGCTCGATACAAAGGGCAGAACTGAGCCACCTTGCTGTTGCGGGGGGAAACTAACAGATCCACGTCCGGAGTACCCCAGAGATGGAAGATCCAGTTCACTACCGACTGGTTCAGGGACCACTTGTGGGGCTGGAATGCTTGACTGAGCAGATCCGCTAACATATTGTCCACTCTGGCCAAGTACATGGCTCAGAGCATCATCCCTTGGGACAAGGCCCAGGGCCAGATCAGAACCACCTCCTGGCACAGAAGGAACGATCTTGTGCCCTCCTGCTTGTTGATATACCACATTTCTACCTGGTTATAGGTCTGGATCAGGACCATCCTGCCAGCCAACCGATCCCGGAAAGTCCAGAGGGCATACCTGATTGTGCGGAGCTCCAGGAAGTTGATCTGGCATTGAGCTTCCTGGGCAGCCCTCTACATGGGCTCCTCACCCCGTGGGGCGCACAACCTGCATGAAAGGGGCTGAAACAGCACCACTCGCTCCAGGTCGGAGAGGGTCCCCCACCAGGACAGAGGGTCCCAGAGCGATTGTGTAACCTGGACGTGAACCCCGAGGCTCTGAGTGGCCTGACGCCACTGAGACCTCAGAGCCCATTGGGCCTTATGCATTTGCAAGTGGGCAAGTGAAGTAACATGGACGGTGGCGGCTATGTGCCCAAGCAGCCGCAACATTTGCCTGGCAGAGACCCACCAGCTCCGCTGCACCATTCCCGCAAGGGATGCTAGAGACAGCACCCTGCTGTGGGTTAGAAAGGCCTTTGCCTGTGCCAAGTCCAGCAGGGCCCCAATGAAGTCCAGCTGCATCAACAGCTGCATCAACAGGCACAGATAAGAATTCAAGTAGTTGATAACGAACCCCAAAGAATCCAGCATCCGGATGGCTAAGAAACAAACTGGAAAACGGTCTATCGTAGCCAGAAGGCAGAAGAAAATGTGAGATAGACCTGTCGCCTTAGGTTGAAGGAACTTTAATCGTACAATACTTAAAAAAGCCCAACTCTGGCCGAGTTTCGCACAAACGGCTGCATCAGGGGCTGGTCAGATGAAATGTACAAAGATCATATTATAACCAAATAATGTGAAGAGAAATGATGGACAGCGCCTTATAAATGGTAATGGCTCTACTGATTGGCAGAACTCATTAGTATATGTATCAACGTATGTCAGTAAATGACGTCTGGATGACCAACAAATTGAGTTGGTGTATAGAAAGTCAAAACTGAAAAGTGAAAACAATATAAGCCAGAGCCACAATCACCGGTAACACTCTGTAAAACGCCAATTCAATTTGTTGGTCATCCAGTCATCGTTTACTGACTCCTCGGATGGCCTTCCTCATCCGAGGAGCCATACACGAGGACATCATCAGGCAGAGGAAGCGGTGGTGCCCCAAGGGGCATCGATGGCCCCCGGTGCACCGGAGCCAGCTGAGTAATCAAGTAATCAAGTAATCAAGTAATCAAGTTTACTTAGGGAATAGTCACTGCTATTAATTGCATCAGTAGCATGGGATCTTCTAGGTGTTTGGGTAATTGCCAGGTTCTTGTGGCCTGGTTTGGCCTCTGTTGGAAACAGGATGCTGGGCTTGATGGACCCTTGGTCTGACCCAGCATGGCAATTTCTTATGTTCTTATGTTCTTATGACACCGAGAAGAATATCGAGGCACTCCAACAGCAGCTCCAGCAGAGAAGCCATGGCCACCGGAGCTGGCGGAGGCATGGGCTCAATGTCCCGCAGGGCTCGATCCACTGCCAACTGCACCCTGCGCTCCAGTTCCTCCTCGAAGATTGCAGTTGCCAGAACTGGTTGTGCCGGAGGAGGGGTGGAATGATCTTCTTTGCAGCCTCGAAGGAGGTCGGTACCCAGCACCAGAATCGGTGGGGACTACCCCTCAGCCTTGGCATCGATGGAGGACATAACCTCCTCGTCTCGAGGATGCTTTGGGGGACATCGCAGTAAGAACCAGTAACAGCACGAGCCCTGCTCCATGCGCTGACAACGACCAATGTCAATGTTTTCTTGACTTCCCACGGTACTCAGCCCAGTCTTTCTCTAGCACCAAGGTGGAAGGCAAAGATCCAGACATCCACGATTTAGAGGAGACCGAAGAGGCTCGATCCCCAGCCCCCTGCTCTTCCAGGGTCACCAGGGAAGGGCGAGGATAGATGCCTATCAATTCCCCCAGATCCTTCGGTGTCAAAGACACGGACATCGAAGGCTCGGACCTCCTAGGGCCGAACAGGTTCTCCATCTTATTGAGGTAGGCCTGCCAGCACATGGAGGTCATCTGGTCCCAGAGCCAGCACCCCCAAATGTCGTGGGATGCCGCCAAGCACAGGATGCACACATCATCCAGATCCGTGATGGACATAGTCTGAGGGCACTGGGGGCACCGACGAAAACCCAATGATGCCAAGACAAAAATAAGGCCGGCGAACAGGCGATGGCCTGAGGGCCCCAAAGGACAACGCTACGGGGAACCAACCGCGAAAAGAGAACTTACCACACTGCATGACTGACTAAAGGCAGGAGGAACCAAGAGGGACCTGGCGCAGGAACAAGGCAAAAAAGCCGAAAATGGATTCGTTTTCCAGAAAAAGAGCACGAGCTCCACGACTGTGAAACGACAGCTTCATGGAAAAAAAAAGACTGAAAAGAGACCCTGCCTGGACATGTGGATTAGGGCATGCTGAGAATGCTCAGTGTGCTAGTCAAAATTCTAGAAACTTTGACAGAAGTTTTCCGTGCCAGGCTCCATCTGATGATGTCACCCATGTGTGAGGACTACCATCCTGTTTGTCCTAGGAGAAAGTAGTATATGAAAAAGACAAGGAAAAAGTTCATCTGATTTCTTCAGTGGCAGTAGCTATAAACACAGCTCGGCTATGCAATTACAGTTGCCAAAATGAAATCTATACTGATAGTGGCTATTTTGGAAAAGCTGCTTCAGTGCATTTCCCTACAATAAATAAACTATCATTATGCATCAAGTTATCTAGTAAAGTAGTGGCTTAGGCTTTTAACACTTACTTGTTTCTTCTCCAGACTATACCAGAACTTCCACACAGAGACAGTCTCTCAAATCTTTAACAAAAACGCTCACACATGCGCAGTGCTAACACATACTTTTTCATTACTTAAATGCTTTGCTATTAACCATATTAAATATATTACAGGGGGTGATAGAGATAAAAAATTGAGACAACTTGAACAGAAGTGGATTTATAGGTTGAAGAGTTTGGAACCGAGGACTTAATTCTTTTATAGAATGCACTGGCAAAATTTGAGTGGTCGTTTAATGTTTGTTGATTGGTTGTAATTTCTTTAAAGACCTTGGCTAGCACTGCACATGTATAAGTGTTATTGTTAAAGATTTGAGAGACTGTCTCCGTGTGGCAGCTCCTGTATAGTCTGGAGGAGAAGGAAATAAGTAAGGGTTCAAAGCATAAGCCACTCCTTAACTAGTTAACTTGATGCATAATGATAATTTCATTGTTTATTGTAGGAAATTGCCCTGAAGCAGCCTTTGCGAAACAATAGCCACTGTAGGCATGGGTTTCACTTTGGCAACTGCAACTGTATAGCCGATCTAAGTTTACAGCTACTGCAGCTGAAGAAATCAGATGAGCTTTTTCCTTGTATTTTTCACATACTGCTTAAACCAATTGATTTTCCCAGAAATGCTGAACTGAGTTTAAAACTATTGCAGCTTAAGAAATCAGATTAGCTTTTTCCTTGTATTTTTTACATACTGCTTTACTGTTTTTTTTACAGGAAGAACTGAATGTCTGTTGCTATTGCGATATTATAGTTAAGAGGCTCACAAAAATGAGTAAATTGTGTATGTTACAGTTACAGCATTCACTAAGAAATAGAAAAAAAGATAGAATGGAAGTTTTCTGACCTATGATTGACGCAAGATGCCTTTGGGCTTTTTATAGCCATAGCATCGTTTTTCCGAGGTCTTTTTATTCCTTTCATACAACTGAACTGCAGAATATAAGGGGTGAAGGGTGTTTTTTTGTTTTTTTTTTTGGATCATTATTACTTCCCCAGTCTGCTTTGCTGCTACACTTCAGTCCATGACCATTTGTGTGGTTCCAGGATTTGACTCAACCTGCCTGCCAGGACATTCTCCACGCCAGACAGATACTTGGCTCTGCAAACTATTTCTTAGGAGGGATGGCCCTGTCTCACAATTGGACAGTCTCCTGACACAGGAGGAACAATCCTGTACTGTCTTGCTTGTTGATACAGAACACAGCAACTTGGTTGTCCATTTGGATCAGGACTATTTTGTTGGATAATCAAGCTCTGAAAGTGTTTAGAGCATACAGAATTGCCCTCAGCTCTAGGAAGTTTATCTGATGAAGCTTCTCCTGAGCAGAACAGAGACCATGGGTACAGAACTCCTTTACATGAGCTCCAAAATCCAGGTTAGACACATCCATGGTGAGGACAATTTCGATCGAAGAAATATGGATGGGTATACCTTTGGTCAGATTGGAATTGTCCTGCCACCAGGCCAGGGAGTTCCTGGACACTATAACACAGATCTTGAGTGGCTTGTAGCCACTGTGGTCCACTGGGCTCTTTATGTGGAGACATGCCAAGGACGTTCCATGTACAGGTAATACGATAAGGTCCAACATTCTCAAGATGTCCCATGCTGATGTCTGCTGACTCATTTGGATCCTGTCCACTGCAGACATCACAGTGATAGCCTCTGTTGCGGAAGGAAGGCTTTCATCCAAGTTGTGTCCAGCAGAGCTTCAATAACTCTGATGGGTTCAAGTGGGATTTGGGGTAGCTGATGACGAACCATAGTAACTGCAATACCTGGATGTCTTATGCATCAATTCTGTGGCAACCGCCTTTGATGAGCTCTTGACCAGACAACTGTCCAGACAGGGATACACATGCACCCGCCCCCCCAGTCTGCACTGTTCCACCGCCACTACGGCAAGACATTTGGTGAAGACACAGGGAGGCTGACGCTAGGCCCAAAGACAACATGCAGTACTGGAAGTAACAGTCTCCTTTAATGAATCTGAAATATTTCCTGCAATGGGGAAACATTTCAACATGGGTGTAAGCATCCTTGAGATCTAGAAGCATATACAGTTCCCTTTTTGAAGAAAGGGAATCAAGGTGCACAGGGAAACCATATTGAACTGTTCTCTTTTTTAAAATTTGTTCAAGGCCCTTACGTTTAAGACAGGACAGAGTCCTCCTGTTTTCTTTGAAATCAGAAAATACTTGGGAGTATAATCCCAATCCCCTTCTTGAGTACCTCCTGGAAGAGGGGGATGGGTCCAGAGTACCAGTGGAAAGCTGCTGAAGGGTTGTACAGTGTTCACATATCTGTGTTACTGCTTCCTTAACTCTCTCTCTCTGAAAAACTTTTCTCCAGTGCATGGCACATCTGCACATATTTCCTGAACCTCAGGTCAGAGGTCTGAGGCCTACAGGCAGGCAAGTCTGCGGGCACCAATTCCCACAGCAGAAACTTTGGATGTTGTTTTGAAAACATCAATGGTTGAATGGACCATGTGTTTTCTGCACTCAATTCCCTTTACCCACCAGTGACTAGAGGGTATTGTGCTGCTTCTGAAGAAGATGCTCAGCCAACCCCTGCATCTGCTTCAATAGGCTCAGCAAGTGCTGACCATTAAGAGCTGGCAGGAAGGTATGCAGGCATAAGAACATAAGAAATTGCCATACTGGGTCAGACCAAGGGCCCATCAAGTCCAGCATCCTGTTTCCAACAGTGGCCAAACCAGGCTACAAGAACCTGGCAAGTACCCAAACACTAAGAAGATCCCATGCTACTGATGCCAGTAGGAGCAGAGGCCATTCCCTAAGTCAACGTGATTAATAGCAGTTAATGGACTTCTCCTCCAAGAACTTATCCAAAACTTTTTTAAATCCAGGTATACTAAATGCACTAACCACATCCTCTGGCAACAAATTTCAGAGCTTAATTGTGCGTTGAGTGAAAAAGAATTTTCTCCATTAGTTTTAAATGTGCTTCTTGCTAACTTCATGGAGTGCCCCCTAGTCCTTCTATTATCCGAAAGTGTAAATAACCAATTCACATCCACTCGTTCAAGACCTCTCATGATTTTAAACACTTCTATCATATCCCCCCCTCAGCCATCTCTTCTCCAAGCTGAACAGCCCTAACCTCTTCAGCCTTTCCTCATAGGGGAGCTGTTCCATTCCCCTTTATCATTTAGGTCAACCTTCTCTGTACCTTCTCCAGTACATTTAGCACGCCCCAAAACAGGGTTCCAGAATCCATCCTTGGGGGCAACTAGGGAATAGGTCTTAGTCCTTATAGTCTTCCAAGAGTGGATTTGCCCACTACAGTTTGGTGTGGTAGCTGCCTCTTTCCAAATCCAAGAGACTTCTGGATGAGAAAAATCATCTTTTTGGCAGGGTACTTGCCAGGTACTTGTGACTTGGATTGGCCACTGTTGGAAACAGGATATTGGGCTTATAGACCCTTGGTCTGACCCAGTAAGGCATATCTTATGTTCTTATGAGGGGGTTCTCCGACATCCTTATCTGTACCTCCTGAAGAAATTCGTGAAATAAGACTGCCATGATATCCTTAGGGAGCTCCAAGAACTGGAGAATGTCCAGCATCTTGTTTCTTTCTTATCCTCTATCAGCAAATCAAACTGAATTGTCCCATAAGAACATAAGTAGTGCCATGCTGGATCAGAACAAGGTCCATCGAGCCCACCATTCTGTCTCAAACAGTGGTCAGTCACAAGTACCAATCAATCTCTGCCACTCATCTAATGAAATCAGTGAAGCAGAAATCCTCAGGAGAGACTTCCTTTTCTCTGGGAGAGAAGAGGGGTCGGGGGGGAGACCCATCTATACTTTTTTGTCAGAGGCATCATCGGATCTATAACCATATCCCCAAGAAAGTTTGGAGTCAGACTTTAACTGGTAGGCCAGTAATGAAAACCCAGAGTGTGCCCATCTAGCAGTCCTCAGAGAGGGGTTCATTAGTCTACTTGGGCCTGGAACTCAAGGAACTCCAGCATCTCGCAGAAGCTTCCTCCCTGATGGACTGGAGATTACCATTGGGGCAGCTGTCATTGACCCCCAAGTCCCTTCCGAGAACCAAACTGGTGCAAGACCACCAGAAAAGCTGTAGGGACTCGAGCAGTAGCTTGACATTGGCTCGTGCTGGTCCTAAAGTTCTCAAAGCCAGAACACCAAGACCTTGCAGTGCCTTGTCGAGGCCTGATGTATCTTTTAGTCCAGCTCCTCCTCAAAGATAGCTGATGCCAATACAAACTGAGAAGTAAGAGGAGTGGCTATGTCTTCTAGGGAGCTGAGAGGTGTACTGGTGGCTGACACCAAGATCCCTGATGTGGTTCCCAGGCCTTCGGTGTGGACGAGCTCTCCTCTTCATGGGACTGCTTAGAGAGTTCTCAGCGCTTGCTGGACAATCCCTGCTCCTGACATCAAGCACTGTTGGAGATTGATGCCTGTACTTCTTTGCTTTCACTTAGTACCTAGCATTGGAACGCGATACCAGTGTTAGAGAAGCAGAACCCGACATCTTCTTCAAACAGGAAGAGAAAAGCAATGGCTCATCTCTCAGGCCCCTGCGAATGTGCAACATCAAGGAAGTTGAATGCTCCTTCGATGTCAATGTATCACCAGCGTCCAATATAGCTCCTGGGTTAATCGATGTCATTGCATTTGTCCTCTGGTACCCGAAGTGCTCCACCATCAGCTCCAACCTAGAAAGTCACTTTTTTGAGGTCCACACAGGTGACATCTCCAGATGTCATGTGATGCTCCTGGGCACAGGATACGTTATAAGGATCCTTGATAGTTGTAATCCTGAAACACCGAGGGCACCACTGGAAGCTACTTCTCTGCTTGTCCATGGCTAGCCAGAAAACAAGGGAAGCAAAATCAAGGCACAGAGACGGAATGGAAACTTAGAAAAAACATTGAAAAACCTACCTAGGGAATTACAATGAAGATTAAACAAAAATGCGGGGCACCACATCAAATGATCTTGCAATTTTTAATCCCAAGAAAGGACACAAATAGAAGAAGAGTGAGAACTGAGACCATGGGTTCCACAGAAAAAAAAAATAGACTGATGGGGCCCCTCATGTGGTATAGTTGCATGCCCAGTGTTATGGGTGCTGTCCCCACACAAGAATAAACACTGATAGTTGAAATACAGATGTTCTTTATTAGGGAGACTTCTGAGAAACTGTGCAGAACTTACACAGAAGTACAGTATTGGCAGAGCTCAGCTTTTTGCTGAGCTGCAAGTTTTTAAGCTCTCCCCTCCCCTAAACATAAACACCAATAGACTATTTGTATACTGCTTCCTTAATGGTTAGTATACTTATTTTATCTTTATGCTAATACTTCTGATTTCTCATGTCAGATTTGCTGGCGAAATCGAAATTTATGCATTGAATACACAGTAGCAACTGTCATTTTTACAGGCCAAAAGTCCATTTTTCTTTCTCAGCTACTGTCATTATTCCAGCTGTTTCCTCACACACGACCTTGTTGGTTGCTTTCCAAATCTCACTCATACCAGTGAGGCACAGACAAAGATCTAGAAGTTCCAGGCTGGGCTCCATCAGATGTCACCCACAGGAGGGCAGCCATCCTGCTTGCCCTCAGAGAATGCAACCTTTCTATTAACATTCCCACAACTTTCACTTACAGGGAGATTAACTGCATATGGAAGGGTCTGAGAAAGCCTGTCATGCATTTCCATTTCTTCTTCATCATTTTTTACAGTTTCCTCATGGACCATGAGTTCATCTTGAGAAATCATCTCCTGTTGATGTCGAAGTTCACGCTCTTTTAATACTTCATTTGTCCTAAGGATGTCTTCGTGAGGTATTGCCCTAGGTCCAAGCATTGTTTCTTGTCTTTCCGCAGACACTGTGGAATGAGATGATTCACGCATCACAACCATAGCCCTGGAAGACTGCATTTTGTCTGTGTCGCCACATTTAAGAAATATTCCGTCTATTTTGTCTTCAATGTTCATACTTAAGTGCAAAAATAACCTACAAAGAAAACAGTTACAAGTCAGTGCCATTAATCTGACACACTTTTCAAAAACAAAATTCTTTAATAAAATACATATATAAGTACTATGATTAACTTATAATTCTTAACTACAGGAAATCTACTGCAATGTATTTCTGAATTTTGTGTGATCTTTTGTTTCAAAAACAGTAAAATTGTCAGTATAGATGTTCTCATGCATTAATTTACATAGGTAATAAAGTTTACAATAACAAAGTCAAAGGTGTTTTTTTTAAGGACTGCAACAGAGTTAGTAAAATGGAAATGAGAAAATTAAAATCAATGACAACTGTTTACAACAGAAGTGCAAAAACAAATACATTTATTTATTTGTCACTCTTAACTGCTTCACCAGTCTCAGAGATTGCCTAAAGCGGTGTACAATTTAAAACATCATAATAGAATAAAAACAGCAAACACTCATATAGCTGTTGGAATCCAAATGCCAACAATGTAAAACTTTAAGAACTGCTCTGTACCAAGACCAGACTTACTTGGATAAACATATCTGGGGAGAGCTGAATATCAGCATTACCTGGCTAAGCTAGAAGCCCTGTCCCCAAAATGCCTCTCTTTTATTCTGGTAGATTTTGGAAATAGAAGCAGCATTTAATGCATCCTGTTTCGTCAATATTTGGTGTGTCTCGTTAGCACTTATGTGCATATCTCTGCTGCTGAACAACGATATTGTGCCTCTAAAAACTTTTCACTGCCATTAATAGGTAAAAACTAAAAGACTGATGATATCCTAAAAGAAATGAAAAGGCTCAACTAAATAGAAGGCAATCAGCGCTGTGATATATTTCTTTTAGACATTTCCAAAATCTTATTTTATCAACCCCATTACACCTTAACATTGTTAATATGAGTAACATTTTAACTGTTATAAGTTGTAAAGAGATTAACAAGTGCAAAATGTGTGTATCAGATATTTACCTTAATGCAGGTTTTCAGTACGTAGGATTTATTTATTTATTTTTTAAAGGCATTCATGTGTTAGGAAATGAGTTTATATAAATCTTTTTTTAGAAATGAACTTCTGCCTTTTATTTTAACTATATCATTGTTATACATCACTTTGTATTTTATGGAAAAGTGATTTATAAATAAAAGAAATAGGACTTCCAGTTATGGTTACAAGGTGAGAGGTTGCAAGTGTTGCTGCTCCCAGGATCGCTGGCAATAATTTTGCTATTTACCCTCCTTCCTTTTTTTTTTTCCCCTTACCAACTTGGTTTTTGACATAGAAAGTGAAAATTTTTGCTCAATGTAAGATATGTCCTTGAAATCTTCACAGGTGCTGCGTGAGAAGCCACAGTAGGCCGAGATTAAAATGGCAGCTGAAGCTGACTCGCTTTTAGAATTTAAAGAGAATCTTATTAAGAAAATTTTCAAAAATGTCTCTGTGAGTGTTAAAGATAGACTGAATAAGTTTCACTCCACAGGAAGATGCTGAGCAACACTACTAAAATCACAGACATGGACTAGCACCTAGAATAGTGATGGCTAACCTATGACACGCGTGTCAGAGGTGACACGCCGAGCCGTTTTTGCTGACACGCGTAGTGTTTCGGAACTATCGAATTTTTTTTTTTTAATTGGCTGCGCCGAGCCTTTTTTTTTTTTTTATCAGCTGCGCCAACCCTTTAAAATTAGTTTTTTTAGTATCCCCCCAATGCCCCCGGGCGCATGCGGCGCAGCGACAGGCCCACGTCACCACAGCCCAAAGAAAAAGATCGCGTTTAAATGCGCTGATGCTCCTCCTCCTTCCTGTGCGGCCCCGGAAGTAAACGTTGCCGGAGCCGCGTGGGCAGGAAGGAGAGAAGCATCAGCGCGTGCAGAAGAGGAGCATCGCTTGCGCTTACGGGCCGCCGCGAATCCCAAGTCGCAGCGGCCCGAGAAGAGGAAGAAGCCCGGTAGCAGGGCCGCTGCAGAGCCCATCCTGCGGCGACCCGTGAAGAGGAGGCCGAGAGGTGAGAGAGAGGCTGAGGGTCTGTAGAGGGAGGGAGGGTGGGTGGGTGGGTGGGGTGTGTGTGTGTGTGTGTGTGTGTGTGTGTGTGTGTGTGTGTGCGCGCGCGTGTATGAGATGAGTTGAGAGATTGTGTGTGAGGACCTGAATGTTTGCAGAGACTGCATGTGCTTGAGTAAGACAGCATGTGGGAGTGAGAGAGAGCCTGTGTGTGTGAGTCAGACAGCATGTGCCAGTGAGAGACTGTGTGTATGAATGACTGTATGAGAGAGAGCATGTGCCAGTGAGAGCCTGTGTGTATGAATGACTGTATGAGAGAGAGAGCATGTGCCAGTGAGAGCCTGTGTGTATGAATGATTGTATGAGAGAGAGAGCGAGTGCCAGTGAGAGCCTGTGTGTATGAATGATTGTATGAGAGAGAGCGAGTGCCAGTGAGAGCCTGTGTGTATGAATGATTGTATGAGAGAGAGCGTGTGCCAGTGAGAGCCTGTGTGTATGAATGATTGTATGAGAGAGAGCGTGTGCCAGTGAGAGCCTGTGTGTATGAATGATTGTATGAGAGAGAGCGTGTGCCAGTGAGAGCCTGTGTGTATGAATGATTGTATGAGAGACAGCATGTGACAGTGAGAGCCTGTGTGTGAGAGAGAGTAATGCATGTGAGAATGAGAACCTGACTGTGTGTTTGAGGGAAGAAGATGAAGAGAAAAGAAACAGAAAAAAAGACAATATAAAAGGAATTGGCAAAAAAAAAAAAAAGAAAGGGAAGGTGGAAAAAAAAAAAGCCTGTGACCAACCAATTAGAAAACAAAGATCAGACAGCAAAGGTAAAAAAAAAATTCTTTTTAGTGATTGGCACATGTAATCTTTGGGAATGTGCAAGAATAGCAACATCCCCAGTAGTCATGTGGCAGCAGTGACAGTGGCAGCAGAGGAATGAGAGAGGTTCTGAGGTTGCTGGCAAAAGAGAGGGGGGATCTGCCTTCAGTGTGTGCATGTGTATGAATGGGACTCTGCCTGGGGGTGTATGTGTGTGAATGCATGGGTGCCTGCCTGGGGTCTGTGTGTGTGAGAATGAATTGGTGCCTGCCTGGAGGATGGAGCGGGAGTGGTGTGAAAATGACTGGGAGCCTGCCTGGGTGTGTGTGTATGTGAGGGAGCCAGTGAGTGTGAGAGCATGAGTGTGTATGAGAAAATCCAGGGGAGTAAGAGTTTGGGTGGAGGGGGAGAGAGTGTTTTAATTGAAGATTTAGCCGATGAAATTCAGCAACAAAAAAGTCACTAAGCAGGTAAGGTAAAGAATTATTTGTTTTTGCTTTATTAATAAATACAGTACATATTAAAATTATAACTTTGTTATTAATTAGAGCTACAAATATCACAATTATGGATTTTTCTAGAAGTGACACACCACCCGAGTTATGCTCGGTTTTTTTATGAATTTTGACACACTGAGCTCAAAAGGTTGGCCATCACTGACCTAGAAGCACAAGAAATGGTATCCACACAGCTTGCAACCCAAGCTGAGGGCCTTAAAGAAGGAGAATGAGTCTTTTTTTGCACAATGAAGACCAAAAGAACTTTGGTAGGAGAAAGAATCTCCATATTATTGGGCTACCAGAATCAGTAAAAGACTCAATTAATGCAATTAATTCAAATTTGGCTGTCGGAATCACTGCTCAACGAATGCATCGAGCTGGACCAGCTGGAGAGGTTGGTTCTCATCCTAGACCAATTGTGGCCAGAATATTAAACTACACAGTTAAAACTAAGCTGATGCAGGCGTATAAGAAAAAGGACTCGCTAGAGTATGAAGGCAGAAAACATTTGCTATTCAGTGATTACCCTTCCAAAGTATCAGCAAGCCGGATGGCCTTGAATCCAATTTGCAAGGAGCTTACGCGAATGGGAATTACATTTTCTGTCTTGTTTCCCACAGAGCTGAAAGTCTTTCAATCTGGGTGGTCTACTCTTCTCACTCCTAAAGATCATATTGATCTATTTATGTCAAAGCCTGCAGAAATTACATAGGAACTTTGGATTTTGCTGTCTCTCTTGCCCATATTGATTGAATTGGTCAGTCTTGCCAAAGATGTTGACTGTGACTGATTTCTAAGGACGTATGCTGCAGTGTCTTTTGTTTCTGACTGCCAACGTATGCTGAGGGAAGGAACTGACTGTTTTTTTTCTAAATATTTCAGTTCTTTTTTCACTGATTGTCCCCAGCTTTTTAGCTAGTGTTATACGCTGACTGAGCAGCTGTAGAGAACATGCTTCCCTTCTGTTTTGTGTGTGAAGAAGGGATCTTCCCTGCATATATATTTTTATTTGCTAGGCTCGCATACATAAGCATCTTTTGCTTGCAGTTATAGCTGATTACCCTTCAACTGTGCTTCAATTTTTATTATTGACTGTTTTTTGCAATGGGACTTTAAGGGGAGCAGCTTTGTTTTTCGAGACACTGGAATTTGTTCTATTTTGCTTACATTTAAATTATTGTGGTTATCCCAGGCAGTATTTAGCTAAGCAAGTTGGGCTCGGTGTTCATAACCAGCATCTTTGAGGAATATTACTCCTGTGTTGTTTTTGTGTTTATTTTTATTTATATTGCAGGACTGTATTTTTTTCTCTTTTTGTGATTGCCCAGCATCTGCTTATATGGGACTCTAGTTTATCAGAAAGTGTTTTTATGATGGTTGGATTTTGCATTTTTATAAGGAAACCATACATATTAATGAGGAGAGTTATTTTTTTGGATCAGACCCCCAGGGTGTGACTTCCTGCCAAGAAGTGGTGCAGAGGTGAGAAATAAGTTACAGTCCCTTTGAGCTTATGAACTCTATTTTTTGTGTTTTGTCTGTGTATGTGGTATGCATGTTGTGATGACTGGGAGTTTGGAGCTCTGTGGAGTTTTGCTGGTTGGTTATGAATATATGGTTGTTTCATGTCTATACTCCTAGAAGTCTATGCTGGGCAACAACCAGTCTTATATTTTTGTAATTTTTTTCTCTATAATTTTTTTTCCAATTATTTTTTTTTATTGTATGTGTGCAAATAACCAATACAATAACCAAAAAGTGCAAAAGGACATCCAAAATTTGTCCATACTGATCCCAAGCCCATCCACCTGACAACAAAAAGTAGAAGCAGAAACCTTACTGCACATATCTAAAAGAAAAAGAAACAAAAAAAAATAAAGAAAAAGGCACATATGAGCATTACACAAGATAACCTGGGAGAGTCTCCATGAGAGTTTATAGTTAAACGCTAAATCAGAACCCAGTCTTTCCAAACTGAGGCGCTATAATTAAAATAGTACCCAGATATACTTACAATGGTCAATAAGGTTGCCATTTAACAAAGGGATCCCAAGTTTTCTGAAAGGATGTTAAACAATTATGACGTTTAGCTATTAGGTAAGCAGACTGATAATTATTATATAAGCGGCATGTTACAGCCTGAAAAGATGGTACCTCAGAGTGCTTCCAAACAATGCAATCTTGCACCTAGCTGCAATAAAAATTTGTTGTCAAACTTGTTGTTGGTGATTAGTGAGTCCCTCAGCTGGTATACCAAGCAAAAGGTAGCGAGCATCATATACATTCCCCGTCCCCACAACAGTAGATGTCCAATCACCAATCTGTCGCCAAAAAAGGTATAATCATGCTACAGTGCCATCAGATATGCATGTTGGTACCTACTGCACCACAATTTCTCCAGCATAGATCGCTCACAGAAAGACATATGCAATGTAGCTGAGCAGGGGTCAAATGCCATTGAAATAATTTGTAGTAATTCCCCTGAAGGTTAGCAGAAATTGAACATTTGCTAGCACTGGAGTAAATTGAATCCCAATCTTCTGCACTCAAATTATTCCCCAAGTCCACCTCCCATGCACATGTATGTGAAAACTTATCAGATATACACCCATTAAGCAGGCTATAAATTTTAGAAACCAAGCCCTTTAGCTTGTCAACCTGACCACAAAAGTTTTCAAACAATGACTTGCCTTGCCGCAAGGCTGATGCTTTCTTTTGTGCCAAGAGAAAATGCATAATTTGAGCATATTCCAAAAAGTTCAACTTCTCCAAATGATATATGGCAGATATATCACTAGGAAGCATGAGTGCACCGTTACAGAGTAAATGATCCACTTGTGTTATTCCATGTTCCTTCCAACTAGCAAACGCTGTAGGATGTATGCACATAGGGAAGGTCACATTATGAAAAAAGGTGTGAAAGATAAAAAAAACTAGGAGCTATTATAACCAATCTGGATTTCCACTGAATCCATACCTGTAAGGATGTTTGTATGGCTAATGGGTAACAATTTAAAGAACGCCAAGCGGAGCATGGTTGTCATGGAAGTGCAGATAAAGGCACCAATCCAATCAGTGCCTGTTCAAGTAATATCTGTTGCTTTATAGTGCAGGATCTATGAAAATCGGGTAGTGCCTGAAGCTGGGAGGCCACATAATACCATAGTAAATTGGGGACCCCTAAACTACCCTGCCTCTTAGGTTGAAACAATATTATCTGACAAACTCTAGGTGGACGCCTTTTCCAAATATAGTCAAAAATCATCTTCTGCCAAGAGCACAGAATCACCACAAACAAATATATAGGTAGGGTTAAAAACAAAGAAATCTTGGAAGAATATTCATTTTAATAATAGGTATGCGACCCAGCCATGAGTAGTGTTCCCTATTCTACTTTTCCATGTCCGTTTCTAAAGCCTTCACCAGAGGTGCTTAATTCAAAGTAAACAAGTCTGCCTCATTAGAACTAACATGAACCCCAAGATATTTTAAAGAAGGCTTAGCCTACCAAAAAGGAAAGTCCTGTGCAGTTTGTGAACAGTAGACTCATCCAAGTTAGTATTCAAGATTTTGGATTTATTAAAATTAACTTTAAATCCTGAAACCACATTAAAGTGGCTCAATTTGTCCAAGACCCCAGCTAACAAAAACTATGCGTCGGTAAGGTTGAAAAGGATTATCATCAGCAAATAAACAGTGTCACTCTTTATTGTGAGATGGGCTGTTATCGCGGTGGTAAAATGCTATTTAGGGGAAGGGGAGGAGTGTGGGCGGGGTTAGGACCCGATAGCACTGCAGGTGATAATGTTTTATACATTATCGCCAGCAGCACCTGGGAAATAACACCACCTTTTCCCGTGCACTATGGGGGCGATAGTGTGCGGCGTGACCACACCGCTGTGATGCGGCCGGCTGCACACTATCACCCACCTGTCCCTTTTCTGGCCACAGCTCATCAATAGCAGAATGATGAATCTAGGCCAAAGAGATCTTGAACCGCAAGTCACCCAACTGAACCCCCTGAATCTGATAAGAGAGGCGGATCCTTGTAGTAAGAGGTTCCAGAAAAAGGGCAAACAGTAAAAGGGAAAGTGGGCACCCCTGTCACATACCTCGACCTATTGGAAAGCATTCCCCATAGCCCCCATTAACCTTCAAGCGAGCTTGTGGTGAATCATATAATTTCTCAATCCACTGAAGAAAGAAAGGACCAAACTGCATTTTCAGCAGTATTTCGAACAAAAAGGACCAGTGCACCATATCAAATGCTTTCTCCGCCTCGATAAGACAGCAGTATAGTGAGAACATTCTCTTTACACACACACACACCATAACAGATCAATAATTTTACAGATACTGTCTGCTGCCAACCAATGGGGAATAAAGCCTACATGATCATGATGAACCAAAGCTAGTAAAATCATATTCAGGTGCTCGGCCAAGACTCTAGCCCAAATTTTGAGGTCCAAATTAATAAGTGAGATTGGCCGGTAGGACCCGCAAAGGGTGGGATCTCTACCAGGTTTGGCAATAACTGAGATTCCAGCCACATTGGAATTATCTAAGGCGCCACCTTCCTAAAAGGAATTGCACATAGTAGCCAGAGGAGCAGCTACAATGTGGGAGAAGCATTTATAGTATCCATTACAGTATCCATCTAATCCTGGTGATTTACCCACCTTTAAAGTCTTAATAACCTGCAGAACCTCAAGAGTACTAACTGGGCAATCCAAAAATCATTGTTGCTTGGGAGAAAGACAAGAAAGTGAAAAGGAAGAAAGATATATAATCAATATCAGTATCAGTTATGGTTTTGTCTGAACTATAAAGGTTTGTGCAAAACTGTGTAAAGCAGCACCGGATATCAGCAGATTTGGTAACCACTTCCCCCTGCGTGGTTCTAACTTTAGCAATAGAGCTCTGAATATGAAGATCTTTCAGATGTCTTGCTAAATAGCGGCCGGCCTTATTCCCACCCTCAAAATACTCCTGTTTAGTTAATTCAAGTTTACGGACCAACACAGCAGCATCTAATGACTGTAACTCTGACCGAGTCATAGTTTCCGAAAAGTGAATTTGCATTGGGTCCACATATGAGCACTCGATAACTATGTGATCTCATTTAACAACTGGGAATGTTTAAGTTCCTTTTCTTTTTTGCAATAAGAAGCTCGGGAGATTAAAAGACCCCATACGACAGCTTTGGAACAGTCCCAAATCAAAGGCTGCAAAAGGGAAGCAAGGGCCTGCAGGTGGAAATACTCTTGAATTTGCTCACATAATGAGTCATAAAAAGAATCATCTTTTAGTAAGCTTTCAATGAGGCACCAAAATCATTGAACACAATCCAAATCCTGAAAAGAAACTTCCACCCAACGGGCGCGTGGTCAGTCTAGGTAATATTTCCTATACCAGCTCCCACTACTCAATTTTGTAACAGTTTATCTATGAGAAAGTAATCGATATGGGAATATGATCCATGAGGAGGTGGAAAAAAGGGTATATACACAAGATGTAGGGTACCTTTGCTGCCAGATATCAAGTAAGTTCCACTGCGACAATAATGAGGATAGCATGTATTTCTAGTAAGATTGCAATCCCCTCCCAGGAATAAAATCTCCTCCGCATAAGAGATTAAAATCTCATCCAGTGCTAAAATAAGAAGGAACGCTGATCAGAGTTAGGAGAATATACGTTAACTAGGGTAAATATCTCTTTTCCCACCCAGATTTTTTTTAAATTATTTATTGATGCATTTTTAAACAAAATACAAGCATTCACTTGTTATTGAAATGTCTTAGATACAGAGAAGGAAATTGCAACAAAAATTAAACATACTTGGAAAAACAATATAACTTTGTACTCTAATCAAATAGAAGAAATATGGGGAGAGCAAGCAATCAGAGCGATCTAAATCTAATAGAAATATAATGTGGTACATTTTCTGGTGATCTGGGCAGGCCCCACACTATATTATCTATATACCACAACAGCAGGTCTATATGGGGTGAGGGTGGGAATATAGGAAGGATCTAAGTTGTATTCGATCAAAATAAACAAATCTCTGATCCTGAAAGAACACACAACATTTGCAGGGAAATTGCAACTTAAAAGTCGCTCCTTTCCGTGTAACTTCTTCCTTCATATTTAAGAAAACCTTCCTTCTTAGCTGAGTTTGCTTAACCAGGTCCTGGTAGCACCAGACATTTTGACCAAAAAAAAAAAGAGAAGCTTGACCATTTCTGAAGTAATGTTTGAAAATGTTGTTTTTATCCACAGTTCCTGTGATGATTCCAGCAAAGATGTTAAGTCTGGTGGAACTTGATCTTCTATGTTGTTACGATTATCCTCAGTTGGATATAAATAAAAAGCCTTTGCTATTACAGGTTTAAGTTCTTCCGGTACTTTCAATATTTGAGAGACATACAACTTAAACAGTTCCATTGGAGCAATATTTCTTAAGACAGGAAAGTTTAGAAATCTTAAGTTGTGTGCTCTTAAATTATTCTCAATCTTTTCTAATCTTCTGTTTGTTACATCATCATTCAGAATTATTTCAGATTGAATTTTTTCCAGTTCAGAAACTCGTGTTTCTAATTTTTCAATCTTACTATTTTGGACTACTATTTCTGCAGTATTCTGGTTGACCTGCTGTTTAACTTCCAAAACGTCCTTAGTTAAGCCTAAAATGGCTCTCTCTAAGGATTGAATAGCTGTCCATATAAACGTAAGAGTAACTTGTGGAGCGTTCACAGACAATTTAGTGTTCTTAACGCTTCCCTGTTCCACCCCTACACCCAGTCCTGCTGCTAGACCGGCGCCATTCCCAGGAATTGAAACCTCAGGCATTGCTGCCATGTTCAACCCTTCTTCCCCAGCTCCTCGAGGGGTTCTAACCTGGTTTCTTGCTCCTGTGTGGTAAGTCCTTGCGTTGTTGCACTTCTCTCGACTGCCTCTGCCTCTCTCCAGATTCCCTCCGACGGGCTTGCAGTATCCATCGACTTTCTTTCATCGGTTTGGCCTGGGGGCGCTGGTCTCACTGGTGATCCGGGGCTTAGTGATGTCTCGGTCAGAGATGCAAGCTCACGCTCTATAGCCTGCTCCTCAGCGACCCGTCCTCCCGGTGTAAGTGGGGGCACTGCAATGAAGAAACTTCCGATCCTGGGCTTTGCCCTTTGTATGCGGCATGTCAGCAACGAGTAATTCAAAGAAAAATCGGGAGCTCCTGTCAGCATAACTGCTCAGATCGCCATCTTGGAAGCTCTCCCCCCACCCTGATTTTTAATAATAGAAACATTCCATAAGAGTCAGAAAGTTGAAAAATTACCTCATGTGTAAAAAAAAAATTAGAAATCAAAATCGCCACACGAGTATATTTGGCCCCTACATTGCTAGCAGCTAAAAACTAGTGTGGGTAATTTATGCGAGAGAAGTCGCTCATGCATTCTCTGTAAGTGGGTCTCCTGTAAAAATACAAATCGAGGCCTTATAAGTCGAAAACTCTTGACATAAAAGTTGATGTTTCCGAACTCAAGACTAATTTTGTGAATCTTGTCATGGAAGTAATCAGCCATAATCTGGGCAGACAGAGAAGAGGAGGAGGGAGGTGAGGGAAATTTGAAGCGGGAATTGAGAGTGGCAAATAGACGGCAAGGGTTGGATGTAAGAGTTTGTCAGATGGACATACGTAGTAGTCTTGTTTGGTAAGTGCAACAGCAAACTGGAAAGTGATCAGCATGAATTTGAAGTCTATGAATTCTCCATGGCCCCGGGATTTTAGTTAGAGACGTTCTGCAGAGCAGGCACAGGAGAGTAGGTAGCAAATTCTGGGGGTGAGCCAAGGCTGGGGTTTAGTGTGCCTTACAGGACAGGTAAGAGGAGTATTATAAGAAGAAACTGCTTCATCAACAGATTCAGACAAAGTTATGGAGGAAAGGAGAGATGAAACAGCAGGAGAAAAAAATAAAAGGGTCAACAGCTTGGAGATTCCTAAAAGCATAAGTGGTGACTGGATGAGTCTTATGGAGGAGGGTGGTTTAATGTGAAAGTTATCAGGTGATGGTCTGACAATCAGAACAGAAGAAGAACAGAAGAAAATGCCATACTGGGTCAGACCAAGGGTCCATCAAGCCCAGCATCCTGTTTCCAACAGTGGCCAATCCAGGCCATAAGAACCTGGCAGGTACCCAAAAACTAAGTCTATTCCATGTTACCATTGCTAATGGCAGTGGCTATTCTCTAAGTGAACTTAATAGCAGGTAATGGACTTCTCCTCCAAGAACTTATCCAATACTTTTTTAAACACAGCTATACTAACTGCACTAACCACATCCTCTGGCAACAAATTCCAGAGTTTAATTGTGCGTTGAGTAAAAAAGAACTTTCTCCGATTAGTTTTAAATGTGCCCCATGCTAACTTCATGGAGTGCCCCCTAGTCTTTCTACTATCCGAAAGAGTAAATAACCGATTCACATCTACCCGTTCTAGACCTCTCATAATTTTAAACATCTCTATCATATCCCCCCTCAGCCGTCTCTTCTCCAAGCTGAAAAGTCCTAACCTCTTTAGTCTTTCCTCATAGTGGAGCTGTTCCATTCCCCTTATCATTTTGGTAGCCCTTCTCTATACCTTCTCCATCGCAATTATATCTTTTTTGAGATGCGGCGACCAGAATTGTACACAGTATTCAAGGTGCGGTCTCACCATGGAGCGATACAGAGGCATTATGACATTTTCCGTTTTATATACCATTCCCTTTCTAATAATTCCCAACATTCTATTTGCTTTTTTGACTGCCGCAGCACACTGAACCGACGATTTCAATGTGTTATCCACTATGACACCTAGATCTCTTTCTTGGGTTGTAGCACCTAATATGGAACCCAACAATGTGTAATTATAGCATGGGTTATTTTTCCCTATATGCATCACCTTGCACTTATCCACATTAAATTTCATCTGCCATTTGGATGCCCAAGTTTCCAGTCTCACAAAGTCTTCCTGCAATTTATCACAATCTGCTTGTGATTTAACTACTCTGAACAATTTGTGTCATCTGCAAATTTGATTATCTCACTCGTATTTCTTTCCAGATCATTTATAAATATATTGAAAAGTAAGGGTCCCAATACAGATCCCTGAGGCACTCCACTGTCCACTCCCTTCCACTGAGAAAATTGTCCATTTAATCCTACTCTCTGTTTCCTGTCTTTTAGCCAGTTTGCAATCCACGAAAGGACATCGCCACCTATCCCATGACTTTTTACTTTTCCTAGAAGCCTCTCATGAGGAACTTTGTCAAACGCCTTCTAAAAATCCAAGTATACTACATATACCGATTCACCTTTATCCACATGTTTATTAACTCCTTCAAAAAAGTGAAGCAGATTTGTGAGGCAAGACTTGCCCTGGGTAAAGCCATGCTGACTTTGTTCCATTAAACTATGTCTTTCTATATGTTCTGTGATTTTGATGTTTAGAACACTTTCCACTATTTTTCCTGGCACTGAAGTCAGGCTAACCGGTCTGTAGTTTCCCAGATCGCCCCTGGAGCCCTTTTTAAATATTGGGGTTACATTTGCTATCCTCCAGTCTTCAGGTACAATGGATGATTTTAATAAGTTACAAATTTTTACTAATAGGTCTGAAATTTCATTTTTTAGTTCCTTCAGAACTCTGGGATATATACCATCCGGTCCTGGTGATTTACTACCCTTCAGTTTGTCAATCAGGCCTACCACATCTTCTAGGTTCACCGTGATTTGATTCAGTCCATCTGAATCATTACCCATGAAAACCTTCTCCATTACTGGTACCTCCCCAACATCCTCTTCAGTAAACACCGAAGCAAAGAAATCATTTAATCTTTCCGCGATGGCCTCATCTTCTCTAAGTGCCCCTTTAACCCCTCGATCATCTAATGGTCCAACTGACTCCCTCACAGGCTTTCTGCTTCAGATATATTTTAAAAAGTTTTTACTGTGAGTTTTTGCCTCTACAGTCAACTTCTTTTCAAATTCTCTCTTAGCCTGTCTTATCAATGTCTTACATTTAACTTGCCAACGTTTATGCTTTATCCTATTTTCTTCTGTTGGATCCTTCTTCCAATTTTTGAATGAAGATCTTTTGGCTAAAATAGCTTCTTTCACCTCCCTTTTAACCATGCCGGTAATCGTTTTGCCTTCTTTCCACCTTTCTTAATGTGTGGAATACATCTGGACTGTGCTTCTAGAATGGTTTGTTTTTTTTAACAATGACCACGCCTCTTGGACATTTTTTTTTACTTTTGTAGCTGCTCCTTTCAGTTTTTTTCTAACAATTTTTCTCATTTTATCAAAGTTTCCCTTTTGAAAGTTTAGCACGAGAGCCTTGGATTTGCACACTGTTCCTCTTCCAGTCATTAAATCAAATTTGATCATATTATGATCACTATTGCCAAGCAGCCCCATCACCGTTACCTCGCTCACCAAGTCCTGTGCTCCACTGAGAATTAGATCTAAAATTGCTCCCTCTCTCGTCGGTTCCTGAACCAATTGCTCCATAAAGCTATCATTTATTCCATCCAGGAATGTTACCTCTCTAGCGTGTCCCGATGATACATTTACCCAGCCAATATTGGGGTAATTGAAGTCTCCCATTATTACTGCACTACCAATTTGGTTAGCTTCCCTAACTTCAGTTAGTCAGCCAGAGTGACTCACTGCTCTCTTGATTAACAAATGTTGGTCCCTATTCAAACCCAATCACACTACCTCAACACCTTTCCAAGGTGAGTAACTGAGCTGAACTATTCAACTTTTTTACTTAGGTATACACTGCTCCTAGCTTATTTCTAGCTTCTGGCTACTTTTTGGGGTTTGTTTGTTTGTTTTTTGTGGGGTTTTTTTTTTTTCAATACACTCAGTTTGTATTAAATACAAACACTTAGTTCTTTAAAAGTCTGCAGAACACTCAGTTCTGCAGACTTTTAAAAATAAACACACTACCTACTGCTTACTAGCTACCTTATTGACTATTTAAAAATACAAACAGTCTAACTTGTTTATTCACTGCCTTTCTGACTATTAAAGGCACAAACACACTAAATAATATTCCCAAATAGTTAACTTTGCCCCAATACTTTTAAAAAAGACAATGTCCCAAGCAAAAACTTACTGATTCCTTTCAGCCACCAGCAAGGTGATCCTCTCCTCTCAGTGTTCCCACTGGAATGTGGGTTACTGAGATCTTCCCTTCTAATTTGTAATGTGCTTCTAAGGTAAATTAGTACAAAACAGTTCCTTTAGAGATTTAACTAGAGAAGAACTAAGGTGACAAAGTATGAGCAATAGCAGTTGGAAGCAAAGACTAAGTCAAGGCAGTGGCCATGCTGGTGAGTAGAGGTGATCGAGCAGAGTCAGAAATCAAATGAAGTTAAAGAAAGGAGTTTTGAGGCAGAAGAGTTAGAGGGATCATCAACATGGAGGTTAAAGTCATCAAGGGTAAGGGAAGTGGAAGATGGGTCAATGAAGTAAAGTCAGGAATCAAAGTCCATGAGAAAGGAGGAGGAGATTTATTAGGGAGTCGATAAGATGACAGCTACCCAGAGAGGTAGTGGAGTGAATAGGTGGATGGAATGGGCTTCAAAGAAAGAAAAAGAGTGGGACTGAGGTGGGAGAAGGGGTTGAAATCTGCAGGAGAGCAAGAGTAGCAGTTCAACACCACCTCCATGGCCTACCAGATGAGGTGGGTAGGAGAAAAGATAACTTCCATGACAGAGAACAGCAACTGAAGCAATGTCTTCAGGGGCAAGCCAGGTCTCTATTAAGGCAAGGATATACAGAAAACGAGAGATAAAAAGGTCATGAATAAAGGCAAGCTTCTTGGCGACAGAATTTGCATTCCACAGGAAGCATGAGAAAGGAAGAGAAGAGAAGGGAGAAGGGGAATAGTGGTAAGATTGGAGGGGTTACAGCTTGATATGGGACAATGGAGTGAAAATTGCCTTGAAGGGCCAGGATTGGGATTGATACCCCCAGCTGAAAGTAAAAGGAGGAGCATAAGAATACGAAGATAGACAGAGGTGTGCCAATAGCAACAACAATGACATGGTGTAAGGGATAGTGGAAAAGGCAGGATGAGGGGAAGGAAACTTTGAAGTTCAAGAGCAGTGGACAGTGCAGATGACAGAATGGCAGATAAGATAGAGAATGTAAAGAGATAAGGGAGGGTGAACTTGACAGTAGTCTAAGTCTCTGTTTTCTTTGGTCACACATACAGAAATATAATTATTACCTATTTTTGATCATGCTCCTATTTCTGTGCAATTTCAAGTGAGAGCTCCTTATTCCAGAACTTTTAAATAGTGCCTTAGACCTCATTTATATTTTGATACAGAGTTTAAGGATTCTCTTATGGTAAATGACTGAACTATATGGAATTTAACTCTTACCTCTCAAATATCTCCAGATATGATATGGGAAGTGGGTAAAGCTGACATGAGGGAAGAAATCATATGTTCCCCAAAGGAATAAGACTAGAAATGCTGAGATTCTACATTTAAATGAGCACTTAACTAAGCTCAAATTGATGCCTATAGGTCATTTAAGGATGGATATCAAATCCCAGTGAGTTGAGGTAAAACACACTTTAAATCAGTTACATCAAAGAACCCTTGGATGTGAAATAGTTGTATACATCAATTCCTCAGGATGGTGGCTCTGTCATTAAAAAAAAAAATGTTACAATGCCACGAGCAACCTCTTACTAATTTCATTTTTTCAACTTACTAGTATTGCCTTAATAAAAAATATTTTGTATTTGAAAGTGTTTACCACCAACAAAACTCCGGGGCTTCAATGTATGCCACCATGGCCCCATTTCCTTGCAAAATCCCTTGCAAATCTGTTCATGTCAGATTCTGAAGGTACCTGGGTCAACATTCTCATTCACGAAGTCAATTACATTATGGAAGAGGTTTATAGATGATTTTTTTTTTTTTATTATTATGGTCTGGCTCAGTAACTGAATTACAAATGTTTTTACAATGGATAAAGAGCTGTGATGAGCATATTCAGTTCTCAATGGTTTACAGTTTCTTCTCCGTTTCCTTTTTGCATTTCAAATATCAGAAAAAACAATGACGATAATTTAGAGACATTATTCTCAAAAATAACTGATCATAATACATTTTTGCACCATTCAAGTTTTCATCTGCCACATTTAAAACTAAGCCTTCCTTACTCACAATTTTTAAGGATCAAAAAGAATTGTTCTGATCTTAATGAGTTTAAGAAACACTCGAGAGATTTGTTTGAAAAACTGCTGCAAAGAGGATATCCTTACAAATGTTTGAGAAAATCACATGAACATGCTTTGTTTTCAAACAGGAAATTATCTACATCGAGCCATTCTGAGCCTGAGGCTCTTAATTTTGTTGCACGATATTCTTCTAATATGCCCAGGACTGTGAAGATCGTGAATAAACATTTTCCGATTTTACCGTTACATTCATGATTCAGAGAAAATAGAATACGAGCACCATATATGAGATCTAAAAATGTAAAGGAACATATCTCTCCAGCAATGTTACCTTCATTAATGTCTCCTCTCAGCATACATTCACAGGTGATATATTAAAAGGCCACTATAAGTGTGGAACATGTTCTATTTGCCCAAACACTTTTCAAACTAAAGACTTCATTAACCCTGCAGACCAACAAATATACATAAAATGGTTTTTTTACTACCTGCTTTACAGATTACGTGGTACACATAATGTTTTGTCAGTATGACCTGTTTTATGTAGAAAAACAACTAGATCACTAAAGAAATGATTTTGGACCACAAAAGCCGTTTAAAAACAGAGAAGAAAGCTCTTTGATTTCTCATTACATGGCGAAGCAACATGATTAGAAGTACATTAAAGTGCTTTGTTACTGATAAAATTAAATCTGATGCACGGTAGAAGATTGTGAGAAGTTATTGACATAATGGGGCGGGTTTTAAGAGCCCTGCTCGCCTAAATCCGCCCAAATCCGGGCGGATTTAGGCGAGCAGGGCCCTGCGCGCCGGTGAGCCTATTTTACATAGGCCTACCGGCGCGCGCAGAGCCCCGGGACTCGCGTAAGTCCCGGGGTTTTCGGAGGGGGGCGTGTCGGGGCGTGTCGGGGGGCGGGACCGAGCGCAGCGCCGTTTTGGGGGCATGTCCGGAGCGTTTCAGGGGCGGGTCCGGAGGCGTGGTTACGGCCCGGGGCGGTCCGGGGGCGCGTCCCAGCGCGGGGGTGGGTCCAGGGGCGTGGCCGCGCCCTCCGGACCCGCGTCCCGGCGCGTCCCCGTAAATCCCCCCGCTGGTGCGCGGGGATTTACGCCTCCCTCTGGGAGGCGTAAATCCCCCGACAAAGGTAAGGATGGGGTTTAGACAGGGCCGGGTGGGTGGGTTAGGTAGGGGAAGGGAGGGGAAGGTGAGGGGAGGGCAAAAAAAGGTTCCCTCCGAGGCCGCCGAGCCGCGCGCCGGCTATACAGAATCCATAGCCTTGCGCGCGCCGATCCCGGATTTTAGTGGATACGCGCGGCTCCGCGCGTATCTACTAAAATCCCGCGTACTTTTGCTGGCGCCTGATGCGCCAGCAAAAGTACGCCTATTCGCGCGGTCTGAAAATCTACCCCAATGTGAACAAAGATCTGTTTAAATTCAGTGGAACCTTCAGGTCTCAACCTATTGAGTGGTCTGTATATTTTGGTTAATTTTCCTGGGAATTGTTTGGTAAGAATTTAGAGAAATAAAGATGTTTTCTTTTTACATATGGTGGTTAATCATAAAATGATTTTTTTTTTAGTCATTCATTGATAATTCTAAGTAACATTTTTTTAAGACCTTTAGCCCACGCTCTGTATTTGAGTATATTACATATAAACTGTGCATGTGTGGGCGGTTATTGACAGTAGCAACATTGAGAGCATTCGTTCCCTTGAAGCAGGCTGATCATATTGTTAAATTACGAGAATTAAAACCTTTTTTTTTTTTTTTTTTAATTTAAGCAAGCAAATTGTGAACGCTTTTTTACAAATATGCATTTGTATTTAGTTTTTCAGCCCTAAAACAGCACAGTTGCAAAACACTGGCCAACATCTGCTTCTTTGCATTAACTGGCTTTTATGTATCGACTGGAGTGATTCCATGACTGGAGTGCAACTGGCACAATTTTCTAAGTTTAATTTTCTGGTAACCCCAGGTTTTGAAACAGAAAAGATGCATGGTTCATATATAAAATAAGTGACCTGTTGGAAATAATTGGAATTATATGAAATTATATTTTAGTGGTCAATGATTGTGGTTTTGCATGTTGCTTAATGATTGCGCCTAACAAAAAAGTAGTTCTTCTCACTTCTAGTGATTCAGCTTGAATTTGAATATACACTGAGTTATTAAGTCTGCTATTAACGCATATCAGCGATTCAATTTCATTTCAGGTAGACACTGAATGTGATCTGAAATAACACAATCAGCGGCTTCTGAATGATAGGGTTTGCAAATCATCAACTTATTTTTATTCAAAGACAAAGAAATATTAAAAAATAAAGACACTTTTTTCAATAAAGAGGAATTTTTTTATGCCAAAATGTGAGCCAAGAGAGACCTTCTTCTTAAAACAAGACAGTCCAAAGATAATTCTCCCCAAGTTTTAATAGCTTTAAAACAATTCTTTAAAAATTTTGAAGTGCTGACCAATGATTATACCTGATCATGCATTAAGATAATGACATATGACAAATGTGCAATCTGTGATTGCTATATGACGGACACAACTATCACCTCTAGGTGTTTTTTGGGTCAGCAAGTACTAAGTAAATCCTGCATATACAAGTGTTCTTACGGTCATTTTTGGGATCTTTTATAATAGTTAAATTAAACTGGCCAGGAGATTTTCCATTAAGCTGCAAATCGACAAATATTTAGGAATCCAGGTCTCTAGAGATAAATCTTCTTTACACAAATTGAATATTAGCTTCTTGTTGGCTGAAATTCAGACAACATATGGCACAGCTATAATCACCCCTATCTATTTTAAGCTGTAATCACCCCTATCTATCAAAATAGCTTTATTTCCTAAACTTTTGTAAAGGATGCAAATGGTACTCTGCTGACTGTCAAAGACTTGGCACTTTTAAAACCTATATTGGTGCACTTTATATGGAGAAAACAAATAGTGCTCAAATTGATTATGTGAAATTATCATGGCAAATAAAACAGAGGATGTCATAATGCCTCTGTATCGCTCAATGGTGAGACCGCACCTTGAATACTGTGTGCAAATCTGGTTGCCACATCTCAAAAAAGATATAGTTGCACTGGAGAAAGTATAGAGAAGGAAGACCAAAATGATATAGGGGATGGAATGGCTCCCCTTTGAGGAAAGGCTAAAGAGGTTAGGGCTGTTCAGCTTGGACTAAGAGATGGCTGAGGACAGATATGATAGAGTTCTACAAAATCATGAAAGGGCTTGAATGGGTAAATGTGAATCGGTTATGTACTCTTTTGGATAATACAAGAACTAGGGGGCACTCCATGAAATTAAAACAAATCAAAGAAAAGCAAGTTTGCTTACCGTAAACGGTGTTTCCGTAGTTTAGCAGGATGAATTAGCCATGCTGTCATGGGAACTGCCAATCAGGGCCCGGGAGGCGGAGCTTAAGTAGCAGAGTGTAGATTTTTGTAGTCTCTGCGGCTGCGCGTGTGTTCCCGCGCAGGAAGTAACGGATTCTCCTCAGTCTGTAATTAAGCTTGAGCGTAGCTGTCCGACATGCGGCTACCAGGGAGGTGGGTGGGTCTGCATGGCTAATTCATCCTATCTACGGAAACACCGTTTACGGTAAGCAAACTTGCTTTTTCCCGTCGATAGCAGGGCTGAATTAGCCATGCTGTCATGGGAGTCCTAAGCTTACTATCACGCTTATGATTACCTTCGCGTGATGGGTGAGTGTGGTAGTCGCTGGTTTAAGTAGGCAATGTATGCAGAATCGTCTGTCCCAGTTTCGCATCTGCTGCTGATTGTTTGTCTATGCAGTAATGAGAAATGAATGTATGCAGGGAGGACCATGTAGCCGCCTTGCAGATGTCCACTGGGTGTACATTCCTGAGATGTGCAATGGAAGTAGCCATGGCACGAGCTTGATGAGCTCGTGGAAGCGAGGGGAGTGTTAAATTCCCTTTCTTGTAACAAAACTGGATACACTGTACTATCCAGCTGGAAATTGTTCTTTTTGCCACCGGTAGTCCTGGGGCATTTGGGTTAAAGGAAACGAATAGTTGAGAGACTCGGTTTACTGAATGAGTTCTTCTTTTGTAGTAAGCTAGTGCTCGTTTACAGTCCAGGGTGTGCAACAAACGTTCTCTGTCCTTTGAATGAGGTCTTGGGAAAAAGATGGCTAACTCGATTGATTGATTGAGGTGGAAGGCCGAAATCACTTTGGGAAGGAAGGCTGGAAGAGGGCGTAGAATTACTTTATTGTGGTGGAATTGTAAATATGGTTCATAATGTACGAGTGCCTGTAATTCACTCACTCTACGTGCCGATGTTATCGCTACTATAAGTACTACCTTCCAAGTGAGATATTTAAGATGTGCGGATTCCATCGGCTCAAATGCTGGTAGCATCAATTGTTCCAGAAGAACATTGAGGTTCCAAGAAACCGGAGGCTTTGCTATAGGTGGACGAAGATGTAGTAACCCCTTGATAAACCTGGATAACAAAGGGTATTCAGCTATGGAGTGATTATTGACTGGGCGATGATATGCTGCAATCGCGCTGAGATGAACTCTTAATTGATGATGTTGCCAGTCCAGCCTGATACAGTGTATGTAGATAATCTAATAAGAGGTTTGGTGAACAATCTATGGGTGGAATACCTTTCTCTGTACACCAGTTGGAATAACGTTTCCACTTGAATGTATAACTGCGTCTAGTAGATGGTTTCCTGGATTCTAAGAGAATGGATTGCACCACTTCGGAAACTCCCTGTGCCGTCAGAAGTGTCCGTTCAATCTCCACGCAGTTAGATGGAGGGAGTAATGGAGTGGACGGATGAGGACGCCTCCGTCCTGAAGTAGCAGATCTGGTCGGACTGGAAGACGGATTGATCGGCTATCGACAGACGTAAGAGATAACTGTACCACGGTTGTCTGGGCCAAGCTGGGGCAATGAGGATCAACTGACTGTTGTCTGCTATGCATTTTTGAAGTGTTCTGGTGATCAACGGAATCGCTGGGAAAGCATATAGTAGGTTTGCCGTCCATGGTATGAGGAAGGCATCCTGGGCGATTCATGATGAGCTTGGTCGAATCGAGCAGAATCGTGGAAGTTGCTTGTTCGCTTCCGTTGCAAAGAGATCTATCACTGAGGTTCCCCATCGATCGAAGATCTGTTTGGTCACATTTGGGTTGAGAGACCACTTGTGCGGGTGAAAAATGCGACTTAATCTGCCCGCTCTGGTGTTTGCTAGTCCCGGCAGGTAGGTCGCTTGAAGATTGATGGAGTGTCTGTGTGCATGGTGAAAAATCTGCAGAGCCTCCCTGCAGAGGGACCATGAACCGGACCCGCCTTGCTTGTTTATATAAAACATTGCCACTTGATTGTCGGTATAAATCATGACACGTCGACCCTGAAGGTGTTGCCGAAAGGTCTGCAGGGCATTGAGTATCGCTCTGAGTTCCAGTAGATTTATTTGCAGATTTTGTTCTGCTGGTGTCCATAGACCTTGTGTCTCTAAGAGGTCCAGATGAGCTCCCCAGCCTTTCCGAGATGCATCTGTCGTGAGGACTGCATTGTGTGGCGGAGGACTGAATAGGGCTCCTTTGTTTAATGTGTGATCTAAGAGCCACCACTCGATATCCTTCTTCATTTGAGACGTCATTGTTACACGTGTTTGTAATGGATGCACATGCTGTTTCCACTGTCGCTTGAGCCCCCATTGCAAGCATCTCATGTGGAGTTTTGTGTTCAGCACCATGAAATTTGCTGCCGCCATGTGTCCTAAGGCTCTCAGAATGTTCCGAGCCGTCGGGTGGTGGGTTTCCTTGAGTGACCGAAGGAGATAATGTATTGTTACCTTCCTGTCGTCCGGAAGGAATGCTCGTGTGTGAATAGTGTCCAGGCGAGCTCCTATGAAGTGTAGAACCTGAGTAGGTTGTAAAGTGGATTTTGGGTAATTGATGAGCAACCCCAAGCTCTGAAGGCAATTGATTGCAATGGTGAGATGAGTCTTTAGGAGACTCGGGTTTGACGCTACTAGTAACCAATCATCCAGATATGGAAACACTGTGAGACCTTGTTGTCGAAGGTGGGCCACCACCACTACCATACATTTGGTGAAAACCCTCGGCGCTGCCGATGGACCAAAGGGAAGAACCTTGTATTGGTAATGTTGATTGTGATATTGGAAACATAGGTATTGCCAGGAAGACCGGTGGATTGGAATATGTGTATACGCATCCTTCAGGTCTATTGAACACATCCAGTCTTTGGGTTGCAATAAGGGAAGGATGGACTTCAGCGAAACCATTTTGAATTTTTCCCGAACCATCCAATTGTTCAATTCCCTGAGGTCTAGGATGGGTTGGTTGCCCCCCAATTTCTTTGGAATTAGGACATAAGGGGAGTAAAACCCTTTGTTCCAGTCCGCTCGGGGAACTTAGCGGTTCACCCTTTGGTGGTAGAGTTGATTGATCTCGTGGGCTAGCTGAGGCTGTAGGGTTTCTTTCCGTCGGTGTGTTAGATGTGGAATGTGGGGACTGGTGAGAAATTGAAGTTGATACCCATTCTTCACTATCTCTAACACCCACTGATCCGACGTTATGGACTCCCACGCCGAAAAGCGAGCTGTAATTCTTCCTGGGGGTGCTGCTAATGAGGGTGGTGGTGGCCTGGTCCTTAAAAAGACTGTACTGTCTTTACTGGGGCTGCTGTTGGTTGTTGTGTCTGTTGTCTTTGTGATCGTGGCTTTCCTCCCCTCTGTTGGTGTTGAGGATGAGGCTGAGCCTGTTGTCTTTGATAAGTAGGATAAGACTGCGTTCTGAAGGGTTGGTAAGTTCTATACGGTCTTCTAGAGAAAGATTGTCTACGAGCCGGTGGATAGTATCTCTTGGTGGATGTTGGTGCCGCCAAGGATTGAACTGCAAGAGCTTGATCTTTCAATTTGCTGACTGTATCGTGGAAATGGTCACCGAACAAGTTGTCCCCCAAACAGGGGAGATTAGCTAATTTCTCGTGTAGTTCGTCCCGTATAGCACTAGCTTTCAACCAAGCTAGTCTGCGTGCTGCAATTGCTGTGGCTGATGCTCTAGAGGAGTTTTCAAACCCTTCACAGACCGTCCGCAGCAAATGACGGGAACATTCTTCCATGTCTAAGATGGGAGACTGAATGTCATCTCCAGTCAAGGTGAACATACCTTTTGTTGCTTGTATGCATTCATACATGTACTGGACCATGTAGAATTGATGATGGCAAATGCGAGATGTTAACATAGCATTTTGGTAAACCCTTCTGGCAAAATCATCCAAGCATTTATTATCCCTGCCCAGGGGGTTTGAGGCATGCGTCTTTGACTTCTTAGCCCTTTGTAATGCTAACTCTACCACAATGGATTCATGTGGCAATTGTGGGGTGGAGTATGTAGACGGTTTTTGCAACTTAAATTTCAAGTCAGTCTTCCTAGAAATCGCTGAGATCGTAAACAGTGTCTCCCACGATTTTTGAAGCACGCTATGCAATACATTGTGCGGTGGCAGCGATGTAGGCTCCCCCGGTATATCAAAAATTTTTAGAAGTCCCAGGGTTTCTGCTCTGGGCTCCAGCAATTTTTCTACATCCAATTTTAAGATGGCTCCCATCTTTTCTACAAACTTGGGTTATGAAAGATCCTCAGAGGGAGAATACGGTTCGGATGGTTGTTCTGGTGGGTCTGAGGGGTAGCCCGTGGATGATGAAGGTGAAGATTGTGATGCTACCGATTCGTCTTGTGAGGTTTGTGAGCGAACTGGAGACAAAGGATTTGGTGGCATTGAATCCAGTTTTGGGCTCACCGGCGGTATCGACGGCTGTGCAGACGGTTCCTTTTGATTGTCTTCTGGTGGTAAAATAAATGAAGATTGCAGGGATTCGAAAAATCCCGCTAGGGAGTGTGATAAGCCCCAAAATGCCTTTGTGGTTTGCGTAGGCATGGCCCGGCGGGAATGAGATGTGTCCAATCGTGGCGATACGGCCCTTGGTTGGATTGGTTGCCAAGTGGGCGGTCTTGGACCAATGTCTCCTTCAAGTGATTTGTCCTTATGTCTCAAATGTCTTCCCAAGGATTTGTTAGAAGACTTTGAGAGGGAACGAGAGGAACTAGAGGATGAAATTGGAACTGTTCACCTTTCTGAGCATGCTGACTTTCCCGTTGGAATAGAAGAAGATGACCTTGGCGATCTGTCTGCCGTATCATCTGATGACCAGTGACGTCTAGGCCTATGAATATGTCTGGAGGATGATGAACTGCTATGATGCCTTGACCTCTGACATGCATGCGAGATGTCACTATCCTTAGGAGAATCCCTTGCGGATCGTGAACTCGTCGAGGATGATAGACTTCTATCCTTTGAAGATCCCAAGTGTGGTTCTATATGTTTACGTAGATGTTTTCGCTTGTGCGAAGCTCGGTGCAACCTCTTGTCTGGAGAGAGTTGTCATGACTTTGGTTTGTGCGGCGCCGGTTTCAATGTAGACTGCTTCGGCATCCGCTCGAGAGTCTGCGGCGTCGGGTCTGGCCCTGACTGTGCCGGGCATTTCGGCGCCGGCTCAGACCCCAATGGCGCCTGGCATTTTGGTGCCGTCTCTGATCCCGACGGTGTCTGGCGTTTCGGCTTCGGTGCCGGCTCCTGCGGTGCTGGTTGTTCCGGCTCCGGTCCCATCGGCGCCGAGTGTGGTATCCTCGGCGTCGGCTCCGGCTCAGATTGGGTTCTCAGTACCTGAGTCGATGTTTTCAGCGACAGCTCCAACCCTTTTTGGCCCGTCGAGTGATGTCGCTTGGAGTCTCCATGTTTCGAGTGGGACTTCCATTCCGGTCTGGAATGTGTTCTGGAATCACGGTGCACTCGTATTTTCTCCGAAGATCGTGCGCCCCGTGTATCATCGATGTGCGACTCGGATCCGTGAATCTTTTGATGAATGTTGGTCCTACCTCCAGTCCCAGAGGTTTGGTCACAGGAAGAAGATCTTCTTTTCTGAGGTGGCGTCCTCGCCACCTGCCCTGGCGAAGACTGAGTAGTCGTTGGCCTATTGGTGAGCTTGAGCTCAAGCATTCTATAGGCCCTGTGTCGCCGGGCTCTTGGAGACATTTTTCTACAAAAAGCACAGTTGGACTGATTGTGCTCCGGTCCCAGGCAGTGGTAGCAACGATCATGCCCGTCAGTGACGGACATGATCTTACTGCAGGGACACGGTTTAAACCCAGACAGTTTCTTCGACATTGTCACAAAAAACAAAATTGTGAGGAGAAAGAAGCTCCGCGTGCGCTCCCGTGCGCGGAAAAAACAGACTGAGGAGAATCCGTTACTTCCTGCGCGGGAACACACGCGCAGCCACAGAGACTACAAAAATCTACACTCTGCTACTTAAGCTCCGCCTCCCGGGCCCTGATTGGCAGTTCCCATGACAGCATGGCTAATTCAGCCCTGCTATCGACGGGAAAAATTATTTTTCACTCAATGCACAATTTATCTCTGGAATTCATTGCCAGACCATGTGGTTAAGGCTGCTAGTGCAGCTGGGTTTAAAAAAAAAGTTGGATAAATTCCTAGAGGAGAAGTCCGTAAACTGCTATTAATCAACAGGGAATAGCCACTGCTTGTTGTCGACATTACTAGCATGGGATTTATTTAATGTTTGGGTACTTGCCAGGTACTTGTAACTTGGATTGGCTACTGTTGAAGACAGGATACTGGGCTTGATGGGCTCTTCTGATCCAGTATGGCATATCTTATGATCGTAAGCATTTTTTTGCCTGTTTGCAGGCTAGGCATTATATCACGCAATTATAAAAGACTTCTATAACACTATTTCATCTTGTTTCCTTGGAAAATGGTCTTTGCTCTGTTGGAACAAAGTTTAAGCAACTGTCTTAGTGGTATAAGATACAGCTGCTTAAGTTTAAACCCGATGTGTTGATGGATTTAGCACATTATTGGTATGATTCCCTTGGTATGGAAGTTACTACTGTGGATATTATATACAATGCTTTGGCCACCGTACTAAAATTTCATTGGATGCTAAATATCAGGAAATGTATTTTCAGATTTTACCTCACAGCTATATACATAATGTTAAGGTATCAATTTGATCTATCCTATCATTGCTATATAATTTGGGACACTAATACCAGGATATCTAGGGGGTGGAACCCTGAATTTTCACTACTGTACATGCAGCCAAAATGGAATCTCTGAAATCAGAACAGAATGCCCTGTTTTTCTCTGCACTCTGAATACAGAGATGATGGACTTTTCTGATCAGGCAGCATATGTAACTGGCTTATCTGTTCTGTAAAGACAGACTATTTACAGAGACATCTGCAAATAAAGAAAACTATTCTCTGTACATACAGAGAAAAGAAAGGCAATGGAAGGCTTGTCTATGTATGTGGAAAAACGCTCTTGGGCCCCATCCTCAGCAATGGCCAGGTTTATGGATCTAGTAACATGTCAGGTCAATCCGCAACAGAAGAGTTATCAACTAGGGGTCAGCCATTGGCCCCTGTGTAATGTTATCTGGTTTGAATCTGACCCAGCAAAGAGGCTGTCCGAAATGAGAAAAACGAACCAATCACACATCTAATCGTGGACCTTCTTTCCTATGCATTAGATAACTGAACAATGCATATTTAAGCCCTCAAAACAGCAGAAAGGGGGAGAAGAAAGGAAGTCAGCTTAGCTCTGCCATCAAAATCTTCACCACCATCAAGGCCAACACCACCTTCAACCTCTCCCTGCATTCGGGATCATTATCCAGCATAGCCTAAGGCCACAGCACAGCGCTGAAGTCTCTCTTCCCTGCTATCCTGGCCTACCTGGCTAAGCAAAGTGCTGAGACAGGGTGTACATCCCCCAACAAAGACCACTTCTGTAAACATCAAAATTTCTTGGACAGAGACATCTACAGCTGTGGTGAGATTTGGGGTTTTCTCCTAGCACCTACCTGGGAACAATCAGTTAGGCTGCTTAGCTATTTTCAGATGCAAGTCCAGGCTATTGTGATATGTTATTGTCCTGCGGATTTTCTATTATCTGCTAAGTATATCACTTTTGTACTATTTTCTAGTAACAATTTCTTTTCTCTGACAATCACTCAGGTACTGTGACAACTCCTGGTATACTAGATCCCTAATAAAATAATTTTTATTACCTAAGACAAATGGTACTATGTAAATCTCTAACATTCTCAAATTACTGGTAAAAAAAAAAAGATATAGTGAGGGAAATAAAGCTAGGGGAATAATCCCTACAGGTACAAATTATATCGCAATGATAGGATGGATCAAATAGGTGGAGCTTTATGTTAAAGAGGGCATAGAGTCAAACATGGAAAGTTCTGTAGGAAATAAAATGCACTGTAGAATCTTTATATGATAAGGGGAACAGAACAGTAGCTGGGGTGTATTACCATCCACCTGGCCAAAATGAACAGAAAGACGAAGTGCTAACAGAAATCAGGGAAGCTAACAAACAGAGTCATTCTTTAAACTGAGATGTGCCGTTATCACGGTGGGACGATTTAAATCAGTCGAAGGTGAGGAGTGTAGGCAGGGTTATGGCCCAGCAGCGTTGCAGGCGATGTTTCCCACATAGTCGCCGGCAGTACCGCGGGAAATAACACCTTTTCCCCATGGCGCTATGGGGGCGAAAGTGTGTGGCACCGCACGATGTGGCTGGCTGCATAATTTCGCCCCCCCCCCCCCGTGGGCCACCATTCTGCTATATTTGTAGTGGAATGATGAATCCCGGGGAAAACTAGCAACACAATAATAATGGATGATTTCCAATTACTTCAAAATTAAGTAAATGTCACATCAGGACATGCTAAAGAGGTAAGGTTTCAAGATCAAACAAATGATTTCTTCATGGAGTAGCTGGTACAAGAACTGACAAACGGGAGAGCTATTATAGACCTAATCCTTAATGGAAAGCATGATTTGGTGCAAGATGTAATGTGTTAGGGCTACTTGGCAATAGTGATCATAACGATCTAATTTGACTTATCTTGGAGGAGGACACTAAGGAAATCTACTGTAATGGACAGCATTTAACTTTCAAAAAGGAGTCTATGATAAAATAGCTAATAGGTTTTGGATAACAGTGTGCGCTATTTGCCGAAAAACAAAAAATTAAAAACCCTGAAAACGGGAAAAAAAAAATCCAAAAGACAAAAAAAGATGTTGCCTGTATATCCCTACTTGATATCTATGCTTTCCTACCATAAAAGTGGGAATTCTCTTGTGCATTTACAGAGCTACAGATTTTAGTATCAGAAGAACTAATCATATGAACCTGTCATTCCATTAAGCACCATCAATCCTTTAATGACTTGTCCCATTCAAACTTCAAGTTTTAACTAATACTTTTTGTAACCTGCGACCAATTGTGTTGAGAGTATTGCCATCTTTACTCACAACAGAAAATGTTTAAAGCTCATATTTTATTAAAACAAAGACAGCCATGTAACAGCATTAATGATAAATAATTCACTTAACTACATGAGCTGTCTGGGAACATCAGAAAATCTGTAATTACTGTAAATGACTACCTTCTGGAAAAAAAAAAGGATTTTTATGTCAGTAGTTGCGCTGCTCAGTTCTGCAATAATTAGTTTTCTTTCCCAGCATTCTAATATTATTTATGACTCACTTTACCTTGAATTTGCTGCCTTACTGATGCTATTACCAAATTAAATTATTTCAACATAAAAAAAGCAGTCTGAGAAATTGCCGTCTACTTTCCCTTATCAGTATCTGCTACATCTACAATGGTAAGACCAATCTACATGGCTTTTAAAGGAAATTTTTCTGCAAAATTAAATAGCACATTAAACCACATTTCAAGCAATCTGATTAGAATGCAGGTTGTTAATCCTCTACAAGTACACTATTTCACTGATTAACTTTCATACTTTTAAAAAAACGTACATGTATAAAATGTTAAAAACTATTACAAATTTTAGCTTATAACAATTTCCCCCAATCGGAGCGTTTACTTAAGTTACAGTGCATCCAGGAGCAAGTATTACCATAATATAACTGTCTGTGCCAATATAGAGACACTCCTAAACAAAGGTGAAGCATCTAATAATAAGCAAGGACAATTCTCTCTGAAAATGACCATCTCCCAAGGGCAGTATCGATATTAAACAAAGAATAAGAACAAATATTTAAACTATTTTAATTTAAAAAAATAATTTAAAATACTTCGGCCTCAAGATTTAATTATTTTTTGCTTATAATTAAATAAAATCTGGCCACTGATTGACCAGTGGCTAAAAGTAGAAATTGCTACTTACTTGATAATTTCCTTTTCTTTATTATGGACAAGTTAATCAACATAAGTGGGTTATGCACCTCTGCCAGCAGATGGAGAAGGAGCAAAGCGGACGTCATGGTATATATACCCCTGCAATGACATCAGCCCGCCAGTATTCTCTGCAAAAGCCAACTGTGGACAATTAAACAATATATGAACATAACTATTAACAGATAACCAATCAGTTAACAGGAAAACACTGAGCTCAGACAAGGAGTGTATTATCACTAATCTAGGGACTGAATGTGACACTTACCAATAATCCCCGAAAATGGAGCCACTCAGGAGGACAAAATCATCACCACCTGGCAGCCAAGAGGGGAAAGGTGGATTAACCTGTCCTTATTAAAGAAAGAAAATTATCAGGTAAATAGCAATTTCTCCTTTCTTAGCATTCGAATAGGTTAATCCATACCATTGGGATGTACCAAGCTACTCCCAAACAGGGCAGAAGGCTGCCTGCAATCTGAACACCACCGCACGTATGAAGGCTGTGGCCTCCTGGGCCTGCACATCTGGGAAGTAAAGCCTGGAAAAAGTGTGTAAAGAGGACCACATCGCAGCTCGGCAAATCTCTATGGGAGACAACAATCTAATCGCTGCCCATGACACTGCCTGTGCCTTAGTGGAATGAGCCCTAACCTGACTAGGCAATGGATGCCCAGCCTCCACATATGCGACCGTAATTACCTCCTTAATCATGCAGGCTTGCATAGCCCACGATGCCGGCTCACCCTGTTTACTCCCACCATGGAGTATAAACAGCCAGTCCATCTTCCTGAGAAGTTTAAAAACTTTCAAATATCTCAGGCTATGTCTCTTGACATCCAAAGTCCATAACAGGTGATATTCCTCTGCATCTCTCTCCCTGTCCAGAGTCAGCAGGGAAATTGATGGATTCAAGTGAAAATCCAAGGCCACCTTTGGCAAAAAAGACGGCGCATGCACTGTCCAGCAGTAACTACGTATTGGGAAAATATAGTGGATTGGATTGTTCAAATACTGGGAATAAGGGTTATGCCAGGGATCCAAAATGTTCTACTGGGTACACCTCTATGCCAGCAAACATTCATAGCTGCACGCACAGAACTAGCTTACAAATGGCGCTGTGCGGACCTCCCCTCTTTAGGGACTATTCGTCGTTTGCACAACATACGGGAATTGGAGCACATCACAGCTCTGTGCCATAATAAACTATCGGTATATCAGATTACCTGGGACCCTTTGATAACTTGGAATCTTACCCATGGTAAAGGCTAGCGTTATTATTATAAGTCCTTTCCTTTGAACTATTTGCTATCCACCATAAACCCTTTTAGACTGAAGTGTACATTTGCAGGTGGATATTGGATTTCTGTTCATAATTCTGATTACCTTCTTTGTACATTGCTACCACACAGGTATCTCCTTTCGTTTGATCTAAACTTGTTATATTGCCAATAAAAGCATTAAATACAAAAAAAAAAAAAAGATGGAGCACTAGGCAGCTGTATCGCCCCTGGAGTCACTCGCAGAAACAGTTGTCGGCAAGACAAGGCCTGCAGTTCAGAGACACTATGTGCAAAACAAATTGCCACAAGAAACACCATCTTCAAAGTGAGTAACCTCGAGGAGAGGCTATGCAGTTGTCGAAAAGTGGGACCCGCCAAAAAATCCAAAACCAGATTAAGACTCCACAAGGCCATCAGTAACCGCAAGGGAGGATAAAGATGCTTCATTTCTTTTAAGAATCTAGCGACATCCGGGTGGGCCGACAAGGGTTCACCATCCACCTGACCTCGGAAACAGGCAAGAGCCACCAGCTGTATCTTCAAGGAATTAAGGGCCAGCCCCTTAATCAAGCCATCCTGCAAAAAATCCAAAATGAGTGGCATCTTAACCGAATGAGGATAAACCCCTCATTCTTTACCCCAAGCCTCAAACATTTGTCAAACCCGAACATAGGCTAAGGAAGTAGAGAACTTTTGCACTCAAATCAAAGTGGTAATCACAGCTGTGGAGTATCCATGCTTCAGCAACCAAGCTCTCTCAAAAGCTATAAGAAAACATAAGAAAACATAAGAAAATGCCATACTGGGTCAGACCAAGGGTCCATCAAGCCCAGCATCCTGTTTCCAACAGTGGCCAATCCAGGCCATAAGAACCTGGCAAGTACCCAAAAAAAGTCTATTCCATGTTACCATTGCTAATGGCAGTGGCTATTCTCTAAGTGAACTTAACAGCAGATAATGGACTTCTCCTCCAAGAACTTATCCAATCCTTTTTTAAACACAGCTATACTAACTGCACTAACCACATCCTCTGGCAACAAATACCAGAGTTTAATTGTACGTTGAGTAAAAAAGAACTTTCTCCGATTAGTTTTAAATGTGCCCCATGCTAACTTCATGGAGTGCCTCCTAGTCTTTCTACTATCCGAAAGAGTAAATAACCGATTCACATCTACCCGTTCTAGACCTCTCATGATTTTAAACACCTCTATCATATCCCCCCTCAGTCGTCTCTTCTCCAAGCTGAAAAGTCCTGGAGGACCAAACTGCATCAGATCTTCGTGAAGAACAGGCCTCTCTCGTAGCAGATCCCTGTGGACCGGATATCGGAGAAAAGAGTCCACCAAGAGCCTTCACATATCTGCATACCATGGTCTCCTGGGCCAATCTGGCGCCACCAGAAGCATCATATCCCCGTGTGACTTTCGATTCACCAAATCATTCTGCCCAACATGGGCCACGGAGGAAAAGCATATAGAAGATTGCCTTCCTGCCTCTCCTGCACGAGGGCATCGATGTCCAAGGACTTTAGATCTCTCCTGTGACTGAAGAAGCGAGGAACCTTTGCATTGTGTGATGTCACCAGCAAGTCTAGAAAAGAGAGGCCCCCAGCGGTCCACTGTGAACGGGAATACTTCATTTGACAATTCACATTCTCCTGGATCCAGACTCTGTCTACTGAAAAAGTCTGTCTTTTCCTGCAATGTGTGAAACAGAGATCTCCTGAAGATGTACTTCTGTCCATTCCATGAGTTGGGCTATTTCCTGTGACACTTGCTGGCTCTTGGTTCCTCCTCCTGGCATTGTCTGACATTGCCCGGACAGCTCAACCCTGAAAGCAGTTGATGAACGGCATAGGCTTCCAGCAAATTGATACTCTGAGAGACACTTCTGTACTCTAGCATCCTTGCGCTGTCAACTCCGGACAGTGAGCCCCCCAACCCCTGGAGGCTCGCATCCATTGTGAGTACTAGTCAGTCCGGTGTTCGCAGGGAAACTCCCTTCCTTAGATGATCCACTTGCAACCTCCACTGCAGTTGGATGCTGATCTCCACTGGTAAGTGAAGCCATATTGAGAAGTCCTGAGACTGTGGACTCCGAGCAAGCAGTGTGCATTGAAGAGGACACATATGCGCTCTTGTCCATGGAACCACCTCTAGGGTGGCTGCCATCAACCCAAGCACCTGTAGACAAGACCACACAGACAGGCGTATTGTTTCTGTCAATATTCGCACCTGCGCCATCAGCTTGTGAATGCAGACCTCCAGCAAGAACACCCTGCCTTGCTTCATGTCAAAACGAACACAGAGATAATTCCAGTGTCTGGGATGGCTGTAGATTGCTCTTGGCCAAGTTCACCATCCAAACTAGCTCCTGTAGCAAAGAGATCACCTTGCGTGAGACTTGAAGGCTCTCTTTCATACTCTTGGCCCGAATCAGCCAATCATCTAAATAAGGGTGGACCAGAATGCTATCCTCTCAATAGTGCCTCTACCACATGACCTTGGAAAAGGTTCTAGGCGCAGTGGCCAAACCGAAGGGCAGTGCTCGAAACTGATAATGTCACCTCAAAACAGCAAAACACAGAAATCGCTGATGCTCCAGCCAGAAGGGAATATGCAGGTGTGCCTCTGACAAATCCAGAGACATAAGAAACTCCCCCAGTTGTACTACCATTATCACCGAGCATAAGGTTTCCATGCAGAAATGAGTCACCCACAAGTGACAGTTAACTCCCTTGACATCTAGGATAGGATGAAAGGAACCCTCCCTTGAGATCTAGGATAGAATGAAAGGAACCCTCCCTTCTTGGGCATCACAAAATAAATGGAATATCATCCCATATGTTCTTGTGATATGGGTATTGGGACTATAGCTCACACGCTGAGGAGTCTTGACAACGTAAACTCCACTGCCTGCCTCTTCTGCAGAGCGCTGCAGGGAGACATCATGAAAACATACCAAGGAACACTGAGAAACTCCAGAGCACAGTCATCTCTTATCCCCTCCAGAACCCACTGGTCTGATGTGATCTCAACCCACCTCCAGAGAGTAAGAATTAGCTTCATCATCTGTGCCATCTGGGTCCCTATCAGCGTGACCCGCAGCAGGTCTAGACGTACTCCAACGCTTACCCACAATATCAGGCATACAGGAAACCGTAGCCTGTGATCCTGAACTGTTAGGATTGGCCAGGGCCACCGACTGCACCTGAAGAAAGGACTGTAGCCCTTGAAAATATTCCACCCAAGAGAAAGCAGAGGGATCCATACCAAAACCAGGGGGGCGTCTGTCCTGGGCCCACTAAACTACCTTCCCCCCACTGAAGAATCAGTTAGGGGAGCCCCAAAACTAGGCGAAACCTCTAGCAGTTTCCCCTCCTTTTCCATTCCTGCATCATGCTGGGAAGGACCAGGTTTAACAAAATCAGTCAGACAATTCTCCCTGAGCTTCCAAGCAGCGCTGACCCAAGTTAGAGGGGTCGCTAGGTTGTGATGCCCAAATATGGCAAGCCGCACAAAGGGTAAGGCGCTTATGCTTCATTTCTACCAGCACCAAGGATAACTCGCTATCAGTATGCTCCAAAAAATGCCTGATAACTGTGTGCCCAGTTGCGCTCATAATAAGCGTTTACCACTGGCACCCAAAAAAGTAGGTGCCCAATATGCAGTTCAAGTAGGCATCCACCTGAGTGCCCACCTAAAGGCACTCCCGAGCATGCAAACATGAATCGACATCGGACACTGTTTCGTGGAAGCCTTGTGCGCAGAAAAGTGCGTAAATGCTTCCACAGCCTACCATGTGGGGTGGTTAAGCAAAGCCTGAGAGTAGGGTCTAGCCAAAAAGGTCACCCAACCCTCCAAGCTGCCATAACTCCCACGCTCACCTGGAGACGGGAACAGATGTCAGATCAGCGCATCAAGCTCAGAGACCAGCAGGGGGAGGGAATCCCTAAAATTAACTCCCCATTTTTCCTTTTTTTTCATTACCTTTTACCTAAACTCAGTCTGTCCCAACCAAGTACAGAGTCAGTCTCTGGCTCAGGGGGGGGGGGGGGGGGAAGAGGGCAAAAGCCTTCACGGCCGCGCTCAGCTTCCTGCACCCGCCAGCCTCTCAGCTGTTTGTCTCTCCATAGCTAAGTCAACGATGGAAAAAAACAACTATCAGACCGAGGCGCTCATCTGATGGAGGGATCCACAGATATCACCTCAGGAAAACTCAACTGAGAGAGTGACTATAAGGTATCACCATAGGAGAGCAGGACAAATTAACTTCCTTCTTCTTTTCTTCTACTACAATTTTTTTTAAGCAATCCCCAGTAGGGAGATGCACCTCCACCATTTGCTGGAGACAGAGAAATACTGGCAGGCTGATGTCAGTGTAAGGGTATATATACTGTGACCCCAGCTTTGCTCCATCTCCTGGTAGAGATGCATAACCCACTGGTGTTGATTAACCTGCTTGAATGCTAAGAAATTCCGTGTTAGTTAACACTGTCTGGATTATAGGCACAAGTTAAATTCCTTCTCCAGACAAGATGCAATCTGTCAGGATACACTTTATTCAGAGGAAATTATTCCTTAATTATAATTCTCATTAACATTGTTAAGAACAAACAGCTGGGAATTATTCATTCTGATTGTAGTAAATAAATGTTGCCTGTCAGCCAGAGATTCATTACTCTGCAGTAAATTGAATGATCGTAATGGCAGTTGTGGAATTATTTTTTTTTTTCTGCAATTTCCCCTATCTTTCCCAAGTAAGATTCAGAACAGTAGTGATGACACCAGGGTTCAACATTTCCCATTAATGCCTGGATGAGTTAACGGCTCTTGAACCCTCAATTTCTTCCATCAGAGAAGTAAATGCTAGTAAGCAACCTTCCAGTGTTTCAAGGAATTCATTTATATGAAAAAAAAAATATATATAACACTTCCAAGAACTGGGGTTTTTAGCTCCTAGCAGTATATATCCTTCTGTTTCCACAGATTTCAGTTATCCCAAAAAACCCCAAACCTGTGGAAACCATTGTGCTGCAGCATTTATCAACAGCAGAGGTTTCAAGTCTTGCAAATAATTACAGTATTATGCTTGTTCACGCTCTGTATTCCTATTGACTTTTTACATTTTAAATTATATATGTTCTTAAAACAAGTTGTAAAATATATGCTAGAAGCACTGGACAAAGGCACGTTTCCCTTCCACAGACCAACAAAGAGTTAACTCACCTCTCCTGCCCCCACTACAAATGCTGCAGGGCCGACATGGGGAGCCCTGGCTTCAGCAGTAACGCTATGGACTCCTGCGCTGCTGTGGAGTGGACAGACGGGAACCATCAGTGGCATCGGCAGCTGCACAGACTCCCACTTTCTTCCGGCGTCCTGCCCTGCCATACATGCATGGAAACTTCAGTAAAGGTATGCAGCTCGGACAGAAGACACCCCCCCACCCCCCCCAACTAAACACTCAGTCTAGCACAGTGCATCTAAAATACACTACCTAGGTATGAATGAACCTCTCCCAGCCCTGTTCAAATACAGGTTCACATCTAGAAATATTTGACAAATTATTCAGATTAAACCCATTTCAAATCTAAACATTTACTGATTCATAGAAACACAGAATATGATGGCACATAAGAGCTACAGGACCCATCCAGTCTGCCCAAATTACTTCCTGTTGAAAGTTCCAGGGCGCAATTTATTCCGATGCCTTAAAATTGCCACTTGTCAATGGCTTGGGACAGAGGGAAGAAGCTGCCACTGTGGGCTGGGGCTGCTCCCTAGCTGCCACGAAGGCGAGATAGAACCAAAAAAAAAAAAAAAGAAATTTAGATAAAGCAAAATCTAAAAAGGACAAAACAGAAAAAGAAGATTATTAAAAAGAGAGAAATCTGAAAAATTGACAAAAGAGGAAAGCAAAGCAAAACAAAACAAAACATATACATAGAAAAGCCCCCCTCCTCTTCCTCCCCTCTCCACCACAAATAAAAAAACGCAAGCAAAATAAAAAGGTAAGCAGGAAAAATATTTTTTTCACCTGGCCTTTAAAAATTCTTGGGCTAATACCCAAGTTTTCTAAATACTCTTCCATGTCTGCAAGGGACCAGAATTAATCGCAGGCTTTCCTTCATGTTTGTGGCTAGGAAAATTATATGCTTATCCAAAATGCTCAAATTCTATTACTACCACCACTACCACATACTTCAGAAGACTATTCCACACTCTACGGGGCCGATGTAATAAGTCCCGCGACAAAACAGGCGCTCGTTATGTGCGCGGGTTTTGATCGCCACTCGAGGCTGAGGCTGCCACTTCCATGGGATGAAATAAAATTATGTAAACGACTTGCGCGCAGAAATCCGCACACGTATGGAAAACTGCGCATACCTAAGCGTGGTTCAGGGCCTATGTAATTAGCGGCTGCATCCGCGCTCAAAACCCGCACTGATAATCCATGCATAAAAGCGAAGGAGCGAGCGAACAAGTCTCCATATTAAGTGAAAGTATGACCCTGGAAACTTTTTTTAATATTTCAAATAGCTTTGCTGCAGAAAACAGGGCAAATATTTTCATGTATACTAATTCACAACAATCTTGCCGCTCTTCTGGCCGTGTATCTGTCCGTCCAAGGACACCGTAAAAAGCACTTTGCTACACTGGCCACTCTGAAGCCGAGATAAGCGCCTTGCTGAACGCCTATCAGGCCGCTCGTGCTCTTCTGTTCATGGCAGAAAAATCTGCACGATCGGGTGCCCAGAAAGGCGCCTAGCGTACCTTGCCATTTGGGTGCTCAGCTAGGCACTTAGTTGCTCACATATCTGCACGATCGGATGCCCAGAAAAGTGCCTAGCTAAGCTGGCCACTCGGACGTCGAGATAGGCGCTCAGCTAGGTGGTTTTCAGGATACTTGGACGCCGACATACGCCCCCCCCCCCCGAGACGGCGCTGACACTTAACTTGTGCCCTGACCATGGCGGTAAAAAACCCGCACTAGCGTGGCTCCCTGCATTGCCTATGATTAGCTAATCGCCTCCTTTGCATGCCGTTAGCATACTTTCGTGCAGGAAAAACCGCGGATCTGTGAGCTCGTTCATACACGCTTTTTTCGCCGCACACAAAACCCTTATTACATCCCCATTTAGGGCTTTGCGCGCACAAACCCGCAGCAGCTTCAGCGCACCTTATTACATCAGCCCCTTTGTGAGGTAATATTTTCAGATACTGCTTTTGAGTCTAACCGTTTGGGATCTGATAACATGGACTCTTATTCTAGAAAAGGTTTGCTTCTTGTGTGTTACTTATGCCTTTGTTATGATGGAGACATTCAGATAGCTCACCCTTTCTCCTCCTCTAGATTCCACCTTTCAGGTGATTACATTCAGGTATTTCCCTGTCCCCAGAGGGCTCACAATCTAAGTTTTGTGCAGACCATAAACCATTTCAATAGTTCTTGGCTGGATTGCCTCCATTCTGTCTATATCCTTCTGGAGATACAGCCTCAAGAACTAGATACAACAGTTGAGATGAGGTTTTACCAACAACCTGTATTTATTAACTATATTTATTCTACTGACTTTAGGTACTACCTTGTTACGCTGTTTCACCACCTTGAGATTATCAAACCTGATCATCCCAGGGCAGGGGCGACTCAAGGCAATCTGCTGCCTGAGGCAAGGGATGAGATGGCGCTTCCAAGGTACGAGGCAGGTCAAATCACCTCTTGGAGTCTTGCCCTGTCAATGATTTGAAATGCTGCAGAAGTGGGGTCAGAGTTCCCAGAGGTATGGCAGATAAGATCACCCCGCCACACACGCCTGCAGTCTCAACAGCTTAACCCAGCGAACACCAACTAATACTATAGCAGTCTCAACAGCTTAACCTAATACACCTAATACACCTTCAGTCCAAACATTCCTCGTTCACCCATCCCTCATCAGAATCCCACCAAAGCGTCTTCTCCATATAGATTGCCTTCAGGACCCTCCACCGTCATAAGACTATTTCTTCAACTACAACACTACCAGCCTTACCCCTGAAGAAATGATAACACAACACATCCCTATCAGATACCACCGCCAACTCCGCAGCATGCCTCACGTGCAAGAATCTCCGGCAAGAACTCCCAGGTCTCTCATCCCAATCATGATCACGCCACTGACACAGTTCCTAGGGCTAACCTTGCTCTCTGTAACCTTATTCAACGCCCAATCTCTGACAAAAAAGACTCATATCCTCAACGACTATCTCTTGGACAGTAACCCTGACTTCTGTGCCATCACAGAAACATGGCTAAAAAACTCTGACATAGCATTAATCAACCAATTACCCACGCACAAATACGACTTCTTCTCAATTCACAGACACAAAAAACAAGGCGGCGGCTTGCTACTAGCTTCCAAGAAAGAATTCAGATTAACATCGCACACAATCAAGTCAGAATCCAAAATAGAATTGGGATTATTCAAATCAAACCAACTGCAGATACTCTTAGTATATGCACCTCCAGGAGTACTAGAAGCAGACGCCTCCCCCCTTATCGAAGCCATAATGAAGCACATCAACTCAGACTTTCCTACCATAATCATGGGAGATTTTAACCTCCACATCGATGCCGCCCACTACTCAGCCAATTGTGAAACACTCCTCACCGCCATCAGTGCATTGGGATTCACCCAAATTATCAACAAGCCAACACACAAGGCAGGACATACGCTGGATCTTATTTTCATCAACTCCAATTTCTCCAGCACCAGGGAACCCACATGTTCCCCTATCCCCTGGTCAGATCACTTCCTGATAACAACCACCCTCTCCATAAAAAAACAATCACACGCTCCTCAGCACCTCTCCACTATCCACTTCAGGAAACCGTGTGCCTCAAACTTACTCAGCGAACAGCTCACCAAGGAACTTACACACCTGGATTTATCTAACCCCAACTCAGCTGTGCTCTCCTGGCACAAGATCACGGAAGCAGTAGCAAACAAACTATGCCCAGCAGTCTCCAAAGTAATTAATCCAACAAAAAAAGGAAATCAACCTTGGTTCTCCAGCGATCTCAAACAGAAAAAACAAGAACTACGACACAAAGAAAACAGTTGGCGCAAAGCCCCCAACCCATCTACCCTATCATCTTACAAAGGAACTCTACATCTATACAGGACATTAATTCTAAAAGCAAAAAAAGAATACTACACTAATAAAATCCACGATCTCCAATATGACGCAAAGGCTCTCTTTTCATATGTTGCACAAATCACAAAGCCACTACCACCAACGATCCCTGACGAACAGGCTCAATCTAAAGCAAATGAACTAGCCATATTCTTTCAGCAGAAGATTGCAAATACTCTAGCACTCCTTCCAACCAAGACCATACCGCCCGCTCCGGTCAGCAACACACACACCCTTAAGGGAGTCAAGTTGGACAACTTCGAATTAACCTCCACCAAAGAGATCAAATCCATCCTTAAAAAGCAGAAACCATCCAGCCACCCCGCAGACAGCATTCCTTCCAAACTACTGCTACTTATCCCAAACACAATCTCTGGAGCGCTGACCAACATCATTAACTGCTGCTTAAGTCAAGGAATGTACCCAGATAGTCTAAAAAACGCAGCCCTTAAACCCCTCCTGAAGAAACACAACCTGGACCCTAGCGAATTAGCTAATTTCCGCCCCATCTCCAATCTTCCTTTCTTAGCCAAACTTACACAGAAACTGGTAAACACCCAGCTCTCAGATTACCTAGAGGATCACAACTTTCTGTACCCTTCCCAATATGGTTTCCGCAAATCACGCAACACGGAAACCCTTCTCATTTCTCTAACAGACCATATTATTATGGGGCTGGACAAAGGCCACTCATTTCTTCTAATTCTCCTTGACATCTCGGCGGCATTCGACACCGTCAACCACTCCATCCTCCTGAATCGCCTGTCAGACATAGGCATTTCCGGAACAGCCCACAGATGGTTCAAGTCTTTCCTTAGTAATAGAAGCTTTAAAGTCAAGATTAATAATAAAGAATCGCCGTCGACAAATTCTTCCCGTGGTGTACCCCAAGGATCATCACTATCTCCCACTCTATTCAACGTCTACCTCCTCCCCCTCTGCCATCTGTTAACTAGTCTCAACTTAATTCACTACATCTACGCCGATGACGTGCAGATTCTGATTCCCATAACAGAATCCATTACCAAATCACTCTCGATCTGGAACAACTGCCTACAATCTATCACCAGTCTCCTCAGCAGTCTTAATTTAGTTCTCAATGCCTCAAAGACTGAACTACTCCTCATTTCCTCCAACCAAGACAACCTCACTCCACAGACCCAACGCAACTCACACCACAACTCCCATCTCACCCATACTCATGTAAGAGATCTCGGGGTCATATTAGACAACCGCCTCAATCTAAAGAAAATGATCAACACCACAACCAAAGACTGCTTCCACAGACTACAGGTACTAAAAAGACTCAAACCTCTCCTATTCTTCCATGATTTCAGGACAGTTCTCCAATCCTTAATATTCGCCAAAATAGACTACTGCAGCGCTCTCCTCACAGGCCTTCCCAGCTCAACCACCAGGCCGCTGCAGATGATACAGAACGCCGCGGCCAGAATTTTGACCAGCACCAGCCGGAGAGAGCATATTACTCCCATCCTCCGAAACCTACACTGGCTACCAGTCAACTTCAGAGTCCTACACAAATCACTCACTTTAATACATAAATCCATCCATAATCACCTTCACCTCGATCTCGAAATCCCTTTCGGACTCCATACCTCCAGCAGACCGATTAGAGAAAACTACAAAGGAGCACTTCAACCCCCCACAACCAAAGCCACGCACCTCATCTCGACCAAAGACCGAGCGTTCTCTATAGCAGGCCCAGCCATCTGGAACAACCTCCCAGCAGATCTCAGGCTGGAACCCTGCCTAGTAACATTTAAGAAAAAACTCAAGACTTGGTTGTTCCACCAAGCCTTCCCGGATCCCTCAGACACACATTAGACGATGAACCGGCTCATGAGCAATGGAACCCAGATCCTCTCTAAATACTACACAAGCATCAGTACTGTCATAATAGCTCAACTAGCACTAGCACGGACTTTTAGGTCTTAGTTTCTTAACTTACTACCCTTTTAAGCCTTCTTTCCAGCTGTTCTAAGCTTCCAAGTTTTGCAGTCCTTGTTAAATGTAACTTTGTTTCTCCTGATTATAATAAGTTGTTTATGTCCCTGTTCGATGTAAACCGACCTGATAAGGTATTTAACTTTGAAGGTCGGTATAGAAAAATGCTAAATAAATAAATAAATAAATAAAATAAGACTGGCGATGATAATATTTTTAGGAAACCAGCAACCTTGCCACTCTCCTGGGAACCCTACCATCTGCTTCCCAGCCTTCTTCAGTATTTGCACCCTGGGAAAGTGGGAGATAGGTGAATGGGGAGGGTCTGTGCATGATGCACTCTCTCAGGGCCGGTGCAAGGCTGTTAGATGCTTGACAAACTCTACAGCCTTGCGCCTGTCCCCGCTCTCACCACACACAATTAAAATGTATGTATTAACAGATTTTACATGAAAAGGGACAAAGTACAGTCATCTGATATAAAAATATCACCTACATCATCATGGATATTATAGTTATATGCACTGCAATAAAATCCCTACCCATGAACATGCAACACTGCAAACATTATACCAGGTCGTAAAACACCAATACATCTCCTATTAAGAAAACAGATCAAGACAGACTGCTATAGATCCCTAGACAGAAACTACACAGTATCAGAATACCTCACTTCTGTCACACACCAGAGCACAGACAGACCCTAACCAAATATAGAATAAAATGACCAGAAGCATGCAGACAAAAACTGAACTGGAAATCACAAAAAGCCAGACTCTGCATGCTGTGCAACAATGGAAAAACAGAAATCACCATTCCTTATAAAACAATAAAATCAGGAAATATAAAATATCAATCATAATACTAAAACCATATTAATAAAAATGAATAAATATTTCAATATACCCAACAAATAGAATAGCATTCTATAATTAAATTCACATAAAACATTTTAAAATGCTCTTAAAAATAAAATATTTCAAACAGCAGCAAACACATCACATAACATCCAATAATTACAACGAATAATGATAAAAAAAAAAAAAATTCCCAGATTTCCATGCTTGGGAACTCATGAAACTGTCCTGGATAAGTGGGGGGAAAGGGGGCTACATACAGACTTTGCCCACTCTGTCTCATATTACACACACTTTCTCACATAGGTTTATTCTGTCACACACATGATTTCTCATACATGTGCGCATGCACGCTCACTCGCAGGTTCTCTCGCTCCCCCTTACTCCCCCCCTTTCTTTCTCAATCACCCCACTTTCTCTTTCATCCTACTCATGTACTCAGCCCCCTTTGCTTCCCTTCCCTCTCATACACTCACTGCCCTCTCCCACCCCCTTCACTTATTTACCCCCTTCCCCTGCTATACCATTCCATTCCTTCTCACTCACCATCTCTTCCCATCCCTCACACCCCACCCCCTTTTTCGTGCCTGCGGTGTTCCCATAATTCCGCACTGGCCCGAGGTTTCTTTTTCTGCTCGCAGGGCCTGGGATCTCCGTACCACGGGACACTTAATAATTTTGTGACGCTGGCGTCTTCTTCCTGCCTGTAGGAACATCACAATTTTGCACCGCTGTTGCTGTCTTCTTTCTGCCCGTGGGGCTTGGGATCCCCCGCAGGCAGATTACAATTTCAGGCTGTTTGCTGCCATCTTCTTCCTGCCTGAGAGGCCTGTCTTCTCTCTGTATGAGGGGCCTGGGATCCCCCCCCATGGGTAGGTCACAATTTCGCATCGCTGCCATCACCTTCTTCCTGCCCGCAGGAACTCATCATTTGGAACTGCGGACGTTTGTATCAGCATGCAGGGTGAAGCGGCTGCCACAGAGGTGGGTTGTTTTTTTTTGTGGGTGGGAGTTGGGCAATTTTTGCCGCTTCAGAATTTTGCTGCCTGAAGCGACTGCCACACTCTGCCTAATGATAGACCCTGGGACAGGGGCGGTTCTCTCTCCTTACTGGCAGGAGAGATTTCTGTTTGCAGATCTAAAAGTGTATTTGTAGAACCTTCTCCTGAAAATGAGGACTCCAATGATAACGAAGGCAAACCTGGGGGGAGGGGGCTCTTCCAGTTGCTTTACAGGGGAAAAACCCTAGTGAACCACATCTGAACAACTTGGCTCTCCTGCCACTGAATGTGACTATCGAGAACCCTGGATGAAGGGTTCTAAGGAAGGTGTTCACAACGATGGTGATATTGGGAATCTAGTTTGAGGAACTGCTGCCGCAATTCTGAAGAGGAGCGGCTGGATTAATTTTTTTGTCTATTTAAATGACAAGGCAAAGAAATTCTGCACAACACCTGCAGTCTAGTCGAGCGACTGACGCCCACTGAACTCACTTCTAAACTATAAAGGTGAAACTTAGCTTGTGAAAATGACCAGCGTATTTAGCACAGGACTAGCATATTAACTCCATGTTCTACAGTCCTATTCTTGTGCTTAATGATATAATTCGATTATATAATTTCGATTAATCTGAAATGCCCTCTTCTTGTTTACCTTTCACTAGTTTACTGTTTCTATTATCTCCCGTATGTATGATGCTACCTGCTAATTTATCTGTTCTCCAATTACGCCCGTTATCCCTATTTGCAATATTTGTGACTTTACATTTACTATTGAATAGAACTGTAGCAGGTTAATTGCATATTTTGCTCTCATGCGTCGTTATTGAATTAGATTATGCATTTGTTCTTACTAGTTAAAGTAGTTATATTAGGCTCTCCTGAATTCCGTTAATTATGTAAAGCCTGTTGCTGTCATCTGTTTACTTCCTGTAAAGCCTGTTGCTAATTTGTTTACTGTAAACCGAGGTGATGTATATCTTTACGTGCCGCGGTATATAAAAATCACTAAATAAATAAATAAATAATCATTGGTCATATAACAAAGAGTGAAAATGACCAGCGTATTTAGCACAGGACTAGCATATTGACTCCATGTTCTACAGTCCTATTCTTGTGCTTAATGATATAATCATTGGTCATATAACAAAGAGTGAAAATGACCAGCGTATTTAGCACAGGACTAGCATATTGACTCCATGTTCTACAGTCCTATTCTTGTGCTTAATGATATAATCACTGGTCATATAACAAAGAGTGCTTCTTTTTTCAAAAAGCTTTCTTTTATAAACTGTGAAAAGTGTGGGGGGTTTTTTTTTTAAAGTAAATTTTCTTATAGGACATAAAAACATTGTCAAGTCCTTATAGATAACCATACTTATCTGAGTGCTTGTGCCTCCAGGACTCTCTAGAGATTTATACACGCCGGTTGACATTCACAAAGGCAATTCCCAAAGGCACAAGCACTCAGATAAGTGCGGTTACTTATAAGGACCTGACAATGTTTTTATGTACAATAGGAAAGTTTACTTTAAAAAAAACAAAACACACTTCTCAGTTTATAAAATAAAGCCTTTTGAAAAAAGCATTCTATTATATGACCGATGATTATGTCATTAAGCACAAGAATAGGACTATAGAACGTGGAGTCCTGTGCTAAATACGATGGTCATTTTCACAAGATAAACAACACCTTTATCGTTTAGAAGTGCGATCACATATTGATAATATCTGGACTATTCTTACACTTCTGGGGTTCTACTTTTTTCCCACCCTCTGAACTGGCATAGGCACTAGAGCCTCCTCTCCGATGACAACGGTAACTTCCTGAAGTTCAATAGGAGGTTTCTCCCTTTTATTTTTTGGAAACAAGCAACAGTATGAAGCACACTGGAGCCAGAGTCTTTAATCAGATGCCATTTACTATCAGCCTAGAATAAATGAGGGCTGTGTTAACTGGAAAGTGCAGTGCTCCCTGTGCATCACGGGCCTCGGTACGGCTTGCGTCACACAGATTCATTAGTGCGGTTTGCATTGCGTGAATCCATCGGTGCAGCTTGCTTTGAGCGCAACCCACGGCATCTCGTGCTGAAAGTTCCAATGCTGACTTACATTTCTTCGATGCAGGGCGATGTAACACTTGACCCTGTGACACTGATTTAGGCCGATGGGAGAGGTAATGAAAAGCTTTTGTTCAACTCATTTCCCAATGAGGTAGATGATGCTACACTGCAAGATGCAGTTTCCTGCTGTTTCTGAGACTTACACAATTCCTCTATGTGTAGCACCTGGGAGTGTTCAGAATGCAGATAGCTCCACAGGCATATCTGGGGTAAAACAGGGAGAATATGCCATGATGGTCTTCATCTTACCATGGATGTAGTTTCATGGCTATTCTGAAGCACAATTTTTTTTTTTTTAGCTCTGAAAAGTGATGCTGTGGGTGCTGCAGAGCAGCAAATCAACTAAAATTGGAAAAAAATTTGAAGAAAGAAAACTTTGAAGGATTCTGGCAAAAGATATCTGGAGAGACTGACAAAAACAGACTGAAGAGGCTCTCAAGGCAACATCCGTAAAGGAACTCTTGCACATGCTCAATAGAGCTCAAAGCTCTACTAGCTTAGAGAGACAAGTCATTTTGGTGCTGCCGAGTGATATTACCCACAGATCTTTGTTAATTCAGCTTACTTATTGACAGAAAAATGCCTGTTTAGACTTTTAGACTGGCTCCCCATCAGTAATGAATATTACATAGACCTCATTACCCTTTTCCAGATATGTGGAATCAAGTCATTATCCTTATAATCACAAAGATCTGAAATAGAGCAGAGGAAACACACTGAGCATGCTCCCACCATTTCACCATATGAACTAAGACAGAGGTTAAAATGCCGATCCTCGAGAACCACAAAAAGGCCAGGTTTTCAGGATATCCACACTGAATATGCATAAGATATATTTGCATACAATAGAGGCAGTGCATGCAAATCTATCTCATGCATATTCATTGTAGATATCCTGAAAACCTCTCCCAGATTTGTCCTGCTGGCTACAGTATTTTGTTATAGTCACATAGTCACAAATGGGGGGGCTCTGATTTTTAGGTCCAACCTCCAATTAGATTCCCATTTGATGGACTTTTGGGAACGGTTTATATTAATACACGTCAGTCAGCTATATAATGTTACCTTACTGATTGCATACAGTCTTCCCAATTCTGATCTAGGAAGTTTGGAATTATTAACCTAATTAATTTCTACGTTATCTGCGCAATTTTCTCAATTACTTGATTGTTGGAGATTTTATCATGCATATTAATGATCTTTCATGTGCTAATTTACTGGATCTTGATCTGGTTCAGTCAATTAATTCTCCCACGCATTTCGATGGCCATGTGTTAGACCTTATAGATTCTTAAAGACTGATGGCAGGTTGAGGTTAAGGTTCACCCATGAAGTCGTTTGGTCTGACCATTGTTCTTGTTTTCCTCATTTCTTAAGCTTCCCTACAAAACTAAGGCAGGATCTCTAGTGGAGGGGACAGGAGGGGCATCAAGGGAAGTGGATCTGGATGCATTTAGAGATCAACTTGTTGGAAGGTTGTGTTCTCAGGCTGCTGATTCATTACAGGCACAACGTTTTGAACTGAAACTACAATCTTAATAGTTCTCTAGGCCTAAGGCTAGAAGAACAACTGAATGTTGGTTTTCGGAAGAACATTCTGGTCTTACGATGGAGGTTCAACAGTTGGAGAAAGTTTTATTATCTTTTCTAAGGATAGGAAGAATAGGAAAGCCAGGAAAGTAGCTGCAAATTAGTACTTGGCAGCTCTTTTGAAGGCTAAGAGTATTTTACAATAATCATGCCTGGGAACTGTTTTCAGAAGTGAGGAATTTGCATGTAAGACCATCTACCAATGTGCTATCCATACTAAACGAATCTAATGGTAGTTTTTGGTCATTTACTGTATGTTTGCCATATGCTACTGTGGGAAGGACTGGGGTTTTGATTGCGCATACACAGTCTTTGAAGCGATATAAGCTTTCCTTTTCTTGTTACATGGTCCAACTTGTCTGGTTCCAGTGCTGGCATTGACAAATATGATTTCTTGTGTCCTAGTGATTTTTTTCTTCTTTGATATTGTTTCATGGGGTTTTTTTCCATTTATTCTTTATTCATTTTTAGCTTACATAAACAGCAAAAAAAAAAACCATGCATGCCAATGCAAAACTTCATATAATCATAATCAACCAAGTTATTAAATACTTGTACTAACTCTTATATAAAGAAATATCTCTTGATTATACATCCAGTTTATAAGGAAATAGGAGATCCAAGATTCCAATTTAAGGCAAGCAGGAAATAATTATATTCAAATAAAAAGGTTACATCAATTATTCCTAAATCCCGTGGGAAGTTCAAGTAGCATTATTTAAGGAAATACATGAATCAAGAAATCTACACAAATCTTGCGGGTCAAAATACACATATCTTTGAGTATTTATTTTTAATACGCATTTACTAGGATAACGAATCACCATATATGCTCCCAGGTTTTTGACTTCCTGGGCCATCTGGAGAAATCGCTTTCTATGAAGTTGTGTATCTCTCGTTATATCCAGGTATACCCATACTTTTTCACCAAGATAAAAGTTTTTTTTCTCTGTTTCGCAGAAATAACCTTAAAATAGTGTCTCTGTCCGAAGAAAACACAAATCTTATACAAAGAGTTCTCCGATATTCAATTTGTTCTTCCATGGACTGTTCCAGAAACTGTTAAATTTCCAAATCTTGTGACTGGATCTCTATATTCTGTTGGCCTTTTCCTGTCGTCTTCCCAGTATTTATATAGAAAATCTTTTCTATAGGAGGTATAGCATCTGGGGATATTTGTAAATTTTCCATAGAAACTTTAAGTTGTTCCAACGGGGAAATCATTTTTACACATGGAAAATTAAATATTCTCACATTTTTATACCTAGCTTGATTCTCTATGTTCTCAATTTTTCTTAGATTGATCTTTTCAGCCTGTATTAATCCAGTCTGAACTTCCTTAATTTGAGTGACTTGTTCTTGCAGACTTTCTATTTTTTCAGTATTTTGAGTCACTACTGGGTCCAATCTTTGGATTTGGGTCTGTGTAGCTGACAATATACTGGACATATTCACTATTGAGGTTTTAAGTTCTAGTAATACAGTCCAAACATTCTCCAAAGTTATTTTTTGCATTTGATCCGCAAGTGCAGGAAGAATAACGCTTACCGGAATTTCTTGACGACGTTCATGCCTAACATCTGAGGCCGCCGCCATGCCTTCCTGCCCCTCTGGCGTTGATGTCACCGGTGAAGCGATCAAGACTTTTACTCCGCCCTCACTCAGCTGTTGCTGCCGAGGGTTCCCGGGAATCGCTAATACCGAGCCTGCCTCTACAGCATTCTCCCCGTTTTTCACCCCGATAGGGCCTTCTGCAACCGCCACCGCGGGCTGAGCGTTCTGACCCGGAAGCAGGGGTTGTGTATGGCTCGGCGGCAGGGGCACCACGGAAGCTCCGGGGCTTAAGGTTGTATTCAGGTCCAAAGCTGCTGGGATTTGCTCCAATCCAGCGGTTACTGGAGACACATCTCCCAGAGACATATTCACCGGCGTGAAGAAGCCTTCTATTACTGTTTGAGATAGGGCAGAGATCGGGGTTGTCGGAGTTTCAACCCGGACTCTCCCTTTTCTCTTAGTATGAGGCATTTTTTTGAAGAAAATTTCCAACTCAGGAGCACTTCCTCACACGACCTTCTTTCAGGAAGCCATCTTGGATCGATATTGTTTCATGTTTTAGCCAGTCCAACCATGTCAGATTGATAACGTTCATCATCCATGTTGAATAAGAGTTTAAGCACGTGTTGCTTTACATCAGTGGTGCCCAAACTGTGGGTCTGCTGCCCCCGCTACGTATGATCTTTTTGCTCTCATTCCCCACCCCCAGGCCTCGACCCCAACCTGAAACCAACCGCCAGAATTAGCATGAACTCATGACACCCCATCCCTTCCTCTTGCAAGAACTTTCTGTTAAGAGCAGAAATCCATGTGAAGAGCTGGAATCTGTAAGCACATGCTGATTCACAGGCTCCATATAGACTAATGCTGTTGCCACTACTTTCTCACTTTGGGTAAGTAGAGAAGGATCAGGGGAAGAAAGGGAGGATGATCTACTATTTTGTTTTGTTCAACATCTGGGGTCTTTCTGGATAAATGTTTTGGAAGTGCAGCGTAGTTATTTCTCTTCTTTCCCAGTCACATGACTGGATGCTCCTGAGGCAACAGGATAATCAGCAGTCGTAAAAGCCATATAGGTCACTAACAACAACTGTGGACAGAAACAAGACCAAGAAAAATTGTAGCCCCTCATACACACCAGCCTGCCGGAAGACACCAGCGGATGTAGCTATTTCTTTATATTTTCTGTTCTGTAAATGAAAGTCATATTTTTGTTAAATGTCTGTTGTATGCTGTCATTTCCTTTATGCTATAAATGTTGTAATGTGCAGCATTCAAAAATTGCTCCAAAACTTATTAGGAATCAAATTTGACATGTACTCATCTCCTCCACATGATGTGCACACATCCCAACCCATTTCTATACAACCCCTATTACACTCTTTCATTCCCTCTCCCCACCCAGATGCAATCCTCTCTCTACAGCCATAGCCATTACACACTACGCTACCTCCTATCCCTGCTACTGCCCTCTTTCCACGCTCCACAGCCTTGCTGCTGCCACACAGGCACCCAGCGGGGGCCAAAGATGCTTCCTATGCCTCCCCAAAAGAGGATGAAGAAATTTCTTCTTCCTAGGCCTGCCGCTGCCACCTTCTAGCACCCACTGTAGTCAAAGCTGCTGGCACCTCCTGCTTCCAGGCACATGTCACCAGCAAGAACATTCACTCGTTCCAGGTAAACGGATTTTCAAAAACCTGGTGGTACGTATGCACTGAAATACCTAAGTATGGATTTGTAGCTGTAAGTGTAGTGTATGTGGTGTGAAGGATAGATTTGTTAATTATATGAGCAGCAGACTTCATGCTACAGATATGATTATATAGTAGTGCTAAGTTGGCAAATCAAGTTTGCTATTGTAGGTCAGCAGCATGACAATACTTCATGCGGGAATACATATCTGTGTGTGTGCTGTGTCTCTTAGTAGTTCAGAGGCAAATGCGTAAACATTTTTATGTATCTAGAAAGTGTAAAGAATCCACTAAACTAGGAAAGAGAAGATATGAATGCAAAAAGAACTGAGTTTACATTAGGAAATATATACATAGTACAAAATGAGATACTAAACAGTATGGTATAACAAAGTCGTTTTTAAATTGTAAGTGCTGCAATTCTTAGTGGGGGGGAAGTAGCACTGATCCTTTAAAAGTAGTTTTTGAATGCTACACTTAGCCAAGGGAAAAGTCATAACTGACTATGTAGTAGGGATATATTAGAGTAAGAGAAGGAAGTTTATTAAAGCTAGATTTCTTATTTTTCTATATGCATAAGAGTGTTAAATGCATATATACACACACACACTTACAAATCTATCCTTCATACTGGTTAGTATCTCATTTTGTACTATGCATATATTTCCTAATGCAAACTCAGTTCTTTTTGCATTCATATCTTCTCTTTCCTAGTTTAGTGGATTCTTTACACTTTATATATACCAAAATCACTCCAATGAGAGTTGCATGACTATGGAATGGTTGGGAGTGAATTGATACCAGCTTGGAGCAGGAGTAAATACATTTCTCACACAAAGGAGATGAGTAAATGCAACTACATTTGGACAAATATGTATTTGTAAGCATGTCTGCAAACATCACAGATAACATTAATGAAGTATTTGGCTTCTAATCTTCCTCTGTGCCCCAGTCATTAGGCTCTTTGAGATTGAACGTAATATAACATAAGAATTTCAACGCTGAGTCAAACCAAGGTCCATCAAGCCCTGCATCCCTGTCTCCAACAGTGGACAATCCAGGTCACAAGTATTTATTTATTTATTTAAAGGCTTTTATATACAGATGTTCATGTACTAGTATATATCGCGTCAGTTTACAGAGAACTAAAGTTAGAAATTACGTCGAACATATTGGTACAAATAACAAGGTGAACTTAGTATGAATTATAGATAAACCAAGGAACTAGTCTTACATCTATTACATGTAGTAAGAATTAGAGATAAACAACATATAACATGGCGTGAGTCGTGAGTAGATTAAGTCTTATTATTCTCTTCCCGGGATAAGCAAAGCTTTCTTTAGTCTACCTGACTAATAACATGTTATGAACTTTCCCTCCAGGAAACTTGTCTAGACCTCTTTTAAACCCCATTATGCTAGTCACTTTAATCACAGATTCTACAGCTTGATAGTGCACTGCGTGAAAAAGTACTTTCTATGATCCAGCTGGACTCTACCAAAGAGACCACTTTTACCTAATCGGGCACCCTCACATTGGAATTCTCTTCCATTTGACATCCATTGTTTCAAATTACCTAACTTTAGGAAGGCAGTAAAGACATGGTTTTTAGGCAAAGCATTCAAGAATATTTAAGCAGTCAGTACAGAGGTGTTACTCTGTTAATTAAAGCAAGTTGTTAGATTAATTCTGTTTAATGTATGGTTATTAGTTATATAAGAACATATGAACATAAGACATGATATAATGGGTCAAACCAAGAAAGGGTTCATCAAGCCAAGTATCCTGTGTCCAATAGTGGCCAAGTCACAAGTACCTGGCAAGTACCCAAACATTAAATGAATAGATCCTAGGCTACTAATCCTTATTGATTAATAGCAGTTTATGGACTTCTGTTCTAGAAACTTGTCCAAACCTTTTTTAAACCCAGCTACCCTAACTGCGGTAACCACATCCTCTGGCAATGATTTTCATAACTTAATTAAGCGTTGAGTGAAAAATAATTTTCTCTGATTTGTTTTAAATGAGCTATTTGCTAACTTCATGGAGTGCCCCCTAGTCCTTGTATCATCCGAAAAAGTAAATAACCAATTCACATTTACCCGTTCAAGTCCTTTCATAATTTTGTAGATCTCTATCATATCCCCTCTCAGCCGTCTCTTCTCCAAGCTGAACAGCCCTAACCACTTTAGACTTTCCTCATAGGGGAGCCGTTCCATCCCCTTTATAATTTTGGTCACCCTTCTCTGCACTTTCTCCAGTGCAACTATATTTTTTCTGAGATGTGGCGACCAGAACTGCACACAGAATTAAAGGTGCAGTTTCACCATGGAGCGGTACAGAGGCATTATGACATCCACCATTTTATTCACCATTCCCTTCCTACAGGAATAATTCATAACATTCTGTTTGCTTTTTTAAGCGCCACAGCACACTGAGCCGATGATTTCAATGTGTTATCCACTATGAAGCCTAGATCTCTTTCCTGGGTGGGAACTCCTAATGGAACCTATCATGTAACCACAGCAAGGATTATTTTTCCCTATATGCATCATCTTGCCCTTCTCCACATTAAATTTCATCTGCCATATGGACGCCCAATCTTCCAGTCTGACAAGGTCCTCCTGCAATTTATCACAATCCGCTTGAGATTTAACTACTCTGCGAAATTGTGTTTCATCTGCAAATGTAAGCACCTCACTCATCGTACCTCTTTCCAGATCATTTATAAATATATTAAAAAGCTCCGTTCCTAGTACAGATCCCTGAGGCACTCCACTGTTACCTTTTTCCACTGCAAAAACAGAACCTTTCATTCTTCTCTCTGTTTCCTGTCTTTTAACCAGTTTGCAATCCACAAAAGGACATCGCCTCCTATCCCATGACTTTTTAGTTTTCTTAGAAGCCTCTCATGAGGGACTTTGTCAAACGTCTTCTGAAAATCCAAATACACCACATCTACTGGTTCAACACTGTCCACATGTTTATTCACTCCCTTCATAAAACTGTAGAAGACTTGTGAAGCAAGACTGTCCCATTAAATCATGTCTACCTAAATGTTCTGTAATTTTATCCTAATAGTTTCCATGATTTTTCCCGGCACTAAAGTCAGGCTCATCGGTCTATAGTTTCCTGGATCACCTCTGGAACCCTTTTTAAATATCGGGGTTACATTGCCCACCCTCCAGTCTTCAGATACAATGGATGATTTTAATGATAGGTTACAAATTTTTACTAAAAGATCTGAAATTTCATTTTTTAGTTCCTCCATCCAGTCCAGGTGATTTTCTACTCTTCAGTTTGTCAATCTGGCCTACTACATCTTTCAGGTTCACAGTGATTTGGTTCAATTTATCTGAAACACCACCCATGAAAACCATCTCCAGAAGCAGTATCTCTCCAACATTCTCATTAGTAAATACAGAAGTAAAGAATTAATTTAGCCTTTCTGCAATGGCCTTAACTTCACAAAAAGCCCCTTTAACTCCTCGATCTTCTAATGGTCCGACTCCCTCACATGTTTCTTACTTCACATTTTAAAAAGTTTATTATGAGTTTTTGCCTCTACAGCCAACTTCATTTCAAATTCTCTCTTATCAATGTTTTACACTTAACTTGACAATGCTTATTCTTTACCTATTTTCTTCAGATGGAGTCTTCTTCCAATTTTTGAAGGATTTTTTTTGGATAAAAACAGCCTCTTTCACCTCACCTTTTAACCATGCCGGTATTCGTTTTGCCTTCCTCTACCTTTCTTAATGCATGGAATACATCTGCACTGCGCTTCTAAAATTGTATTTTTAAACAATGTTTAACTGGCTGACTAAGAACACAAGCAAGGGATTGTGTGCTCAAGACTGCGCATCTTGTATACTCGGTCATGAAACAGAGATAAAGGAACATTTTAACAACTGTGAGTCTGTGTTAGTGGCAGAAAGAAGCAGCCAAGCATGCGGAGAACACCAGTTAGACATAAAAAAAAAAAAAAAAGAGCAGCAAGTTGTAGGTGGCATGACCCATGACATCTGACTGCAAGGCACCGCAGCAAATGGAACACAGAATTGGCACATCTATGGAAAAAGAAAGACAACTATGCTGGGAAAGGAGGGGGTGGTAGGGGAATTTGGTTGAGGCCCAATGATAAGTCAGAAGGGTTAAAAATGGTAAAAGAGCATAAAGAAAAATGTATATAAACCCAGTTGGGAAAAGCATTCAGGGAAGGAGGAGCTTGAGGCATACCCAAGCTACCTGGGAAGTCAGTCCGCCTTCCCAATACTCTGTATGCTGAATAAGAACAGTCAAAGAATTTTATTGCTTGCCTTATATTCCAAGTATTGATTTATGCATGGGAAAATCACTCAGTCTGTACCTTTTCTAGTCCCTCTATGTCTTTTTTAGATGGGGCAACAAAAACTGCACACAAAACTCAAATTGCAGTCACACCCTGGCTCAATACTGAGGCAATATAATATCTTCTGTTTTATTCTTTATTCCTTTTTTACATCGTTCCTAACATTCTATTTGCTTTTTTGACTGTCGCCGCACACTGAGTCAAGGATTTCAATGTATTGTTAGAGTTTATGAGTTGTACTTTATATTTTTTTATTTGGATAAGTTCTTGGAGAAGTCCATTAACGGCCATTAATCAAGTTTACTTAGGGAATAGCCACTGTTATTAATTGCATCAGTAGCATGGGATCTTCTTAGTGTTTGGATAATTGCCAGGTTCTTGTGGCCTGGTTTGGCCTCTACTAGAAACAGGATGCTGGGCTTGATGGACCCTTGGTCTGACCCAGCTTGGCAATTTCTTATGTTCTTATGGCCTCCAAGGTCGTTCTCCTGGGTAGTGAATCCAGATATAGAACCCAGCATCGTATAGCTGTGCTTGGGATTATTTTCCAATATGTGAATCACTTTGCACTTTTCCACATTAAATTTCATCTGTCATTCAGTTGCCCAGTCTCCTAGTCCCACAAGGTCCTTCTGTAGTTCTCACAGTCCGCTTCTATTTTAACAACTTTGAATAATTGAGTCATCTGCAAATTTGATCACCTCACTCATCATTTCCTTTTCCAGATCATTTATGAATATATTAAACAGCATAGGTCCCAGTATAGATTCCTGTGATACTTCACTAAGGACCTTTCTCCAAATAGAAAAACAACCATTTAGTCCTACCCTTTGCTTCCAACCTTTTAACCAGTTACCAATCCACAACAGAACTCTACCTCCTACTCCCTGACTTTGTAATTTCCTGAGAAGTCTCTCAATGGGAGACTTTGTCAAATGCCTTCTGAAAATCCAAATAAACTATAATCAATCAGCTCACCTTTGTCTACATATTTACACCTTCAAACATTTTTAAACAAGAAACTATGTTGACTCTTCTCCATTAAGCCATGTCTACCCACATTTATTTATTTATTTAAAGTTTTTCTAGGCCGACATTCGTTGGGAACATCACATCGGTTTACAAGGAACACGAAATGCAGCATATAGGCTTTACAAGGAACTGATTTCAAACAAAACTAAACAATAACATAAGGCAGTGATTTTGTTTTTAAGAATTACTTTTACCATTTTGCACAGCTAAGACAGGCTCACTGGTCTATAGTTTCCTGGATCACCCCAAAGCCTTTTTAAAAACTGGAGTTACAGGCCAATTTCCAGGGGTGACCACCATCAGGCTGGGAAATATGAGTGTAAGGGGTGTTTTTGAGTGTGGTTTATGGTGGGAGTCGTTTGTGCAAATTAATTGCATTATGTCTATTATATTTTAACTGAATCCATTCCCTAGTGAGAGTAGAAAGTAGGATCTAGTTGAGTTAGAGTTTATGAGTTGTACTTAATACTTTTATTTGAATCTGTATTTAATATTTTTATCAATTGTATTTTGTTATATGAATTCAGAGATAGTAAAAATAATACAACTAGTAAAATAACTAGGAGCTAAACCTTTATATATTTGAGAGCTTGCAAAAAAGCCTCAACTCCTGCCAAAACCATACAATCAAAAAGCCACTTGTTAAAATATTTACATTAATAATTTTCAGTGGGCATTTAGCCTTTTTTTTTTTTTTTTTTTACTACTGTGGAGCTGTCTTTTTTGGCTTGCTGAGACAATTGTAGACATTTATGGATATCTTGTGCCTTGGTTTGGGTCAATCCAGTATAGAGCCATACTTTCTATATGATGTTCAAGGGTGAGAGATCTGGGAAATAGATGATTGAGACTCCTCTGTTAGAGTGTTATGATATAAGTCTCTGTCCAAAACCAAAATGATTTGTGTAATAAAAATATATAAATTAACCATTTGATATGTATTTGTGTGTGCACACACATTCCTTATGTGCTAAAATTACTTATTCTCACAGTACATCTGAAATATGATTATAACATATCCCACTATTACATACATGTACAGCTAAGTGCATTCTTTCTTTTCAATGTAAACAGGTTTTTCCAGTATTTTCACATAAATATAGCATTTTAGATATCTTACAATGGTACGCGTGAGATTTTGAGTTTTTCTAATGGCTGATTTCAATTGTTGAATTTGTTGCTTGGTTGAATGTTGAAGAAATTTTGCTGTTTATTGGGAAAAAAAATTTTTTTAAGCTTGTGTCAGAACAGTTTGTTGCAGCATGCTGAAATCTATGCTTTGTAATTTGAAAACCTGCTTTCACTGTTTGTGGCTTATTGCCAACATCATACATAAAATGATCCTTAATGATACAGGCTGCTGGCTTAGCACAGTGTTGCGAATTTATAGACCTCCTTAGGTCTTAAGATCAGTAGGGAAGCATTTGCTAGAGGTTCCTACAATAAAACCAGCTCGGCTGAAACTGACAAGAGACAAGAGTCTTTTCAAATGCTGGGCCATGCTTCTGGAACTCTTTACGGACAGCTTCAGGACAACTCATAACATTAATAGCTTCAAAAAGGTTTAAAAACCTTTGTTTAGAAAAGCATACAATTTGGAAGAGACAGCATAATGGAGTATGGCACTTCTGCTTGTAATAATGGGCCCTGGGACAGCAAGTCCTGTTTGCTGAAATCGGCTGTTTACTTTTTTGTTTGTTCTTATAGTTCATTGTAAATGTTATGCTTTTGTGTTTTTTTGAAATCCGCTTTGAAATAGTCTTTTGTGAAAGTGCAGACAACAGGTTTACATATTTTCAAATTCAAATGTAAAAAAAAAAAAATCAATTTCTGGGATCCAGAAATTTTTTTTTTTAACTATTGTTTACAAACCTTCTTTGGTCAGCTGTGAATAATTACACCTGGCATGGGAGCCATGGTCATTGCAGAAGCGTGATACAGAGTGGCCACATTCAGGGTCCATGAATGTAGGGTTTGGGAAGGGGCCCTACTGCATGACCCTGGCCCAGGATTGTCACTGCAATACCCAAAGACTTTAAGGTGAATTTTAAAAGCCCAATGCATGCCGAAATTAGGGGATGTAGGAACATGTCGGGCTTGCATGCACTGAACAGATTTTAAAAGCCGCCTGGATATGCACATAAATACCACTGTGCGCACGACTCAGAACTTCTTAAAAAGGGGCAGGGCACGATCATGGTACACGAGCATTTCAGGACTTACCAGAAATTTGCGCAAAAATAAGCGATCCAGAGAGCACAGACGCCCCCTCGCAATTTTATTTCTTCTATAATTGGAATATAAGTCCATAAAAAAATCATTTTGTAGGGGTTTAAAGGCTATTAAACCAGGGGAGGTTGGAGGACCTGTTAACTGGGCAAACTGGGAACGAACTAGTAAAACTGAAAAATGCGTCTGTGCACGGCCCTTTAAAAATTCCACTTGCGCGGTAGAAGTGAGCTTTGCGCACACAGGCACGCTCATTTAAAATTCAGCGCATGGCCAGGTTATTTTATAACATGCCTGTATATGTTATAAAACAGCCACATCCCTGGGTGCGGGCCAATAAACATGTGCACCTGCGTGTCGGTTTAAAAGTTACCGCAGGTTGGGGGAGTTGTGGAATACCCATGTAATTATCTTTCATTGAATTTAAATCCTGGGCGATGTACATAAAAAAAAAAACCCAAAAAAAAACACAGCAGTAGACACCAAATCAAAGTCAACAAAGATAAAAGATCACAAAAAGAAAAAACAAAAAACAAACCGAGACCATTTTAGTTGCAAATAAAGACAACAGAGACCTTTTCAGATGCAAATAAAGGCACATGATGCCAGATTCCAGCCCTGGTTCTGATTGTGCTGGATGTACAAAGAACCAGGAAGAAACTTCGAGGTCAGAAAAAAAAACCATTAGGATTAAAATAAATCCTAGAATGCAGTTCTTTTCAAACAGGTGAAAGTTGAATGCAAGACAATTCGTAACGGTAATTGACAGGGCATATAAGATTTCAAATATGCAAATTAGTCCTCAATGACACATCCCACAGATGAATGACAGCATTCAGTGAAAAATGATCCGTATTTTAATATTATGCAATGTAATATTAAAAAATACATAATGTAACCCCCACCCTGAGTTACCAATGAAAAGGCTTGAGCTAAATCTAAATAGAGAGACGGTCAAACATTGTGCTTTTTCTGGTCATTTCCCTTAGAGACTGGAATGGAGTTTAACTATTTGAGATTCTGCATAAAAGATTCAAGACGGGGCTATCTGAGCAAGTCTTTGGGAAGACACCCGAATGAGCATATTTCTTGTCCGCATGCTGAGATTACAGGCAAAGAGTGCAGGATATAGATCTGCTTTATTTTTTGGTATTTTATGGTTCCTTTGTTTAGGACTCAGGAATAGGTTGTGGATGGAAGATAGGTGTAGCTCGCTGCATTAGGGATTATGAGATTGGAGGCAGATGGTGGTGATTTTTTTTTTTTTTACATGGCTATAATGAAATAGAATGAATGTATTATGCAATAGGAATGTATGGGGGGGTGGGCTGAAAATTTTATTGTATTATGGTGAATGTGAGTGATTGGAGCAGTGGGTTTATTATGTTTTATTGATGGGGGGGGGGGAGAGTTGTAACCTGTTTTGGTGTTTTTATAATTAAAAGTGGGCAGTCAAATGTAAATGTAGCTATAATAAAGAGGAAAGCTACCCCTGCACCTGCACAGCCGGTATGCAAAATGGGTTCTGCCCCTCTCCTTCCCAGCTCCTCCCCTCTCTTGCTATATGGGAATTGAGCTCTGCCTCTCTCTTTTCCAGTACTCCTCAACCCCACCCCACTCTCTAGCTCCATCTGTATTGTCCAATCCACTCTCTACTGCCACATATGCAAACTGAACTGGCTGTACTGTCCAGCTCCACCCCTCTCTCTCTCTCTCTCTGAATAGTCAATCCAGGTAGCACACCCAAGCTCAGCATGCACTCTCTACTACCACACATCTTAATTGTGCTCTTCCTACCCTTCACACAGTATTTCCCTGTCCTTGGACAGGCTTTTACTACCAGTCATAAATAATGCAGATCATTTAGCACTCGGTACAAGTTAATCTGAAAGACTTCAAATTTTATTGGCCGAATCTTTTGTAAAATTGTAGATTCCCAAACTGTTCCATAATGTGGCACTCGCTGCCATTTCTTCTTTGTGAAATTTATAGCTCATTCCCAACCCTGCCAAATTCTGTGACGTCACTGAAGAAAAAAAAAAAAAGAGAGCCTAGCATTAGACCCACGTTCCAGGGAGTAATGTAAAGGTCCAATACAATATTTTAAACTTTAAAGAAAACAGGCAATCGAAGGGCTGAACTTGAATGAAGGTCCTGTTAACTGACCAAGCCTGGTAAAGCTAAGTGATCAGTATATGCATTACTCATGATTCCCTGTATGCAAGAACACAGAGAGAAGCAATATTTTATTGTGCATGCTCTAATAGTCCACCTTTAGTTAAAACAGTGAGAGTTATAATTTGTCATAGTAAAATATTAAGAAAACAGCTTCCCAACAATCTATTATAAAGCTTATTCTAATTATAGAGAGGGAACAAACTAATGCATGATTTTGTTGTAGGATTCTCTTGCATGCCCCTTCTTTCCTTCAAGGCTACAATATGCAGAGAAAGGTATACAGAGAAATTCCCCACAGAAAAGAGAAAAAAATGGAAAATACTTCATTCAATTAGGTTCTTACCTGATAATTGTCTTTCTTTGAGTCCTGACAGACCAGACAAGTGGGATTTGTACAAACCAGCAGATGGAGGCAAAGAGCAAGCTGATCTGACCTGATATCCCTCCCTATATATATCCCTATATATATCCCTCCCAGTTCTACAAGCCTTACTATTTTCCAAAATAGACTACTGCAGCGCTCTCCTCACAGGCCTCCCCAGCTCAACTATTAAGCCGCTACAGATGATACAGAACGCGGCAGCCAGAACTCTGACCAACACCAAGCGAGGAGAACATATTACTCCCATCCTCCGTTATCTACACTGGTTACCAGTTAACTACAGAGTTTTACACAAATCACTCACTTTAATACACAAATCCATCCATAATCACCTGCAACTCGATCTCGAAATCCCACTCAAACTTCATACGTCAATCAGACCGATTAGAGAAATCCACAAAGGCGCTTTACAAGCCCTTCCTACCAAAGCCACGCGCCTCATTTCGACCAAAGACCAAGCCTTCTCAACAGCAGGCCCAGCCATGTGGAACAACATCCCTTCAGACCTCAGGCTGGAACCTTGCCTACTTACATTCAGGAAAAAACTCAAGACTTGGTTGTTCCAACAAGCCTTCCCAGAGCCCTCAGACACACAATAGATGATTAACACTTCCCAAGACCTATGGACTTTGTCCTCCTTTAACTTCCACAAGCGCTAGTTTCTTCTAACCACTTAACTAGCACTAACCATGTCACCGTGTTGGTTTTATGTTTCTTAACTTTATGCCTCCTTAGGCCTTTCTTTCCAGCTGCTTAAGCCTCCAAGTTTACCATCCCTGTTGAATGTAACTTTGATTCTTCTGTTTATTCACTTATTTAAAAAAGTTTATTTTCTGTTACAGTTCCCCTGTTCGATGTAAACCGATCTGATATGGTATTTAACCACGAAGGTCGGTATAGAAAAATACTACATAAATAAATAAATAAATATATACTCTGGTACAGCAGGGAAGGCATCGGTAGTCTGTTGCCCAAATTGACTCATTAGACTCCCCATTCTGTGGTGATTGTAACATAATATGAAGGTTCCAAGCTTGGTCCCTTCTTTAGATTAGTTGTCACCAGCCACCACTCTAGACTTCTCTTGGACTGCTCTGTCATTGGTCTAACTTTGCAGGGACCATCATAACAACAGACTCTGCTGCAGAAAGCATGTGGGCCCTTGACCAGGGAACCACCTAAATCGTTGTCATCATGGAGCCTAGAAGTTGTAAATACTAGTACACTCATGGAAAATCTGATGTCAGCATCTCTCTCACCTAGTCCTGTAGCTTGTTGATCCATTTGTCCATTAAGCACACTTTTCCTCTCCTCGTTATCGAACTGGACTCTGAAACAGATTACTGTTTGCGAGGGCTCCAGCTGGCTCTTGTCCCTGTTCACCAACCATCCCAACTTCTCCAATGCCTGCATGACATTGTCTGTCACTTAGCATCCCTCCAGTAAGCAGTCTGTTCTTATCAACCAGTCATCCAACAAGGATTTAGCCAAGGAAAGTCTTGCCTCAATCTGCTATATTGTTTCGAAGATGTGAATAAACATGTAGATAAAGTTGATCCAGTTGATATAGTGTATTTGTATTTTCAGAAAGTATTTGACAAAGATCCTCATCAGAGACTCCTGAGGAAATTAAATGTCATGGGATTGCAGGCACAATCAAGTAGTCACCTGTCACTATTGGGGATTGAGAACTGGTTAAAAGATAGAAAACTGAATAGGGCCAAATGGTAAATTCTCTCAGTGGAGAAAGGTGAATAGTGGGTGCTCCAGGGCCTATACTGGGACCATTGCTTTTTAACTTATTTATAAATGGTCTAGAGATGGGAATGAGGGAGATGATCAAATTTGCTGATGATAAAATTATTCAAAGTTGTTAAATCACAAGAGGATTGAAAGAAATTGCAGGAAGACCTTGTGAGACTGGAAGATTGGGCATCCAAATGGCAGATGACATTTAATGTGGACAAGTACAAAGTAATGCATATAGGGAAGAGCAACCCAAATTCTAGCTACATGATGCAAGGTTCCACATTAGGAGTCACCAATAAAAAAAAAGATCTAGGCATCATTGTGGATAAAATGTTGAAATCCTATGCTCAGTGTGCAGCGGTGGCCAAGAAAGCAAATAAGAATTATTTGGAAAGAACTGAAGAATAAAGCAAAGGGTGTCCTAATGCCTCTGTATCACTCCATAATGAGACCGCACCATAAATATTGTGAGTAATTCTGATCACTGCATCTCAAAAAAAGATATAGAGGAATTAGGAAAGATACAGAGAAAAGTGACCAAAATGATAAAGAAAATGGAATGATTCCTTTATGAAGAAAGGCTAAAGAGGTTAGAGCTCTTCAGCTTGGAGAAGAGATGGCTGGGGGAGATATGACAGAGGTCTCTAAAATAATCATTGGAATGGTTAAACGCAAAGTGGTGGTTTACGCTTTCAAAATGTACAAAAACTAGGGGACGCTCAACGAAGTCACTAGGTAATATATTTAAGATAAATAGAAGAAAAATTTAGTTTACTCAACGCATAATTAAACTCTGGAATTTGTTGCTAGAGGAGGTGGTAAAAGCTATTAGTACAGCTGAGTTTAAAAAAAGGTTTGGACAAGTTCCTGGAAGAAAAGTCCATAAACCATTATTAAAGTGGATTTGGGGAAAGTCACTACTTATTCCTGGGATAAGCAGCATGGAATCTATCAATCTTTCAGAAACCTTCCAAGCACTTGTGACCTGGATTGGTCACTCTTAGAAACAGGATTCTGGGCTTGATGGACCTTTGATCTGACCCAGCACGGCAAATCTTATGTTCTTATTCTCTCTCTGCACAAGTAGGCTGCTACTACGACTATTACTTTTGCAAAGGTCCTGGGGGCTGTGGCTAGTCAAAAAGACAAAGCCTTGAATTGAAAGTGGCTTCCCATTTCAGCCAAGTGTAGGTAGTGCTGATGATGCTGTCTGATTGGGATGTAGAAGTATGCATCTGAGATACTGCACTGACAGGTATTCTCCTTTTGGCACTGGTACCACTGCTTCCAGATAAAAGTAGACTATTGTTGTCTGTACCACTTCCCCTTTTTTTTTTATCCTGCACAGGGAAAGAACAAAGGCTTCTCTTATTGGAGTTATTGGCTTCTCTTATTGGAGTTCCAAGGCATATCCCCACCAAATGACTTCTAGGACCCACTGGTCTCAAGGTAATCAGGTCCACTCTGCATAGTATTGCTGTAGATGTCTGCCTACTAGAGGAAGCAAGGAATGGCCCAGTGCAACATCCTTGGGGACCATTACTTAATGCTGGTCCTCTACTGTCCCTGTCTCCACCACTGCATCTGCTGCTTCTATAGGGCTGAATCTTAGCCGGCAGACTGGATCTCTGCATACTAGACACCTTATATGCAGCTTATATTGTCTATTCTCAGCCCTCCTCTAAGAGACCTGCTTTTGTCCTCTGGTAGTCTCTGTGGCTTTGACTCCTCCAGATCTTTTACCAACTTATCCAGTTCTTCCCCAAACAAGAATCTACCTTTGAATGAGAATCCATACAGTTTGGCCTTTGAGAACAAATCAGCTGCTCAATTTTCAAGCAATAGAAAGTGCCTGGCCGCTGACTTGACCACATCATATACAGTGAATGCTATAAAAAAAAGAGGCTGCATCCACCCTGGGTGTACCAAACAGGTGGTCCTGCTCTTGCAGGGGGTAGAGCTTTTCCATGGCTCTCCTGCCCTTGAATGTTGCATCAGGGCGTTCCCATTCTGCACCAAGCACATATAATATAGCTGTATGGACAGGGAAGGCCTTAGCTGGTTTCTTAATTCCTGTGAGGATTGGATCCCCTCTGGGCCCCTCCCTCATCTGGCCTGTTGTCACCCAGTTTGAGAAAGCGGGTCACTTTAGAGATTAGGGCCCCCATGTCCTCAGCCCAGAACAATCTAACTGCGGAGTCTGCTGCTATCTTTGTTTGCTCTCCCTCTTCCGGAATCTTCCAAGGAGGCCCCCCTCTTCTTTACCTGATAGTGAGACTTCCCCCCCTGGACTGACTCCCATGATGAGTGCAGTCTCAGTTTCTTGGTGCGCTGGGCCGTTTCCATAAGAGGTATTATAGCATTGTGACTTTTCTTCACCTCTGACAGAATGCTTTATGCATTACCAAAACAAGCTCTGAAGTAAAATCCTCCTCCTCCTCCTCCTCCTCTGAGCCCCGCCAACCTTTCTGCATGTCTCCCAGCAATGGCTCCAAGGATGTGGAGGAGTCTAGCTAGTCATGCAGCCGTCCCTGACTCCAACAGAGCAGGAAATGCTGACTCAGGAGGGTTGCATTGCTCCAGCTCTGCTCTTGCTGCACTCACTTCCCCTGCTTGTAAGAAGGCATTTAGCTCAACCCCACTGCAGCTCCTGCAAAACAGTCCTGGCACCCCGGGCAGACGCCGGGCCCCCCACATCTGACCATTTCGACCCTTCTCCAGGGGCAGGGGAGGAGGGTTTCTGGAAGTGCAGGACAAGCTGAGTCGCCGCTGCTAGCCTTGCGTTGTGCCTTCTCTCCTGCAACGTTTTCATTTTCCAAGCTTCATAAACAGCGCAGAGCACAACCGTGCCTTTAGTCAGAAAAGGGAAATGCAGGGATCCTGCTCAGATTGCCCTGGGAGAGGAAAAGCAGCCACCCTTGTCATCCAGGAGGAGCACCAGCCTGGCATTAAGGCTGGTGCCCCAGAGCCGCTTTCCTTCACCTTCCTGCTGTACCAGACATCACCTACCATCTCTGCTGGAGGCAGAGGTGGTGAAATTTATACTTACCAGATAATTTCCTTTCCTTTATTCCTAGCAGACCAGTCCACACCTGCAAGATTCCCCTGCTTGCCAGTAAAGTGGAAGCAGAGAACTTTTTTCCACATTCTTTTTTTTGCTTAAGTCACTCACTCTATATATATCCTAGGATAGCTGGGAGGTTCCACAGTAGCCTCTTGCCCTAGCCTATTAGGCATTTCTCTCTCTTTTTTTTTTTTAACCCCCCCCCCCTTTTTTTTTTTCTTTCGGGGGGGTACTTGCACTAGTTTGCTAGGACTAAAGAAAAGGAAATTATCTGGAAAGTATAAATTTCACCTTCCTTTTCGCCCTGCAGACCAGTCCACAACTGCAGAATGTACCCAAGCAGTAACTAATTCAGGTGGGCTGAGGCCTTAGAGGCCCCCAACACTACTTTGCTAAACTTCAGATCCTCTTCTACCTGCAGGTCTAACTTGCAATGGTTTGTCAACATACCCAGGAGGACCATGTGGCTGCCCTACAAATATCCTAAGGTGCTGCAGCCTTACTCTCCGCCCACGAGGTTGCTTGAGCTCTAGTAGAGTGAGTGCACAACGCACTCGGGGCCTGCTTCCCCTGAGCAACATATGGCACCATTAGGCTTCCCTAATCCAGTTTGCAATTGAGGGCTTAGAAGCTGCCTGGCTCCTTCTATGACCTTCCAACAGGTCAATCTTTCTGACCTCCTTAATTCATTGGTGACCTTTAAATAATGTAGCAGCATCCTTCAGATGTCTAGCGAGTGAGGGCTGCCTCCTATCTGTCCCCCCTCTGTATTCCTCACAGCTGGTAAAACAATCTCCTGATTTGCATGAAACTCTTGACAGCACCTTAGGTAAGAAGAATGGGAAGGATAAATAACTACCCTGTCCATGTAAATCAACCGGAAGGGCTCCCTAAAGGATAATGCCTGGATCTTTGAGACCCTTTGAGCTGAGCATATCGCCACTAGAAAGACTGCCTTTAAAGTGAGGTCCTTAAATGTTGCTCCTGTAAGTGGTTCAAAGCCCCAAGGACCACATTAAGGTCCCACATGGGTATTACCTGGCGCTTCAGAGGCCGCATGTGTTTTACTGCCCTCAAGAAATGTGCTATGTCAGGGTGAGTCCCTAGGGAGCCCCCCCTACACCTGGCCCCTAAGACAGGCTAATGCTGCCACCTGCACTTTCAGAGAGTTTAGGGCTAACCCTCTCTCTAGGCCATCCTGCAGGAACAGGAAAGATTCCCCTTGTTTTTGCTGTTTCTGGGAAGACATTTCTTCCCTTGCATCACTCCTGAAAACCTTCCAGACCCTACCATACATAGAGGGTCTCCTAGATCTTAACAAGGTGGCTACTACTGCCCTTGAATCGCCTTTATTTTTCTATCCGGTCCCTCTCAAGAGCCAGGCTGTAAGATAATAACCATCTGACTTTGCCCACTTGACTGGGTCCTGCCTGAGCAGGTTCTCGACTTTCCCTAGCTTTAGAGGTGCATCCCTGCTCAGCCTCACTATGTCCGCATACCATGACCTTCTGGGCCAGTCTGGGGCCACCAGAATGATCCAGCCCCTGTGATCTGCTGCTTTCCTCAGTACTCTCGCTATTAAGGGCCATGGCAGAAATATGTACAGCAGCTGGTCCACCGGCCACGGCTGGACTAAGGCATCTACTCCTTTTGAACCCTGCTCCTGGTGCCTGCTGAAAATATTTCTGCCTTGGCATTCCTTCGTGTTACCCTCAAGTCCCATTCTGGCCTTCCCCACCTCCCTAGCACTCTTGAAAACACTTCCTCCACTAATTCCCATTCTCCCTGGTCTAGCGCATGCCTGCTGAGGGAGTCTGCCTGCGTGTTCTCCTTCCTTGCTGTTAATCCCATCAGGTTCTTTTCTGCCCTGCTCATTAGCTGTTCTGCTTCTTCCTTTAACTGCGGACTTCACGTCCCTCCTTGCCTGTTTATATAGGACACTGCTGTAATGCTGTCGGAAAGGACTCTTACCAGCTTCGCTCTGACTCTGGGGCTTAGGTATTTGAGCGCCAGCCTTACTGCTCTCAGGTTCGTTGAGGTCTCCCTCTGCTTGACTGATCATCTGCCCTGTACCACCTGTTCTTCGCAATGCGCCCCCTAGCCTAACCTGCTGGTGTCTGTCACTAACATTACCCAGTCCGGCAGAACTAGACTGACCCACTGCTAATAAGTTGCTTTCGACTAGCCTCCAACATAGGCTGGCTCTGGCCTTGCAGGTGAGCCTGAGCCTCTCTCATATCTTCATGGGCTTGGGTTCCATCTTGAGAGCAATGCTGTCTATAGTAGGCACATATGAGCCTTTGCCCATGGGACTACCTCTATGGTCGCTGCCATCGATCCCAACACCTGTAGGTACTTCTCCTGCTGCCCGTTTCCTGGTCCCTGTAAGCTTCCTCACCTGGTAACTCAGCTTGTCTGTCCTCTTTTTTGTTAAATACACCTTTGCCTGCTCGGTGTCGAGCTGGGCCCCCAGGTACACTAACCTTTGGGAAGGCCGTAAACTGCTTTTGGCCTCATTTACTACCCAACCTAACTCCTCGAGGAGCACCCTCACTTCTCCTTGTGAAGCTGCTCCTCTGACCTGGCTCTGATCAGTCAATCATCCAAATATTGGTGCACTGGAACACCCTCCTTCCTTAGAGCTGCTGCCACTACTACCATCACCTTCGTAAAGGTTCTTGGTGCTGTGGGCTAAACCAAACAGCAGTGCTTTGAACTGATAATCATTCCACAGTACTGCAAACCTCAGGTATCTGCAATACGATTCTTTGATGGGGCTATGCAAATATGCTTCGGCTAGGTCCAGTACAGTCAGAAATTCCCCCTGACTGCCCCAATGACTGACCTCAATGTTTCTATTCTGAACCCTGTCATCTTGAGGCTCTGTTCACCCTTTTCAAATCTAATACCAGGCGAAATGCTCCTTTTTTGGGTACTACAAAGTATAGGGAGTAACAATCTGTATCCCTCTCTGGGACCAGAATTGGTACTATCACTTCTAGTGCCACCAGTGTATCTAAGGTCGTTCTGATTGCCTCTCTTTTCTCCTGCAAGCTGCAGGACTCCAAAAAGAAATCTGGAACTGTGGTAGCCAACTCGAGCGAGTACCCTAGGAGAATCACCTCCAGGACCCACCTGTCCCTGCTGACTCGGGCCCACTCCTTGAAAAATAGTGTTAGGCGACTGCCCACTGGAGGAGGTTCAGGGTGGGTCCCCCACCCATCACTTAGCCCCTTTAAATCCCCCTAGAGCTCTGGGGACTGTGTCTCTAACCCAGCCCTGTGCCGCTCAAAAGGGCTGTCTCAGCTGGGGCCTAACTCCCTGACTAACCAGGACGCTCTCTTGCCTAAACCTTCTAAATTCTTTGATCTTTTGTTTAAAGGGCCTTAAGAGACTTTTGGGCCTATCCTCCAAGAGTCTCTGTGATTTTGAATCTACCAGGCTCTCCGTTAGGGTATCTAAGTCTTCCCCAAAGAGGAGATGCCCTTTGAAGGGCAGGACGCTTAACCTCGCTTTCGAGGGTGCATCCGCCACCCAATGTCCGAGCCACAAAAACCTCCTTGCTACCACCACCGATGCCATCTGTTTGGCTGAGGTTCTAATGAGATCATACAGTGCGTCTGCCAGAAAGGATGGCCAGAATGAAGTCAGGGACGGCCTCTGCCCCCTGCGCTTTCTCCTATCCCTAATGTTTTTCCTGGAGCTGCTGGAGCCATTTTGCCAATGCCCTGACGACACAGCCCCCACATACCACTGCTTGTAAGGACAAACTCGCTGTCTCTAATGCTTTCTTTAAAAAGGCCTCTACCTTTCTATCCTCTGCGCCTCTTAAGGAAGCTCCCCCTTCCACCCGTATAGTCATCCTCTGACACTGCTGCCACTGGGGCATCTACATTTGGGACTTTTAATAACCTATCTACCTCCCTCTGTTGTAGTGGGTAAAGGGAGGTCATTAGGGATCTTGCTTTCAGGGCTGCATCGGGTGTGACCAATTCTCCCTCAATCACCTCCTCTATTGCAGGGTGGAGGGGAAAGGCTTTTGCTGATCTTTTACCTCTCAGTATTGGGTCCCTTTGCAAGCTCTTTTCCTCCTCATTTTCTTTGCCTGACTCCTGCAGGCTTAAGGCTTGCATAACCTTTACTATGAGGAGACTCTGTTCTTCCCTCCTAAACAATCTCACTGCTACATCTCCCCCTTCACTCCCCTCCTCCTCCACAGGAGCTTCCTCTGGGAGCTCCAAATCCCATGTATCACTTTCCGAACCATCAGGGAATGGCAAGGGGGGGCCTTTTATTTCTTTATAGGCCTGGTCCATTTCTGTGGAAAACTCAGTTTCCTGTTATTTGCCTTGCCTTCTTTCCTCTAGGGCTTCTCTCTCTAACGCAGAGCCTGCCAGCACCTTGCCAGCATCCCCCCCATGATGGGCCGTTTGCCCCATCAAGCTGCTCACGCGGCTCCCTCTGAGCTGGTGTGGGCTGTCTGTTTTCTGGAGATTCACAGCCATCAGAGGGAGGGCAAAAGGAGCCCGCGATGGAGCTCCTCCTTCTCGTCCCACATTGCGTTCATATCCGGCCCCTCTCTGCCATGCGTCTTGCCGCTGGAGAGGGAGAAGCCTGTGTTCCCGTCGCTGTGGCTAAGGACACCGAACCGCTCCCAATGAGCGTCTGCCTCCCCCTCCTGGAACTGCCTTCTGCAGAACACAGCTTGCTTAGGACTACTCCGGGGGGGGGGGGGGGGGGGGGTTTTCGCTGCCACCCTCCCAAGACTAACTACCTGCCCTATTCCTACTTCTCACTGGAGTTGTTTTTTTTTATAGTTCCTAGCTATCCATGTATACCTCCCATCTAAACGGAGGCAGAGAATCACTGAGGAATCACCCAGCTATCCCAGGATATATAATGTGAGTAACGTAAGCAAAAAAAAAAAGAACATGAAAATAAGTTCTCTTTCTCCACCTACTGGCAAAGCAGGGGAATCCCGCAGGTGAGAACTGGTCTGCAGGACAAAAAAGGAACTACGGACGCCTTGCTTGCTGTACAGGACATCGGGTCAGATTAGCTTGCTCTCTGCCTCCATCTGCTGGTAGAGGGGATAAATATCACTTATCTGGACTGGTCTGGCAGGACAATGATGAAAAATATATTATTTACGTCAGGGGTGGGCAATGTTTTTTTTATGCTGTGGCCACATTACAAGTTTTCGAGTGTAATGAGGGCCAGAGGGAGGGGTGGGGTCCTCAACACAACAATCAAATCTTCACCACTTGCTGCAGACATTTCAGTATCCAGCAGGCTTGAGCATAGTCATTTTTAGCACCCAAGGAGCCCCTTCAATTATGGATCCCATCTACCAAAAATCAGAAAAACCTTCAACCCAACAGGTACAAGGCATTTTCCGAGCTAGCAGACTTCCTCACCTCAGTCACAAATGCAGGCCATAAAGTATAAATAGTAAGGGGCAGACACAAAACTGGACTGGAAACCACTAAAAGCCAAACTCGTATGCAGTGCAATAAACCAAAAACAGAAATATCACCATACCTCATAAAACAAAGTCAAGAAATATAAATCAATCATAACAATGAGGAAACCATGCTAATAAAATGCATATTTCAAAACAGCAGACAAACAGACCACCACCTAATAATTAAGAAGGATTTAAAAAAAACCACTTTAAACATTTCCTCCAAATTAAATATTTCAAAACAGCAGACATATCAAATGCCCAATAATTAAAACTAAGAAGGATTTTAAAAATTCCCCTCTCTCCATACCTGGAAAGTTTTCATCTCCAGTCACCCTGAGATTGTAGACTGGGATTAGTAGGGGGAAGGAGGGGAAAGTGCACACAAACTTTCTCCTCTCTCTCTCTCTCATACACACACGTTCATTCACACACAGACACACTCATGCATCCTTCAACCCTTTTCTCATTTTTCTACTTCATCCCTTTTTCCTTGCCCTCTCACTCACCTTCAGTCAGTCACACCCTCCTTCCCTCTTAGACACTCAACTCCCTCACCCTCTTCCCTTCCCTCCTTCACTCACCCACCCAATCCCCAATTCTTCTGTCACTCACCCCCTCACTTCCACTCTCCCTTTCCTTTGCTTCATTACTCTTCACTCTGTCACTCACCCCTCTTTCCAATACACCCCAATCACTCCCCTCCCAACCCACTCAGTATCTAACCCCTCTCTCCCATCCACCCACCCCCTTCCCTGACACTCACCCACCCTCCCTTCTCAGTCACTCACCCTCACCTTCCCACTCATTTACGTCCCTTCCATTTCACTTACTCACCATCCTCACCATTTCCCTTCCTTTCCTCCTTGTCCCTTCCCTTACTCCCCTATTATTCACCTCTCCTCATAGCAGCACAGGGCCTCTCCTTGCTGGCGGGGGTGGGAAGCCTGCTAGCACACCAACAATGGAGTCACTTCTCGCTGGCATGGGGGTAGAAACCCCAACAGCGCCAATGCACCGGGTTCTCTCCTTGCTGGTGGGGGATGGGAACACCAACAGCACCAACAAATGGGGGTCACTCCTTGTTGGCGGGGGGTGTGGTAATCCTGCCAGCTCCGATGCAACCAGGTCTCTCCCTCGCTGACAAGGGGTGTGAACCCCGCCAGTGTGCCGAACAAAGCCTCTCCTTGTTGGCGAGGGGTAAGAACCCCACCAGCGCAGCATTAAAATGTGCCGATACTCCGACCTCCCTGCTCAAGCGTCCAGCACTATCAAGGGCGATAACTTGGCCTTTGAGGCTGTCGGGCAGGCAGGTCGGAGCATTAGTGGGCTGCACATAACGGAGAGTGTCCAAGTAATAGGAGGGCAGGAATAAAAACCTTTAAGGGCTGGATTTGGCCCGCGAGCCAGTTTGCCCACCACTGATCTATGTGAATCTTGTCTTATTTGATGTAGGTCACAGTACCAAAGCCCTTGTAGCTGCATCAGCATCTCGCAATAATTCTGTTTCACCACATACCCAGCAGATACACTTCGCTCCAGAGGAAACTTAACCTTGACCGTATCTCACAGTTTCTGACACAGTACAGGGAGAAAAAAAAGACTTTGAAGCTGTGATAGTAAGAAATCACTGTTTTCACAAAGTAAACCCTAAGAATATTTATTTTATAAAAAGTTTGTTTCCTGTGAATCATATTATAGTTACTTAAAGGAAACAAAGGAATGGTTAAAGAGACACTATATATTTTAAGAATATTTATATTTCTCTCAAATATGCATAGAACTTTTCTTTGTAATTCTTGCCTTATGATCAGATATCAATATCTATTCCTTTTTCACTCTACTACTGTATCAATGAAGCATTGCATCTGAATATACAAATGGTTTATTTTTTAGTTAATTATTTCCTATGTTCTAAAACTTAACCGTTCACATTTAATAAACCATTAACAAATTTCATCCTATTGGCTGGCTGTGTCTTGAATCTTCTGCCTAAACATTTTGTTTTACCAATCAGATTAATTCTGTACTTCTAAAAATGTCCTCCTCATTACAAGAAAATAACCAGACAGTAGCCTTATTTGTAGCAGTGTGACATAATGCTGATACTCTAAGACAGAGACAGTCAACCTAAGACTTCAGAGTCACATTTGATTAATAACACGATATGCTTGTAACAGGATGCAGCATAATAAAGTCAACACATTTTTAAGTTACATTTTGAGAAAATGCATACTTTAACGTGGCTCTGAGACTTGTCTCAACAATACATTGACTTATTCACCCTAAGCAGCACAGTATTGTGCATCTCTTTGGCATAGGTAGTTAAATACGCAACCTGGGGACAGCCATTTGAATCCAACTATGAGAACTATATCTGGAACGCTAGATGCAAATCCCCTTCCCTGGATCCCAGTCCTTCTTAATATCGCTCTCATGCACATCAGTAGCTGACGACATGCTATGTTGTCAAGAATATCCTTGCTGTACCTAACCTTTGATGACCTGTTCAACCCACCTGCTGCTCACCTTTCACCGCAGCTCCCTCGATGGAGCAGCCTACCTAGCCAGGATATATCTGCAAACACCTTTTGGAATAAAGAATGGGTTTCAGTGCAAGTAAAGAACAAATCCTTTCTGTCTAGTCCCAATCTTATCCTAAATGGGTCTGATTTACTATACAGAGTGAACCCAGTTGAACAGATTCAGAACAGACCACAGACTATTTGTTGCCAGTCTTCACTGATGGGGACTTTAATGCAAATCCAGTTGTGGCAAAATTTAGACAATATCACAGTGTTGAGATCTGTCCTCTTACCATATTTAAAGATGGTCTAATCTGATCAGAGGCTGGCTCCTGGGGAGGTCGTCATTTATTAATTTAGTGGCGGAAAATACATTTACTAGTCCACTGTCTTTAAGTTATGTACTGATGGGCCGGGGGGACAAATTATCTTCACTATTGACGCATCATCCCATGGTCTTTCCGTTGCGAAAAACATGGGCACATCTTACTAAGAGTTTAGGGCTCAGTACTCAATGTACCTATTTAACCTCTTTGAGAGGTAATCTGGATTTCACCCCTGGTTCTACGACTACCTGTTTTGTTGACTGGCGGGCGCGGGGAGTGGAATATGTGGGGCATGTCTTTGACTCCGATGGACGCTACATGTCCTTTGAGACTCTGCAGAAGTTGTACGGCATTCCCAATAAACATCGTTTTGGCTACATCCAACTGAGTCACTATATCCGCACTCTGGGGGGGTCGGAGCAGCCTCTGGCGGCTTTTAATGTCCTCAATGAAGTTCTGCATTTTGATGCTCCTAAGGAACCTTCCCTCTCCATGTATTATAAGGGGTATGCCAGGCGGGCTCGCTTTGATACTTACGCGCTGTCCGTCGCACGTTGGAACAAAGATGGGAGTTCTCAATTGATGCCACGTATTTTGGCGGGCAGTGTGAGGGGGGTACTACCTGTCACAAGTAATATGTATTTCCGGGAAATGCATTTTAAATTTCTGTGTCGGGCTTATGTCTCACCATATATGGCCTTTAAATTTGGGGTCAGTTCCACTGCTGGGTGCCTGCGGTGTGGAACTGAGAGGGGCACCTTGGCGCACATGTTCTGGGCCTGTTCACACACGCAACGATATTGGCACCGAATTTCTGCTTATCTGGAGGGTCTGGTGGGCGTGCAGTTGCCCTTCTCACCATATTTATGGCTGTTACACTGTGTCACTAAACACCTGGTACCTAATTATGGACTTCGGACTTTGTTAAAGAAAGCCGGATTAGTGAGGGAAAAAATGCTTCTTCTGTACTGGCGGGATACTAAAGGACCCTCCTTTTGGACCTGGAGAGTACATTTTCATCGGCTGATGGAGTTCGATAACATGTCATCTCGGACCTCCTTGAACAGTCGTCGGCTGTTTCTGCAGACGTGGGACGCTTATATTCAGCATCTGCCCCACAGAGCTAGGAGTTTGATTCTCAATAGTGGATGTTAAACATGCTGGATTGCAACCCAAGAACTTTGGTTCTACGGCACTGAACTCTGGGGGGCTACATTGGGGGGTGGGGGGAGGGGCATTCGGTGGCTAGGATATTGTGACAAGCTACTGGAGCTCAGTTGCGAGACTGGGGTGCCAGGGTGCTAGTGCAGTGGGTTACACTGCCGCGGGGGAGAAAATGATAGTGGTATCATTTGTCTGTATAAGATGGACACGTTATACTTGTCGCTTGGACGTGGGTTGTTGCCTGTATGGTGTTCCATGCCTGTTGTATTTGGAGTTAGTGCACCACTTGCTAATAAAAATATTTTACATAAAGATGGTCTAAAACCGAACTTAGCACATGAGAAAATCATTTGGATTTGTTGATTTGTATTTGTTAAATAAAAGTAGCTTAAAGGGTGACAAAGGTTGGATACCACTGCTTTAACTACAACAGGAAACCACAGACACAACAAAAAAAAAATACCAAGGCCATAGCTGCAAATTGTACTATGAGGGGAGCTCAGTTTATCCTGCTCTGCAAGGCCACTCTCTTTGCTCTTAGAATCCAGTTGTCATCAAGGAGTTATCAAGCTTAGCATCCCATAGTTTCTTACTCTCACCCTTTCCTTCCATGCAAAGACTAAATAGGGTACCGACCTCAAAGCTGAGAGGCATATTCAACCTCCAGAAGGCATTTTTTCATTGCTGCTCTCTGGCTGGTAATTAGGTTGCAATAACAGTAGTTTGGCTCATGGGCAATAATTGTTTCCGCTGTTACAATAAAACAGCAATTTCTTTTAACTAGATTTTCCAAAAAAATCATGAAAACAATGGACGCATGCATCTAGCTGTTTTACTATTTTGTTTTTTTATACGCACTCAACTAGGCACTCAAAAATTATGCGTACACACCTAGGCAGCCAAAAATTAAGATAACAAAAAAACTTTAGCACCTGGTACAGAGGTAGACAGCGCTTAATGTGGGTGCACAGACTACAAGTTCCAACTGTGCATCCAAAAACTGGGCGCACAACCTGGATGCACAGCTAGACGTACATGCCAGACCGACAATCCTGTAGAGAGAAGCCTTAAGAAAGCGTGCGAAAAGCCACTGCGGCCTATCATGCAGCAAAAAGCCTTGGAGAGGGCCTAGCCTAAAGAAGCTGCTCAACCCCCCCAGGCTGCCCACGTCCCTTGACCTCCCTTCAAAGCAGGACAAACATCGGACTGGCACACCGAGCATGAAGACAGGGGGAGAAGGAAGCCCTAAACAACAAAAAACCTCCATCTAAGTCTCTGTATAAACTTTTCTTTTTAAACTGACCGGAGCTCAGCCTTACCTGGCTGAATACAGAGACAGTCTCCGGCTGCGGAGAGAGGGCATGTGCCGTCACCACCAAGCTCAACTTCCTGCACCCGCCTTTCAGCTGCTCAAGCAGCTAAGTCCAAGCGGGCTGAAAAATCAGCTAACGCACCACGGCACTCGTCTGAGGGACCACGGAAATCACCTCAGGAATTCTCAAATGTGGGAGGGACCATTTGGTATCACTTGAAGAGAGTGGGGCAAATTTACTTCCAGAATTCTTTTCTTTAAAAAGAAGCAATCCCCAGTGGGGAGTTGCACGTCCACCATCTGCTGGAGACGGAGAATACTGGCAGGCTGATGTCACTGCAGGGGTACATATAGTGTGACATCAGTTTGCTCCTTCTCCATCTGCTGGTAGAGGTGCACAACCCATTTGTTCTGGATTCATCTGACTGGACGCTAAGAAATAATTTATCATCTATTCCAAGAAGTCTTAACATACATATCGTTTGTACAACTTTAGGGTTGGTCTGTGTAACTGACTTTGCTTGCTCAAAAACCATCTTGCACCATATATAAATATGCAGCTCCATATTTCAGTTAAAAGTGACACCATCAGGGTTGATAAAATATTAAAACTAACATCTCTAAAAGATAATCTTGATATCTCTGCTACTGAAATGTACTCAGCAATGTAATGCATTAGTTTTATTTATTTATTAGCCTTTAGGCTTGTTTTTCAGCTCTTTAATTAAGTGTTAAAAGTTATATAACCACGGTTTGACACAGCATGATCACCGACATGTTTACAATTATAATACAGCAAAAATGTTACATGAATATAAGCCATCGAACCTCAGTACCAGCAGTAGCTCAGCAGAGTGGGCCAAATTCAGTTGTTGCTCTCTGCATCTCTTTGCTGCTGCATGCATGACAGTTACAAGTGACTTATCAAGTTTTAAATTCCCAATTTAACAAGCCTCACAATATGTCCCTAAAATGCATGCGGTAAACATCTACAATGAGTTAACTACCATTCAATATGCAATAAAATACTGAAAATCCTAAAATTATTGCGTGATTCTGTGTGGGGAAAAAAATGCATTTGGAGCTTTGCTTCCCTTTGTTCTAACCAAACTCGCGTGGTTTTATCTTCAAAGATCTGGGTAGCAATGCCCACTATAATTATTGACTGGCTTTTAAAACATTCCAAGACTCTTTAAAAGGGCTCAAGTATAAACAAAATGCTAACTGCATTTCTACCACTGTAAACTTCAACTTGCAGTCAGCAGCAGGATGTTATTTCTTGTTCCAATGCTCTGTGCATGACATTGTAACCGGCCAGTGACTGATGTCTGCAATCACTTCAAAGGACTATAAAAAGGTAAAACAAGCTCAGCATTTGTGGTGCAATAACGTATGTCTAGACATTTTTTTGTAAAACTTTTCAAAAGCAATACATTGATTCTTTATTATATTTCAAAGTGCACCTTTCTCTTTTAAAAAAAAAATGCTGAACAAGAGCCTTGTAGAGAACATAAACACTGATGAAAATAGTACTGTGTCAGAAAAATTAATTTTAAACTATACTGTGAGGAGATGTCTGCCTTTAAAAAAAAAAAAAAAAGTTTATATTTTTCATTCTGGTCCCTTGATCATGCAGAATTTAAATAGATTTAGTTGAAACAGTTTAAAACCAAATTATTCTATTTAAGTATGCCTCAAATATTTGGGGGTTTTTTTGGAAAATTGATTTTGACACTTGGACTCCTTTTAAATAGCAATAATACGGTCTTTGCATATTGACTATGTACTCCTTTGTGTTATATATATATATATATAAAAAACACAATCTGCCCCGATAAAGATGCCAGACATTTTTAATATTCCTTAAAGGACAGAATAACTGCCTTGCCCCAAATTCTTAAGCTGGATGGAGAAAGTAGTACATAGTCAATATGCAAAGACCGTATTATTGCTATTTAAAAGGAGTCCAAGTGTCAAAATCAATTTTCCAAAAAAACCCCAAAATATTTGAGGCATACTCATATTCCACTAACTTCCAGCCATTGCCTTCAGAGCGGATTCTAGCTAGGAACTTAAATTATTCATTTGTCTAAAACAGAGGTATGCAACTGTGATCCAGGAGTACCACAAACAGGTCTGGTTTTTCAGGATATCCACAATGAGTATGCATGAGCCATATGAGAGATAGGTAAATATCTCTCATGAAGATACATCTTGGATGTCCTGAAAACCAGGCCTGTTTATGGCACTCCAGGACCGGAATTGCCTACCCTGACCTAAGAAATACAAAGTGATGTATATAGGGAAGAATAATCCAAACTATAGTTACATGATGCTGGGTTCCGTATTAGGAGTAACCACCCAGGAAAAGCATCTTGGCTTCATTATAGACAACACTTTGAAGTCCTTGGCTCAATGTGCAGCAACAGTCCAAAAAGCAAATAGAATGTTAGATATTATAAGAAAATGATTGGAAAATAAACAGAAAATATAATGCCTCTATATTGATACATGGTGCAACAGAATCTTGAGAACTATTGTGTGCAGTTCTGGTCACCCCATCTCAGAAAGATATATTAGAAAAGGTACAGATAAAGACAACCAAAATAATGAACGGGATGGAACGGCTCTCCTTCAAAGAAAGGCTATTCAGCTAAGGGCTCTTCAGCCTGGAAAAGACGGCTCAGAAGACAACCAACAAGGACTGAATTGCACAGGCTGGATAAACATGCGTGGGAGTAGCTTGCTATGACGGCAGTTACTATCCCTAACCAATTAGCTAGATACTTCACTTAGATGCAGCTCCAGCACTGCTATCTACATCGATGGAGGGGGTGGAAGGGAAATAGAATCAAAAAGTTACTGACAAGGGACAAGAGTAACAGATAAGTATGAGAGAGAAAAAAAAAATAAGTGTGAAAGCTTGTTGGGCAGACTGGGTGGACCGTTTGGTCTACTTCTGCCATCATTTCTATGTTTCTATATGATAAGAGTCTATAAAATCTTAAACGAGCACTTGTGACCTGGACTGGCCATTGTCAAGAGACAAAATAATGAACTTGATGGACCTTGATCTGACCCAGTATGGCATCTTTTATGTTCTTATGTTCTAAAGCAATGCTGGCAGAGTTGAAGAACATGGCTGTTATTGCTAAATGACCAAAACACACTTTTTCTGGAAAAATTACTGATATTTAAACAGGCTAAAAGACAACACGATATCTGACAACATTTTCTACCAGCTACATTTTGAAATCCAACTTAAGTGAGTTAGGGGGAGTGGGGAGGGACACAAAAAGAGTAGGAAGAAAGAACAAAAAGAGTCCTGTGGGAATTCTGTGCTACTTTGGAGTGCAGAATTCCCGCAAAATTTGGCAGGCCCCAGCCCAGGCGTGCTGTGAGCAGCGTGGCCTCCGCTCGCAGCACGCCTGGGCCTGCCACATTTTCTCCATGAGGACAGCCTCCAATCGTGGCGAAGATGGAAAATGCCCTGATGTGCTGCGAGCAGGACAGCCTCTGCTCGTGGCGAAGAAGGAGCAGGCCCCGGCATGCTGCGAGTGGGACGGCTTCCATACCCAGTGACGATGAAACAGGCCTAGGTGTGCCGCGAGCGGGACGGCCTCCGTTTGTGCCGAAGATAAAGCAGGCCTTGGTTAGAGTGGGTGTGGGTGTGGGGGTGTGTGTGTGTGTGTGCACGCATAAGACTGCAAGCCTGGGGGATGAGATACAGCGTATGTAAGGGTGCACGAGTGTAGGTGCCAGAGAGAATTAGCCTGTGTGAGGAGATCGTGAAGGTGTGTGCGTGTGTGTGTGTGTGAGAGAGAGATCAGGAGCTGGAATGTGTGAAAAAAGTATTGTGTGTATGTGAGGTTGCTTGTTTATGAGAGAGAGCGCCTGTGTGTATGTGTAAGAAAGAGAGCTTGTGTGAAGGGATGTGTGCGTGTGAGAGAGACAGAGGGAGCCTATGTGTAGGGGGATGAGCAAGAGAGGGAGCCAGTGTGCAAGGTTGTGTGAGAGAGAGAGAGACACATAGGTAGCCTGTGTTAAGGTATATGCATGAGAGAGAACGGGAGCCAGTGTGGGTGTGTGTGTGTGTGCAAGTACAAGAGAAAGAGGGAACCTGAATGAGGGGGTGTGTGTGTGTGAGAGAGTACGGGCCTGTAGTGGGGGGGGGGGGGGTGCAAGAGAGAGTAGGGAGCCTGTATGAGGGGATGTATATGTGCACTAGAGAGAGGGAGCCTGTGTGTGTTTGAGAGAGAAAGGGACAGAGGGAGTCTGTATGAGGAGCAGTATTGAGAGAGGGGTCAAACTCTGGGAGTGGAGATAGACTGGAAGGGATTGAGCCTACAGGGGGAGGGGAGAGATGAAGGAGTTAGGACCTGAGAGGGCAAAGTGAAAGGAGACTGGCCAGGGAAGTAGGGAGAGAGGGTGGAAGAGACACTCTTACAATTAACTTTTAGGGAAATTCTGCTCAAAATATTTAAAACTCTGCATCTTTAAGTAATACTTTTCTGTATTAGATTTTAAATTACTTAAAGATTGTCATGTATATTGTGCTATTTTGACCCATTATAAAGTTTGCAGAATTTTAATTTTTTTTACTCAGAATTCCCCCAGGAGTATTATATGTAAAAGCCAACACAGAGTGGCGAGAGCTACATACAACTACCTCATATTGTGGGTCTTATTTTCTAAGCGTTTTCTCTCTAAGTCAATGGGGAAAAAGAAATCTTATTAAATCATGCCCTAATTGCAGACGTATAATACTGTTAAATAATTTATACTAACAACATGCAAGGATGCTAAAAGTTCCAGGAAATTGAGACATGACAGTCATGGGCAGAAATCATAGCTAACCAAAGAATTTTAGGGGCAAAGTTTTGATCCAGTTGAAAAAAAATCTGATGCAGTTTTTTTTCTACCAAGATATTTTCATTGATAAATTGAAGTAATTTTTGCACTGAAAAAAAGCTGATTGATTTGTCAGTTGCTGAGGACTTCCTTCTTTACATACAAAATTAGAAGAAACTCCTTGGTCCTCTTCAGTTTGAGCTTCTTCCTTTTTGTCTGTAATACTTTCAGCAAACTAGATCAAAAAGTACCACTAAAAAATGAGGACTTCCAAAACAAGAATTGCAAAAGATTGGACAATAAATATTGTAATTTCATAATCTAAAATGCATTACATAAGTAGTTTAGATATCTTTAAAGACCAAAATGCAAATTATTCATCAATAATTTGCTTTCTAAATACTGTACACTATACAATGGTGGAGACAACTGGATTCTTTCTGGTTTGTGACTCCCTGACTACACCAACTTAAAAAAATATCCAAAGATATTGAAGTATAAGAGCTTTCAAAACGTCACAAACGTTAATGTACCAAAACATCTTCAACTGTGTCACAACCTATAGTGAAACAGAATAAGAAAGCAGATAAGGACTGTAAGATCTATCTAGCCTGCCCAATTTTATTTCTGATTAACAGATGTTTTACTTTCCCTTCACTTCCTCACAACCAGGAATCCTCTGTGCTTACACTATGCATTCTTCAACTCCATCACTGTTGCAGTCTATCATCTCCTCTGGGAGGCCACTCCATGTATCCACAATTCTTTCCATGAAGATATATTTCTTGATGTTCCTACAAAGCCCCCTTGAAGCCTTATAACATGACTAAGCTCCCCAAACTTTTCAAGCCCAAGACATACTGAAATTAATAAAAATGTGTGGTACACCACCCTTCTGCAAAGCACACAGAGCTGACATGGAGGACTCATATGGCCAAAAAGAGAGCGAGGGAAGTCCCAATTTTAAAACAAAAGGAGAAAGGGGCAGATGCTAGAGACATAAGTGAACCCATCAAAATGGATCTGCTCCCTCAATAAACAAATGCAGGTGAAGGGAGAAATCAGTGTAGTGTGGCCAGTTGGTTCAGTTACTTTGGCTATCATATATGACTGCCAGAGTTCCTCCACTGCTGCTGCTGTTCCAATATTCAGAGTGAGTCTCATCCTGTGCTAAGTGAACACTTTTCCCATCTCACTCAGCCTGGGTATGACAGATGCTGGAAGGACTCAAAGGAAGAGACAGAAATGTTGTATGCTACACAAAGCAGGGCCCAGCTATCCATGCCACTTGTTAATTCCCACTGTTCATGTTTCATGCTGTAGCTAGAAAGGAGAGACATGCATGAGTACACATGTTTTCAGAAAGAAGCTCCTGCACATATAAAAGCCACTGCTAGTGTCTTTTTGTTAAAAGGTGCTGACAGGAGAACCTACGTGCTGGTCTAGATCTGAACACGACAATAGCGAGTTTTATATGACCCACTGGCTGGAAAACACTGTTCTAGAGCATCTCTCTCTTTGAAAAAGGTTTGCTTCTTCTGCATAACTTTGAATTATTTAAATGTCTCTATCATATTCCCCTCTCCCCAACTCAGGGCATACATATTTAAGTCCTTAAGACTCATTTTATAGGACTGTTGGGGTAGACCCTGCATTATTTTGGCAGCTTTTCTCTGGACCACCTCCATTTAGAAGTAGGCCCTCCAGAATTCAAATATTCTAGGTGAAAAGTTTCAGCAATGACCACTTCCTTTTTTCTATTACTTATGTATTAATCTATGCACCTTAGCACTCTTCGGGTTCTAGCCAAACCAATGACTTCAGTATTCTAAATGTTCACATTTAAAGCGCAATTTCTACCAAGAAATATCTCCTCTCATGACATTTTTCTAAACTATTTTTTCCAATTTAGGCACATTTCAATATTGCTCACCTACTGCTAAATAAGTGCAAACTTCTTGACAATTCTTTTAAATCTAGAACATTCCCAAATACTGACATTGAAATAATTTGTTACATGGTAAAAATTCCCTTGATCAAAAAGACCAATCATCCTTATTTTGTAAAAAAAAAAAAACAAAACAAAAACCAAACAACCAGAAAGCATCAAAAACTGGTTTGAACACTACGTGTGTTATGGCACATCATCACTTCTCTATTGCTTTGCTATACAAAATATTCAGCTGCACGTCTAACATTCTTCTCTTGGGACAGGCTGTGAATAGTTTCAAGAAAATGTACGTTTTGAAGGCTAGATAACATTTAAAGTGTTTTTTGTCTTATGTGGCAGCAATCGGAAATTAGTACTTTGTGAAAGCAAGTATACTAAGCCGGTGAACCTCCACTGCAACCTAAAATAAAGTGTTAGTTGCCAGGGCGCTGATGCTGAAGCACGACGACCTCTAGCCTGGACGTCAAATCCTCTGCTAAAAACATTCCAGTTATTTTGGAATTCACCTATAAATGCCGTAAAATATACCCTGTCTCTCCGCCCTTTGATCCTCTCCAGCAGCAGCACGCCAAGCAGGCAATTATTAACAGCAGAGATTGCCAGAGCAGACCACCTACATGCAACTTCCAGACAACTGTGTCGAATCCCCTGCTCCCATTAGCAGCCCGGCTGTGTAAAGCAACACAACCGGAATCGCTGCACTCGCGAGCGCCGAGGCCTGGTTCCTGCCAGCGCGCAATCCGCCTGCTTCCCTCCCCCCTCGTTTACATAAACACAGCAGCGCAGCAACTAAACAGCCCTTTAAAATAAAAATAATAGCAAAGAATCCCTGGCGTGGCTGTCACTCGGGCTGCAGAGAGAACAAAAGAAGGGAGGGCGAGCGAGGAAGAGAATGACGCCGTGCACCCACCCCCGTCAAGGCCTCCGGCACCGGCTAAAGTCCGTCCCCTGAACCGTCCGACGCTCCTGAACGAGGCCCAACCGCCTCCCGCCGAGGCGCAAGGCAGCGGCCCGCTCGCCTCTCTTCACGCAGCGAGAGCGAAAGAGAGGAGCCGAGGCGCTTGCCGGGGCCTGCGAGACTTCGCCGCACACAAGAAACACCGCCGGCTCCTGTAACATTACCGGCCCTCCTCCCCTTTAACGTAAGGCAGTCATTGCCCGCCGGGATGACGGCAGCGGCGGCTTCGGTTACCGGGTACGGGAGCGCCCTCAGGGCCACGGGACGGGCGCGCTCCGACGGGGAAAGCTCCGCTCTTCCTCTCCGGCGGCGACGGCGGCTGCAGCAGCCGCGCTGACAGCCACATTCCAGCCCCAGTGCCCTGTGGCCGCAGTGCATTGTGGGAAGAGGGCGCGCGCGGAACCACTGCGCCGCGCGCCTGTTGCCTGGGCTCTACTGCTGCCGCTGCTCTCCCTCCCACTGGCACGCGACAAGCTGGGAAGGGAAGGTGGGGATGGCCGGGGAAGCAGCAAATGGGTGAAGTCGATCAAGGGACCGTGCGGGCAGGTGTAGGGGGAGAGAGAGAGAAGAGAAGATAGGGACTAGGAGCTGTAGAGTGAATGCATTTCTAAAGGAGTAAGAAAAACTTGAATTGTAGCAACTTGAGAAGAGGGGACGGGTTACATGGTCTTAACAGTCTCTTGAAGATAGATAAGTTGTGCAGCAAAATTTTGAATAGATTGCAGTGGAGAAAGACGATTCAGCAAGAGGCCAGCAAAGAGCAAGGTGCAGTAGTCTGAGCCCAAGGTGATAAGAGAGTGGATGACCATTTTGGTAGCATGCTCAGAAAGGATGGGATTGATTTTAGCGGTGTTATAAAGGAAGAACGAACACATTTTATCGAGGTTTTAAATGTGCACAGAGAAGGAAAGAGAGGCATCACAAATGCCCCAAGACTACAGTTTGAGAGAACTAGGAGGATGAGTGCTATCCACAGAGACAGAAAAAGAGGGGAGGGGGACAAGAAGTTCCGTCTTGGCCACATTAAGGGGCAGATGCAATAAAATGAGCTCATCCTAGCGCACAGGTCGATGTGTGATTGGACGCACGTTTTGGATGCGCTAGGCTAACTCCTGGTGCAAAAGGGGATTAGTGCGTCCAAACTTATGCATAGCAAATAGCACTCATCACATGTAAATGCCACGTAGATGAGGCCATTGGCTATTCCCCCCCCCCCCCATGAAAAATTTTCTGCTTCCTCCTACTTGCGAAATTAAGAGCTGGTTTGGCATTAATGAAGGAATGATGCACGTGCTTCATTAGACGTGGAATAAACCTACATTCAGTGAAACGCTGGTCATGGCCCAAGTGTAGCGGTAAAACTCTGCTTTCATTCAAACGATCAAAAAAAAAAATCAGGACGGCTACAGTCCAACCCACCCACTGCTGTGCAATACATAAATCCACATGGCTCTTGGTCTCATGCACACACTGCAAGAAGAAAAGCTCATTGCAAAAACCGATCTAGCCATTTCTTAATATTCTCAAAAGGCATCCTTCCCCATGTAGTCAATCTGCCCTTCCTCCGTTCTGGACTCCTCTTCCTCCATAGCCAGTGAACAACTAAGCAGTGAGGTCTCCCAGGGCATCCGTTTTCCTAACCTGTGCCTGAGCACCTGATGCAGAGTACTAGGGACGTGCAATTTATCCCTAGCGTGTCCTTTTTAGCGTGGCAACTCATAATACTGCATCGGGCATCCAAGAGAGGTGGTTGTGTGTGCATTAGGGAAACAGGCGCTAAATACGAGCGCCCATTTTACCACGCATCATATTGCATCAGCCCCTAAGTTGGTAGTGGGACATTCAGGCAACAATATCAGACAAAACAGGTTGAAATTTCTGGTGTAGAGAGGTAGATTTGAGACTCATCAGCATAAAAGTGGTTCTGAAAGCTGTGGAAAGAATCAGAGCACCAAGGAAAGAAGTGTAAACAGAAGAGGACCTAGATCAGAGCCTTGAGACACACTGACTGATAGTGGAAAGTGGTGGAGGATGAACTGCCAGAGAATACAGTAAAAAAAACAATGGGAGAGGTAGGAGTCTCAAAATTCAACTGAGAACAGCAACTTTATTCTTCCATCACCAGCAGCAGGAGGCACTACCTTTGTTTCCAAGCACCTAATTCTCTCTTATTAAACATTTATAGGCCAGTTCAAAAAGAAAACTGGAGAAAGATGTTTATATTTCAAAGACTGCACACAGTACATTGGTGGATTACATTCTGACATAAAAATAACGTCTACTGTACAATGTGCCACATTTTTTCCAATAAAGATATATATATAATTTTCATACGGTTTCAGATTTTACAGCACAATGATGTTTTCGAAAAGGTCATAATGGTTTGATGTGCTTTGAATAGCGATCATGTATTCCTTAAGTCTCTTTCTTGCAATATATGATTTGGTTGGACACCAGGAAGAGGGTATCATTGTTGGTATATAGCAACTGGCTACAGATAAATAAAAATATCTTTCTGCATTCCATAGAAACAGTAGACAAACATAGAAAATATAATAATGGTCCGTGCGTTCATAGTGGTTAAACAACAAATGTAGATGCTTTAGTTTCCGCAGGTGTTAGAAATAAGGGTACTGCAGCATCCCCTGAGGATGCAGCCTTCCCCTCCACATGAGTCCAAACCACTTTTCCACACCCATGCTATAATAATTGTTCCAATGTCCTTACTATCTTACCTGGCCAAAAAAACAGAGCAGGAAGCATAAGATTCCCAAACCTTTACTAAATTCACAAACAAAACCATTCAAAAAAAATAAATTCTCTGAAAATAACATATCAAGGTCAGGAGAGATTTTCGTTTTTACAATATTTTGTAATAAGCTCTGTAGACAAATATTGCTGGAAGCCAAGAAAAGGGGAAGAGTGCTATCAGTGAAGTGTCTCCAGGATCTGTCCCGAGTCCGGTTCTGTTTAGTATATACATAAAACTAGGTTTGTCTTTTAGCAGATAATACTAATATATGCAACAACTATTGCTTATTAATTGCCATCATAGCAGTTTATGGATCTATTCTCTAGGAACTTATCCAAACCTTTTGTAAACCTAGTTACACTAACTTCTGTAAGCACATACTATAAGAACATAAGAAAATGCCATACTGGGTCAGACCAAGGGTCTATCAAGCCCAGCATCCTGTTTCCAACAGTGGCCAATCCAGGCCATAAGAACCTGGCAAGTACCCAAAAACTAAGTCTATTCCATGTAACCATTGCTAATGGCAGTGGCTATTCTCTAAGTGAACTTAATAGCAGGTAATGGACTTCTCCTCCAAGAACTTATCCAATCCTTTTTTAAACACAGCTATACTAACTGCACGAACCACATTCTCTGGCAACAAATTCCAGAGTTTAATTGTGCGTTGAGTAAAAAAGAACTTTCTCCGATTAGTTTTAAATGTGCCCCATGCTAACTTCATGGAGTGCCCCCTAGTCTTACTACTATCCGAAAGAGTAAATAACCGATTCACATCTACCCGTTCTAGACCTCTCATGATTTTAAACACCTCTATCATATCCCCCCTCAGTCGTCTCTTCTCCAAGCTGAAAAGTCCTAACCTCTTTAGTCTTTCCTCATAGGGGAGTTGTTCCATTCCCCTTATCATTTTGGTAGCCCTTCTCTGTACCTTCTCCATCGCAATTATATCTTTTTTGAGATGCGGCGACCAGAATTGTACACAGTATTCAAGGTGTGGTCTCACCATGGAGCGATACAGAGGCATTATGACATTTTCCGTTTTATTCATCATTCCTTTTCTAATAATTCCCAACATTCTGTTTGCTTTTTTGACTGCCACAGCACACTGCACCGACGATTTCAATGTGTTATCCACTATGACACCTAGATCTCTTTCTTGGGTTGTAGCACCTAATATGGAACCCAACATGGTGTAATTATAGCATGGGTTATTTTTCCCTATATGCATCACCTTTCACTTATCCACATTAAATTTCATCTGCCATTTGGATGCCCAATTTTCCAGTCTCACAAGGTCTTCCTGCAATTTATCACAATCTGCTTGTGATTTAACTACTCTGAACAATTTTGTGTCATCTGCAAATTTGATTATCTCACTCGTCGTATTTCTTTCCAGATCATTTATAAATATATTGAACAGTAAGGGTCCCAATACAGATCCCTGAGGCACTCCACTGTCCACTCCCTTCCACTGAGAAAATTGCCCATTTAATCATACTCTCTGTTTCCTGTCTTTTAGCCAGTTTGCAATCCACGAAAGGACATCGCCACCTATCCCATGACTTTTTACTTTTCCTAGAAGCCTCTCATGAGGAACTTTGTCAAACGCCTTCTGAAAATCCAAGTATACTATATCTACCGGTTCACCTTTATCCACATGTTTATTAACTCCTTCAAAAAAGTGAAGCAGATTTGTGAGGCAAGACTTGCCTTGGGTAAAGCCATGCTGACTTTATTCCATTAAACCATGTCTTTCTATATGTTCTATGATTTTGATGTTTAGAACACTTTCCACTATTTTTCCTGGCACTGAAGTGAGGCTAACCGGTCTGTAGTTTCCCGGATCACCCCTGGAGCCCTTTTTAAATATTGGGGTTACATTTGCTATCCTCCAGTCTTCAGGTACAATGGATGATTTTAATGATAAGTTACAAATTTTTACTAATAGGTCTGAAATTTCATATTTTAGTTCCTTCAGAACTCTAGCAATGAATTCCAGAGCTTAATTATGCGCTGTGAAAATTAATTTTCTTGATTTGTTTTAAATGAGCTACATACTAACTTCATGGAGTGCCTCCTGGTTCTTCTATTATCTGAGAGAGTAAAGAACTGATTTACATTATCTTGTTCAAGTTCTTTCATGATTTTGTAGACCTATCATATCCCCTCTCAGTCGTCTCTTCTCCAAACTGAACAACCCTAACTTCTTTAGACTTTCCTCATAGGGCAGCTGCTCCATGCCCCTTATTATTTTGGTTGCCCTTCTTTGCACTTTCACCAGTGCAGCTATATCCTTTTTGAGATGTGGTGACCAGAACTGCACACAATATTCAAGGTGCAGTCTCATCATGGAGCGATACAGAGGCATTATGACATCCTCCATTTTATTTTCTATTCCCTTCCTAATAATTCCTAACATTCTGTTTGCTTTTTTGATCGCCACAGCACAATGAGCCAACGAGTTCAATGTATTATTCTCTATGATGCCTAGATCTCTTTCCTGGGTGGTAACTCCTAAGATATAACCTAACATTGTGTAACTAGTGCAAGGGTTATTTTTCCCTATATGCATCACTTTGCACTTGTCCATGTTAAATTTCATCTGCCATTTGGAAGCCCAGTCTTCCAGTCTCACAAGGTCCTCCTGCAATTCATCACAATCCACTTGAGATTTAACTGCTCTGCATAATTTTATGTCATCCACAAATTTGATCACCTCGCTCTGTAACTAAGGCTTAACTTTAATGGAAGAAAGTACAGAGTCATGGATCTGAGTTGAAGCAATCCAAGAGTGCTGTACATAGCAACATGCAATATGACAGCGGAGAAAGACCATATGACCCAACCAGTCTGCCCATTCATATCTGCTTGACTTTATAGTTCCTGCCTCTCCTTCAGAGATTCTCTCTGCTTGTCTCAGGCTCTCTTGAATGCTGATAATGTCATGATGAGAGATGAGATACTGATGTGCACCAAACTGCAGAGGGATTTCAGGGTGATCATATCTGATTTTATCAAGTATGCAAAATAGTATGATAAAGCAGTGGTGAACACCAGATACATATTAAGTGAGATTTATTCGTAGAATTATGTCCAGTTCTGGAGGCTATGGGACATATTTTTAATCCTACGCGCATGGGGTACATTTGTGCGAGCTACCCAGCGTGCACAAATGTGCACCTGATTTTATAACATGCGCGCGCTACCGCGCGCATGTTATAAAATCCAGGGTCGGCGTGCGCAAGGGCTCAGCCTTAGGGGAGCCCCGATGGCTTTCCCCGTTCCCTCCAAGGCACCTCCGACTGCCCCCGGATCGGCCCCTTGGCACCACGCCCACAACCCTGCCCGCTTCCCGCCTCTTTTTCAAAGCCCCGGGACATACTCGTGTCCCGGGGCTTGCGTGCGCCGCCAAACTTATGCAAGTTTTCGGGGTTACGCGCGTACCCCTTTGAAAATCTACCCCTATATTTGCAAACAGATAGACCATACCTAAGAGTACAGGCAATTCGGGGTGGGGGAGGGGGCTACCAAAATGGTGCAAAGTCTGTTCCATAAAGATTATGAAGTGAGACTTAATATGCATCTATCCTAAAGGAGAATGAAGAAAGAGCAATAGTCACATTTTGCCATCACATGAACAATTTTGTGCAGTTATATCTTTTGAAAATACATGTGCTGTGTGCTGTGCCAGCCAAAAAAAGCAAACAATGATAGGAATTATACGGAAGGGAATGGCAAATAAAACGTAGGATGTCATAATGCCTCTATATCGCTCCATGGTGAGACCCCACCTTGAATACTGTTTACAATTCTGGTCGCCGCATCTCAAAAAAGATATAGTTGCGATGGAGAAGGTACAGAGAAGGGCAACCAAAATGATAAAAGGGGATGGAACAGCTCCCCTATGAGGAAAGGCTGAAGAGGTTAGGGCTGTTCAGCTTGGAGAAGAGATGTTTGAGGGGGGATATGAGCAACATCTATAAAATCATTAAACAGTTATTTACATTTTCAGATAGTACAAAGTTTACGGGGCACTCCATGAAGTTAGCAAGTAGCACATTTAAAACAAATCAGAGAAAATTATTTTTCACTCAACACGCAATTAAGCTCTGGAATTTGTTGCCAGAGGATGTGGTTAGTTCAGTAAGTGTAGCTGGGCTTAAAAAAGGTTTGGATAAGTTCCTGGAGGAGAAGTCCATAAACTGCTATTAATCAATAGGGAATAACCACTGATTGTTGGCAGCATTAGTAGCATGGGATCTGTTTAATATTTGGGTAATTGCCAGGTACTTATGACTTGGATTGGCCACTGTTGGAAACAAGAAACTGGGCTTAATGGACCCTTGGTCTAACCCAGTATGGCATATTTTATGTTCATATGTACAGTAACATAGTAAATGATAGCAGATATGGATTAATTGGCCCACCCGGTCTGCCCAGTTGAACATAAGGAGTGCCATGCTGTGTCAGAATCAAACCCCAGCATCCTATCTGTGACAGCAGCCAGTCCATATCATAAATATCCGGCAGGTCCCAGAATGCAGATCTACTTGTTATTCACTCCCAGGTATAGCAATGGCTTTCTCTAACGTACCTGGCTAATAATGTTTTATGGACTTTTCCTCCAGGAAGTTGTCCAAACCTCTTTTAAGCCCCGCTGTGCTCATTGCTTTGACCACGTCCTCCGGCAATGGATTCCACAGCTTGATTGTGTTGAGTAAAAAGGCACTTTTGACTATTTGCTTTCAAGCTGCTGTTTATTAGTTTCATGAGGTGACCGCTTGTTTTAGTATTATTTGAAAGGATAAATAGCCATCCCCTATTTACCCGTTCCAGACCTCTCATGATTTTAAACACCTCTATCATATCCCCCCTCAGCCGTCTCTTCTCCAAGCTGAGGAGCCCTAGCCTCTTTAGCCTTTCCTCACTGGGGAGCCATTTATCATTTTGGTCGCCTGTCTCTCTGCCCTTTCTAGTCTCGTTATGGCTTTTTGCGATGGGGCAACCAGAACTGCACACAATTCTTAAGGTGTGGTTGCACTATGGATCGATAACAGTGGCTTTATAAAATTCTCAGTTTTAGTCTCCATTCGTTTCTGAATCATTCACAACATTCTATTTGCTATTTTGATCGCCTTCTGTACGCTGAATTGAGGATTTCCATATATTGTCCACAATGACCCCAAGTTAATTTTTCTGAGTGGTGACTCCTAAAAACGGAATCCAGCCTTGTGTTCCTGTAATTGGGATTATTTTTCCCTGTCTTTGGGCAGATGAGCAAATAAATTCCTATACTTAGATCAACACCAGTTTCTGCTTTCCCCCAAAGTACTGCAAAGACCCTGCCCAAATTATTGCTATTTAAAGGGTGCAAGTATCAAAATCAGTTTTCATTTATACTACAGAGTGATGTCAATTTAAGTTCTGGATGATCGCGGGATCAGAGGAAAAAAAATAAAAGATAAAAAAAAGTAAAATCCTCATAATAGTGACAGAGTCAAAGGGCAGGGTTATTATTATTGTTAAGCAAGGGCAATGGCCGGCCTTTGTATTTATTTTGATTTTCTGCTTTTTTCAGCACTTCAAAGTGGATTATATTCAGGTACTGTAGTTATTTCCCTATCCCCAGAGGACTTACAACCCTACTTTAGGCTACTCCTCCACTCCAAGGTGACCAAGTTTCACTCTGCACCCCCCTCTGTCCCCTGACCCTATCAGTCTCTCTCTCTCTTCTCCTGACCTCACCCCCCTCCCTCTTCCCCCCCCCCCCCGCTGTACAATCTGCCTTCCCTCTCCCATGCTGATCAGTAGTAGGAGGAGGGGAACAGAGGTACCTTGGACCGCATTCTCCTTCTCCTCCTCCTCCCTCTGCTGCCTGGCCCAACAGCTGGCTACACAGAGCCCCATGCACTTCAAAGCAGCAGTCAGGCCCAGAAGTGGAGGATACAACTGACATCCTGCTGCTGTGCTCCTTCTACTCTTCCTGCCCAACCCGGCCCCAGATCTTCCACAGCAATTCTGCGAGAAGGGACAGATTTTGGTCATGCCATGAGCCCCGTGGCCCAGCCCCATTCTGACAGGACCAAAACATACACTTTTTTGAGAAAACATGGTCAAAGGACCTTAAAAAAATGACTGACTCTTAAAAAAAACAACAAAGTACATGAGCACTTGACCTTTTCTACAAGCTACATTTTGAAATCCAACTGAAGAGGGTTGGGGGGAATGGGGAAGGGCACAAAAGAGTAGGAAGAAGGAACAAGCCTTGCCTGTAAGACAGACAACACAGAGTGGTGAAAGCGGCACCCAACAATCTTATGTGGTGGGCCTAATTTACTAAATTCAATAGTCCAAATGTAACCTTTGCAAAATGTTCTAAGAAATTAGAATTCACCATTTTGAAAAAAAGAGGCAAAGACAAGTGAAATAAAAGAAATATAGCAGGCAACTTACAGGTTCTACTTTCAGGAACATTTTGCGACCTCAGTGGTGTACACAGGGGACTTGAGTTAAAGCCCCTCTGAAATGGATTGACAAAGTAACACAGTGGAAGGTTGCAGAAAAAGACCATATGACCTATCCAGTCTGCCCAGTTACTCCTGTCTGCTCTGCTAAGGATATATTCCAGCTGCCAGCCACAGAAGCTTGACAGTTTGTAGGATATTATTTCTCATCTAAGTCGGTTTTTGTTTTACACACTGGTTCTCTACCCTCTTGCATAGAAGAACATTCAAGAACCAAAATTAATCCAACAGCCTGCCCTCCTCCCATATTTCTTACACACGATCTCTGCAATCATCTAAAACAGCTGCCAAAACCAGGGAAGCTGTTATGATCATCCTGTCTCCTAGGTTTCTTTGGAGTCACTGGACTGTAGGCGACCAGTAGATACCACTAACCTTCTGGCACTGATCCATTTGGTTTCTAGGTAATTGTAGCCTGCAGGGACTTGCCCGGCTATCCTATGACTTGCGGTATCACCAGAACATGCTTTCCTATGGTCCCAATCAGCCCAGCCAGTCTGTTTAATTTTACCTGTGGTGCAATGCCAAAGACCCCAGCCAATCTCTGGTTTTTTTTTTATCCCTCGCCAATCTTCTACCAGGGATCCTCTGTACTTATCCTGTGCTTTTTCTGAGCTCTGTTAGTGTTTGTATCTCCACTCTCTCTCCACTGGGAGTCCATTCCATGAATCCCTACCCCTTTCCCGAAAGAAACATTTTCTGATGTTGCTCCTGAATCAATCCCCCTGGAGCTTCTTGCTGAGACCTCCTGAGGTAGAACATTCTTTCCTCTGAAAAAGGTTTGATTTTTGTGCCTGATTTATATCTTTTGAGGTATTTGAATTTCTCTATTATATTTCCTCTGTCTCTCCCATCCAACAGAGTCTACATATGTAGGTCCTTAAGTCTCATCTCATGTGGCTTTTGTTTCAGAACCTGTACCATTTTGGTAGCCCTGTGGACCACACTCTATCCAGTTCTGGAAGGCCTCCAGCCTTCTATATCATTTTTTAGATATAGCCTCCAGAACTGGACACAATATTCTAGGTAAGGTCTTAACAAAAACTTGCACATAGGCATTATCAACTCCTTTTTTCTACTATACCGCTCCCAGGGCACTCTAGAATTCCTCTAAGTCTGGCCAAAGACTTATTACACTGTTTCACTACCTTGACACAATCTTCCTCTGATAAAGCCATGCTGCCTAAGATCATGCAACCCATTGCATTCTAATAACGTTGCTATATTTCTGTAGAGTCTCAATTATTTTCCCATTACCAAGGTAAGACTAACCAACCTGTAGTTTCCAACCTCCTTTCTGTTACCACTTTTATAAAGAGCAATCTAAGAACAAACAACCCCCCAAAAAACACTGTCCTCAAACGAAAATATCACACAAAAATAGGACCAGTCAAAACACAATTAGTGAGGCGAGACATAGACAAGAAAGATATTGTGTGGTTAGGTTGTCAGCAAGCCGGGCGAATGTGTAAGACCACCTTAGTAGGAGGCAGCCCTGACCTCTCTATCAGCCGCCAAGAAGAGGCTGTATTAATAAACAAAAATGAAGGTTAGTAATGTAACCTCTCACTTTTTTTAAAGCATCATTTTTAAACTGCAAGTAAAAAAAACCCCCATAGGCATAGCTCAGAAAAATCAACATGATAGAAGAGAAGCAAAACCCCAGTGTCAACTGGCGTTTTGGATCTCTTACATCAGAGGGACTTATTTTAAGCGAAGTGTCTGTTTCTTGTCAAAGGATCGCTCCATCCGGATCAATCGATCACCAGCAGATTGAAGAGAGGCCAGGAGCTATCTCATCTTCCGCACTAGCTTTTGCCATTCTGCTTACTTTCCCTGCTTCTCTCAGCTTTACCTGGTAATTCTTCTCTGTTCCTCCTTCTGAGGTCCTTAGTACTTTTTTCCGTGCTAATCTTTTTGCCCTTGCACTTTCAGCCACCACCTCTTTTGAAAGGCATGCTCGTTTCTTTATCATTACTTTCCTAATATGAAGGTTCAATGCCCACACTGGCGCACCTTTTGGTTTAGCCCGTTGTTGTTCAGCTTCACAAAGAACTTTCTATCCTTGCAGTGCTTCCCCCATTTTAATGAAGTTGGCGCTTCTGAAGTTCAGGACCTCGATCTTTTGGCTCTTATATTAAACCATATCATCGGATGATCAATGGAATTTAGGTGACCATCGAGAGATGCTTTGCCCATTTGTAAGCACCAGATCTAGCATCATCCCCTCCTTCATTGGTTCCTGAGGAGCCTCCCTTGAAAGAAATCCAAGTACAATACATCAGATCAGGAGTTATGAAAACTAACTTAATATCGACTATCTACAATGAATATGTATGAGATAGATTTGCTTGCAATGGAGGCAGTGCATGCAGATCTATCTCATGATTATTCATTGAGGATATCCTGAAAATGAACATAAGAACATGCCATACTGGGTCAGACCAAGGGTCCATCAAGCCCAGCATCATGTTTCCAACAGTGGCCAATCTAGGCTATAAGAACCTGACAAGTACCCAAACACTATGTCTATTCCATGCTACTTGTTATGCTCGGGTTTGTGGACCCTTGGGCCAACGGGAGGATGGAATACCTTGGGGAAGACCCGAAGGGTCTCTCGGGTGGCGAGGCAGGAACCGAAGGCGTGACCGGTGGGCCCTTGGCACTGGAGACTGCGGCGACAGTGGAAGCGGAGGAAGAGTCGAGAGGAGGAGCAGTGTCTTCACCCCTGGAAGTCTGCGGTTCCCCCAGGAGGAGCCCGTAGGAACCCAGACCACTGGGACTTAGGTGGACCTTTGAGAGGTCAGGTGAAGGTGCAAGGGCCGACTGGAGCTTCACCCTGGAAGCCTGTGGTCCCCCCGGGAGGAGCCCATAGGGACCCGGGCCGCTGGGACTTAGGCGGGCCCTTGGAGATGGTAGTCTTGAAGAAGTCCTAGGTCGAGTGCCAGAGGGTCATCGCTCACCAGTCCACAGTCGTACGTCAGAGAATCACCACTTGCCAATCCGAAGTCAGGAACCAGAGAATTACCGTAAGCCAATCCAAAGTCAGGAACCAGGAACACGAAGACGAAGCAGAAACCAGAAGCTAAGCTTGAGGAACTCACCGAAGCAAGCAGACTGGACAAAGCTCACAGGAGACGTTGCCAAGTCAAGGAATGGTCAAGGAATGGAGATAGGACTCAGCTGCATCCACTTAAAGGGACGAGGGCCCTTTAAATCAAATGAAGAGGTGCGGCCTCGCGTCTAAGGATGGCGGCAGCCATCTTGGATCCGGGCCGCGGAGGAGAGCAGTGGCGACCGCGAGGGAGGAGCAGGAGCGGCTCCGATCCCAGCGGTCAGCCCGGGGACTCGCACTACTGCGCAGAGGTGCCAGGCACGGCGCGGGGCGGTCGGCCCCGCCGTGGTGGGAAGACGAGGTAGGGGACTGCGCCCGTGGACGGCCACGGGCGCGGAACACAACAGTACCCCCCTCTTTAGGGCGCCTCCCTGGAGGCCTGGGTTTTCTGGATGATCTTGATGAAATTGCTCGAGCAATCTGCGGTCCAGAATGTTGGCCAGGGGTTCCCAAGTGTTCTCCTCGGGGCCGAATCCCTCCCATGCAAGGAGATACTCCCACTTCTTCCCATGCTTCCTTATGTCCAAGACCTCGCGTACTTGAAAGTGAGGTCATCCTCGGAGGCAATAGGTTGGGGAGTCGGAGGCGCGCTGGAGGGCCAAGACAACACCAGTGGCTTCAAAAGCGATACATGGAACTTGTTGTGTATTTTAAGAGAAGGTGGCAGACGAAGCTGGTATGAGACTGCTCCAACCTGGCAATTGATAGAGAACAGTCCAATAAAACGCGGGGCCAGTCGCGTTGATGGCAGCTTCAAATGGATGAACTGGGTACTCAGCCATACCTTCTGACCTGGCTTGAACGGGGGGTAAGGCCTTCTCCGCCGATCTGCATATTTCTTGGTGGCTTGGCTGGCTTGGACCAATGCACGTCGCGTGGTGACCCACGAGCAGTGTAGCTCATCTGCCGACAGTTGAGCTCCCGGGGACGTAACCTGAATGGGAACTGGCAGCGGTGGGCGTGGCTGTTTCCCATATACAACCTGAAAGGGCAAAGAGCCGGTCGCAGATGAAAGGTGCGAGTTGAGCGCGAACTCTGCCCAGGGTAGCAGGCTGGACCAATCATCTTGTTTATTGTTGACGTAGAGTCGAAGGAATTGTTTTAGCATCTGGTTTGTCCGCTCCGCTAGACCATTAGACTGAGTGTGGTACGCCGAGGTATAATCCAAGATAACGTCGAACTTTTGGCAAAGGGCCCTCCAAAAGTGGTTGGTGAACTGAAGTCCCCTATCGGACAGGATACTTTTAGGCACACCATGCAAGCAAAAAATATGCTGCACAAAGAGCTGGGCCAGCTGAGGGGCAGTCGGCTTCCCTGGGAGGGGCACAAAATGTGCCATCTTACTAAAATGGTCCACTACCACCCATATGACTGTATTGCCGCTGGACAATGGTAGGTCGACCACGAAGTCATTGGCCACATGAGTCCATGGCTCCGCGGGCGCTGGTAGTGGCTGGAGTAGACCTGGGGTCGCGCCATGGATCTTCTTGTGCCGAGCACATACCTGGCAGGATTCCACGTAGGCCTGAACATCCCGGTTGACTTTAGGCCACCAACAGTATTGGCGCAGGTTTTGTAAAGTCTGGGTTTGTCCAGGGTGGCCCGAGCAACGGGAGTCGTGGGCCCAAGCGAGGACGTGTTTGCGCAGGTGCTGAGGGACCAAGGTCTTCCCTGGAGGGATGGTCGTGGTGGCAGACAGGAGGACCCGAGACGGAACAGGATGCTGGCACCACGGAATGGAGACAATTGCCGTGGCAATTCGGTCCCCAACAAGCCAGCTGCAGTGTCTTCCAATCAAACTGGGGCTCATGGTCCTGGAGCCACGGAAGTCCTAGGACAATCAGATGGATGGAATATTCCAGGACGTAGAACAAGATTTGTTCCTGGTGCAGGACCCCAGCTCTGAGCTGGATGGGAATCGTAGTGTGTCACCTGTTCTGGGAGGGGCTTCCCCTGGATCGAAGAGACGCCCATGGGAACAGGAAGGCGGACTTGTGGGATCTTCCTTTCATTGCCAAGGTGATGGAGAAACTAGCAAATACGCAACTATCGGATTACATAGAAGAACACAAAATTCTATTCCCTACTCAATTCGGTTTCAGAAAAGCCTCAAATACCGAATCACTACTCATATCACTGACGGACTACCTGACTTTGGGCCTTGACAAAGGACAGGCCTTCCTTTTGATTTTATTAGATCTATCTGCAGCTTTTGACACTGTAAACCACGCCATATTACTAAACCAACTGGCTAACATCGGTATTGCAGGATCAGCGCTGACTTGGTTTAAGACTTTTCTAGAAAACAGAGGTTTCAAAGTCAAAATCCTGAACAAAGAATCCCATAGATACCCATCATCACAAGGAGTTCCTCAGGGCTCCTCTCTCTCACCTACACTCTTCAATCTATACCTTCTCCCACTTTGCCAACTTCTAAACAAATTGAATCTAAAACACTTTATTTATGCCGACGACGTCCAGATTGTGATCCCCCTCCAAGAATCCATTAATAAAACTCTAAAACTGTGGGAAAACTGTTTCAAAGAAATTAATGACCTCCTATCCAGCTTAAACCTAATTCTAAACCAATCAAAAAGTGAATTCCTGCTAATCTCACCGGATAACTGCAAAATCACTACGAACCCGCCAGCCAACTTACAAATATCAAAAGTAAGAGATCTAGGAGTATCCATAGACAACAGACTAAACCTAAAAGCATTTATTAAGCAAACAACTAAAGACTGCTTCCACAAACTACACAAATTAAAAAGAATAAAACCCCTATTTCATTTCCATGATTATAGAACAGTGCTCCAAGCAATAATCTTTGCGAAAATAGATTATTGCAACGCTATACTACTAGGCCTCCCATCATCCCATACCAAACCTCTCCAAATGATTCAAAACACGGCAGCAAGAATCCTAACTAACAAGAAAAGAAGAGATCACATCACGCCGGTCCTTAAAGACCTTCACTGGCTGCCAATCCACTTCAGGATAATCCATAAATCCCTAACCACAATCTTCAAAAATATCCATGGACTAGCTCCACTCCATCTACAAATAGCACTTAAAAAACACTCCTCCAACAGACCCACTAGAGAAGTGTACAGAGAACTTCTACAGGTACCACACGCCAATACCACCCAACACATAACCCTGAGAGACAGGGCCTTCTCTACAGCAGGCCCCCCACTATGGAACTCAATCCCCTTAGAATTACGACAGGAACCATGTCTTCCAACCTTCAGAAAGAGACTTAAGACATGGCTGTTCAAGAAAGCCTTTCCGGACTCTGACTGATGATTTCACCAAATACAGAAAGACGGTCTATCTCCCACTAAACTGATACGGACATACCAAACACTACACGTTCTTATTCTTGTTAAATTTCTATCGTCTTATTCTTCTTCTTTTCCCAGTTAGAACCATCCTTGTTTTATTGTAACTGATTTTTTCTGCGCACTGTTATAACTTGTTATAATTTGTAAATATATAAAATGTATACTCATGTTATATTTATACACGTTTATAATGTATTGATCACCCCTGTTTTATGTAAACCGACATGATACGAATCTCCGTGAATGCCGGTATAGAAAAACTCAAATAAATAAATAAAATAAATCTTTAGGTGTTCCACCAGGCCTTTCATTATAAAATTGCCGCCGGCACCGGAGTCCACTAGAGCTAAAGTGTGGAAGTCTCCTTCTATCGTGGTTAATGACACTGTATGTTAGTGAAGGTACAGGTGTGGTACGGCCCAGGAAGAGACCTCCTCCAGGTCCTAGGCCCGAGAGTTTCCCGGTTGTTCTGGACAGGCGGCTACTCGGTGGCCCACCGTGCCGCAATAAAAGCAGAGTCCCTCCTTCGTGCGCCGCCGCCACTCCTGCGGAGATACTTTCCCGCGACCCAACTCCATGGGTTCGTCGGCGGGTGCCCGAGGGACTTCAGGGGCACTCTTGGACGGAGGAGAGGGCCTCCTTGCTGCTTTAGACACCGGGATGCGAAACCTCATGCGACGGTCTACACGATTGGCCAACTCAATCATGCCGTCGAGATTGTCGGGGAGTTCCTTCGCTGCCAACTCGTTTTGAAGGCGCAAGGCTAGGCCCTCCAGAAAGATACCATGCAGGCAATCCTCTCTCCAATTCAGCTCCGCGGCCAGGGTGCGGAATTCTGTGGCGTACTCGGCCACAGTACGGGTGCCCTGCCGCAACCGGAGCAGTTCGGAGACCGCAGTGGACTTGCGGACGGGTTCGTCAAACATCTGCCAAAACGCAGACAGGAACTGGGTCAAGTCTCTAAAGATTGGATCACTTCTTTCCCATAGGTGAGAGGCCCAGATCAGGGGCTTCCCGTCGAGCAGGGACATGATTTATTTATTTATTTATTTAGTAACTTTTATATACCGACGAACGTTGGGAACATCTCGTCGGTTTACATATAACAGAACTGAGCAACAGGCTTTACAATTTTTGCGTAATTAGATAATTAAATAAGGAACATTCAGAGCATACAAATAACAGATTAGATTATATAAGTAAAATTATAAAAGTGTGATACATGAAAGAGGTTATCTAAAAGGGGGTGGGGGGGGTGGGGAGGGGGAGATTCTGATATATAGGGGGGTATCCACAATTAAAGGAGGTATATATACACGTGATTGGGAACAAATTTTTTATATATAAGTTTTTTATATACAATATGTAGTCCTGATAAATTCACTTTATGGGGGGTGAGGGGGAAGAGGTAGTTTAGAGTAGAGGGAGGGGGTGAAAAGGAGGTGGAAAATAGGTGGGGGAAGAGGGAGGGGGAGAGGTTAGGAGTTGTAGGGGGTGGGGTTAGAGTGGTTGTGTGAATATAAGGGGTAGAAGTAATTGAGGAGCCAGGATTGGAGACCCAGGTCTGCGGGGGGGGGGGAGGGGGGGTGAGAGTGAATGTGTGTATATTAGGTATAAGAGTGTTTGAAGAACCAGGTCTTCAGGTTTTGCCTGAATATTTTTGGGCAAGTTTCTTGGCGGAGGGAGGTAGGTAGCTTGTTCCAAAGAAGCGGGCCTGCTAGGGATAGGGCTCTTTCGTTTGTGGTGCGGAGTTTAGTAAGCTTAGGTGAGGGGGTGTGTAATGTAGCTAGATATTGTTTTCTGGTGGGTCTATTGCTGTTGTGAAATGAGAAGTGTTCTTTGTACCAGTGCATGTTCTGGTTGTGAAGAGATTTGTGTATTAGGGTGAGGGCTTTGAAGGCAATTCTAGATGCTACGTGATGTAGCTGGTCTTGACCAGGTCGCTGGGAAACTGTGCCGGCAGTAAGGAAAAGCGAACCTGGCACTGGCTGAGGAATCCTCGACACAACTTTGCGTCTCCGGCGTATCGAGAGGGTGCCGGGAGTTGTGTGGGAGTAACTTGCACCTGGTCGACTTTGCGTCTCCGGCGTATCGAGAGGGTGCCGGGAGTTGTGTGGGAGTAACTTGCTCCTGGTCGCCTCCGGAGGCCTGGACGGACTGGGGTTGAGTAGGGCGACCTCCTTGCGCACCAGGCGGAGATGGAAGCGCAGGATTCATAGGCCCTAGCGCTTCCAGGCGTTGGGTCAGGCCCTGTACAGCAGAGATCAGGGCATCGAGGGTCTGTTGTTGGTCTTTCAGATGCTGGGCCATCCCAGGAATTGCCTGGTGGGCAGATACCTCCGCCGGGTCCATGGACTTGGCAATCTGTTATGCTCGGGTTTGTGGACCCTTGGGCCGACGGGAGGATGGAATACCTTGGGGAAGACCCGAAGGTTCTCTCGTCTGGTGGTGAGACAGGAACCGAAGACGTGACCAGTGGGCCCTTGGCACTGGAGACTGCGGCTACAGTGGAAGCGGAGGAAGAGTCGAAAAGAGGAGCAGTGTCTTCACCCCTGGAAGTCTGCGGTTCCCCCAGGAGGAGCCCATAGGAACCCAGACCGCTGGGACTTAGGTGGACCTTTGAGAGGTCAGGTGACGGTGCAAGGGCCGACTTGAGCTTCACCCTGGAAGCCCGTGGTCCCACCAGGAGGAGCCCGTAGGGACCCGGGCCGCTGGGACTTAGGCGGGCCCTTGGAGACGGTAGTCTTGAAGAAGTCCTAGGTCGAGTGCCAGAGGGTCGTCGCTCACCAGTCCGAAGTCGTACGCCAGAGAATCACCACTTGCCAATCCGAAGTCAGGAACCAGAGAATCACCGTAAGCCAATCCAAAGTCAGGAACTAGGAACACGAAGACGAAGCAGAAACCAGAAGCCAAGCTCGAGGAACTCACCGAAGCAAGCAGACTGGACAAAGCTCACAGGAGACATTGCCAAGTCAAGGAATGGTCAGAGGAAGTCTCCCTTTATACTTCCTCTGACTCTGGAGATAGGACTCAGCTGCATCCACTTAAAGGGATGAGGTCCCTTTAAATCAAATGAAGAGGCGCGGCCTTGCGTCTAAGGATGGCGGCGGCCATCTTGGATCCAGGCTGCTGATGAGAGCAGTGGTGACCGCGAGGGAGGAGCAGGAGCGGCTCTGATCCCGGCAGTCAGCCCGGGGACTCGCGCTATTGCACGGAGGTGCTGGGCCCGGCGCGGGGCACTTGGCCCCGCCGTGGTGGGAAGACGAGGTAGGGGACCGCGCCCATTGGACGGCCACAGGCACGGAACTCAACACTACTGTTGCTAGTAATAGCAGTGGCTATTTTCTAAGGGGTGCTCAAGAACTGATTTGAGGAACACTAGTCCCATCCACATCCAGCAGATTAAAATTTCCTACAAGCAGCACCTTCCCCTTTATTGCAATCTTAGGTATATCTTTGACTAGATTTCTGTCTAATCCCTCCATCTGTGCCAGAGGTCTGTAGATCACATCAATGAAGAAAGAAGTGTCATCACCCCTTTCCAAGATAGCTAACAGTTGCCTCTTCCTTTCCCCATATCTCCAGAATTTCTGTTGCTTTAATTATTGCTTGACTATTACCTCTCCTTTTCTGTCTACCCTGTCTTTCCGTACCAGGGTATATCCCAGTCAAGGGAACTGATTGAGCCACATTTCCACAATCTCTGGATCTGCCTCCACCATAGAGCTTGCAAGTCCGGAATTTTATTTTCTAGACTTTGAGTATTTATTTAGGTTTTTTTATATACCGGCATTCATGATAAAATCACATCATGCCGGTTTACATTCGAACAAGGTGTGCAAAAAGTACAATAACTGAATCTAGTGCAGAGGAGTAGCAGTTACAATGAAACAGGGGTAATGGAACTGGGACAAGAGAGAAAAAAGCAGAAGAAGGTTAACATCATAAATTAATAATTATTTACAGAATCGAAGTGGCTACATTCTTTGAGTATATAGGTTGTGATTCAGGTATGGTCAGGGAAGGCTTGTTTGAATAGCCAAGTTTTCAATCTATTTGTGCCTAATGGCCTTTCAGATATTTCTCGCTCCGATTCCATATCTTCGTACCTGCCCTGCTTATTGCCTCTACTCATTCCAGGTAACCTTTTTGCATTTTTTTTTTCGCCATTAGCTTTGTTTGTTGGTTGTGGTGACTGTCAAATTTAATCAGCTTATACCTGCCACCTTCCTCATCTAGTTTAAATTCTTGACAGTGTAAGCTCTAAACTGTTCAGCTATGATCCTGGTTCCCCATCTCCTCAGACAGATGCAGACCAGCCCTCCAGTACAACCTTGCATCCTTCTACATATTGCCCTGTCCCCTAAGATATTCCAAACCCTCTTCTTTCTACCAGCTTTTCAACTATGTATTAAAAATCCTGGTGCAACATAGCGCACCTTCCCCCTTATGATACACAGGTAATACCTCTGAAAATGCTACTGTCCTTGCCTACTGCTTAAGACCTTCCATTAATCTCTTTAATGCTTCCTTTACTAGTACGCAGACATGATGCCTCCTAGCACAGTTATTTGTGCCCAGTTGGACTATGGCATCAATCTCTTCACCAGCAATATTAGCAACATGGTTTATATCCCAGCTAGCCGAGGAGTCCAGTACGTATTTGATTTTCTTGTCTTTCTGCAATCCTACACAAAATAAACTCCTCTGATACTTCAGTCCCCTACTAGGCAAGGTTGGTGCAAAGGTATTAGGTGCCCTAGGCAAAGTTTCATCTGATGGTAGCTTCAGCACACTGTTTCCTTCTTTGGCAGCACCCCCACCTCAATCTCTTCCTCCCACCCTGTGCTCAGCATTCCCCTTCTCTCTTTCTTTCTACCCATCATTGCTTCTTTCCCCCTCCCACATTATTCTTCTTTCTCCCCTCCACGCCTAGCGTACCAGCATCACCCCAATTTTTTTGCCTTTTATCAGCATTGCCAGCATCCTTTCTCTCCACCCCCCCCCCCCCCGATCTGCCCAGCACCCTCTCTCTTTCTCCATCCTGCCACTGCTCAGTACTTTCTCTTTTTCTTTCTCCGACTCCACACCTATCCACAGCACCTTCTCGGTTTCTCCATCCCCCACCTACTCAGTACATGCTCTGTCTCACCAACCCACACTCCAAGCACACTCTCTCTCTATCCCACTAAGGTATCTCGCTTTGCTTCAGCCACCAGGAGAATGGGTGCTACCAGCGGCCCAGGCCAGTAGGATGGGCTCAGCCAGCAGCCAGGGGGTCTCCCACTGGTAGGAGTTTGCCAACCTCCACCCTCCCCCCCCCCCATCCTAATGTTTGGTCTAGATGACCTAATGAAAGCATTGGTCCTGCTACCAGAAGTACCCTTCTCCTGTTTTGGGATATGATGTCACTATGTTGGAGGCTTATATTTATGGTGAGTTTCTTCCTTCATTTCTGTGTCCACATCAGATACCCATGTGGGAATATCATTAATGCTGTGGAGGCATTCTGTAGTGGTATTATGGGGGGAGGAGCACAGACATGACTCTGACACAGATCTTATCCTGCCAGAGCCCACCAAAATTCATCTTTTCCTAGGCCTGCGGATCCTTTGTGGAAGTGGGAGCAAATTTGATGGAGGGGAGAGGGAGGGAGGGAGGACTCCTGACCAATTCTATCTTGAGCTGATCCAACTCCATCATCTTTCCTGAAAAACTGGACACAGGCAGAGCAACAATGAATCTTCCAGAGTGAAAGCTCCATAGTTATTTACACTGCATGACTTCCCTGTAAGATTCGTGGACCCTTGTTGCTGTTGGAGACTAGTCAGGAGCTTCACATATACCAGCACTTTTCCCCTTGGGTTCAGCTCTCGGGTTCCAGGGGCCAGCAGCTCCTAGGAGTCTCTTAGGATTTGGTAGGACTGTAGGACCCGGTCAAAGCTAGGGTTGGAGGCAGGTGGGCAGTCAAGAATGGTCAGAATTCACGCTAAGGTCTATCCAGTATTCAGTCCAAGGACAGGCGTGGGAAACACTGAGAAGGAAGGAGACAGCAGAGCTGGAAGGATGAGGCAGGCTGGGCTGGGGAGTCGAGACAGGCTGCACTAGGAAGGCCAGGCAAGTTCAGAATCAGGAACGCAGGAAAGCAGCAACTCATTCTACATGGGATGCAGGCGACCCGTTGCTGAGGTAGAGAGTGAGTGTCCTGGAAAACCCTTTATAGGGCTTGGAGGCCAATGTCATCAGTGGCTACCACGGGCAATTTCCCGCTGCTGGCCTTTTAAGACTGGCCGAGACCGGCATGCGCGCATTGGGAGGAAGCAGGAGCGGCGACATCCTGCCGCGAAGTGTTCAGATGGTGGCATCCCGCCACATGGGAGAGGGGCCGGCTCGGCAGCAGCGAATGAGTATCATGGCTCGCGAGTAGGCCCTGCAAGCTGCAAAATGTAACACTCTCATGATACTTACATTTTTTATTTCTGTTTAGATTTATGAAACTTGTAAGGCTTTTCAAAACACTTACTTGCTAACTGGCCCTTCTTTTTGCAGGGTGGAGTTAAAAAAATAACTTTCTAATTAAAATAAGGGATTATCCGTCCAAACTGAGAAAGTGTTTAAATAACATTCAGCTGTAGTGAAACTCAAATAATTATAAAGAATTTGCTGGAGGTTCAACCTTCATAACAGAGGCGGGACACAGATGTATAAATGTATAGAGAGACTCTCATATTTACATAGGGACATGTGTCATCTAAAGAACATGGAAGAAGTAACCAAATCCTGACATGAAAAGGATTTTATATATCAAAAAACTCAATCAATTAACCAACGAGTCTAATATATAATAAATCTAAGTATTTTAGGCTATAAAATTTTTCTACAATATATGTGAATAGTACCGATTCTGAAATGTATTCATAGGCAGGTGACTCTCATACCATCCCGCAAGCTCATTGGCATATCTGCTCTCAAGCCGCATCAGGGATCATCTTTAATCACTGGTCACAACTTTGCCCATGTATTTATATGCTAGTTTTTTACTTTTTGTTCTTTTTTTCTTTTTTCTTTTTAAATAAAAATTGTACTTCCCTTATGAAGCTCAATGTCCACGGAGGGTGATGCCCTTCCAGTAACTTTTTTAATGCAGTCCAGAGTTCAGTTCGACGTGCACGTTTCGCGTCCTGTGCTGCTTCAGGAACCTGTCTGGCTGTATTCGCGTGTGCCAAATTTCCTTCGGTTACACTTCAATATCTGAAAAAGTAAATGTTTGTCAAAAAACATTTCCGTTGGGATTATACCTTTCTTCCCTGAATTTCTTCACTTACTGCCTCGCAAACGTGAAATTTACTTCGTCGCGGTCTGGGAGAGATTTCTCCTGTGGAGCGGCGGCTCTAGAGAAGCTGCTTTTAAACGCATGCGCTTCATTTGGATTCAGCTGATTATTCTCCTGCTGATTTCATTCACTTAACTCTCGCGCTGATTATTCATCTACTGATTCCATTCAGATTACGCTTTACGCTTACGCATGCCTCAAAGTGTATGCTGATCGTGATTGTTTCAAGTGAATCATATGCACTGCATCCATTCAATCTCGCGATTGAGACCATGCGGGTGGACTGTGTTCATTTGAAAAATCCATCGCTGTTCTTGGATCCTTAGTTGTTTTACACGATCGCCTCCACGCCAATGTGCAGGTATATACTCAAGTACTGACCATCTTAGATCAGTAAAATTATGCTGATGTTCTGCAAAGTGTGAGACCAGCAGCGCTTCCATTTTCCCTGTTTTCAGACAGCTCTTATGCTCCGTTAATCTTGTCCTTAATTGACGCTTTGTCATGCCTATGTACTTGAGCTCGCAAGGGCAAAATATTATGTAGACCACAAAGCTAGTTAAACAAGAAGCTTCCCTGACTAGCGTAACTGGACGTGTACCTTGTAAGAGGATGGATGTCTTCGTTGATTTCAAAGCGCACAAATTGCAACCTGTACAATCAGGAAATTTAAATGGTATGGGTGGCTGATGCATGCTGGCACGAACAATATGGTTTTTAACATTAGGACCTCTACTGTATGCGAATCGGATGGGAGCTGTAAATTCAGGATGTATTTGTTGAAGTATACTCCAATGCTGACGGATGGCTTTGCTAATCTCTACCGATTTTACTGTATGTCTCAATACCATCGTTTGGCATGCTGGTGCATTTGTCGACGTGTTCTTGAGAAATAAATAATCTCTATTGGCATAGAGAGCATGTTTGTATGCTCGTTTTACATCAGAAACTGGGTATCCTCTTTGTAGGAATCTATCTGCCATCCTTTGGGCTTGTATCTTAAAATCTTGTCTGTCAGTGCATAAGCGTCGCAATCTTATAAATTGTCCTACTGGTAAGTTCTTCTTTAATGCTGCTGGATGGAAACTGTCAAATTTTAGAAGATTATTCCTTTCATTTGCCTTGCGGTGGATGCTGGTACTCAGTCTAGTATTATGCTTGATAATGAGAATGTCTAAGTAGGCTATCTGTTGTGGATGGTAATTAATAGTAAATTTTAGACATGAATCCAGTGCATTCAGCCACTTGTAAAAATCGAGAAGTGCTAATTCTGTGCCCTGCCATATCAATAGGACGTCATCAATATATCTTTTCCAACAGATCATATCTTTTTCCCATGGATTTTTTGAAATGTGTTGGGCTTCAAAAGAAGCCACAAAAATATTTGCTATGTCTGGGGCCATGGCCGCTCCCATAGCCGTCCCGCATATTTGGAGAAAAAATTGCCCCTCAAATGTAAAATAATTTTTCAAAAGGGCCAATGTAAGTAGTGAACTAATGAATTCTGTAGGGATGCGTTGAGGCATCGGGCGTATAGTTAATTTATCTACTACTGCCTTTACTGCCTGGTCTTGTGGTATCACTGTATATAGAAACTCAATGTCTAGAGTGACTAAATGACTGTGATCCGGAATTTCTAATGTCTCCAAATACTGTAATATTTGCGAGCTATCCTTAACATATGAGGGTGCTTCTGAGACATGTGGCTGAAGGATCTTATCAAGGAATATGGAGATCGGTTCCAAAACCGAATCATTAGCAGACACTATTGGACGTCCTGGTGGATGATCTAGTGTTTTATGTATTTTTGGGACCATGTATAGTACTGGAATACGAGGATGCTTTTTGATCAAAAAATCTTTCTCAGTACGAGTTAGAAACCCTTGATCATAGCCTGATTCTATAAGGACTTCAATTTCTTCCTGTATTTGTGAGGTAGGGTCTGTGGTTAAAGATTTGTAAAAGGAGGTGTTAGACACCTCTCGCAATGCTTCCTGTCTATAGTCTTCACTACTCAGGACTACTATCGAACCACCCTTGTCCGCGGGTTTTATAACTATATCCGTGCGGTTTTGCAGTTGGAATAATGCAGTTTTTTCGATTGTTGACATATTAAAGTATGTGTGGTTTTTTGTCTTCTCAAGTCTCTCGACTTCACGGATAACTAGCTCCTGAAAGGTATTTATCGCAGGATCCCCTGGTGGTGGAGGATTCCAATTCGATTTAAGACGTACCAAGGAGTCATCTTGTGGAAATGGTGGACATTTGGATAGATAAATTTTTCTTTGCAGCTGTCTTGTGAATCTGAAAAAATCACACCTAAACTGGAACGGATTATGATGTTGTGTGGGAACGAAATTTAATCCCTTATTTAGGACTTCTTCTTCTATGGGTGATAGTGGATGTCCAGAAATGTTGATAACCACTGAAGTTTGTAAATCCTCTACGATGGGTGCTGATTCGTTGCGTATTGGTTGGACTGAGATCTCGTTTTCGGTTTGTTGCGATCGCTGCTTGGAAAATTGCGTCCCCCGCGTCTTCTTCCACGGGTAAATTGACCTCGTTGTGTCCGTGGTCCTGTGTGGTCCCCCGATCCTTGTTCTTCTTCACTGCCCGATGACCCATCCGATGCAAATGTCACCTTTTTTGGTTTCTTATAAGTAAGATCTGTGTTTAACCATGCATAGACTGTGCCTTTCTTGTAGTCTTCCTCATCTCTTTGAAACTTGTTAATTTTATATGTTTTTAATTCCTGTTTGAATTTTTCCATGCTCTTATTATTCCTGAAGCAGGACAGGACGCGAAACGTGCACGTCGAACTGAACTCTGGACTGCATTAAAAAAGTTACTGGAAGGGCATCACCCTCCGTGGACATTGAGCTTCATAAGGGAAGTACAATTTTTATTTAAAAAGAAAAAAGAAAAAAAGAACAAAAAGTAAAAAACTAGCATATAAATACATGGGCAAAGTTGTGACCAGTGATTAAAGATGATCCCTGATGCGGCTTGAGAGCAGATATGCCAATGAGCTTGCGGGATGGTATGAGAGTCACCTGCCTATGAATACATTTCAGAATCGGTACTATTCACATATATTGGAGAAAAATTTTATAGCCTAACGTACTTAGATTTATTATGAAAAGGATTTTTCCATGAATTAAGCATGTTGTGTCGATATCTTGTGAATTACTATTACAGATTGCAGATAGGAACCGGTACTCGCTCCACGAGGGCCTATGTTCCTAAAACCCTCCAAAGACTCTCTTCTATCCCAGAAGCCATCTCATACACAGATATTGTGAGTTCTTATTCCAGACTGCATATGGAAACCAGTGCTCACCTACGGCTCTTGTTCCTGAATATACTGAAGACTCTCTGTTGCATAGAAGCCATTACAGATATCTCCAATTCTGAGTGTATCATCTACTACTGGTTATGTATCCAGCATACCCGGTCTACTAACTACCTATAGTCTCTCTCTACAGCTCAGCAACCCAGAGATCGCAATTCCAGTATCTGAAGGACTTCAGCCCTGCCGGGTACATCAGCTCACTACTGCCACCTCTGGTGGTTCTACTTCCTGTCTAATAAAGAACTATCTGTGTTTGTCTCCATACTCCAGCTAGCCGGTGGTCCCTCTCAGGATATCCTCCTGGGGGCACTGTCATCTGCCATCTGCCCAGGGATTCACCAATTTACATTAGAGTGTTCATTCCTTACACTACTACAGCGGTATCATAACAGACTACCACTCCTCCCCTCTGGGGAAGCGGATCCATAACAGATTGTCACTCCTCCCCTCGGGAGGAGCTAATCGATATCAGATTGCTAGCTCCTCGCCTCTGGGGAACCAGATCCACAACAGATTGCTACTCCCTAGCAGGTTCCACAAAATGCAGCTTCTCCTTGCCGTTTCTTCCCGGAGTCCCCAGGCTGGCCTGATGCTGCGGATCCGCCATGTTCCTGATGATGCAGGGCGTGCGGGCACGCTCCAAAGTTTATACCAGCAAGGGCGCGAACCTCGGGGGCGTCCCCCATAGTGGCGTCATCCGCTTCCAACATAAAAGGTCTTTGCTTACGCTTACGAATTGAGTTAGCAAGGGATTGATTGCGGGAATCATCTCGACCCGCTTCATTCTCCGCTGCTCTGCCTCCTCGAACTTACCTCCTCGGAGGCCCCGCTCTCTCCTCTTGTTTTCAGATTGCTAAGACGGGATCTGGTACTCGCTCCTCGAGGGCCTACGTCCCTGAACGCTCAGAAGACTCCCTATTGCCTGGAAGCGATCGCAGACGTGAACATTGTGAGTTTCTATTCCAGTTGCAGATAGGAACTTGTACTCGCTCCTCGAGGGCCCATGTTCCTAAAACCCTCCAAAGACTCTCTTCTATTTCAGAAGCTATTTCATATACAGATATTGTGAGTTTTTATTTCAGTTTGCATATAGGAACCAGTACTCGCCTAGAGACTCCTGTTCCTAAATATACTAACTATTCTCTATTGCCTTGAAGCTATTACAGAGATAGATAACTGTGAGTCACCATCAGAGCTGTCCCGGGAACCAGGTACTCGCTCCTCGAGGGCCTACTCTCTCCAGCTACTGAGCCTTCTTATTAATTTATGTGAGTGTATCATCTACGTCTGGTTATGTATCCAGCATACCCTGTCTACTCACTATCTATGAGTCTCTCTCTACAGCTCAGCAAACCCGGAGATAGCAGTTCCAGGATCTAAGGGATTTCAGCCCTGCCGGGCACATCATCTCACTACTGCCACCTCTGGTGGTTCTACTTCCAGTCTAATAAAGAACTATCTGTGTTTGTCTCAATACTCCAGCCTAGCCGGTGGTCCCTCTCAGGATCTCCACTTGAGGGCGCTGTCATCTGCCATCGGCCCAGGGATTCCACTATTTCTACTAAGTGTTACTACTCTGTGGGAGCCAACCCACATCAGACCATTACTCCTCTCTCTGCGGAAGCTGATCCATATCAGATAGCTATCTCCCCGTGGGAATCATATAGGTTGCTGGTTCATCTTTCAACAGGAACAACGCATAACAGTTGCTAGTCCTTCCCTCTGGAAGAGCAGAGCACTAACAGATTGCTGCTCCTTAGCAAGATCCGTAACAGAATGCTAACTCCGCTTCCCCTGGCGGGGTGATCGCTAACAGATTGTTAACTGCTCCTTCAACAGGAATATCCAGCAGCCAGATTCATAGCAGATTGCTAACTCCTCCCCTCTGGGGGGAGCAGATCTATAACAGATTGCTAACTCCTCCCCTCTGGGGAGCAGGTCTATAACAGATTGCTAACTCCATGAATCCGGCTATTTAGTATTGAGAAGATTTGGAGAATTCAGCTTCAGTAATTCTGGCAAAAAGGATTGGAGAAGATTTGGAGAGACTAACTTCTTTAAATTCAAGAAAAGAATTTGGAGAAGCCTAAATTTCAGTGACTTCAGCGTCCAAGAGAAGCATTAGAAAAGCAGTACTCCTGGGGATTCAGCTAAAGGTATTTGAAGTTTGTGGCCCATGGACCCGGCTCATCTTTCTGCCGTGCAGGCTATTGCAGGCTTAGCTCAACGCCTTTCAGAACAGCAAGAAACCCTGGAGAAACTTACTGCAGCTTTTCACCAGCTTCATACTCAGAAGACTCAAAGCACAGCTTCTATACAAGAAGTCCACTTACCAGAGGTAACTTTAAAGTCAGCTGTACCACTGGCGGTGCCTGCTCTATTCTCTGGAGAACTCCAGAAGACTTGAGGTTTCTTGAACCAGTGCAGCTTACATTTCACTTTACAACCTTCATTGTTTCCCACAGGCCTCTCTAAGACTAGCTACATTTTGTCTTACTTGGATGGGAGAGCCTTGTCGTGGGCTTCTACTAAGGACCCTGTCTTTTCAGGACATAGAAGGATTTTTGGACTCATTTAAATCTGTTGTTGATGACCCTGCTCGTATGTCTGTTGCTGGATTTGCTTTGGTAGACTTGAAGCAAGGCAAGAGATCTCTAGCGGAATTTGCCATTGAATTTAAAACTCTTGCAGCAGAACCTTGCTGGGGCCCCAGATGTTTGAAGACATTCTTTTGCAGAGGCCTGGACACCCATGTGAAGGACGAGCTGGCTGCTCGTCAGACACCTGACTCGCTGGAAGAAATTATATCCTTAGCCACTCGGATTGACTGGCGGCTTCGAGACAAGGTGAAGGAACTCCGGCCAAAGGTGTTACCTGGGTTGAAGCAAACCAGTGCTCCTGCACTACGAGGGGGTACAGCATCTCCTGCTGTAGAGAAGAAAGAACCAAAGGAATCTGGTGACAGACACTTGACTTCTAAAGAGAGAAGATATAGGAGGAAGAACGGCCTGTGCATGTACTGCGGTCAGTCAGGCTATGATGTTTCTGCTTGCCCTATTTGTCCGGGAAACGGACAAGCCTGGGTCCCGCGCAGGGCCGGTGCAAGGGGATTTGGCGCCCTAGGCGAGCCTTCTCCCTTGCGCCCCCCCCCGGTTGCGCCGCCACCCCCTGGTCTCGGCCCCGATTCCTACCTCATTCTCGATCACGCCCGCTGACTGTGTGGTTTTCCGGTCACAAGCAGGTTGGGCACAGCTTGCGGCCGCCAAATCTCCACTCCTCTTTGCCACCGCTTGCGGCCCCATATGACTCGCACCCAGTGGCGCACCAAGGGTCTCCGGCACCCAGGGGCCAATGCATTTGTGTGCCTCTCCAGCATCGCCCCCTTAATCCTTCTTGTACTAATGCTTAAGGTCACAGAAAATCAGTGGCGTCGCTAGACAGAAGAATTGGGGGGGGGGGAGCCAAAATGACATTTCTTCATCACACCCACCTCTATAGCATGGATTGTGCTTTCAAATTGGTTATTAAAAAAAAGTGTTAATAAAAAAGTCCAAAGGCTCTTCTGGGTAATTTTAAAAAGCTGGCCAGTTTCACACTATAAAATTATTTGATAGCCTCATTCAACTAATTCTATATGGCTATGAGAGTGAAGTCTGGAGTATATAGGAAGGGACAGAATGTCAATACAAATCCTGCACCTCCAGTTCTGTAACTCTGTGTATCCACTGAAAGTCCCCCAAACAATGGAGCTTGGATGTTTCCCTTACAGCTCATCATACTAAAAGATATTTTCAAATTCTGGTGTCACCTCACAGTAACAGCAGCACAAACACCTTCCACTGCCAGGCACATTGTGAACTAACACAAAACCCCGCAAAAAAGACACTCAAAATCTATACTGCAATCCCATCGTAACATAACAGTAATAACACCAAGGACTCAAACAACAATAACCCTACCTGTGAAAAAGCAAGGGTAAATATTACACTGGGTCCTAGAATACCAATATACCACCTACTGAGGAAACAAAACAAACCCGATTGCTAATGATCCCTATACAGACACTATATGCAAGCAGAATCTCTCATCATGGTCACACATACAGAGCAGAGACAGACCTCTCATCAAATACAGAATAAAGCCACATAAATATAAACAGAAATGTGCAGACAAAAACTGAACTGTAAAACGCATCACGCCAGACTCTATACAGTGTAACAATGGAAAAACAAAAATTTCACCATTCCTTGTGAAACAAATCAATAATATAAAGATATATAAATCATTAATCATCATTATAAAACCATACAAATAAGATAATTTCAAAACAGCTGATGAATAGAATATCCAATAATTAAATATTAATGCAAATTTTGAAAGCTTTACCAAACACCAATAAAATATTTCAAACAGCAGACACATCACATACTACCCAATAATTAAAATGGTAGTCAATCAAGAAAAATGAACTTAAAAAGCCACCTTTACTTACCCTCTCCAGCAGTTCTCCTACTCCTTTCCCTTGCAGGCCATACCAGAAGCAGCAGTAGCTGCTGAAGCTGTCCTCACAGTCCTCTTCCTTAGGGACCACAACCAGTCTCTTCTCTCTCTCACACACACACACACACGTCACACCCTCAGGACCAGTTTCTGTCTCTCAAACATCACTCATCTCCCCAACCAGTCTCTCTCTCTCTCTCTCTCTCTCTCACACACATACCAGTCACCTCTCTGGCCAGTCTCTCTCAATCACACAATGCTCTCGCTCTCTCTTACTAACACACAGGCTTTCAATCACACAGATGCTCTCTCTATTTCACTTACACACAAGCTCTCAATCACACACGTTCTATCTCACTTACAAACAGGCTCAATCACACACATGCCCTCTCTCACAGCCACAAGCCAGCCAAAAACATGCTCCATCTCTCTCGCACACACACACAAGCACCCTCCCTGACTCACATATACACCACACACATACAGAAGCACTCTCCCTGTCTCACATACACATTACACTCACAGAAGCACCTTGCTTTCAGACGTACAGCATTTTTCACTTTTACTAAAAGTGAAAGTGATGCTCCCAACCATTAAATAAGAAAACCACATTCCTATCAGAAGGCGAAATGACACCCTTCCTTCAGGTTCTGTCCTCCCAAGGGACAGCCACCTACACCTTCTCTTGTTTTATGCTTTCAGGCAATAAAGCAAGTGTGTTTCTTCAAACTATCAGTCGTATGATTATTCATGTGGGAGATATGGAACAGAAAGACATCCTTAGTCAGCTTCCCTTTTAAATGGGAAGACTCCAATCTTAGTCATTTAAAAATATACATTTTCTAAAGGCTTAAAAAAAAAAAAAAGCAAAACTGTTTCAGATTGGAACTATTCTAGTCTTCATGCTTAAATTATGCTTCAAAAAAAAACAAACCCACCTGGCATCAGTATCTTCAATTTGTGATTTTGCTGAGATGAACATTTTAAATACTTTAATTTTTTTTTTACTTTAGTATTTGTCTCTACCCACTTTAGTATTTGTCTCTACCCACTTTGTTAAATTTTATTTTCCAGCAGAGGGATTCTTAAAATTAAGTAATTTCATCTTTCATCCAACTTTTCAACAAAATCAGCACAAAAGTTGAGGTATATGTATTGTCACACTTCATTTTTTTAAACTGGCAGATTCCTTTCTCACATACACACACACACAGAAGCTCCATTCCTTTCTTACATATACATCACATACACATACACACACACACTTTACTGGATTGACTGATCGGCACAGCCGGTCTAGCTGATCACGTGGCCAAAGAAAGGAAGATCGGTGCAGCCGGAGACCAGCCGCCGAGACTTAAGGGGCGCCGCGGCAGGCAGCCAGCCCCCGACTCTCCCTGCCTCCCCCCCAGTGCCACCCTCCCGGCACCCCCCCTGGTGGTCCAGCGGAGGGCCCGGGAGCGATCTGCCGCTCCCGGGGCCTCGGCTGCCATTAAGCAAAATGGCGCCGGTGGCCTTCAGCCCCTGTCACATGGTAGGGGCTAAAGGTCACCGGCGCCATTTTGCTTAGTGGCAGCGGAGGTCCCGGGAGCGGCAGATCGCTCCCGGGACCTCCGCTGGACCACTAGGGGGGGCGCCGGGAGGGTGACACTGGCGGGGCGGCAGGGCGAGTCGGGAGCTGGCTGCCTGCCGCGGCGCTCCCTAAATCTCAACGCTTGGTCTCCATCTAGGCGAGTCGAAGGCTGGCAGAATTTTGAAAGGGCACTTTTTGCCCTTTCAAAATTCTGCTGCCTGCCGCGGCGCCCCCTAAGTCTTGGCGCCCTAGGCACAGGCCTAGCTTGCCTAGTGGTTCCGCCGGCCCTGGTCCCGCGGGAGGACTGTTCTTGGGCTTATACAGCAATGTCTCCTCCACTCTCTCGTCCAGTTTCAGTGAACCCTGAACCAGTGATGGTTCGAGCCTCTGCCCTGAAGGACTCAGGGGCAACAGACAACTCCAATCTCAGATGTTTTGTGGAATACCTGAGGAGTCCATGTGGTAGTCCACGAGGGCCTACGTTCCTAAATCTCTCCTAGCCTCTCTTCTATTCCAGAAGCCATCCCATACACAGTTATTGTGAGTTCCATTTCAGACTGCTTACAAGAACCAGTACTCGCCTGCGGCTCCTGTCCCTATACACTGAAGACTCTCTGTTGCATAAAGAAGACACTACAGAGATCTACAATTGTGAGTGTATCATCTACCAGTGGTTATGCCCAGCATACCCTGTCTACTCACTACCCATAGTCTCTCCTTACAGCTCAGCAACTCAGAGATCGTAGTTCCAGTATCTGAGGGACTTCAGCCCTTCCGGGCCTATCAACTCACTACTGCCACCTCTGGTGGTTCTACTTCCAGTCTAATAAAGAACTATCTGTGTTTGTCTCCATACTCCAGCCTAGCCGGTGGTCCCTCTCAGGATCTCTACTTGAGGGCGCTGTCATCTGCCATCGGCCCAGGGATTCACTATTTCTACTAAGTGTTACTACTCTGTGGGAGCCAACCCACATCAGACCATTACTCCTCTCTCTGCGGAAGCTGATCCATATCAGATAGCTATCTCCCCGTGGGAATCATACAGGTTGCTGGTTCATCTTTCTACAGGAACAACGCATAACAGTTGCTAGTCCTTCCCTCTGGAAGAGCAGAGCACTAACAGATTGCTACTCCTTAGCAAGATCCGTAATAGAGTGCTAACTCCGCTTCCCCTGGCGGGGTGATCGCTAACAGATTGTTAACTCCTCCTTCAACGGGAGTATCCAGCAGCCAGATTCATAACAGATTGCTAAACTCCTCCCCTCTGGGGGAGCAGATCTATAACAGATTGCTAACTCCTTCCCTCTGGGGACCAGGTCTATAACACTCAGAAAGCCACAAAAAAACAGAATTACAATGAAATAAACTTTCTATATCAAAGCAACACTAACTGCCAGCACTCAAACAGCAACAACTCTACCTATGAAAATTAACAGTGCAAATATTACACCAGACCCAAAACACCAATACACCACCTATTAGGAAATCAGAACATGCCAAGCTGCTATAGATCCCTACATACAAATTACACACTATTGGAATATCTCACTTTAGTCACACATGTAAAGCACAGATAGACACTCAAATACAGAATAAAGAGACTATAAAGTATAAATAGAAATGTACAGACAAAAACTGAATTGGAAACTGCAACAAGGCAAATCTATATACACTGCAACTGTTACTGCCGGGTTCTGCGGCTGAATAGTGGACCCTTGGGCCAACCCACCCCGAGGGGCGGAGTAGGTCAGGAGGCGGAGCCAAGACTCAGAGGGCAAGGATGTTTAGTAGCAATAGAGTCTGATACAGGATCTTCACCCGGGTACGCAGGTCCCCCCAGGAGGAGCCCGTAGGGTTCCGGCACCTTGGGACTTAGACCCCAGAGAGAGAGAGAGTCCAGCAACAGGGAAGCAGGTACAACCAGTGGTAACAGGGCTAGCACAAGCTCTTCACCCGGACACCTAGCAACCCCCCAGGAGGAGCCTGTAGGGTTCTGGCGCCTTGGGACTTGGGTGCTAGTGAGAGAGGCAGCAGCAAGGAACTAGACAGTTCAGAGAGAATAGAGTTCAAGACAAGAGCTTCACCCGGGCACCGGGAACCCCCCAGGAGGGGCCCGTAGGGTTCCAGCACCTTGGGACTGAGGAGACAGCAGAGACACCTCTATCTCACAGGCGTAGTTGCAAGGGGCGCCTGACGTGGGGTCCGGAGTCGTGGCGAAGCAAGGCTGCCGGCGGGCGCTGGAGCAGGCCACGCTGAGGACAAGGCTGGTAGCAGGCAGCGAGCAAGGCGTAGTCAGGACGAACCGAAGTCAAGGCAGGCAGCAGGCAAGGCGTAGTCAGGACGAACCGAAGTCAAGGCAGGCAGGAAACACAGCAAGGAACGCAACTCAGAGCTACAGGACTGAAGTGAACCTCGTTGCAAGGCAAAGAGGAATAGTCTGAGCGCCGGTTATATCTGGATGGTGGGTGACGACATCACTGCGGGCGGAGCCCGGCTTCCGGGTTCTGGGCGCCCAAAGAGTCCGTACTCGCGCGCGTGCGAGGCCACTGCAAGCGGGGCAAGGAAATGGCGGAGGCCACATGGGCCTATGCGCGTCCCTGGGAGCCGGAGGGTGGTGAGCGCGGCGTTCCCTGGCCCGAAGGTAAGCGCCGGTCAACGAGGAGAGAGGGGAAGCGGAGCAGACCGCAACAGCAACAATGGAAAAAGAGAAGCATTACCATTCCTCATAAAACAATAAAATTAGTAAAACCATACCAATAAAAAGCTTAATTCAAAACTAATGAATAGAATAACATTCAATAATTTAAAACTCACATACAAATTTTCCAAATACCAAGAAAATATTTCAAATAACAAATCAAATAATATCCAATAATTAAAACTAATAAGGATTTTTAAAAATTCCCCGTTATCCATATCTGGGAACTTTTGATTTCCAGATGCTCTAAAGTTGCCATGGATTAGCAGGCAGAGAGGAAGTGGGGTCACACACATGTTTGTTCTCAGTCTCCCACACACATGTTCTCATCATCTGTCTGCCACACACATGCTTTTTATCTCACAAGCAAACACACATGCTCTCTCTCTCTCTTCCATATACATGCTGTATTCCACACACATACACACATGCTCTCTCTCTCTCTTCCATATACATGCTGTATTCCACACACATACACTAATGCTCTCTGTCTCCCAACACATGTTCTCTCTCCCACACACATACACACATGCTCTTTCTGTCTCTCACTCACATGCTCGCTCTCTCTCTCACTCTCTCCTTCTCCTCTGAAGCAGCAGGCAGCAGCAGTCTCCTTCTTCAGCTCCCATGGCCAAGGGAACAACTTCTGGCCACAGGGGCCGACCTAACTTTGAATTTGGGCATGCACCTCCTCCTCCAAAACAGCATGGCCCGCCAAAATCTACAGCATGGTCGGGGGGCTTTAGTAAATGGAAATTCCACAGCCCCTTTCTCACACACAGCCTCGCAATCATACCCCTTCTCTCTCTCAGGCATTAACATACAGTTTCTGTTTCACACACATAACCTCTCTCTTCCTCAATCACAGGCTTCTGGCTCTCATATACACACACACACACACATACAGGCTCTCTGGCTCTCATGCACGTGCACACACAGACACAGGCTCACTGACTCGCATACACGTGTACACACAGACACAGGCTGTCTGACTCTCATACACCCATCCTCAGCGGACTTGTTTCCCAGCCCCTGCTCCCATCCACTCCCCAGCACTCTTGCTCCCAAGCCCCCTGTCCCCTCTCAGACCCCCATTCACCAGCAGTCTTGCTCCCCTTCCTCCAGCACTCTTGGTCCCAACCTCCTTTCCCCTCTCAGATCCCCAACTTCCCACCATTCTTACTCCTAAGCCTCGTCTCCTCTCTCAAACCCCCAGCTCCTCAGCAGTCTTGTTCCCCTCTCCACTTCCCACTCCCCAGCCCCCTCTCCCCTTCCAGATCCCACACTCTCCAGCAGTCTTTCTCTCCAGACCCCTCTCCCATCTCATAAACTCCAATCCCCAGAAGTCTTACTCCACAGACCGCTCTCCCCAACAAGATGTCCTACTACCCAGCAGTCTTACTCAACAGTTCCCCTCCCCTGCTAGACCTCCACTTCCCAGCAGTATTTCTCCCCAGCCCCCTTTCCCCTCCCAACCCCCCTACTCCTCAGAAATCTTGTTTCCCCTCCCACACCTTCTCAACCACAATCCCCTCACTCGCTGCAGGCGGCCAGTGCATTTCAGTGCACGCTGCTCACCCCCGCAGTGCTGCCGCGATCCACTCACTCACTCACCCTCCCTCCTCCTGAACAACCAAAGGATCGCGGTCTTGCAGCGCGGGCCTCTTCCTCCCTCCCGGCTGCCGGTGCCCGAATGACAACATCAGGTGCCGACAGCCGAGGAGGGAGAAGCAGCCTGCACTGCAAGGCCGCGATCCTTCCATTCTTCGGGAGCAGGGAGGGGATGTGAGGGGTGAGCCACATTAAGAAAATCATGCGCCGTTCCACTGCCACCAATGAGGCTGCTCCCTCTCCCATTCGGTTGCCTGCCCTGACCTCGGTTTGTTCTCATCTATTCTGTCTGCTGCCTGCCTCAACCTCTGCCTAGATTGACCTTGTCTTCTTCTTGCTGGCCTACTACTTCTGCGATAGATTCATCACCACACTGAGACCCACGCTTAAGTCCAGCCAGCCCTGGCATCCTAGGGCTCAACCTGAGGGGAATGAAGGCTGGTATTGTTGAAGTTCCTGTTGGGCCTCTGCTCCAGTCAGCTCCGCCTGCCAATGGTGAGGACCTGCAGGGCTCCTCCTTGTGGGTGGCGCCAACCTCACTTAGGTCTAAGGGTCCACACCCGCAATATAGGGAAAAATAACCCATGCTGTAGCTACACGATGTTAGGTTTCATTTTAGGAGTAACCACCCAGGAAAAAGATCTGAGCATCATAGTTATTACATTGAAATCGTCAGCTCAGTGTGCTGTGGCAGTCAAAAAAACAAACAGAATGTTAGGAATTATTAGGAAGGGAATGGTGAATAAAATGGAAAATGTCATAATGCCTCTATATCGCTCCATGGTGAGACCGCACCTTGAATACTGTGTACAATTTTGGTCGCTGCATCTCAAAAAAGATATAGTTGCACTGGAGAAAGTACAAAGAAGGGAGACCACAATGATAAAGGGCATGGAAAGGCTTTGAGGAAAGGCTAAATAATTTAGAGCTGTTCAGCTTGGAGAAGAGACGGCTGAGGGGGATACAATGGAGGTGTCTACAAAATCATGAAAGGAGTACAATGGTTAAATGGATTTTACATTTTCAGATAATACAAGGACCAAGGGGCACTCTATGAAGTTAGCAAGTAGCACATTTAAAAACACACAATTAAGCTCTGGAATTCATTGCAAGAGAATGTGGTTAAAGAAGTTAGTGTAGCTGGGTTTAAAAAAGGTTTGGATAAGTTCCTGAAGGAGAAGTCCATAAACTACTATTAATCAATAGGGAATAGCCACTGCTTGTTGCCAGCTTTAGTAGCATGGGATCTATTTATTGTTTGGGTACTTCTCAGGTACTTGTGACTTGGATTGGCCACTGTTGAAAACAGGATCTGATGGACCCTTGGTCTGACCCAGTATGGCATATCTCATGTTATCTGTTCTACTTTTTTGCAGTTACGTATCCTCGACAGCTTTGGCCATTTCTCTGGCAAGGTGATGTCATTTCAGAGGGTGAAGCATTGACATTGTCAGGATTGGATTATTGCAGCACTGTTTGGTATATTGGCATACTCCAGAAACAGTTACAGCATTTACCCTTTACTCAGAATACAGCAGCATAGATTATTGGTAATCTTAAAAGGTGTTAGCATGTGTCCCTTATACTGAAAATGCCTACACTGGCTTCCTGCAGAAGCATGGGTAAAGTTTATAATTATACTTCTTACTTTTGAGATCCAAACTGAGTTGGGACCCATTTGTCTGCTGGGTAGATTAGAGAGTTATATGATAACTTGCCAAGTGCATTCAGCTCAGAAGGGGTTCTTTTGTCATTTCAGGTGTACGGGTTGCAAAGATGTTGGAAGAGAGCTTTGAATGTGATTGCACCTGTGCTATGGAATAGCTCACCTGATGAATTATGGCAGTTATTTTCTATTCAAAAAGTGCCTTAAAGCATGGCTGTTACGATGTGTCTGAAATTTTAGATTGATGGCTGATGTGTAGGTTTTTGGTAATATGAGGTTGGAAAGCATTTGGATTTTATTTTACATTTTTTAATGCCTGTTTTAATTTGGTATAGGAGGCATGAGGTGTATAGATAGTTTTCAGTAATCTTTTATATTGTATTTAACAATTTATAAATCGCCTTTATTGTTTACAGAAAAGATGATATAGAAATTGTTAAATATTTATAAAGTTAAAGAAATCTTTATTTTAACAAGATGAAGGTATGCATAATAATCTTTTTTTTTCCAAAACTAATTGTTGTGGGAGTCTCAGTTTAGTGGACCCTTGGGCTGACCTGCTGGAGACTGGGAAAGGTGGTCAATGTCTCTAGTGTATAGCAGGCCGGGAGGCAGATGTTCAGGCAGGACGTAGATGCTCTTCACCCTGGAAGCTGGTACTCCCCCGGGAGGAGCCCGTAGAAGCCCAACCGCTGGGACTTAGGTGGCTTCACCCTTGGAAGCCGAAGCCCCCCCGGGAGGAGCCCGTAGGGGCCCGGCCGCTGGGACTTAGGCGGGTTGTGGATCAGGACAGGTAAATGGAACCAGACTAGGACAGTAGAGATACTGTAACTGGGCTCGGGTACTGGAACCAGGCAGGAACTGAAGCAGGACTCGGGTACTGGAACCAGGCAGGAACTGTAGCAAGACTCGGGTACTGGAACCAGGCAGGAACTGTAGCAAGACTCGGGAACTGGAACCAGGCAGGAACTGTAGCAGGACTCGGGTACTGGAACCAGGCAGGAACTGTAGCAAGACTCGGGAACTGGAACCAGGCAGGAACTGTAGCAAGACTCGGGTACTGGAACCAGGCAGGAACTGTAGCAAGACTCGGGAACTGGAACCAGGCAGGAACTGTAGCAGGACTCGGGTACTGGAACCAGGCAGGAACTGTAGCAGGACTCGGGTACTGGAACCAGGCAGGAACTGTAGCAAGACTCGGATACTGGAACCAGGCAGGAACTGTAGCAGGACTCGGGAACTGGAACCAGGCAGGAACTGTAGCAAGACTCGGATACTGGAACCAGGCAGGAACTGTAGCAAGACTCGGGTACTGGAACCAGGCAGGAACTGTAGCAAGACTCGGGAACTGGAACCAGGCAGGAACTGTAGCAAGACTCGGGTACTGGAACCAGGCAGGAACTGTAGCAAGACTCGGGAACTGGAACCAGGCAGGAACTGTAGCAGGACTCGGGTACTGGAACCAGGCAGGAACTGTAGCAGGACTCGGGTACTGGAACCAGGCAGGAACTGTAGCAGGACTCGGGTACTGGAACCAGGCAGGAACTGTAGCAGGACTCGGGAACTGGAACCAGGCAGGAACTGTAGCAAGACTCGGGTACTGGAACCAGGCAGGAACTGTAGCAGGACTCGGGTACTGGAACCAGGCAGGAACTTAGCAAGACTCGGGTACTGGAACCAGGCAGGAACTGTAGCAGGACTCGGGTACTGGAACCAGGCAGGAACTGTAGCAAGACTCGGGTTCTGGAACCAGGCAGGAACTGTAGCAAGACTCGGATACTGGAACCAGGCAGGAACTGTAGCAGGACTCGGGTACTGGAACCAGGCAGGAACTGTAGCAGGACTTGGGTACTGGAACCAGGCAGGAACTGTAGCAAGACTCGGGTTCTGGAACCAGGCAGGAACTGTAGCAGGACTCGGGTACTGGAACCAGGCAGGAACTGTAGCAAGACTCGGGTACTGGAACCAGGCAGGAACTGTAGCAAGACTCGGGTACTGGAACCAGGCAGGAACTGTAGCAAGACTCGGGTACTGGAACCAGGCAGGAACTGTAGCAGGACTCGGGTACTGGAACCAGGCAGGAACTGTAGCAAGGCTCGGGTACTGGAACCAGGCAGGAACTGTAGCAAGACTCGGGTACTGGAACCAGGCAGGAACTGTAGCAGGACTCGGGTACTGGAACCAGGCAGGAACTGTAGCAGGACTCGGGTACTGGAACCAGGCAGGAACTGTAGCAGGACTCGGGTACTGGAACCAAGCAGGTACTGTAGCAGGAACAGAGCGACGTGGCCAAGCAGGTCACTCCGGGGCGCAACGCAACAGGAAACCAGAATTCTAACCCGTTGCAAGGCAAAGGCTGGATGGCCGCGGCCGGCTTATCAAGGCCGCGGTGTCTGACGTCAGGAATTGGGCGGAGTCGGCACTGGCGGGAAACTGGCTACAAAGACGCCCAAGTGGCGCGCGCGTGCGCCTAGGAACAGGGCAGCCACCGGAACCTTCACGGCGGCGCTGCCCCAACGGCGACGCCGCCAAACAGGCCGCAAGCCAGGACTCCTGAGGTGGGAGCAGGTCCGGGAATCAAGAGGTAAGGGCCTGGCCGCGGTGCTCGCGGCCAGGACAGCAACACTAATATCATAAAATAAAATGCATATACATACACCAATCAATAGTTAATATCACACGCAAATGTCTTTGACCAGTCAGCTTTGTAAGCTAGGCTGACTTTTGCCAAATATATTTTAGCAATTATTGGCATAAAAAATGAATCTAATAATTAAAGGCAGAAAGAAAACCCCGTACCTCACTGGAACACTGGAATGGAGTTCCTTTAGTTTTCCAATCATCTTGTGCTTCCCCCTCAAAGACAATTTATTCATGTGCCACCAACTTCCACTAAAGCTGCATCTGGGCATACTGCAGAAGTTATTAGCTCAGAGCTAATTGTTGTTTTTTAAGCCATTCAATGCAATATTACTAGTAGAGAATGAAGGGAGCCTGCTCACTTTTATTTGTAAATACTGCAGATCATTTGAATTGTTTGGGATGTGTCCTGTAATCTGTCTTTCAGCAAATCACTCCAGCATTATTATTGAGGTACTCAGATATTGCCCTCTCATGATTGCTCCGGAAACTCTGGTTTCTAATCATTATATCGAAGGATTATAGGCAAGGTTTAAAAAAAACAACAAAAAACCCATATGCTTGTCTCACTTATCCTGTTTTACTTCCCTACTTAAATCCATGATCTATGTCTGGGGTAGTCAACTCCGGGCCTGGAGTGCCACAGACAGGTCTGGTTTTCAGATATCCACCATGAATATATATGAGGTATATTTGCATGCACTGCCTCCACTCTATGCAGATCTATCTCATACATATTCATGGTGGATATCCTGAAAACCTGACCTGTCTGAGGTACCTACCCCTGTTCTATAGGTTCATGTGTTTAGTCAAATACCCATTTGTCCCCAAATCTAATATTTTTGGGGGTGTTTAATGAGAGATGGAGGGGGGGAGGGAGGAAGAGGTCGATGCAGCCATATAAACTGAAAGAAATATCCAATGTACTGCACGCAGAATTGGAAGAAAACAAAAGCAAGCACAAAGAAGAGCAAAGTGAGAGAAAAACAAGAAATGAGAAACTTGAAAAGTGAAAAAGAAATCAGGAAGCAGAGATAGAAACAAAGAGAAACAGAGGCCGACATAAAAAAAAGCAACAAAAATTAGTGCTTAGGAGGGGAGGGTTCTGTATTGAGTCCAGGGGCTTAGCTCAGCTCACATTTAGTTTTTAGAACCGGGTCAGAACCTCTGGCAAATTCCCTGGCTTGCCCACCTCTCGTGAAAACTGGAATTTTGCTATTGGTGGAGTAAGAAGTATGAAAAGACAGGA